>NC_087530.1:3243847-3966568 GCF_963921805.1 Phalacrocorax carbo
TTACGCGGGGCGCGAGGCAAACATTTGGCAGGCACGAAGCACATCAAGCTGCCCGAAGCACACATCAAGCTGCCCGCAACCTCGCAAATGCCTCCTGAAAGGGGGGTGGAGGGGGGGGGATAAATAAAAGGGAATATTTAAATTAACGGCCCAGCGGGTAATGGAGACTTGGCTGAAAGCGATCCTGCACTTTGCTGTCGGTCGGTACGGGTGAGCCCGGCAGAGCGCGGCACGCGATGTACCGCTGTCGTTTTTTTTTTCCTACAGCAGGGAAGATGTTTGGAGAAGTCCTTGAGCACAGCAAACGCACTTTAACTACAGCAGGCTGCAGACTGCAGCAGGCAGGGGAACGCGCCGGCGCTCGCGAGGCGCTTACCCAATAAAATCCCAACCGCTTACCCCAATTTTTCCCTTGCTTAGACACCCAGGAGCAGACGAGCACCCAGCCCCCTCGCTGACATGCAGGTCCGGCGTGCTGGGATGGGGGGAACGGCCGCCCGTCCCACGGCGAACCCCCGGCCGCAGCCACGCCAGGAGGGTGCCGGCCACCCCAACGGCCTCGGGGATCCTTCCTGAACTCCGAATTTAGGCGTTTGGCCGGGTTTTGGGGGTTAATATCTCCCCTTTCACGGTGTTTTTCTCCCCTGGGAGAGAAAGTACGAGCCTGCGCCTGCATTTAGCTATTAAAAAAATAAAACATCCAGCCAGCCCCGCAGCCTCTTCAGAAAGGTATTTCTAATAATAACCCGATTTTCCACATTCGTGCAAGGCTTCAAAACACGGCAGGAACTAACGCACTTCATCCCCAAACCCCAATTCCCACGGGGGGGGGGGGGGGGCGATGGCACCCCGGGGCACCCCTTCCTCCCCCCCCCCCCCCCGCCCCAAACCACCCCGCCGCACCCCGCTTTGGCTGAGCCCCCCCCCCACCCCGGCCACCGCAGCGGGATAAGGGAGGATTGAAGATTAAAGGCGCGATGTGCGTCTCCCCCCCCCCCCCAATAAAAAAGGGGGGGCTGAGGCGTGTTTGTGTGTTGCAGAGCTTTCCCCGAGTTTGAATATTGGGGGGAGGGGGGGGGGGTGTACTTATGGATATCTAGAGGGGGGCGGGGTGGTGCGGGCGCCCGCAGCGGGGCCCCCCCCGCCCCGCCGGGGCCCCGGGGGCGGCCGCGGCGCTCACCTGCGGGGCGCCGGCCCCCGAGGCTGCCCTGGGCCTAGCGGCGGCCGGTGCCGCGGTCCCGCGGCGGCAGCAGGAAGTGATTCCAGCCGCTCCTCACATGGACTTTCCCTGACCTCGCCCAGCAGCGCCGGCAGCCGCGGCCGCCGCAGAGAGCCGGCCCCGCCGGGAGCGGGCGGGGCGGGGCGGGGCGGGGCGGGGCGGGGCGGGGGCGGGGCCGGCCCTCCCCCCGCCCCCCCCGCGCGCACGCACCGCGGCGGCGGGACCGCGCGGGGGAGGGACGCGCGCGCCCGCCCCGGGACCCGCCGGGACCCGCCGGGACCCCCGCACCCCCCCGGCCCCGGCCCCGCGCGGAGGGCCAGAGCCTCCTCCCATTTCTGTTGTATCTTGTTTGGTTTATTTTTCTTTTATTTCATCTTATTTTTTGTTCAGTTTTATTGCTTTATTAAGTTTTATGGTTTGTTTCATTTTATTTTTCATTTTATTATTTCTTAGTTCTTTTTAATTATTGTATTTCTTTTTAACTTTATTTAATTTTCTTACTTTTCACTTAATTTTATTATTTTTATTTATTTTATTTACCTTCCTTTTATTCAATTATTTACATTTTTTCATTTTATAATTTCTTTTTGTCTTGTTTTTTTTAATTTCTTATTTCATTTTATTATTTTCACCTGACTTTATTATCTTTATTTACTGTTCTTTTATTATTATAATTTTTAAATTTTATTCTTCCTTTCTGTCTCTTTATTTGTCATTCCATTTTATTATTTTACATTTTCATTTCGTTATTTTATTTTATTTTACTTTATCTTATTTTATTTTACTTTATTTTATTCTATTTTATCTTATTTTACTTTATTTTACTTTATTTTTCAATACAATAGAACAGTAGTTCAGTTGCAAGGGACCTACAGTCACCATCTAGACCAACCACCTTATTGTTTCATTTTATTACTTCATTTTGTTATTTCATTTTTCTTGGTGTTTTGGGGGTTTTTTTTAACATTTATTTATTCCCTCCGGGATGGCACTGGAGCCGGCGGAGCCCCCCAGGGCCCCACCCCACCTCCCCGCTGACAGCGCGCCGTGGGCTGCCGTCCCGCGTGGGCCCCGCCGGGCCCGGGCGCCTCCCGGGTGGGGGCGGTGGGGTGGGTGAGGCGGGGGGGTGTGGGTGAGGCGGGGGGGGGTGGGTGAGGTGGGGGGGGAGCGGCCGGGCGCCCGCAGCCCCACGCGACGGCGGTTACGCAGGCCGGGACGCGCCGCGCTGGACGTGCCTGTGCGTCCTCGAGCGTCCCAGCCCAAGGCCTCGCTTTCGCCCCAAATTTAAGTCATCTCAGAATCTTGCCTGAAACGGTGAATGACGTCACCTGGCAGCTGCGTCACGCGGCCTTCCCGGTGCCCAGCACCCCAGCACCAGCCCCAGCACCCGGTCCAACAGGAGGCACCTTCACCCGTCCCTCCCAAAGGTTCCTTCAGAGTCTTCACTAGGGACAGAGAAGACGAGCCAAGGGGGGTGGAAGTTCTCATTTTCCGAGCAAACCCCTCTCGGTGCCGCCCCGGGACCCAGCGACGACGCGAAAACCCAGACGACGCGTTGGGCAGAGCCCCCGGGGGGGCAGCGGCGGGTTCCGGGCCCCCGCGTCCCCGTTGGCGTTCCCAGCCCACCCCGCCGAGCTATCTCCTGCGCCTGCAGCTCCCCCGGTTTATTAAAGCCAACCGAGTGGTTTTCCAGCCCCTTATCTCTTTTATTTGTGCAATTAATGAGATCTCGCCGCCTCCGCCTTCTCGCCTCCGTTTGCTGCTGCCTGGGCGGTCGCCAGAGTCAGTTCTGCAAACAGTCACTCACTCGGGCCCAGGTTTTACAAACTCGGTGCATAGGCTGAGCTTTGCGCGTTGGCGAGGGGACGGCTCCGAGGGCACGGGGCGTCACCGAGTCCCACGGGCTGCGTCCCGGGGGATTCCGCGTCCCGAGGGATTCCGCTTGGAGTCACCGTGCGCAGGAGCTGCTCTGCTCAGGGAGGGACGCGCGAGCTGCAGGGTGAGGCAGGGTGAAGGGTGTCGTTTAGATTTAAACCCTTGAAGTCGATCAGGAGATCGGCTCCCGATCAGGCTGCGGGCTGGCTCGCGGCTGCGGGGGCTCCGGCAGCCCTCCTCCACCGCCCGCCGCACGTGGTGGGCACGGAGGGGAGCCCACGGCGGCACCGAGCTCCCGTCCCCAGCGAAACCCAGGGGAGTTGTGGTTTTTGATGGTCTTGCAGCGCAGATTTTAATGTCGGAGGAAGATGTTCCCCCGCAAACGGAGCCCCGTGCTGCCCCCAGCTCCACTCTCCTCCGTACCCGTCTTCTGCCATAAAAAGCCTTTTCAGCATTACCCACAAAAGCCGAATTACCTGAGGTGGGACTGCTCGAGACTTGTGGGCAAAATTTCATTCCAAATTTCATCCTACAGCCTAAAAAGAAAAAAAAAATTTCCTTTCTTGCTTCTCTAAGCCTGAAATATTTCAACCAGCGAACCCATTTGCACGATTAAAGCGCGCAGTGCTAGCCCTACGTCTTCTAAATACATTTCAAAGGAATAACAAAAAAATCTCTTTAAAGCACGAGCCTCTCTCTGTCTGTTTTGCAGGCAAGATTGTGTCAGAACTTCTCTGAATCTGGAAGTTTCTTTTCTCTCGCGCTCCCGAACATTTATCATTTCGAGGCTGCCTTAAAAATCTGCAGCAAAATATCCCCATATTTTAAAAATCAACGTCGGATGCCTAGAACTGCTCAAGGCTGAGGAATTTCATTAGCACTTGACACTTTAAAAAACAGTGCCAGGTCAGGACAAACACATTTTCTTTGCTGCACAAGATAAAATTGGGGTGTTTTTTAGAAATGATGCATGGGAAATATGTCCCAAAACTGCATTCTGAGCTAGAACACTCGTACTACTCTCACAGTGTGACGTTCCCCGCTCCCCTCCCTTGGTTTTCACTGGAGCATCTCAACATGATGCTACGAACCCTTCAGCGCCCGCACGGACACCCACTCGCCATTTCACAGAGAAGGGAATTGGGCAACGGTGGCCCATTGGGCCACTTTCTGGACAGAGCGGAGCCGCTGAGTTTCATTCCCGTGAAAATATGTGAAATATGGGAAATATCTCCTGCAAGGAAAAATGTTTTCACTGCAAGAGTGGTCGGGCGTTGGAACAGGCTGCCCAGAGAGGTGGGGGTGTCGCCATCCCTGGGGGGGGTTCAAACAGCGTGTAGACGTGGCACCTGGGGACATGGTTTAGGAGGCCTGGGGGTGTTGGGTTGGTGGTTGGACTTGATGACCTCAGAGGTCTTTTCCAACCCTAATGATTCTGTGATTCTCTGACTCTAAGAGCTCCCCTATCGCAGGAGATGCTCCGGGTGTGGCCGGCTGGACACCACATCCACCTCCTGGGGCCGGAGCACTGCTCCTCGGGGGCGAACACCCTGGGGGGACAGCCAGCACTGTCCCTTTGTCCCTCCTTGAGGGACCACAGCTCACATCAGAGCATCACCGTGTTGCAGATGACATGGGGACGCCACTCGAGTAACTCGCATTGCCCCGGGACGCTTCATTTACTGGCTATGTTTTCCAGCAGAGCTCAGGCTCAGCGCAGGGGTGGGAGTCGGTGGTGTGGATTTCGGAAGCCCCCTGCACCTCTCCAAGCTTCACGGGACATCCAGCCACCTCCTGTTCTTCCCTAAGTGCTTAAGCGGGACAGAAAACCGGAGCTCCGTGACTTGCCCGGGGCCTCCCCCAGCTCTGAGAGAGCAGAAAGCCTGCTAGTGCTTCAGCCAAGAGAGCATCTTCCCTGCCTTCAGTCATGGACATTTTAAAAATGTTCTGTGATGGGGAAAGGAACATTTCTTAAGTACCATTTGATGTCTCAGAATGGCTCCAGGGCTACAGAAAACATGTTTATTTACTACTATCCTGATTTTAATGCAAAAGATTGGTTCAGCGACTAAAGGAAACAAAACAGGCAACGTTTTCCATAATGTCTGCAAAGTGTTCTTGGGCTGACAAAAAGATTTTCTTTCTCTCTCTCTTCCCTGCATTTTTTTTTTAAATCTAGCACTTCAAATTGAAGAATGGCTCGAGGGCTGAAGAAATCACTTGATAAAATACCCAACATTTACATCCTTGCAGGAGAAAAGCTAACTTTTTTCTTTTTTTCTTCATCTGAACAGTAGTTTAGCGAAGCAGAAGAAACAATTCTGCAGTATCCCGCGTCCGTTTAACCCTCTGGCTGCAGCTCTTCAGTTAAACATTTGCTGTTCAGTGCAAAGCTTTAGAGATTTTGTTCCTTCTCCAAATTCCGGGCTCGGAGGACACTGAAGATGGTTAAAATACCCTTTGCATCTTGCCTCCCAGTTGTATTTCTGAGCGCTTGCGTGAGGGAGCCGGCCCAGCTGGGTATGGGGCTGGCAGGGACCCCATGGCAAAGCACCACCGCACCCATCGCTGATGAAACCAGCGAGCAGAGGACACGTCTATTTTGTGCAGAGACGTGACTTTCCAGCAAACTCAGTAACGAAGAAGACCTGCAAGATCTTTCTGATCCTCCTGCCTCCAGCCACGCCGCCGCGGGGATGGCCGTCGGTGCGGCCGAGGGGAGCCCCGGCCCAGGCTGGGCTGCTCCCCAGCGCTTCGTGGCTGCGGGAATCACCGCGCACGCAGAGCACAGCGGCTCCGGGCTGGAAGGGGATGTTGGAAAAAATGCCAAAATTAAGAAGTCTGCCTGAGAGAGTCATGTTTCTGAAGCAAACCTTCAGAGGACTTTGCAGAGCAGATCAGTTGTCGTATTAGAATGAATATTTTTGTAACTGGGACAGTTTTCTTTGGAGGTAGAAACAGTATTAGCTACCCAGTCCCACACATGCAACGAATATTTGCATTGTGCTGTGAACTACAAGGCAATCTGGTAGGGAGAGAAAATTACCTGCTACCAGAAACCTTTGCTTTGATGGTACATTTAGCGAACACTTCAGCGTAATTGGTATTCATAGGAGAGAGGAGGGGACACAGCAGCTATACTACAGCCGTGTAAAGTTCATGGGGATCAACATGCCATCATGAATAGCAGCAAATGACAAAACAAAATGTATCAAAACCCCTCATTTACATACTTGATTTATTTATGGCAGAGGGATTTGCCTTTTCCTCTCCCCGCCATACCAGCCAAGTGAACTTTGCCAGACGATGGTTTGCTTGTTGTGCTCCAGCCCGAAAGAATAGAGACAATCTTTAATGTCCTTGTACAAAACTAAAACACTGTAAGTGAGGAAAAGAGTTGGTTCCTTGGGGGATTTGTTGCGGTCAGTGTCGCAGAGCTGAGTGGGGTGGGAGGATACATAGGTTCTGGCCATATAGAGCAGGAACTAGTCTGGGTGCACACCTCCCAGCCACGAAGCTTGAAACGGGCCCGGAGGTAGGTATTACGCCTGTCTTTCCCTTTGGAAAATGGAGATAAAGAGGTTAAATGACAACCTGCGACCATCCCGGGAATTTATCTGCTGGCTCTGCCTCGTTAGTCTCTTGCTCCTCTGCTCCTTGACCGCTTTGTGGTGTCTTCATTTCACTTCCCACTCTGGAATTACACTCTGCTCCCATTAGGGAGCCTTGCTGGCATGTATTTCACTGGGAAAGCTTTAACCCTGCTGCAGTAAATCTCTCCTGGGTCAGGGGGGGTCTCATTCCAGCCCAGCAGTGTCTTCATGTCAGCCCTGCCGAGATCTCCCGGGAGGCCCAGGGCTCCGAATCGGCATTTTGACAGTGTCTGAGCCCTCTGAACCAGACCGTGACCCGGGGAGATCACTGCCATTGCAGCCCATTTGTAACGCTGGTAATTGCGATTGCCGGGCGCGATCAGCCCTGATGGGACAAGGACCGGCGTGGTCACTGCACCTGGCTGTTACCCATCACGCCTGGGGAGGGACGGGGTGCAAACACCGCGTTTTGGGACAAGCCCCTGAACTCTTCGCTCAGCCAAAGCTGCAGGACCCAGCGAGACAACTTCTTACCCAAGAAAGCCTTTCGTTTGTTGTCTTTGGTGGCTGCTCAGCTCAGTTATTTTTTTCTCCCCGGGGTATTCTCCTTTCCCACTTTGGATGTGGTGCGACAGCCCCAGCTATCCCAACCCTCCGTCTGCTCCAGCTCCCGTAACGCTGACCAGAAAACGGTCACCGCTAGCAGGCTCTGCCACCCCACTCCTCTGGGCAGGGCTTTCCCACGTCAGCATCCCCGGTACCACGATGAACTCACTGATGGGAGAAGACGCCGCTCAGAGTGAGCCAATGTGATGAAATCGGGTGTAAGAGTTGTTATTTTTTATATATAAAGTAAATAAAGTTCTGCGTCCTTTACAGGAGACACCCACGCGAGGCTCGGCACCCGCCCTACGCCACACAGCTGACATGGTGCACACGGTGGTTATGCTGACTGCAGCCAGGCTTATTTGCTTTACATGAAAATGATTAGGAATAAGTTAAACCCAACAGAAATGCGAGTGTCTCCAAGGTGGCCGCGCTGCCCTGACTCAGCTGGTACAAGGTCGTTGTGTAAAAAGGCTTTACTTGTTTGTAAATACAGAAATCCTTCAGATCTTGCTGTGAGAATTGCTGCAAAAGAGCAAGGCACCGCTTATTTCCAGCTGGGCCTCCCACGAGGTGAGAGTAGGACAATAACAAAAATAATGTATCGTTGGCCTGTTTTAATAGTTATTTATTACGTAATCCTACGGCGACTGCGCAAGCAGGAGAAGAGAAAACCCAGTCCCGGGAGGCATCTTCACTCTGGCTGTTAATTCCCGTGCAGGGACTAAATGCCCTGCCTTAGCTGAAGCTGCTGGGCTCTGACGCTGGAAGGCTCCTGACCCACCCCCAGACACAGACGGCAGACTTTTTTCCCAGGAGCAGCATTAAACAAAATTTTCAGAAAAATATCTACTTTCACCTTAAAAACTCACCGTGTTGGTGGATAGAACCTCTTCTTGTAAATGAGCTTGATATTTAATTGCCTTTACAGCTCAGAAACTGTGTTTAACTTGAACTGGCACAATTCACGGGACTTTACAAGCCTTTCTCTGGCTGACTGCTCTCTCTTTAAGCTCTGGCCACGGTTTCTGCTCCCAGATGCATCATCTTTCACTTGGCTGTCTGCGAACACGACACGCCAGCACAGGAACCACTGTACCGGGCAACCTGGGCGAGCGCGAGGACTCCCGTTAGGATCAGCCCCTGCTGCAGGGCGTTGCATTGGAGGTCACCAGCTTGCCTTAAAGAGTTTTGAAACTCGGGAAAGGAGCGTCCCTTTCTGGTTTAGCAGCGAGGGTGAAGCTGGGCTCCGTGTGCTCCTGGTAACGTGGAGGGACGGCTGCAGCCAGCCTGGAGGTTTTGGGGACCGAGCAACACCCTGTGACGTCTCTCAGACCAGAACTCCCTGCAGACTGTCCCGGGCTTGTCACATCGTATGTCTCATTGTTTTTTTGAAACACCACCACTTTTTCAAAGTATTTCTTGGATAATAATTTTAATCCATTTAAAGTTGACTGCTCAGTTGACCGCTGAGCAAATAAATGGTGTTCAGCCTCTCCCTGCAGATTCCCTTCCCCCCCTCACCATTTTGTGATTCAGATGCACAGAAACACAAGCAAGATGCCTTAAATCAAGGAGCTCAGGTCACCTTTGGAGGGGCAAATAAGTCTGGCCAGGTGAAAGAGGACCGGGTGGCCGTGTGTCTGCCCTGTGGGAGATGCCCTCAACGAGGGTGTGAGACTGCCCGAGAGGAAGTCAGGCATTTAATTTTCCTAAGCTAAGCATGTAAATGAGAGACCGGCATAATCGCTCTGCATTTCCCCTTCCTTTCCGTAGAAGAACATTTCGGTTTGAAGTGTCTGTGATGTGACTGATGCAGCAAGTCACTGTTGTCAGAGCCATGATTCATGAGCTGATGCTGCAGTGCTGCAGGTGGAAGCGGGTAACCTTGGCTCCCCGCTCCTGCTCTGCCGGGAGCCCCGGATCTGGTGTCACCAGCAGGCGCTGCTGGGAAGTGGCTCTTTCGCCACCGGAAAAGGGATAATACTAATAGTGAGACCCACTGAAGATTTCCTCTGTTAACGTTAGCGTGTGGACAGCTGAACCAGCGGACCCGGGCTCCTCTCTTCTCCAGTGACAGCTCCGTGAGGACGGGCTGGGGCAGAGGGGATGGAGCAGCTCGGCCTCCCTGCAGCTCTGGGCTTGACCCAGATGTCTCCTGAAGTACTGCTGCTGGACATGAGATAGTCTGGATTTTTATTCTGAGCGGTCAAGGTGATCTTCTGAATTATTAAATAATAACTTAATTCATGGTAAGAATTTTAATGTCTTATGACTGTGAAATTTCCTAAATATTTAGCTCCAACATGCTGTGAAATGTCCTGAGAAAACAGTGCCCGACTGTCAGCTCCTCTCCCACCTCCGCTGCCCACTCAGCCCAGCCTCTCCTGGGAGAGGAGAGGTGGGAACTGGGAAGAGCTCAGCAAATTACAGCATCAGGCCAAACATCTGCCCTTCGGCAGTGAAGCACGCGGGGCAGGGAAACGGCGAGGGGGGAAAGCACCCTCATCGTGGGGTGCCTTTTGCCCTCGCGTAACGATACAGGTGGAGGACGCTCTGCAGGGGCTGGCGGGGGTAAGTAACAATAAAATGTGGCACAACCCCCCAAGTACTCAGAAAGACAAGAGGAGCCAGGTATTCGCCTGCTGGGCCGTTCCCCGAGCCCGCTGCCGTGCGCCAGGGCTGCCGGCGGCACCGTGGCCGTGCCGGCGCTCCTCTCGGGCAGTCGCGCCGCACCTGGACGCTGCACCGTCAGATCAGGAGCATCCAGCGTAACGCAGGAGGTTCTGAGGAGAGAATCGTGTGCAGATTTTCAGTTCTTTGCAACGGTGGCATCCCAGCACCCAGCGAGAATGGCTCCAGCAGCCCTGAGTCCCATCAGAAAACACCTTTTCATTCTTTTTTCTGCTCTGGAGGAGCCTCTTGCTGCTCCGGTCCCTGCCAGGGCTGAACTCCTCCGAGGAGATCCACTGAACACACAGAGCAGCCCCTGAAGCACCGCAGATGCGGCCGGGAGCTCGCGCTGCTCTCAGCAGAACAAAACTGACGGCTGACTGTCAGTTCCAAGCGAGGTTTTGCTCATTTTTTAAACTCAGGCTATTTTTGTATCTCTTTTGGCAGAAATCGGGAGGGGAATAAAGTAAAAGAAAGTAAATTTATTGTGTTTGATGCCTCCCTGTGCTACAAAGGAAAAAATGTAGATTTCTTGGGGTGACAATCCTGCCTATTAAAGTTATCTTAGAAAATATGTATAGTTACAATTGAACCAACTTCTTCCCAGGATAAATGATCCATGTAATTTGTTCTGCAGAGGTGATGGAAGATTTTAATATGGCAGCTACAGCAAAAAGCAGATCCTGAAGAGGACCTCTTTATGAGGTGGGTGCATTGCACACGCAAGGTTTCCTAAACGACTCCTGCTGCTGAATTCAAGCCAAAACTCTTAATATTTCCCACAGAACCAGAGCGTGACCTTATCACGGGAGCCACAGTCAAAGCCCGTGCATTGGCACAGCTCCTTCGCTATTGTTGAGAAAGTCTCGATTCGAGAAAATTTAGAGTAATAATGATCCCTCCCAAAGCACAGTATTACTCTTTATTCTGTATTATTTGCCCTGGCAGCTCCACCATTAAAAATGGAGAGGGCAACCCAAGAAAAGCCATCGCTTCAACTCCCTCAGGACAATGTTTTAAGTGATGAGAAAGAGCTTCACCAGCCAAAGATCTATCAGAAAGAAGACTTCAGCCTATTAATTCTCCAGGTTTCCCACAACAGGTTTGAGAGCTTTTGTTTCCCATTGTTATAAGACAAATTTCTAATCCACTCTTCGTTAGGAGCCCTGCAGCGACGTGACACCCTGCCCGGCCCCCAGACTCATCCATCGCTGCGGGATGTCTCGCACCTACTCCGAGGTGCTCCCCGCTCCTGGCCGGGCTGGGCTGGGCTCACTGGTGCCAGGCAGGAGGAGGAACTGGAGCACCAGTTCATGCACACAAAACCACGGAAAAAACCTACTGTGATTTACCCACACAGAGTTCAATAAACATTAGATCTGATGGCATTCATCGCTTTTTCATAGCATGCTCGATTACTGCTTCAGTTATTGCTCAGATGACATCATTCCTGGCACAGGAATTGATTGATTTTTTAATGAATATTCATATGGCATTTCAGCCAGGAGTAGGCATTAATATTCTAAGAAAGAAGAATGAAACGTACATCCTAATTTAACGAATGATTGTAAATATGTATCTGATGGATAATGTGACGATGAGCATTTAAAAAGGCATCCATAGTCACCTCGGAAGCCTTCCTGAGGAACAAAGGGGCAACCAGGACACAGGCAGGGCAAATGGGGCAAGGGAAGAGGAGGCACCGGGTCGCCCCAGCAGGCTGCTGCTGCCCAGCTTGTCACGACACGGATCTCCTGTCGCTCAGGTCGGGGTTCTGCACCCAGCCCGGCTGCACCTTAAATGCCCTGAGATAAATCATTTAATTATTAGTATTAAATCGATAATGCTTACTGACCCCGGGCAATACTGGGGCTGCGGTGGTGTAAGCCCTGGAAAAACCACTGATGAGAGCGAGCTGCGAAGCTCTCCATGAAGCGGTGGGAGACGAACAAGGGAGACAGGAGAGTGCACCCATGCCCTCCGTGCCGGCTGGGTGCCGGGCACCCCTCCTGTCCCCCCCGCCAGTGGCCCCCGTCCCACCCCGGCCATCCCAGGGGCTTCTTTGAGCAGGTCCTGCTGAGGCAGGCAGGTAGAGCATCTGCTCTACCCTCCATGGAGCTCTGTCATGTTCAATATCCTTCACCCTATTACGAATTCAAGGCTCGCGGTCCCCGAATGTACATATATTTGTCAGACACTCTTAAGATGTCTCCCTGTTCTGAGCACTGATCCTTTCTGACGGCAACAGTTGTAGCACTTAAACGACGACAGCGGGCCCAGTTGTCCCCGCCTCACACCAGTCCCAGCTCTGGAAAGCGCTAAAACACGGGCTTAGCGCGTCGCTGCTTAGAGCCTCTTAAACAGGCGTTTAATTTAAACGCGTGTTCAGTCCCGTGGGGAGAGCAGACACCTGAAGCATCTTCTGGACGCAGGGCTTAAATCAGGGCATCGCCATTAAAGTCACCGAGGTGACAGGCATGAAAGGCTATTTATATCCAGCGGCTCTCTATTGTGCAAGGGAGAGAACAGGCCCTTCTGCTGACAAAGCAGAAACGCGCCTCATCCCCACGTGAAATGCAAAAAGTAATACCCTAAATTCACTGCAACCTTTGCAGCATCGCAGCCAGGACCGCACTGAAATCTTCCCTGCATTGAAACTGGGAGCACGGACCCCAAAGGATACAGAACTTGGGGGTTTCTTTTTTCCCTCTCCAGTCAAATCAACCACTTGCTACTCCTCTTAGCGGCTGGCAGCTGGCAGGGAAACAGGGTACCTCTGCAGGCCAGCTCCTGCAACTCTGCCTTGAGAAAACAGGGAAGGAAAAGAGCTCTCCAGCACCCTGGAAGAGCAGCCCTGCAGCCAGGGCTCTTGTTTGCACATCAAGATGCGTGGGACTGAGTTTGCCGATAAAAATATATACAAAGCTATGCTTGGTATGGAACAAGCAGGCAGTAGCTGCTGAAGACTTCCCAACATCCTGCTTTTGGCTTGCCTCCAAAACACCAAAACAAAACAAAATTCAGTTGGCATCTCTGCAGATTGAAGCAAGTTTTCTTTTTGCAGCAATTGCTGAACAAACGTTTCAATACTGTGCCACCGCCCCCGCCTCTGCTTTCTCCCCCGAATCATGTGCTGGAAGGATGCAAAAGATGTTCAAGGTCACGGCAGGCTGTGGAGGGACCCGGCCATTGCCCACCTCTGTCCTCTGTGGTCTTGCTGCGCTGTGACAACCTACAACACGGAGCGCAAGCCGGGGCAGACGGGTGAGTTTGCCCAGCGGGACCTGCAGCAGCGGGGTGGCTCCTCCAACGGGCCCGAGCCGCGGGGGTCAGCCCTGCTCGCGTCTTATTATGCTGGGGGCTTTCAGACCCCTCCCCAGGGAGGTGCAGCCTGCACACCTGGGCTGAACTCAAGCCCCTGTGTGAACAGCCAGCACAAGAAGAGCAAACCCATCATCCCCCCAGTGGTCCCATCCCCGCGCTGCTCTCAGAGGCAGCGGGTGTTTCTGTGCAAGCCGGGAAGCACGGCAGCAACGTGGGAGCTACAACGGCAGCAACGTGGGAGCTACAACGGCAGCAACGTGGGAGCTACAACGGCAGCAAAGTCAGCCTGGGCAAAAAACGCGCCGCAGTGGCGTGAAATGAGAGACTTCAGGATTTGACCTCGTATTTCTTGTGCTACACACAGACACAAAGCAGCGTACATCTTCTGCGCGTATGCACGTTGCAACTTGACCTTATGAGCATCACTTTTGAATGTTTTATTTATTTCTCCAAGAACAGGCAGCTTTGTTTGAGAAGAACACAAGGTGAAATCCTGACCTTGCTGAAAGCACTGAGAGTTTGCCATTGACTCCAGCAGAACTAGACGTTTATCCAGAGCTATAACCAGGTTACAGGTCTTGGTCTTGCTTCCGTTCTTTGTTGGTGCTTGATGCTTTAAAGGAAGAGACCAAAAATCCTATAGCCCTTTGATGCAGGCCCAACATTCCCAAAGAACCAAAGAAGCGGCATCAGTCCCCTGCTGCCCTCTCTGGTAAGCAGTTACGGTCCTTGAAGCGTGAAATTTGCTTGCCCGTATTGTAGCACATTGCTATCATGTCGTTACCGATCATAAAAATTATCCTGTGTTTTCTCAAAAGCAGGCACCGCATTCATCCCTTTCTGAAGGCGTTCACAATGTGTGAATACAGGCATAATTTAAACAACCAACCTCTGCGGAAACCGCCCTCCTGCTAGTGCAAAGAGCAGCACGCTCCCCTGCCTTCGGACAGCCAGATTTCAGAAATATATGTATTTCTGTGATTTTTTGGCCTGGCTAGCGCTGCAAAGCCCTAACCGCAGCCCCCTTAAGCACAGCAATAGCTACTTTGCAACCCAGCCTTCCCATGTACCCAGAGGAGCTCTCTTTGTATAGTGTCTTAATCAGTACATAAAATGCTTTCAGTGAAATGCTGCCTTCTTCTGTTTATTTGTCACAACTGATGCTCTGGTGAACAGTAAATAGGAAATTTGTTGGCAAATCAGCACTACCAGCTTGGTTCATTAGGAAAGGCTGGAGTACGAGACAACAGTGTGCAAGTCCCCATTGCGACTCGCGCCGGACCCGCAGCCCTTGAAGCTCAGCAAGTTGTACAAATCCTGAAGGCACATAAATCTCTCCTAATCCGAACCTGGCAAAACTGAGACAGCCCGTGTTTACGTAATTCTTAGCCATAAGGACTGGGTTATCAAAAGGACGTTGGCTGATTAAATCAATGTACGCACAAGAAGAATTCACCATCGGTTTTGCTAAGAAGACCTCACATCTCAGCCATGCAAGCTGCTCCCCCCTCGCCTGCCTCGCCCCCAGCCCCGCTGCATTGCACAACGCCGGGTTTCATGTTTGCCACCAGACAGTTTGCAGTCAGCCTCACATGGAAAAGAAGGAAGTAACTGCCTACATTGCACATAACTACAAGCAAACGCGTTTCCAAGAAACTATTAAGCAGTGTTCATTTGAAGTTTAAATGAAAAAAGAAAACAACAAAACCTTGGAAGAATTTTTTCTTGGCTTGGAGCTTTTTACGAGATTCAGATTTTAAGTGAAATGTGTCCAGGCAACATCAGTAATGCAGCAAAGGCAGGCTGCATACAGTGATGCGGTGTCTTGGGCTCTGATGGATGAAGCGGGGATCCAAGTCCTCCCCAGCGCCAGCCGCCGCCGGTCCCCCCTCACCCCCGGGCATCGTCCCCTTCCGGCAGGGCTGGCCACGGCCCCGCAGCCCCCGCGGCACAGCCCGGCACCTCCACGCGCTCCCACCCCGGGCAGAGGTTGCGACGGGGCTGGCAGGCGCGTGGGCACATGTTCCCGTCTGCAGAGCCTGCGGCGAGGCGGCACCGTCCGCCCCAGGGACCGCCGCCAGGCCCGGCCAACGCCCTTCCCCAGCCAAAGGCTGCTCCGTCGCCCCCCCCCAGGCCCCCTCCCCTGGCTGGGGTTGGCTTTGGCCCCAAATCACAGGCGGCGTTAGGGTCAGCCCCGCGCTCGCCCAGCGGGGCTGGCCGGGGACCGGGGGGTCCCGGGGCTGCGTGGGTCCCCGCGCCCAGGGGTGCTGGCAGGAGACTCGCCAGGACACGGCGGCGGCTCCGTATGAAACGGCTCCTTTGTACACAAAGCCGGGCGTAGCACACAGCAGCAATTGTTCCTTTGGAGGTTTGCGTGGCCATGGCCACTGTCCCCCCAGCAGCTTCAGACACCCTTGATAATAAACGAACAGGCATCATTAAAGTAACCGCATCAGGCTTTTAAAATATACATTGCTGCAATTTCTTTCTTAAACCATTGTTCATTTTTAGAGGCAGGGAGATAAGACTCCTCTGAAAAAAAGCTCTTTGCCCATCTAAATTCTCCCCATTACCGAGCAAATGGTTTGCAGCAACAAATTTATTCCGCAGCGTCTCCTGTGCTCTTTTTTGTTTGAAAAAGCCACAAACAGATTGTGATTTTCTCTAACGGATTCACCATCTGGGAAATTTTTCATGCAACTCCTTTCCTCACTGGGAGCAAGTTACTCAGAGGGGAATTCCCAGCAGAGAGCAGACTCTGAAGGGATGGGTGGTTCATTTAATTAGCATGCATAATCTTGACGTCCTTACTCAGGCAAAACTCTCACCAGGACCAATGGGAGGTTTATTTTATTTTTTTTTTTTAAAGAACCAGCTAAGGGCTTTGGTATTTGTCTCTTGGTGTTACATACAGTATTTTCCATGCAGGGGAAAGCTGGCTTTTGGATGTGTTATAGACTGTGATTTACTACGGTCTTGTAGTAAGGGTCAGGATGTGGCCCTTGCAGCCTCCGTCACACGGCTGAGCGCGGGCAGGGGGAGAGCCAGCGGCAGAGGAACGACTCCCTTTCGCCCACTTACCCAGTCTGGGGAGCATCACGCTCTTTTGGAGCACGCTCTCTGCAGCCAGTGGAGTGTGGGCTGGAGGTCAGCGGGGGAAGAGGCTCTTCAAAACCCGACATGCATCAGCTCAGAAAAGCGTTGTGTTTATACAGCCCTTGTGCAAGTTATATGGCCTTTTTTTTTTTTTTTCCCCAGTAGATGAATTTATTGTTCGAGGAAGATGCGGGAGATGCAGGGATGCTCCTTTCAGCTGTGCTAACTTAAAGCTAATCCTACGGTAAATGAGCACACGCAGCCTTGACTCCAAGCCACCCGAGCAGAGAGCCCAAAGCAGACCCCGACCCCCCAGCTCTGCTCTCACCTAAGCACAGTTTTGATAGCTGCACAAGAAGATCTTACACTAAACAATTTTCACTGGCTCATTACTGGACAAGACTTCGCTTTGAACTGACATTTTCTGGGCACGATGACTGCTTTGAAGCAGGAAGACAAAATTAGCGCAGAGAGTTGGCAGGTGAAGGAATGAGAGGGTTTTTTTTTCCTCCCCAGCAGCAGAGCTGTCCAGGAGCTATGGAAACCTTGTTTGGCTAAATAAAAATGCAGAAAGATAACAAGGCTTCCTATTTTCCAGCAACGTCCTCACTAGAACAGCATGCTATCTGTGTGTGCTAGAGGCTCCAGAATAGCCAAAGCCACTCCTGAAAGCAAACGTGCTGTGTTATTTTCCGCAACTGGTGGTAAATGCTGTCTCCTACCTCCCCAGGAGGGAAAGGAACAAAATCAGCAATTTAGGAGAACCCTGGGAAGAATTACAATGAGCTTCCAGCCCGGTAAGGCTCTTTAGGGTTAAGGGGCTGGCCTCTCCTCCAGTCTGTTCCCAGTGCCTTTTTGATTTACACCTGTAGATCGGGTCAGAACCCGTCCCCAGCTTGCTTTTATGGAAAACGCAATCCTGATGCTAAAGCTGTACAGACACAAGCAAAAGGCTCAGCTTTCAGAGCACACCCTGGGACTAAGCTGGGTTTGCTGGCAGGGCACGGTGCCTGCCTTGGAGGAACCCCGAGGCCGTTCCCTGGGGACACTCGGGCTGGGGCACCGGGTCATTCGGCTTCGCAGCCTGGGCCAGTTGCACTGGCACCATGAGGTACCCACGGTAAAAGCTCACTCTAGGAACTGGGCAAACAAGTTCTTTCCTGGGAGATGGCACAGGTTCAAGAGAAGTATTTAAAAACAACATTAATAATAGAAAACGCACTTTTATATAGCACATTCCTGAGCCTTTTACTGTCATTGTGTCCAATACTCCACAGCACTCAACCAACTTTGCCATCGGCCATCGTGCTAACCAGCACCAGCCACGGTTTTGAGCATTGCTTATGGTTTCCCATGTAATACTGAAAGTGAAAATACATCCACCCTTACCCAAAACATTCTCTCTTTTGGAAACCTCCTCCCCCTTTCTTTCAAGTCCTCCACCGTGGCTCTTCTTTCTGTTAAGCTGGGATAACAGAAAGGAGCATCTCATACACGCACGGGGATGCAGGCTGCTCTATCCACACAAATATTTATTTCTCCAGGTGTTCACCTCCAGCTCGGTCTGCAACAGACCCCTCCGTGCTGGTTCTCTGAAGCCTGTGCCTCCACTGGCTCCAACCTTGCCAGGCACTGGAGAACAAATCCTGTCCAGCATCTATTTTGGGGTTTTATGCTGCTGCACAACACCGCAGTACTTTCCACAGAAGAAAAATAGGAATTACAAAGTCCACCATAGTAGGAATATTCTTTATTCCCAGAGAAATCATCACAACCGTCTTCTGAAACAACACAGCTCTGCACTGCAAGCTCAGCTCCACGCAAGGAAAGGAGGAAAGACAGCACCTTCTAGTAATTAATTGATGTGCACCTCAGTACGAAGTGACGGTTCCTTCAAATCACTCAAATGCCCATGGTGGGCAATCCAGTCTGCTTACTAGAGCCAAAGCCTAGGAGCCAGAAGGCTGTGCTGTGCTCTTGGCTCTCCTTATGAATCATTGCTGAGTGACCCTTCAAGGACATAAAAAGAGGTATTTTACCCAGCTCTCAGGGCTGATTCTCCTCTGCCATGCACTTGCTCTATTTGCACCCGTGCAAACAGAGAAGAGGATCTAGGATATTCCCCCCATCAGAACGATACCAGCATCGCTAAAACAAAATCCTTCCTTTTTCTTCACAAGCAATCAATCCATCAACATGTTAAAAAAAATAAGTTTAATGTAGGTGGCATGTTTCATACAGAATTTAACAGGCACCCAAAACACCAGCTGGTGTCACGTTCTGAAGAGTTAACAAGGTGAAACTCCAGCGCTTCCGCCTCGTTCATACATTCACAGGCTAAACAACAGGCCAAGGCAGCTCTGCCACCGCACGTACCGCCATCCCTGGTCTTAAGCCTGTGCAGCACAGCGGGGCCCTGCTGGCACCCAAACACCTGGAAAGCTCTGGGGTGAGCGGGACTCACGGGGGAGGTTCTCCAAAGCGGTTGCCATGGGTCTGGGATGGACACGCTCTCCCAAATCAGTATTTCCAGTATTTTTCCCGATTACTCTTGAGGTCATTTTTAACCCAGTGAGTATAACAGCAATATTTAAAGCCCGAAGATGGAAATAAATAAAAAAGGAAGACAGGGAAAAAAACAGCTGCTCTCACTGTTCAGGATGGAATCGGCACGAAGGGATGCTGAAATGAAAATGACAAAAGATGTCAGAGTTACTGCCATATATATGGTAGGAAGGGAAGACTTAGCGCATTTTGGAGCCTGATCCATCCTTCCCAACATCGATGAATTTGGGAAGAGTAAAAAAACTCCAAAAGAATATGAACTTCCCCGATGGGGCACGCTCGCAAGTATCTGCTCAACATGAAATATTACTGGCAAACGTCATTATAAGCCACTCGTCTGACTCTGAAAAGCAGAAAGTTCAGCCTCCCCTGTGTCCTCACTTGGTGTATTCTACAAAGTTTGGTTTCCTCCCCTTTATTAAACGTGCCAGGTTTTTCAATTAAAATAAATAGGGGAAAAAACCCCAAAGCACCCAGCTTATTCTCTGCATATACTTAATATAACATTTAGTCTGCTTCTTCCTCCCTCCCTCGGCTGTGGCTTGGCTCCCCTTGAGCTTGTGAGAAACTTTTAGAATCTCAGCTCCCTGAGAAAAAAAAATATTTTGGCAAAGTAATCCTAAAAGCTTTAAAAAAGAAAAATCTCAAATTTAAAAACACTGAATTTAAATTCTGAACCATTACCAAGATCTTACTTATTCTACAATCTCCTGGGGATGTTGTGAGGTTTAATTAGCTCCAGTTGGAAAACGCTTTGAAGAGGAAAAGTGCCATAAAGGTGCCAAATACTGCTCCACTCATGTAGATCTAAAATGTTCAAATTATTACATCATAAAACAAATCATTTGAAAATTAATTCCTCTTCCTTGCCAGCATGACTTCAAAGGCACCTCACTTTCCCCACTACGCTGGTACAATCACACCACCCAAGGACTGCAAAGTGTCCAAGGGCTGGTAATGACCATGGAGGAGAGCATTCTGAACTTCATAGTGCCTTCAAGGCCGCCTCCTCAATTATTTAATCTTGGGGTCGTCTATCTTTGTGTACAATTGCGGACTCGAGATTCAGGGCGTTCTGCCAGTAGGGACTTGGAATCACTTCCTGCTGTCTTTAAGCAACTCAGCCTCAAGGTCTCTCTCGAGGAACATCTGGGCACTTGGCAAACGTTACTTTTTGGTGATTTGATAAGGACGTGTGCTTTTTCCTCGGTATGCACCACCGAATCTGGACGCGGAGGGCTGATGGGAAGTCTGTGCAGTAAAGCAATGAACCACAACACAGAAGCCCTTGTTTGTTCAACTGCCACTGCAGGAGTGTCGCGGAGCAGATTTGGACTGCTTGAGGAACCACCGCCAAAGGTAGCATCAAAAGTGGTTTTATTGAAGTACGATGCTGTAAAAGTGAGGCTTAACAAAGTCCAGTGGCAAGGTTCAATCTATTACTTACTGCACAGAGGATATAATAATGATTCAAAGTCACCAATACAAGATCTTAATGCCCTGCGACACAAGGTTATGCACAGTATCGGTCACTTACCAAAGATCTGCAGTTGGTAAGGGTCTCTCAACCTCGAGGATAAACCTTGAGAGGTGTCCCAGCGCAAGGGGAGGTCGCTGCCACGCAGCCAGCTGCTTAGCAGGGAGAGCTCAAAAAAAAAAAAAGCTCACTCAGGCTGTCATATTTATGGAATAAAGCGGTTGGCTCGTAGTCAAATTACGTGCAATGGAAAAGGTTAGTATGAGACTCCTTGTACCCACAACCTCCTTTGTTCCTTGACCAAATTAGTCTTGGAAGAACCACCTGCTATTCATGTGTTAATCGCATGATCGGTGTTCCGGTTTCCAAGCTCATACACATCAAAGCTCACTATGTCACCCTGTTCCTGTGTGGGTTTTCAAACAACAGGTTGGAACTAGAGAAGTTCATGACCTGGTCACAGCCTAGACCTTTATTTCCTTTGGGGCCTGAACCAAACTACCACAGGTTTGGTCGAGCAGTCAAGGGTATCCGACGCAAAATGCACCCACCAGCTGAAGCAGGCACGGGTGGGGGGCGCAGCGGCGCCCACACGTACCACAGATCATCCTTTTCCTCATCACTATAAGGAGTACTGAAATACAGCCACTCCCAGGTGAAACAAGGTCCTACCATCCAACCTCCAACCAGCCTCCATGCCGTGCCTCCTGCGAAGGGTGAGGGAGAACTGCTCTCAGCCCTGCCTCGCTGGGGTCCCGGCTGGTCTCTCAGCTCACACCAGGGCTGTTTCCTGGCCACCTGTAACATGTTTCCTGCAGAAATTATTGAGCACAGCCACCCCAGGAGTCCCGCAGTCTGCACACCAGAGCTGCAACGCCCCAGGCTGACAGCTGTACTGGGGAGGAAAGCCCTGGGCTGGGAATTACTGGGAATGCTCTCTGGCCAAGGAGCAGGCTGTAGCTCGGACCTGCAGTCCAGAGAGCGATCCCAGCACAAAGCTCTGGGGAGCTCTACAGTGAGGAGGAAACTTCCAGACACCGGTTTGTGACACATAACGACGCTACATTTTTCCTAAAGAAACAGCCTTTGGCTCTCGTGGGGCTAATCTAAAGTTCACACCACCACGGCCTGGTATTTATTCAGCTCTGCGTGTTCAGTCTGCATTATCTGTAACACTTGATAATGAGATAATTTCTGGGTTTGCTTTAGCTGTGAGCTTCAGACAGAAGCTTCCCTATTTTGCATCCATAAGCCTACAAATCAAAGCATGTCAGCAAAAGACTGCAACGGTCACAAGCTGAAATATAAAGCATCCTTCCCTGTGTGCAAACTGGCTTTGTTCTCAGCCACATCCGTATCTCAGACCAAAGAGATCATAAAAGAAGAGTCACATATTTCCAGTTGTGCTTACTCCATTATGATCGACTCCAGTGATTTCAGGGGAGGGGAAAAAAAGTCTCCATCACTTTTATCAACTTGTTTTTAAACACTTCTTTAAAGAACACAAGGAAAAGAGCGATATTCCACTATAACGAAAAAAAAAAACTAACAAAAGAAAATAAACTTTAAGCCAGCTTCTGGGCTCAATAGTTACTTGACTGCAGAGGAACAGTCTGAGATCTTAGATCAAGACCAATAAAACTAAGCTCAGTGCTTAACTCCCTTCTTGAGCTGTCAGTAAAGGCCTCCAGTGACCCCGCTCTCACTGCTGCAGAGGTGGGGGAGAGAAGGTTTTCTGTAATTGCAGAGAACAATTACTGCCATTTCAGACTGTACTCTGCTTTCAGTCTCTCCTAGGTAAGACAGTCTCACCTCACCGTACTCTGTAAGACAGAAGTACCTCTGCGAGAGAGCTGGAACTAATCAGTTCAGGGAAAAGTAGAACCAAATGCCAAGGTCTAAACACTAAGGACCATTGCAATGAGTTGCCTTAATCACTGCAAAATGATAACATGTTTGCCGTGACTGGGAATTTCAAGAGCACATGATACGAAACTCCGCTCCCATCGCTCCAGTGGATTTGTTCTGTTAGGGTAAGAGTCAATTACTCAGCACTAACTGCCTGAAAAGGACAAAGCCACTCAAAGCTATATAATTACGTTAAAGTGAACAGAACAGTATAGTGGGTCAAAAGCATTTCTCGCACAAATCTAAAAATAAAACAAAAAAACACCCAACCCCCAAACCCTACGCTCTGTTGAATTTGGCCCCATATTCTCATCGGGGAATGCAAAACGCAAACTGCGTAGAGAAAGGGTAACGCTGGCCAAGGAGGATACGTATTTCATTTAGAAAAAGGGTAAAGATGGATTAAGAGCGTGGGGTGCAAAGTTATCTGGCTTCTGTCCTTCAGATCAAATCACCGCCTTTTTCATGCCCACAGGAATACAGGAGCAGCAGCATGGTAGGCTCCTATAGACTAGAAGAAATGTATACTAACTTGCACTGTGCAAAGAAAAAAACACCCAATGAAGTGCTGCGCTTTGATAATCAAAATGGCACCTCAACCCTCAAAAAGATACAAATTCCAGAGACAAGTACGTCAATTCATCAGTAAAAAGTAGCACTGATAAATAAATTAATTTATATAAAAAAGAAAATAAGATATTGACACATTTTGGGGTAGAAGAAAAGTCACCTCGGCCCACATGCGCTTGTTTTATTTACATATCCACAAATACCATGAAACACCATCCCAGCCCCCCCACTAGCAGCATGGTCACATGAATTCCATAGATGAGCAGTTCATTCATGAGGCTGAAGTCTACCCGCCTTCGCCCCAGTAAGAGGAGGATGATGGAGAGTTTGTACTGGAAACGCAGAAAGATCCGGATGCCAAGGTACTGAAGGCAAAACAAGATAGAGAGTGCCACCCAGAGGATGGAGGTAAACAGGCTGCAGCTGAAGTACAGCAGGAAACGGATGAATCCATACATCCATCGGGATTTGAGATAGATGTCGAAATTGTTGTACTTGGTGCGCACCAAGTGAGTGGTCCTCACCGGGCCACAGGCCGAATGCAGGCAGGTCGTGTGGGGGCCGTGGAACGAACGGACCCGGCGGGGAATGGGGATTACAGGCATCAGGCACCCCACCGGTCACAGAGTCCCAGGGCAGGATTTACAGGGCACATATCAAATGTTATCCATTAACATGGAAGAGATCCAACAGCCTGGGAATGCTAACTCTTTGCTGAGTTTCCAGGAAGGAAGAGACCTGCAGGAAGGCAGAGAAGGAAAACACATTTAAGTAGCCCCGGGAGGAGGAGAGGCAGCACGGCAGATACTCCCGGGCTTGGCAGTTACTCACAACTGCTTTGCAAAACCCAACTTCTTCGCTTAAAACAACTTCGCTTTGCTTATTTGCTTATTGTTCACCAGGCAGACAAAGAAATACAATTCTGCTTCTATCATCACCGAGTCAGACTCCAAACAGCTCCCAAGGAGCACGCAGTGTCAGCACTAGCCATAACCCGTTACAGGCTTTACGGTGTTAATGCAGGAAAGATTCTGGAATTACCCTGGCTAATTCACAGATCCCTCTTAATCAAACACCAGCCCTGCAAGAGTCCACCCATGCCAGCAGTAATATTGCAATGTAGGTGTTTGCACTGGATCATACCTTTTTTAAAGAAAAACTAAAAAAGTTCTCCAAGTGCTTTTCCAAGTGAATTCTACAGCCCAGGCAGAGCAGTGATTCTAAATTTTGGCTCATTTCAAAACTTGGCAAAGCTTCACCAAATAAACAAACTGAAAATAATGGAAGGTCTTGCAAGAACAATGAGGCAATCATGTTTTTCACACTCTACAGGATGCACCTCCCCTTGCTCGGCCGAGCCTTGCGGTCTCGCTGTCTGTGCACCCAATGGCAAGGCAGCCTTCCAAAGACATCTACTAGTTTATTTCTCCCTTTGGGACCCGCAGAGATAAGTGAAATATCTTGATCTTCTGCAGTGTTTAGTATTTATAATCTTAACATCCTTCCACGCACCCATTGTTGTTCCATGAGTGATGAGCAGCAGCCTGTTAGCTGCTCTCTGCTTCACCCCAGGCTTATGATGTGCCAAATTCCGGGAATTATGAAATGACAATGCACTCATCAGATAATGCTAGAAAACAACGGGGACTTCCAGCCTCCTCGCACACCCAGGCATTCAGGTCTGGGCAGATCTTTCCTTTGTTGAACAAGAAATCCTATTACTCTTAAAATTAAAACTAAAGTAATTTAAAAGTTACTTCAAGAATTTTTTACTTTGTTACTAACAAAACTAAATCACAGAGTAAATTATAAGGCTGCAGGAAATTGTACTTTGATATGAAAAACCTTCTCTGATACACCGTGCATCACTGGGTAAGTCTCTTCACTGCTTCCTGCCTCGAACTGCATGTCAATGGAAAGAGCAGCTCTGGTCTCTTCCGCCTGGCCCCAGGTTCTAATTCCTTTTTGCCGTTACAGAAATTTGCAGGCAATCTATTGGTTCTACATGGATCAGGGACTAGTGAAAAGGAGCATGGGTTAACTCACGATTAAGGAATTAAGGAAATTGAGGTCTGTTCTCAATTATCAAAGGCGTCCTCATAATTTTAAGTGTCTCTTTGCCATAATTTCCTGTCTGTAGAAAGGAAATACTGGGCAGCTCGGAAGCGTGTTACAGGAAGGTATTTTGCAAGACATCTAAATTGGTCAGACACCAAACCAACACTACTTAAAAACAACATAGTGTCGTGCCTGGAACATGCAACCGAACATGCTTCTCACATGCTGCGTATACACTGCTCAGTGTTTGTTTTCAGAGATATTTTTGGAGGACTAAATTAGCAAGATAAGTTAAAATTCACAGAGTCTAGATTCAGAGCATTCCATACCTGATGAGGCAGTCCCTCCTTACCTTTTCTACCAGGACACAAAAACCAACTTATCATTTTCCAGCAAACTCTTACATAGCTCTTAATCCCTGAGCAGCCACAGGGAAAGCAGCTTGCTCGCTGTTAGAGCACTCAGCAGGACCACACCTGAGTGACGGAGCACAAACCCCGCTCGCATAAGCTGCGGTTTGTGGGGGTAACCTCAACAGACAAGCTTCATGTCTGAGCCCTGCTTTAGATGGGGAGCTTTCATTCTGACAAAACCTTCAACAGAGGAATCGAAGAGAACCACTCAAGCGGCTCAGCTACAGAGGCTCAGTCTGTGAGCAGCAGCAGCTTGCTCCCGTTTACTGTGCCCACCACGTAAATAAACAGCCTTCGGTAGGTTCATGCTCTTTATCTAAACTCAAATATCGACGCTGGAACAGCCACAAGCAGAGGAACATTGTGAGAATAAAATAAACTTGTTGAAATATTACATTTTTAGTGGTGCTGCCATCCACTCAGCAGAAGGTCGGTAATGCGCTGCCGTTTCTGGATGCCACTTAATTCTTGTAACAAAAAAAGTGAAGTTTTCCTGTGACACCTGGCCTTCTAGGAGGAGTGAAAGAAACTGCTAAGGTGCTTCATAGACTCACAACATTCTACATACGAGTTGATCTAAAAGATAAAACGAGAGAGTAAGTTTCAATTTGCTCATTTTGTGTGTTAAAAAAATGCAGAATTACAAGGTTCCTCCCCGAGCACGAATTTTTAATCCCATAAAGATTCTAAAACAAATCATGCACTCAATAATACATGTATTACAGCTCACTGATACATGCTGGAAAGGAGCAGCTAGCTTGTGTTCAATGCCGTACACAAAGACAGGAAAGGGAAAATCACAGATAAAGAACTCCTGTTCAGTCACCTGCTCCTATCACAGCCCCATCACCGTTCGTCGAGGGCGTATGAAGCACGATGCAGAGGGCGTGCACAGCCACCGTTTTCCAAACGGAACACGGAGGAGCAGGCTCTCAAACCTGCGTGCTGGCACGTCATGCATAGAAAGAGATTTGGACACCCTATTCCTCAAGATCATTTTTTGGGGCCTTTCTGTTTTAAAGTGCATCATTGTGTGGCTGGAAAGCTGAGTCAGTCTCTTCTGAGTATCATCCTACTGCTCAAAGGATTTTAACTCTAAGGCCCAGGCAACTCGATGTCAGCCATGCTGCCCTTACCCCAAGCATCACAGTAACGATGGCCTCATCAGGCAGTTAAAAATACAAATAATTCTTTGCTGCGGTGAGTTTTCACTCCCCCTCCTTTAAAAATGGAGCATATGATGACAAAGCTACCAAAATACTTCATCTATCACCCGTTCCAGGCAGGGCCTGCCGGTGCTCAGGGTACTCATAATTTGGGGAGGAGGAGGGATGACAGGAAGATCATAACGCTCGCAGACAACAGAACCATCGGTCAGGCCCAGTGGGACCAAAGCCTTCCAGAAGGAGCCGAACAAGGTTAGGGACAATGACAAATAAAGGTTAGTGCTGATACACGAAAGCAGGGAGCACCGGCGGGACGGGAAATTCCAACTCCTCCTACATCCTACCGCATCCTAAATTAAACGGCGTCGACCTGGGACAGGAACCGAGGGCGGGAAGCTCGGCCGGGGCTTCCCCGTGGCCCGCGAGGTCCGGAGCCTGGCCCCGCCAGCGGGGCACGGCTGCGGCTCACCCCGGGAACCAGAGCCCCGCCGGGTGACACCGGGCCCGCCCCGCCCCCACGCCAGGCCCAGACCGGCAGGCCCGGGGCCGCGTTCCCCCACGCCGCCCCGCGGACGGTGACCCACCGGGCCCGGCGCACCCGCCGCCCCTCGCTGCGGGCCCCGACGCGAGAAGGGCCCTGTGGCGGAGGCGGCTGCCGCGGGGCGAGGCCCGGCCTGCCGCCGCCGCCTCCCCCCAGCCCCGGGGCGCCGCCCCGCACTCACCGTCCTGCCCATGGCTCCCCGCCAGGCGGTGGCCGCCGAGGCCTGGCGCCCCGGGCCCGGGCGGATGGCGGGCCCGGGCCTACGGGCAAGCGCCGCAATGCGCATGTGCGGGGGGGCGGAGGGTGGGGGGGGGGCAGCAGCGCTCCGGTTCCGGCCGGCGGCGGCGGCGGTCAGGGAGCGAGCGGGGAGGCGCGCGGCGATGGCGTCATCGCGCCGCGCCGCTCCCCCTCGCCGCCGGCCGGAAGCGGGAAGGCGTCGCGTTGCCCGGGCAACGCGGCGGCGGCGGGCCCGGGCCCGGGGCTGGACCCAGCACGGCGGGCCCCGCTCTGCCGGCAGTGCCCGGGTCCCCCTCCTGCGGCTGGACGGGCAGCGGGGGCGGCGGGCAAGCCTTGCAAAGGCAGGCGGAGCGCGGAAAGTTTCCGCCGGGAAAACCTGGTGGGTTTCTGTGATGGAGTGACCACATCGGTGGCAAGGGAAGAGCTACGGATGTCATCTCTCTGGTCTTCTGTAAGGCCTTTGGCACGGTCCCCTCAGCATCCTCCTCACTAAACCGGGGTGATACAGATTCGATGGGTGGGCTCTTCGGTGGATGAGGAATTGACTGGATGGTCACATCCAGAGGGTCGTGGTCAATGGCTCGATGTCCAGTGGAGACAGGTGATGAGTGGTGTCCCTCAGGGGTCCGTACTGGGACCGGTACTATTTGTTGTCTTCATCAATGACACAGACAGCGGGATTGTGTACACTCTCAGCAAGTTTGCAGGTGACACCAAGCTGAGTGGTGCGGTTGACATGCCGGAGGGATGGGATATCATCCAGGGAGACCTGGACAAGCTGGAGGGGTGGGCCTGGGAGAACATCTTGAGGTTCAACAAGGCCAAGTGCAAGGTCCTGCACCTGGGTCGGGACAACCGCCAATATCACACAAGCTGGGGGATGGAGGGATTGAGAGCAGCCCTGCAGAAAAGGACTTGGGGGTGCTGGGGGATGAAAAGTTGGACATAAGCCGGCAATGTGCGCTTGCAGCCCAGAAAGCCAACCGTGCCCTGGCCTGCATCCCCAGCGGCGTGGGCAGCAGGGTGAGGGAGGGGGTTCTGCCCCTCTGCTCCGCTCTGGGGAGACCCCCCTGCAGCTCTGGGCTCCTCAGCACAGGAAGGACATGGAACTCTCAGAGCGGGTCCAAAGGAGGGCACAGAAATGCTCCGAGGGCTGGAGCAGCTCTCCTACGAGGACAGGCTGAGAGAGTTGAGGTTGTTCAGCCTGGAGAAGAGAAGGCTGCGGGGAGACCTTATTGCGGCCTTCCAGTGCTTGAAGGGGGACTGTAGGAAGGATGGGGGCAACCTCTTTAGCAGGGCCTGTTGTGACAGGACAAGGGGGAATGATTTTAAACCAAAGGAGGGGAGATTTAGACTGGATATAAGGAAAAAAATTTTTACTACGAGGGTGGTGAAGTGCTGGCACGGGCTGCCCAGAGAGGTGGGAGGTGCCCCATCCCTAGGAACATTCAAGGTCAGGCTGGACGGGGCTCTGAGCAACCTGATCTGGTTGAAGACGTCCCTGCTCGCCGCAGGGGGTTGGACTGGATGGCCTCTAAAGGCCCCTTCCAACCCAAACCAGTCTATGATTCTGTGAAGGTCATTTCCAATGTAAACCAGGCCGGTAGCAAACACTGCTGAGGGGACTGTGGGTCCAGCTGGGTTTGTCCCCACATGCAGGGGTTTCAGCTGCCCCTGGCCTGGGGCTGTGCCTAGTCCTGAGGGTGCTGGAACATCGCCAGTAAAAGAATCACTGGCCGAGTGTACACCATTGCCTGAAAGGAGAGCGCGGCAAAAGATTTCTCCGAGTCAAGGGAGGGATTGTCCCGCTCTGCTCTGTGCTGGTGCAGCCTCACCTCAAGTCCTGCGGGCAGTTTTGGGTGCCACAGTATGGATATAAAGCTCCTGGAGAGTGTCCAGTAGAGGGCCATGAAGTTGGTGAAGGGTTTAGAGGGGAAGCTGTATGAGGAGTGGCTGAAGTCACTTGGTTTGTTCAGCCTGGAGAAGCGGAGGCTGAGGGCAGCCCTCATCGCCGTCTGCAGCTCCCTCCCAAGGGGAGGAGGAGGGGCAGGTGCTGATCTCTTCCTCTCTGGTGACCAACGCCAGGACCCAAGGGAACGGCAGGGAGATGTGCCGGGGGAGGGTTAGGCTGGGTATTAGGAGAAGGCTCTTCCCCCAGAGAGTGGTGGAGCCCTGGCACAGGCTCCGCAGGGAGGCATCACGGCACCAGCCTGGCAATATTCAAGGAGCACTTGGACAAGGCTCTCAGAGACACGGTGTGAATTTGGGGTGTCCTGTGCAGGGACAGGAGTTGGACTCGATGGTCCTTGTGGGTCCCTCCCAGCTCAGGATGTTCTATGATTCCATGAGTTGCTCAGTGGTTGGACCTTTCATGCCTGGGCGCGGTTTTGTGGCCAGGCGGTCGCTCAAGGGTCGGATCCAGGCTTGCTGAGCGGCTGGGGCAGTGCAGGCAGTTAGGCATTAGGAGTCGGTGTCCTGGGAGAGCCCGCGGCACTCCTGCCTGTGCTCCCAGGAGGGTCTGTGCTGCTCCCAGGGCCTCACCCCACTGAAGGAGCTCAAACACTTTTAGAAGAGCAAATGTAGGAGGCCCAGACTTCTGAAGAGGCTTGAAAGATCCAAAAAGTTTCTAAAAACCAAATAGGTGGAGGGAAATTGAAAAGCAGTACATAAAAATAAGGAAAAGGAACTTCCTCTGTGCTGTTTTCCCTTAGATTTAATTAGGAATTACTTTCCGTAATGGAAAGAATACAGAACTTTGTCATTGGCTCCCTGCCCTGCTTGCTGTCTAGGCACTACCACGGTGGAAAAACATTAAATAATAACAACTCAAGCCATCTGCCAATACTGAGAGCTGCAGCACTGCACAGGCAGTTGAGGCACGAGGCCAAATACCTCCCAGCGTCCCAACGGCCTCGCCGATGCACGCTTGGATTTGGTTCCTCCCTGTTCCCCTGCGGTAGTGCCTGCCCTGCAGAGCAGTTTTATTCTGCAAATACAACGAGGGGCCTGAGGTGCAGGACGTACATCAAGGGGAAATTATGGGCGAGGTAATAAGCAGCGGTGCGCTGCTAGCAAATTGCTGTTTCTGTGTCTCCGACATACCTTCTGGTGGGAGGGAGAAGGGGAGGTGCGAAGGTGATACATTTTCCCAATAGCATGAAACTGGGAACATCTGTTCAGTGACTAAGAGAGGCAGGAGAGCCACGTTCCAATTATTTCCCTCCGCCATTGCCTGGGACTGGAGCCACAGCCCAGAGATGGGAATTTCAGCCCTGGCAACAAAATTATGACGGTACTTTGGTTTTCCAGCTTTGCCTTGGAGGATTATGGGGATGCTGCTGGATGCGAGTGCTGCACAGGGGGGCTCCTGGCATCCTGCAGGAACCCCTGAGGGTGGGAAAGGTCTCTCTGAGCCTCCAGAAAACCCAGGCAGCTCTACTGAGCAACGCCACACCTTAAACCCGCGTGTGCAAGGGTGCGACGCAGCAGCATCCGTGCCAAGACCAACACTTTTAATTTCTTAGGTCAGGATGAGAAAAAAAAGCAAGATGACACTATTCAGTTTTCTGCCTGAAATATTTTGACCCCTTTGCTGCTTAAATGAATGTGCATCTTCCTAAAAAATAAACTGTCCTCGGGTCAGGCGTGAGTTGAAGCTTTGACATTCAAAGAGGTAAGATCCTGAAGGAGCGCGTGTGGCTCAGCCCGAAGGGAACCCGCCCACCACGCTCCGGCGGCGCCCTGGGTTGTATTTCTTTCCTGTGCTAATTTTACTAAAGACACAACTCATATTCCTGTTGATTGAACAGTTTTGTGTTGACAGCGTTGAAGATTTGTGATGAAACTTATCATCAGCCCAGAGAGCGGGCCATTAGTACTAGTCACAGCGGCCAGCTAGTGCTGATATATTTTATGGCACGCTTCGAAGACAAACATACACATTTATATGTCACTTGTTGCAATATAAATGCTAACTTGTACTTCTTTCAAAACTTTTAATGAATTGTATACATTTTACAAGATTTATAGGATGAACCGAATGGCTCAAAATATTACTTTAAACATATTTGTCACTTTGGCAACAGAACAAAAAAAATCTGGAAGATATTGCGTTTAGAAATAAATCATAAATATATGCATCTTAAAAGAGTTTATTTCGGTCATTAATAGCTGATGGGCCCCCCCCAGTGCAGGATTTAAAGTTAAATTATGCAAAATCAAAAACAAACCTTATAATACTTAATCAAACATGCATAAAACTGTCAGGGCCAAATAAATTCTCTCAATTAACTTGCTTCAGATTGTGATTGCATCTACTAATTTAATCAACACTAGAATAATTTGGAGACTGGGTAATGATGAATTACTGTGGTGCTGCACATGAAGGGCCGCTAAGGTAGTACGCTGAGACAAGGCGGCAAGAACCGCCTTCGAGGCTGAGGGCAAAAAAGTAACAGCTGAGTCGTCACGATCATTTTATTAACGGAAACATCTTCTTATTCCCATTTCGGGGGGGAATTTTTTCCAGGAAAGAATTTAAACGCCCGTCATAGATAGACCTTGTCTGGTTGAATGACTTCAACATTAGCCCACGGAGTCAATCTCATTTCATTCACTCTGAGATGAGCAAAGTCCAGCCTACGCAGAGATTCCCACCGCATTTCTCACTCCTTTTGTGGCCGTGCCCTTCTCTGAACGCAAGGCCAGGAACCGCGACTTCCAGCCCTGCTCTCTGGCACCGACTCATGCTTTAGCCTTGGTCAAGTCATTTAGGCTGGCGCTGGAGTAACAGCCCTGTAATACTGAGATGTCCTTTAGCTCAATCCTTTTGCACTTTGAATGGCTCTGCACTTACAATAAAATGGGTCTGACCCTTGTCTAGAAAAAGCTTTCAATACTATTACTTGTGGAGAGCTAAACAGCTCATTTTTGCAAGCGTAAGCAAGGTTTTATGGAGAGGTTCTTGTTTACAGGTTCACGCGAAGGAGGCTGTAAGGTATTCAACCCTATAAAATAGCTGGACCTCTGAAAATCAGACCCTTATTTGATCTTTAACCTTTCTACACCTGTTTTACAAAAAATTACAATGTCGCTATAGCTGCTGTAGAAACGAACTTGCCATTGCAAAACCCTCCCTCTCTCTTTTTTTTGTCTCTCTCTCTGCAAAATACACTTTCCAGAGGCTAACTGACCATTTTCACCGCCTTTTATTTGTGCTTTATAAATGTATAGCACCTAGCACTGTTCGGTCACCGGTAGAAACCAGTTAATAAAAACCTGTGTGCTGAAAAGCACAACCAGGAAGACAGCTAACAAGTTTCCCTCGGTGACCCAGAAACAATGACTTCCACAGTAATTCTATAGCCATTAGATAGCCATGATTCTTAAGGTCTTAAAGATAATAAATGCGTTAACATATTTTTCAAACTAGCATTCACTGCCGCCTTCCAGTCGCATCCAAAACCACCATTCAAAGCCAACAGCATCTTGTGCGAACTCCCTTGGGTTTTGCTGAGCCAGCCTGTAAAGCTGAAATATAACGAATTAAGGAATTAATTCTTTCCTTTTCCTTAAAGGAGATTTAGGGTCAAGTCTGGGCCTTAAATTTTAAATGTAATCGATCCTCCCTGCAAATCTAAAGTGCAAAAGCTTGTGAAATAATTTTTCCTTATTGCTTCTTTCCAGATCTCATCTCTTAGCTGATATGTCAGCTTTAATCAGTTTGGAGAGATTTGCATGTGGTAAATAATAATGCAGTATATTAGACTAATGAAATAAAAATATGCGTAGCAGAAAGCGGAACTAATTCCCACTTCTGCAGCACCGCAACAGCGACGCGCAGCCCCCGAGGAGCGCTCGGAGCCCCGGGAAGCCAGCAGGGCTGCAGAGCGGCAGCCTCGACTCGCCGTGTTATTCGGGGTTTCGGGAGCATCGGAAACCGAGGGAGCGAGTGATGTTCGCACAGCACCACCCCCCCACCTAAAACCCACGCCGCAAAGCTGGAGAGTAGCAGTGCCGGGTACAAATGGGAATCCCAGCGCAGGTGGGAAGGTTGCAGAGCACGATGAGCGCAGGCTGCCCTGTCCCTGCAGGGATCCTAGCTCCTGCAATAACTTTTATAGATACATATTTTACAGGTGACTTGTGAAATATAAAACTAGACCGGTCTGCAGTTTCTAAAGAAATAAATGGTTCGTGTGAGGCATGGTGAGACAGTAATGTTTGATGTATTCAATATACGTGACACATCAGCATGCTTTCTGGCATAATAACCCGCCCAGGGCTGCCGCCAGCCTTTGCTACACTAAAAAGCAGCCTGGGGGCAGCCTGCCTCCCCTCTGCCCCCGCACGCCTCCCTCCCCGCCGCGTGAAGCGGGGCAGAAACAGAAAGGCCAACACCAGCGGGGGTGGGATCTCGGTGAACCCGCAGAAGGTTGATGTACATAAAAAATGCGTGTCACCCTATGGCGGGGACACTTAACTGCCCCGATAACACAGCGAAAGACAGAGCCTCCCGAGCCCGCTACGCCCCCCACCTCTGGAGAACAGCGAGGTGGTTATGTTAGAGATGCTGGATTCATGGACAGATTCCTGCTGACCTCCGGGGGCTGGAGCAGGAGCCAGCTGCACACATATGGTGGGTGAGAAACTGTCTCTCAAACAAATGAAAATAGAATCGGATGCTTTGCCAGGGACAGGACTCCTGCCAAAGCTTGTTGCTGCATCATGTTGGCTAGCCCCGATCTGGCTGATGTCAGAAACTGCCTATTATGCAGAAAACTCTCACAGAGAAGTGTCATTATCGCCTTCTGTTCATTTGTAGGCTAGGCCTAATGTAAGCACGAGGCATTAAAACAGACCTAATCCATATCTGCTGTGTGAAGCCGAGGTTTGGCGGGCAGGCTTGGGAAGCCCCCCAGCTCCTCCGGCTCTGCCAAGCGCTTCTCAGAGGGCGATATTTCAGGGCAAAGTAACACCTTTTCTCTGGGAATCTCAGTTCCCTCTGTTTCCATTCATTAAAAATGTATCTCAAATCGTACCCTGGTAGTCGCAGACGGGTCCTCTTAAACTCATTGCATAGACCTGTCAGGAGATCTCTCTACTCTAGGGTCAATTTAGCAACAGCAACTTGCCCCCTGGGTCAGCAGCAGAGCTGGGGCATGTCTCATCTCTAAGCACTTCCAGTGCCCCCATCTCCATTTTCAGAGGTGTTTTAACCCCCCAGGGGGGTGCTCAGCACCACACCAGCACTTAGAGCAGGAAGGCTTTGGGGCAGGGAGTTTGCACAGCCCCTCATGCGACAGGAGCGCACCGTGGCTCTGCACGAAAATAGCTGCACCACCAGCAGCTAAACGTTAATAACCGCCCTGGGAGCCCTGCGCTGGGCAAAGCGTGCAGACTCAGATTGAGCTCCTGAGTGAGGAGGCACAGGCTCCATCTCACTCCATCGTCCCCCAACAGTTTCCTGGAGAAAAACAGATGATGAGGAAAAACTACGAACACCACCAAGATATCCAGGCAGACTCCAACTTTTACCCCAGCCAGTTCTCCTTCCATCCCTTTCCCAGTGCTTAAGCCTCAGTTATCCAACACCTGCACCCAGGGAAAGGGCAGGCGCTTGGGGAAGACGGAGAGTGACAGGAGAGAGCAGAGACAAACCTTCCCTCGGCAAAGGTGTATTTCCCCGCGCTCCCCTCCTGCCTCCGTCCCTCCAGTGTGAATCAATGAAGCGATCTACTCTGGGCATTGGCTAAATGTCAAATTTAGAGACAGCATGCATTTTTCTGAGATCAATGGGAAGCAGAGTTTGCCTATATTTCTTAAGCATCATTACAGAGCGTCGCTCAGTGCCCAAGCCCCCCGCTTGCCGGGGTGAGCTGTGATGGCATCATTTTCAGCACTAGCAGGTTCACTGGGCCGGGAATCCTTTCCTGGTGCTTTTCGTTAGGGTGCACGAAATACGTCCGTAATATTTTAAGGTAAATTACCGTGAGAGTTCTTTTTCTTCTTTTATCTTTTTATTAAAACCAGCTGGGACGCGCGGGTGAGTAACTCCCAGTCGGAAGCCTCGGGAGCAGCGCCTCCCACCTCGGGCAGGGCCCCGGGGGGTCCCCGCGGCGTGGCCGTGGCAGCGCTCGGGGCTGTGCCTGCGGCCGCGTCCCGCGTGGCGGTGCTCCTGCCCCAGGGATGCTGCTGCAGCGCCGGCATCGGAGAGGCAGGAGCGGGGAGGAGGGGGGGAAAAGCAACTCCAAAAAATTCAAAGCTTTGAATTCGGCGCCTTACGCAGCGCGAAGCCCCGTCTCCGAGCCTTTGCAAAGCCTCTCTGCAGAGAAGAGGAGCTGACCAGGGACGCTCCCCCGCTCCTCGGTGGGTGTCCTGTCCCGAGGTGTCTGAGGAAGAGTCTGGCCTCGATTTAGAAAAATGCTTTGCTGACAGTTTGAGAGAAACTTCTGGTGTTTAAACATTTCAGGAGTCTTTTTGACATTGCTTATGCTCAGACTGTGTGACGCAAAGGAGAAAATGACTTCATATCAGCAGCGACATCCGTATCAATAAAAATGATCGAGAAAAAAGGGACAAAGGATTTATAAGACAAAATTATCTTCAAATATATCCACATTTAATAGCCGGGTCTTTTCAAAGACCCTGTGCCTGGCTGGCGGGCGCCCCTGCAGCACCCTGCTTGGGGAGCGCAGCGGGGTGAATCGTGCTCCTTGCTCCCTAACTGTCCTGAATTCGTCGCTGGCAGATCAGCCGGAAACTTTCTGCAACATTTTGCAAGCAAGAACGTGGAGGAGACAAAAACCCAAAGCCCTCATCAATCACAGCCTGGCTCCTGGTACAATTAGCAAGTTCTATTATCTTAAGAATGACACTTGTAGCACAGAGCAAAGCGAGGCGCACCTAATATTATAATACTGCATGTAAAAAAGGGAAGGCTTGAATTGCATTAGCATTGCATTAGATTCCCATGACTTTTTATATCAGCACTTGTGAGTTATTTATGAATTCATTTATTTACAAGGACAGCCCTTTCTGCATTCAGTTGCCATGGTTGCTTTAACTCCTGTATCCTATTAATTCTGGATGTTATGAAATAAATATAGATCAGACAATCATTGTGTGGTGGTTTTTTTTTTTTCTATTATTCTTATTTTACAGTTCGATCCCCTGCATCCTGGACAGAAAGGCTTTAATACCAGGCATCTCTCCAGAGCATCCACTGCCAGATGGCTGGGGAGGTGATGTTGGGGCAATTCACAGAGCTCTTCCCAGTCCTTTCTGCCACAGAAATACAGCCCAAGCTGGGGCGAAATGTGGCAGTTAATTCCTAGCACTGAGCCACACATGCTTTAACACACGCTTAAACACTTGTTTAAGGCAGCGAGTGGAGAGCAGAGCTGGGAGCGAAGAGGGAACTTAGCGAGGCCAAGTGTTGGCGTGCCAGCCCGCGTGGGTGGCGCTCCGAGGCGTCAGGCACCCTCGGTTTTGGGAACTGCCGCAAAATCTTTCACGACGTGGATTAGGTTTTCCTACCTTGACCCTGCAAATAGCCTGTTTGCAAAAACCATGGTTATCGAGAGCGCCAAAGTAAAGACAGGGGGTGACTTAATTTTACAAGGGTGAAAGCATTGAGGGTGCTGCCTGTTTCAGGCAGGAACAGCCGTCGGCCCCCCGCTGAGCGGGAACGCCCGGGAGGCTCAGGGGTTTGGCTGGCCGCGACGGAGCTTGTGTCTTGCCCCTTGGAGAGGGCAAAGGTGCTGTTTGGGGAGGAGGACGGTCCTGGAGCCAGGGTGCCAAAGCCGACATGGTGGAAGTGTTTTGTAATAGCATTCCACAAGAAAATTAAATCAATTACTGAGTCTAATAAAGCTCTCAAGGTTTTTAATTAAACTAAGTTTTAATTAAAGCAGCATGAGCCCATGCTCTTTTGATATTCTGCCTCCAACCCCAGAGGACTGCAACTCCTTTTTGTAATTTACATGGGCTGGATCAATCACTGGAGTCACCAAAATGTGAGAACTCTGTCAATGTTATGGGATGAAATACTGTATGTCAGCCTGGAAACTCCGGCGGCTCAGGGCTGGGAGAGGTGTGTGGGTTGGGGTGACCTTTCCTGCCCTCGGCAGAGAGGAACAAGCATCAGCCTGAGCTGGTACTGTGCTGGGAAAAGTCCTCTGCCAAGCAGAACTCCTGCCGTTGGATCCAGGAGGCTGCTGTGAGTGGGAAGTTGTTAGAGCTCAGTAATTCCCCCGTGCCATGTCAGAGCTGGTGCTTTGGCCTCCTACAAACATGCCCTGCTCTTCCCCGAGCGTGTCCCAGGCTGCTGCTCGGCGCTGCTCTGCCGTGGGGCACCCCAGCAGCGCCGGTCCAGGAGACGGGCAGGAAAACTGCAAGCAATCCAGACCCACATCTTCCAACCTGGACATCTGGTAAGTGGCCCCAGAATGTTCTGCCTCTATTTTAGTCTTGTTTTGCACACAATATGCCCAAAACATGCGGTATTTCTTAAGGAGATAAGGATCTTTATGTAACCCATTTTTCCTTAACACTAAGTCCTTTGTCAGGATTAAAGAATCCCAAAACATCTGTATGGGCTTGGGTGGCAGATGTACAGAGAAAGCAGCCTAAAATAACATGGAATATTAACCTACTAAATGAGGTATTAAAAGAATAAAATAAAAGGACCCTCTTGCATTCTTAGAGCCAATTCCTGACCCCGGCTACCACGATGCAGGTGAATAACAACAGCGTGCCATCTGCAGGGATTTCCATCTGAACCGTGCAAGAATTTTTATCTGATGCCGGAACTCGACTTTGCCAGGAGCCTCGGCTGTGCCGGAGAGCAGAGCTGCCCTGACAAGGTGTGTCGGGTCCTCCCGAGCCGCCGCGGGGCTGCGTCCGTCCGTCAGGAGAGTCGGAGCAGCCGGCTCAAGGCGCGCAGCGTAACGCCTCCAGACAGCGGCAACGTCATTTAAATTTATTCAATACTACTTAAAAATTGGTCCTTTGTATTAAGCAGACTGATGGACAGACACTTCAGATGGGGGGGAGGTTTGTGCAGACGAGGGGAAGGAGAAACTCTTCTCTTGGCCATATCATTGTGGAAATGCAGCTGGGTGGGGGCGAGATCCTCCCTCCTGTCCAACTCCCAAAGCATTGCCCCTCTTTTTAGTGGGAATAGCATTATTTTTCCTGCCCAGACCCGTGACACCTCACTCAGGGAGATCTCACAGGTCCTCTCTTCACACTCAGGAAAATGAAGAGCGTGGGGAAGATAACTCAAGGCTGCATTTGTCACCTCCAGATCTGCTCGTGCCCAGCCGACACCCTGCCCCGCACCCGGGAGGACAGCCTGTGTAAAACGCCTTAGCCGGGCGAAGCGGCTGCTCTGAACCACCTCTCCCACCACCTCCCTGAAACGTGGCACTGCTGCGCACCCGGGGATAAACACCAGCGCCCGCCCGGATTCCCCGTGATGGCTGCAGCATCCAGAAAAGGCGAGAGCTTTACCGCTTGCCTTGCTGGCTGGCCCTGGAGGGTGACCCAGCTCCCGGGGCAGCCCGTGATGGATTGCAGCTGTAGAATAATACACTTTAAAGTTTTCCAATTTTACATCCGATGGACAAGCTGTAAAATGGAGCGGTTTCAGAGGGATGAGGGTTTTCTTATGGAAGTGTCTCAGCCCCAGTGCCCCCTCCTCACCCTGAAGACTTTTGAATCAGGGCCAAGCAGTGGGAAGACTGGCAGGGTCTGCCGGCAGGCCCTTGGTGGCTGCTGCCTGCTCCAGAGGGTTGCACGGAAGTTTCCTCCACGTGTGGGGGAGAGAGAGGTGTTTACATGAGTTTTCCAAAATCGGCAACGAAGAAAAATATAGCAGAGAAAAGACAAGAGCCTCCCATGTTCCAAGTGAAAATACACTGAAGGTCTGAAAATAACCTAGAAAAATGTCAGCAACACTTTGCAGGGAGGGAAGTGCTGAGCAATATTAAGCCTGGAAGTTAGCGTAACCTGGCTGGGGCTGCTCAGGGCTTGGTCAGTACGGTTTATCTCTTCGACTCTGGTGTATTGTGCCTCTTCCCCCCTCATTTTTATGGATTACTGCAGGGAGCAACTCTCTTGACTAAACAATTTGTCCTTCTGTTAAGAAAAGGGTTCATGAAAAGTGCATTTGCTTAAAGAAGTCAGCGGGGGCAGGGGCACCTTCAGCTACCGTGTGTCTGCAGAGGGGCCAAAGGGAAACCTGCCCCCAGCTTCGCCCTGGGGAGGGCTGCCCCTGCAATACCACGGAGGTGGGAACCAGCCTCCTCGTGCTGCTCCTGGCCACCACCGTGCACAGCTGGGCTCAGACACTGGGGCCGAGGGGGCTGGCAGGGGGCCCCTCTCCAGCCTCACTCGGCGTTGCTGGTCCTTGAGGCACATCGGCAGCGTCTAAGAAAGGCTGGGAGCCGCTGTCTGCTCTCCAGGGAGCGCACATCAGGAACTGCCCCCAGCTAGCCCCGCTCCTGACACCGTGGCTGCTAATCAGACAGCTCCATGGGTGCTCGTTAGCTTTAACAGCTCGGCATGGATGGATGGACGCTCAGGTGGGTGGATGGATGGCTGAGAGCACTCAGTGACTGCTTTCCCAATACCCATGATCAAACCTGATGGAGTTGAAAGTCTCTAGAGCAAGTCAGAAATAACCTGGAGTGCCTTGGCCAGTTAGAGCCCACCGTTAGCAGCCTCTCCAGTCCTCATCTCCCAACCCATTTCCAGCGATCCATACAGGTCCCATCAGTCCTGGCCACAGCCAGCTCCCTCCCAGCCAGCCAGCTAAGGCCATTAGTGTGATTACTGGAGGTCGTGAAGTTCAAACCAAAATGTCAATTTTCATTTGGAAGAATGGTCCCATTTTAGGAGCAAAGGGATTTCTTTTCTCTCTCAAAGAGACCCCGACTGTGAAATCATTGCTCCCCAAAGACTTGCAAATTTCTGGCCAACGAAAGGTGCCAATAGCTGCTGGAGCCAATAAAAAGATTAACAAGGGTCACTGGTGCTTTCCTCTTTCCCTGCACTCAAAGGCTCTGGGGCCTATTTTGAAGATATTAACCACTGCCTTTACCTTCTGCACCTTCATCACCAGGTTTGGGGTCTTTATGGATTTATTGACAAGACATTGCCATTAATCTTACCCGCAGAATGCCGGCCTAGGAGTCACTTAGGTTACATCACCCCTTCAGACAGGAGCATTTAGCTAGAGAAGTTTTAAAAGGAAGATTGAAATAAGACAAAGTAGCCAGTGGGTGAAGCGGAGTGCTGCTCTGCGAGGCCCTGGGGCAGGGAGAGCATCCGCCAAGCAGCCTCTGTGAGTTTGTGAAGGCAAACCCTGACCTTGGGGAGGCAGCTGCGTTCTGCTCATTGATTCAGCGGGGTCAGGATGCCACCCCTGTGCTCCGGGGTTAATGATCCACATCTGGGGGCAATTCGGGAGGGCGGTGAGCCAGGGAGAAGACGGGTGCTGACCCCACTCAGAGTGTCCCAGGCAGGGGTGATACAGTGGTGTTACTGGAAATTTTAGATGTCTCCTTTCTGGAGAAACTCAAAATAGCTCCAAAAGGCCTCGCTCATGTCGGGCTGCTGCTGGGAATGTTGGCTGGGCTGCCGGCGCCGCGGGGCGGCACAGGGCAAGGCTGGGTAGGCTCCTGCCCACCAAGAAGGTGTCACGCTTTTAAGGTGGGTTTTTCCTTCTATGTCATTGTGTTAAATAATTAAGTCTGTTCCATCTTTACCTACTGACAATATGGCACTTAATTAAGTGGTTTAATTAGAAGCTGGCAGCTTTAATTAAGTTTAGGACTGTAGAGGTGACTGGGAGCCTCCAGCTGAGTCGTAGAGCCTTTCCCTGGGGGAGCGACGTGGGCTGCTGGCAAGGGGGACACCTTGGCTCCCTTGTCCATCATCCTTAGCCATGTCAGGGAAGGAACCACGGTCCCGCTGCGTCCCCCCACCATCTCCCCACTGCTGAGGGGTGGGTGGTTTGGGCACACTTTGCTCAGACATTTAGGAGATCTGAGGTCTTCCCTGGGACCATGGAGCGGGAGGGAGACGTGAGGGGTATGGCCGGGCAGATGGGTGGGCTTAGCAGGAGGCGGGTGTCGGGAGCCACGGGCTCTGCCCAGTGGGGTGCCCGTGTCTTCTCACTGGGGCTAAACCTGCTGAACACCTGGGATGGGTGGCTGTGAGCAGGGCAGGTATCGGGGTGAAGGCTGCGGTGGGCTTAGGAACAGCATCTGCAATTCTAGACCATGCGTGGGGTTGTCTAAAAGATGTATTGCTTTTTAATAATGTAAATATGTAAATATTACTGAGGTGCCATTAATCCTCGTTCCCTCAACACCATAACACTCTTAAGAACAAATGTAATAAGATATTATTAATATCCAAAGTAATAGTACGTTAACCTGAGTAACACCAATAAATCGCAGAGCTTAGCACAAAGCGAGAAGTTGCTCACGGAGCAGCCGCCTCCAGCAGCACCCCAGGCTCCGCAGCGCAGAGGAGCCGGGTTTGCCCTGGAGGACCCATCACCCTGGGGAAACCAAGCAGCAGGGAAGGAGCAAGGAGGCCCTGGGAGAGGAGGTGGGTAGGAGCAGGCTAACCCTGCAAACCCTGCTTCTATCATCCTTAGTTTGGAGCAAGAGCCCTAACTGCCAAGGCTCCTTTTTCAAAGCCTCACATGTTTTCCTGAGGGATTTCTTGACCACTGTCATAACAGATCTGTTTTAAATCCTGTTGCAAGTGTGTATTAGGAGGACGAGTCCTGTTGGTCCCAGAAGCATGGAAGTTAACCCAGGCTTTGTGCCAGCTTTCCTGGCTGGACTTGCTAAGAGGGGCCCAAGCCTTGATCTCATCAGTTGTTGGATTTGTCTCCCAAGAAGCTGCGTCTCTATCCACAGACCCAAAGTCCAGCTCTGTTAAAAGCTTCAAGCTCCCCCAGCTCTTGCTGCCTGCCTTTGGTGGTGTATTTCCTCTTGAAATACAAGCACGTACACATACAGGGATTAAAAACTGGAACGAGTGTCCTGATTTACATTTGCCAGGCTGTGAGGGCAGGTTATTGCCATGTCTCCTCAGACCCGGCTTCAAGCTATGCAAATGGTGAGCGGGAACGGGGGAAGAACACATGGCAGACCAAAAGGAGCAGGGGAAGCCATAAAGTCAGAATTTAGGACTCGAAAAGGAAATTATACTGTGCAAATGGCTGCTTTGGTTCAAACCAGCCCTGCCTTGTAAATCCTGCTCATCCTTCTCACAAGGGAAACCTGTGAAATAACCAATATTTCAGCAGCACACAGACTTCTGGAGACCTTCACCTCTCGGTGTCCTCTGAGCCCCGCACCCAGGCACGGGACTGGAGAGCAATTCAGGCACAAACACGGCTGTGCTTTATGCAAAAATTAACCTGTTGCCCTTACTTGGATCAAAGTAATTCCGTTTAATTTGGTAATCTGGGCCCTTTATCGTTAATGAGTCCTTGGAGGGGTGGGGGTCAGAGCATCTCTTTTTTGGCTGAAGAGAGCAGAAGAGATTATTGTTAATATTCAGACTGTTCAATAGAGCAGAAAGATATTTTGCTATTGCTAGCACTGCTGGTTTTCCCCTCATTTGTAAATGGAAATTGCCAAATTAATCTCTCATTAGGTCTGAAATTAATCCTCACTTTCATGATTAATGAACCTCAGAACCACAGATTTACCTGGGTAGAGTATATTGAGAAATTTTATACAGTAGATGTCTGCAAATAAGCATGATTGTATCCGAGAAAAGGAGTAAAAAAGAATTAAGTGGCCCACAGTAAAATTATCAGGCTGAATTTCTTTTCCCCAGAGCATTAATGAACTGTGGAACTCACTGCTGGAGGATGTTGTGTAAGGTCTCACTATGAAGGAGCTAGAAAAACACTACAGATTCGTGCATTATTTGTCCATCTACAGCTTTCAACCCAGGAGGTCTCTAAGCAGTGGGTTGCTGAAGGCTGGAGGGGCAGCACTGAACAGCACAAGGATTGCCCTTTTTTTAACCTCCTCCCCTATGCATTTGCTGCTCCCTCATTGGAGATGGCTCTTGGGCCAGAGGGACCGCTGCGCGTGCTCACAGGGCAAGCTGCGATAACTTGCAGGGATATCAATTAAACCACTCCAAACCCAGGTAGGTTAGGCTTTAGGCCAACCAAAAGATCTCCAGTTCAATTGCCCGAGCTGTTTCTGTCTCTGTCTCTCACCAGTGCACTCCTTGCATGCTCTGCCAGAGCCCCCAGTGCTTCTTTCTCCTCTTTCTCCAATAATTGGAGCAGCCAGTTGGAGCTCGCCACATACAAACTGCCTTTCCCTTTCCAGAACGTGAACCTTTCCTTTCCTTCCAGCGTTTCTTTTATGCATCATCGTTTTAGTAGACCCTATTGTACTGGAAATCTGTTTGCCACATGTTAGCTAGAGCTCATCTGCTAAGATCCTTGGTTAAATATTCATGGAGAGGTGGCTATTAAACTAGGGGCGAGAACTCAGGTTACACAGAGGAGCTGAGAAGGGTGCGCTGGCAGAGGAGACCAACTCAATATCAAGTTAAAAACCCTCGTGGAAACGACTCACCCCACATAAGGCCTGGGCATGGAGAGGTAGGAAAAAATCCTGATCACATTGTGCTGAAGTACATTAATTACCTCAATGTGATCAGTAAAATGGCAGCCTGGAGCCCTAAAGCACACCTCTGGCAGCGGGTGAAGTCCTGCATGAGCTTGTAGCCATTGAAGAGGCAAGAAGGAATTTCCAAACGGCTTGAGCTTTTAAGGGGGGAAGAAAAATGAAATGCCCTTGCATGGCATGTGTCCGTGCCCACATGTCCAGGGCAAGGAGATGGGGTGGCGAGGGAATAGCATCAGACCTGCTATTCCAGTCCAAATGAGCAACTCGAGTGGTGCTGCAGCGAGGAGGCGATGCTCGAGCAGGGCAGGGTGGCGAGCGGCACCGGCTGGGGACAGCACAGTGCCCTGTGCCTTTGCAGGAGGGGGCTGGGGCCAGACCACCCAGCAGGCTCCTCTCCACCGCCTCCTCCCTGGCGATTAACTCCCACAACCTGGGGGCAGGAACAATAAGGGCAAAAGGACAAGAGAGCAGAAGTCAGTCTGGGGTGTCGGGTAACCGGTTACCTGAGCTCTGCCTAAAGGTAACTTCCTCATGAATAGCCCGCGAGCGCTCATCCAAACACCGACATGCGAAGCTGGTGAATTATGCAGGGCAGCGGGCTGTGCTGAGCAGATGGCATCGCTGCTGTAACGCGAGCAGCCGCGCTACACAAAATGCAAAGCCCAGCAATTAACCTTTTCGAAGGTTTCCTCTTGTCTTGGGGATTAAACCTTCTTCAACCCCCCTGCGCTCCACTCCTACCTGAGAGAAAAGAGTAATCCCCCAAATAAATAAGGGAAATAGATTTTGATACCTCCAGCAGCCCCGTGAGATTGTCACACGGTCTCCCAGCCCTCCACCTGAATACCTGCAGGTCTGAAGAGAGCACAGGGGGAGCAAGAGCTCTGCGCTGCATGTGGCATTTGCCCTTCCTGGCTGTGGCAGCCTCTAGCTGTGTCCTGGCCCCGGGATCGCTCCCCATTCCCACACTTCCCTGCATCTCAGGCACATGCAGTTCCTACCAAATCAGCAAGTCCTGGGACTGCCGTTGGACAGCTGGTGCCTGTGAATGGTGTGCGCACAGCTATCGGAGCAAACGGATCTCCCTGGGTACGGCAGGGCTCGCCCCGGCCGCAGTGGCATGGTCTGGGGCACGGTGCGGTCCACAGGGCTGCTCTCTTGCACCAAGAGTTGTTTTCTGTCTCCCTCAAACCTGCTGGCTGGGGGCAGCAGGGTCGCTCCAGAGTGACTGATAGGGTCAGCACGGAGCCACCGCAGCTGCGGACTGCTCGTGCAACCAATGCGACATTGCGGGCTCGGGAGCTTGTCATTGCCCTGATCCCGTGCCATCCTGTTATTCTTCTTTGAGATGAATCCTTGGCTCCAGAGGATGCCTGGAGTCTGTTTGGGATTCAGTTTTTATTTACATCCCCAAGCTTCAACATTTTATTCTTTCCAGAGCCTGTCCTCCTGCAGCCTGGGCTGGGGTTGATTTATGAGATAGAAATAAAAGGAGAATAAATCACTTTTTAAATGAAGAGAACAAATTGATCTTTTACCTCTTGGAGTGAAAAAGATCCCACTATTCCCAGTAAAAGAGGTCTGTGGCCATGATGACTGGATTAGAAGGAGGGTGAACAAAAGAGAAGGGGCCCGGGAAAGAGCAGCCCTCCACAGCACAGTGCAGGTGAGGGTTTTCGTTCGTGAACCTCTTCTCCCCGAGCCCAAACTTACAGCCACCTCACTGGGACAGGCAACACACTCGGAAACCATTCAGCCTGCACTCAGAAAACAGGCAGAGGGAATTTCATCCTTTGAAAAGCAACTCCAAAGAAGGGTCGGGTTTGCTAAAGACAGGGGAAAACTGGAGCACGTTCCCTTTCACTGCCCCTGTGCTCCACCCTGGCAGGAGCTTGGTGACCACACGGTGTGGTTGGGAAGGAAAACATGAACACAGGCAATGATTTACTATTTAGGGGAAAAAAAATGTATCACATGGCAGGCGTTCACCTTGGTGTATGACAAAAGCCATTATTTTAACTATGATACTTAATCCTCTTCATAATTAAACTGATTAATTCACAACAATGGAGTCTATATTGCCTAATACTTTTAATTAACAAAGTGTTGTACATATACTGGCAAAGCATTACTGGCATGCTTCCTAGGCAATACACTTAATTCTGTAATAAATTATTAGTACCAATGACTAAGATGCATTGCACCCTGGAAGAGACTGTCAAGAGAGAAGGACTTTAGACTCCTGGTCACTGGTTGGCCCATCACGGAGCAGAAGAGATGCCAGATCAGTTCCTCGTTTTCTGTGGTGCTCCGCAGGCGGGACAGTGCCTGTCCCTGCTGGGGAGAGCAGTGCTTTTGCAAATGGCAGTTCTGCTCTGGACCTTAGAGGAAGCCAAGACAGTTTCTTTACTGCTTTTCAGAGATCCTGCCTAGGGAAATGCCAGCACAGAAGAGAAGCACCCCTAAAAGATGGATACTTGGTTCCACTTGACCTGGAGGCTTTGCCTGTTTTCCAGCTGGCACCCTAATCTGACTGATTCGTGCACGGGGATTTTGGCCGCACCAGTTTTTAAGGTCTGGACTGTTGCTGCTAAACAGGGTGTTCCTCATTCAGGATCTGCTTCAGAGGAGCAAAGCAGGGTACAAAAACCAAGCCCTTGAAAGCAGCACAGCAAGGCTAGAGAGGGATGAAAGTTAGTTTTACAGTTAGCGCAGAGTTTAATGTGAAATAATTACTTAGCTTCTTAAGGTGCCTGGGGAAGACTACAGGAAGGTAAACTCTGTGTGCAAGCACAGCGATGTTGGTGGCTACAGCACCTCCAGAAAGAGCTGACCACAGAGCCAGTTCTGCTCCTGCTAGTCCCAGTGTACAGTGACTCAAGCTTAGGGTCAACAGTCAATGTAGGGAGACCCCAGCAAGGAAAGGAGTGGGGTTGCCAGGGGAAGAAAGCACCTGGAATGGAACCAGGCACTGGTGCAGCAGGACTTGCCCCTTGGGGCGTGCTGGACTTCAGGGCAGAGGGATACACCTCTGCCTGCAGCTGTCCCCATAAAAAGTCAGTTCAGAGCCTCTGGAGGAGTTTTCCCTGGGTGGGCATGCTGGAGCATCTGTCACGCCCCGTGGTCCTCCCGCGGCAGAGCAGCCCGTGCCTGCGCACGTGTCTTGCTGCTGAGCTGTGAGGTTAGAGGTGACTGATGTTTTTATGAATGGTCATTAGGTCTGAGAAGGAAACTGTGTCTTGTAAAGAGAGGATGTGAAGGTTAATGGAAGGATTCTATGTTTTCCCAGGTTTCTTACAAATTAGTTAAGAGACAAATACCCTGGGGCCACATGCAAAGCAAAATTCATTCCTGCAACTTTTATTGGATCACAGTTGAAGAACCTCACGGTCAGAGGTCATCAGTGTTGCTTTAAGACACAGTCACTGGGGTCAAGCTAATTAGCACCAGGGATCACATCACAGGCTTTTTCCCTTTTCTCTTTGTTTCCGAGTCCTCCCTCAACCCAGACCAGAGCCTCCCAGTCCCCGCTTGCCTGCAGTTATCTGCCTGACAGACCCTTAGCTCAGACGCTCAGCTGAGGAAACCACCAGGTTTCTTCCTCTCTCATTTCAATTTGCAACCAGACGGGAGACAACCTACAGCAAACACAACCGTATCCTTCTCTCCAAATGACGTGAGCTGTGCCCACAGCTCAGCACAACAAGAGAGCGGGGTGTAGCGAGCTGGGAAGGAAGTAAATCCCCCCAAATCAGAGTCTCAGTGTGGCTCGCCTTTTCTCCATGGCAATCCTCATAAAGACTTATATCAAGAAATTATCTGTACGGAGCTGATGTTAAAGGATTGTGCTGAACATATTTAGAGATCAAGACGGTGGGACCTCAGTGTTACAGCACATCGCCCCGTGTTTTTTTTCTGGCTGTGCTCACTCCCTTGTGAGGACACCAGATGGGCCACTCAGCCCTGCTCGGCCACAGGATGGGGTGGATGCTCGTCACCTACCCAGGGCAGCAGAGCCTCAGGGACCAGCAGGGGCCTTCCACGGGCATTAGGGGGTAGCTGGAAGGCAGCGCGAACACACTCACTTATCTGTTGCATTTGTTTTGCTGTTGGTTTATTATGGGCTCTCAGGTACTGCTCCTGTTTGCTGGAAAGACATACCCATACCCAGTAATGGTGGTAAGAGCCCCACCGCAACCGCAGCTGTGTGCAAAGGCTGGGCTCCCTGCCTGTGTTTTCCCAGGGGTGGCCCTGCAGAGGCCGTGGCCTTGCTACACAGAGACGTCGTCTGCACACCGGCCCAGGGCCGAGCACCTCTCCCTCCTGTGCCCGGGCGATGTGGGCCAGCACCGCTTCTCCTCTGACTGGCAGATCTGAGCCCCTTGTGCTTGGTCAGCACATCACAATGATGAGTTTCATGCAAAAGCTGAGCCTAGCCCCAGTCTCATAAATTTGTTATGCATTACATCCAATTAATGTAAATTATTACAGAGACTAAATAATGGCTCTGCCACCGGATAAGGGAATAATCATAAGTAAGCCTGTAACTTCCCAAGGCCCAACTGAATTAACCCTCTCCCCTGACTCCACTAGACCTGGTGTGAGAGCTGGGTACCAGCCCTACTCCTTTGACTGCAGGAGCCAAGTCTGCCTGATCTAATGCTCTTATCATCATCCACGAAGGTCTGGGCAACACCAGAGTGATCACAGTAACTGCAGCTGCCAACGGACAAACACAGCATCTGTCCTTTCAGCCACCAGGTAGGAGTCACCCTTCTCCCTGCATCTCTTGCTGGGCTGCACAGCCTCAATGGGAGACGCTTTGAGAGGAAGGCAAGATCCTGAACTGCTACAGCTTAACTCAAGGTCAGAAGAGTGACCAGATATTCCTTACATGAGGGAAGGATGTGGATGGAGCAGTGGAAGAAGAGAAATACACTGTGCTGGGGTATCTGCCCAGAGAGGACAGCATTTTACTGGCCTGAGGAGGGCCATGCTCGGGAGCACAGGGATACATGCTTTATTTCGCACTTTTCAAGGCACACAACCAGTCTGCGCTGGCTGCCCGCCTCCCGGGGAAGCAAAGCCAGAAGGTATTGACCCTGGCACCACCCATTCCCACACCGTCTCCCTCCAGCACGCAAAACGTGCTGTGCCCCTGTGGACAGGGAGCTCAGCGTGTGTACTGAGCATCACCTGGCAGGGCAAGCACGGAAGCATAGCCCTGTCTCACAGGCTGATTTAATGTGTGCTTTTGGGGGCCTGTGGTCAGAGTGCCCCAGGCCAGGAGCTGATGCTCATCAGAAATGCCTCCAAGTGCCTGTGCTGCTGAGACCCGGAGGGACCCTGGTGTGTTTTTCAAGGCAGAAGTGATCATCACTGTTTGCAATAATTCCTGGGCTCAGATTAAATGGAATAAGCGCATGAGTTCAGAGCAATAAATAAATAGTCCTCTCCCTGCCTCAACGTGCTTCTCATGGATTCATTCGCAAGCTTTCCTGCATCTTCCTCCTTGGCTTGCTTGTGCCCAGCTCCTCATGGTACCCATTTTACCTTGGCAGAGCAGCCCACAAATCATAGTGACACACCAATCAAGAGATCCGGAGATTTTTACACTACTCTGCCTCTTGAAAGATGAGTCACCTTCTGCACCACGTTCCTGGGCACCCAGATAAATATGTCACAAACTTCTCTTTCCCTCAAGGCGCAAAATTCTTTCCCTTTTTCAGTAGAGCCGTATTTCCTCTTTTTAAGCTCCTCTTTCTTGCCCCAACACACATTCACACCCCTTAGCCATCTCAGTGTGTTTCTCCCTTTGTTCCTGTTTCACTGACAACTTCATCCTAATAGTCTCCTCAAAGGAATGATGAATGCATAAGCTGCATATTGATCACTGCAGTGATTGATTACTAGATCTCTTTGACAGATGAGCCTACTAAGGTAGTTGCCAATATGGAGGTATGGATGGCAGGGCCCCCTTGTACAACAGTCTAATGGTATCTGACCTGATAGGGCAGAAAGGCAACTCCCTCATTTCAGCAGGAAGAAAGGCCTCTTTATACTCTTTATAAAATAATTCATAGGAAACTTAAAACACTCAGACACAGAGAGATTGCAAATGGGGAAATATGATGGATTATGGGTTGAAAGGAGCCGACTTCTGGAAGCTAAATTGATCCCCAGGAAAATGTTTTTGTCTGCTGTGAAAAATGGGCAATATCTCAGCAGCTCTAGAGGGCTATAATCTGGAAAATAATTTGCTTTTGATTTCCTTTAGTTTCATGCAGGTTTTTGGGTTGGTTTTTTTTTTTTTTTTTGAAGTTGCTTCCTTGCAGGCTTTGTTGCTCAGCTGGGAGAATCAGTGATGAAACAGGCAAGGGATTAGCCATGCCGACAAACACAAGCTGATCCTTAGTTATGGTTACAAAGCCCTCACCCCACCCGTTGTCACTTATTCCATGGGAGACATTACATCCCCTGCAAGAAGTACTGTGCCAACCAAAAAAAGAAAAGTCAAGCACATAATTGAATACGAGCGTGTATGTGAGACGGTAGAGAATCTCGCGCCATCATCCTGCAAAGCCCTGCAATCAATTGATGCACGTTAAGCATTACACACACACACTCATTTTCTAAATGTTTCCCGACTGCCCGTTGTAACAATTAAGAAGCCGGTGCACAGGGATTGCTCAGTCTCGCTCGGTCCTCGCTCATCGAGAAAACCCCTGCCTGAGATCCTGTGAAACGGGAGTAACGTTTTGGCGGAGAACTGCTGGCAACAGAGAGAATCCCATCAGCGAGGGAGGTTGCTGGGGTCTGTGCTTCACCTGCTGAGCAGCTCCACTACAGAGCTCTGGCTCCTTCCCAGAATTACAGAAGTGGGGGGCAAAACAAAGAGCAAACTGACTTTTTTGAACCCTCTCCAATCAACGTTAATGACTGTTAAACAGTCACGGCGCATAGCTCCTCAGCGAGGCAGCCCCAGCATCACCGCCGTTTGTGGATGGGGAACCGAGGGATGGAAAAATAACGAGTGACCTCAGATCTCAGGAGCTTGAGCGGGACCGACTCTGGGGTCACAGAGACAGCTGAAGTCAGGGCTGGGTTCAGAACTGAGGGGTTTATTTACTGCTTCTGCACTGTAGTCACACGGTGTCCTGCCTCCCCAGCTTAGGGGTTGGTAAGAGGCGCAACACAGGGTCGGTTCACATTCAGAAGCTTGCCTTCAGAATAGGAGTTTCTCGTGCTCTCATTTTTGAAGTCAGCTTCCCAGTTCTACTGCTAATAATGAGGAATGGTGTTCTGGCAACAATCAGAAGAGTTTTCTCTGAGTTCAAGGTGCTAAGAAGAAAATTTATAGGGAAGTAGTAACGGGCACCCAGTGCCTGGAAGTTCCTTGGCAGTAGGCTTTTGCTCCAGAGAAATACTGAATCAATGGTGTGCTAACAGCTCGGGAGCCTGTTACAGTAACAGGCCTACCATGAGTCCAGACAATCAATAACTCAGCAGGATGCAGCTACCAGAAAACAACAACAAATTAGTTAGATTTCCACAGACTCTACATTTGGTGAGTAATAATCAGTAAGTAGAAATGAACCTGGCCTGGAGAGACCACTGAGCCAAACGGAGATCTTTTATTCATGGCTTCAACTCCTGCATCCACCAAGTAGGATGCTTGTGGAGGGCTTCAACCCTCTAAACACACATGTGCATGTTTGACTTTGCACATATTCCTACTGAGCTCAGGTTTTTTATTGTTTACGGAACTTCTGTTTGCAGAGGTTTTTCAGTATAAGCAGGTATAAAGGTCCAGTAGGGAAAGACTGTCAGGCTTAAATTGAACATATCTTATTATTTGCACATTCCTACTTGGAGGTAGGGCCGAAGATGCCCTCTGCCTATCAGTAAATACAGTCCAGAGGTCAAACCTTTCTCAGTTTACATATTACTGCTGCTGGCTTGTATTCTTAGAAGTCAGCTGGAATTGACCTCTTGCTGTATAAAGCACTTTGAGCATAAGAGCTCTCAGAACAGCAGAACCACAAATCACCAGGTCTAAGTACTACAGTTTTAAGGCTACTTCCATGGTATCTATACAGCCAAACTGCTGTTTAAAGCTAGCTTTATTATTTAGTATTATTTAACTTCCCTGAGTTTATTTTTCTCCCTCTAGAATAAAGAACATTTTCATTTCTTTTTAATCATAGATACCTATAAAAAGTCGATTAGCTCTTTATTTCTAGAACTTTTATTAACTAAAGCTAAAAGACAAAAGCTTGCAAAAGCACAGATGACACCCCCCCACACCAAACGAGTACATCCAAGCCACAGCTGGGGCCGTGCTGCCTTCACAGGTTTGTGTCTCAGCAGCAGCCTTACGTTTTGCCCAATGCCTTTACAAAAGGGGAGGGGCACAAACCACAAACAATGACCTAAATTACGCTTGGCTAAATTCAAAGCATCTCAGCTTATTCACCTAAGTGTGAAGTTAGATCAGAAAGGAGCCCTAAAGCATCAGAATTTTAAATGTTTCTCACCCTCATTTGGTAGGCAATCTCCAAGAAGCCAGATTTCACAAGCTGGTAGATTATTTTATCCACTCAGGTATTAGTGTCTCCTATTCTTGACAGATTTTAAGGAGCCTTTTTCTGAATACAAGGTTTTATTTAGTAGTAATTCTTCCTTTAGAGCAAACTTGAGCTCAATCTACTCAGACCCCTATAGCTCAGGGCTTCTATAGGATATTTCTATAAACCAACATAACTTGTACCTGCCAGCGATATCTAGGGTACCCGTTTGTGCTCCTTTAAAATAAATACCATTCCTGAAATCCTTCCAAGACTGTACCTTCCAGAAGAACCAGCCCCTGCAGCTGCACTAAGGCAGAGAATATTCGGTTTATTCCATATCTGCTCAGAAAGGAAAGAAAAGGCTGCCGTTGCTGCCGGTCTCAGAAGGCGCTTCCCAGCCTCCGGTGGAAGGCTGGTGGGCAGTGGTGAGCAGGAGTCACCTGGGGGCATTTACAGGGTTGTGGGCTGTAAACAGAGCCTTGAGCCTCTGCCCGGCATGGTTCTGCTTGGTAGGAAGAGGTTTAGTAACCAGGTCTAATAAACCACATTGTACAGAATTACTATTAGAATTCAGACTTTAGCTAGCTAGCTAGGAAGTGACTTTGCGTCTCACTGTTGTGCCCGCTCCGATTTGTGTTGCCAGCTGAAACACAAATACCAGATAGGATGCGTTACAGAGGTATATTAGATATTGCTTTTAATGAAGCCTAAATGCCTACTGCAAGCTCTCCGAGGAGAGGATGTCTGCATTAGAAATGGCCTTTTTCAACAGGAGAGATCATTCGTAGCTTATGATGTTAGTCATAAAAGCTTTTAATTACATAGTCTTCATTCTGGCTGGATCTAGTGAGCAGCTTCATCTGCAGATGACACCAGCCAGAGCACTGAGAAGTGTACACTTGACTGTGTATTTATTTTGATTTCATGGTCACTACTTCATTATTTTTCATTTGTAAGAAACGCAAATGTCCAAAAGAAAAAAGAATCCCTATGTTAACCCCAAACTTCAGGAGATTTCACACCCATCCATGCAGCACACTTTGATCCAAGCTGAGAACAGGCAGGAAGGAAGGATTATTTTAAATGAAGATATTAGAGATAAGGCTGTGCTTATCAGAAGACCATACATTAAGTTGCTCCAAGAATGTATGTACCTAAGGGGGTGCTGGGGAGGTTCCAAAATTGTGGATCCCATTTCAGGGAGACATTTTCCTATGTACATGGGGAAGGATTCAGCAGTGTCATGAAGTGATCTACGCCTATTGCCGTCAGCAGCGTCAGCACGGTCCAGGCACAAGCACTGCAGTGAACTTACACACTCGTGCACGTGGAACTATTTTTCATGGAATAGATGAATTCTGCAGTGACGTTCATAGCAGTGGGACACATTATTGCTGCAATATATGACTATCAGTAACACCTACAAGCCTTTAATATTCTGCAGCTGAACTGTGGAAACAGAAGAAAGTTGCTTGTAAATGCCTAATTTGCAGTTTAACTGGATTGTCTGTCAAAATAACTCTCAGATGTGAAACTTCAAGTAGGAAGCCTAAAAATCAGAAAAATGTGAGGAACTTCTTGATGAATGCTAAAAGCTTTTTAACTAAAGGAAAACTATTCTGGTTTCATCCTATCACAGTTTCAGTTAGCTCTGTCTGTACAGCCATCTAATCACCGGCTTTCATGCAGTCTTAGCAGCTTCTTTATCTGAATAGTAAATATAGTAGTTTCAAGAAATGGGGCTTTGCGGGCAGAATATGGCAAAATGGATTCTGCCCTTCATTTTTTCACTGTAGGAAACGTTTCTTGCTTATTTCTATTTCACAGTTCATTTGTTTTGATGGGGGTGCTGGTTAACTGTGCCGTGCTTCAGGATTCGCAGCTGCATTCCCTATTTCTATCCTTATCTCCATGGATAAAGCTGCTCCCCATCAGAGCGCCCAGTCACTCTCAGGGACAGATGCCAGACCCCAGATCTACCCCTCAGAGCAAGCACGCACTTGTGGCTGTACTCATACTTGTGACTAGTTGGCGGCAGGAGAATCACGGACTTTGAGCAGGAATGGACAGAACGGAAGGGTTGCAGTGCAAAAAAAGCATACTAAAAAAATGAGCTTTTTGTGTTATGCAAAGGGATTGTCCACTCCTGCCTCGCTCCAGCTGCAAGCCTGGTGCAGGATGAAGGTGATTCGTAGCCTGGGAGTTCATCCATCGGACTTTGTCTCTTCCGATACATTCGTACTGCACCTAGCGCCGTGCTGTCATGCAAGCAATGAGCAAGAGCTGCAGAAGCAGCAGCACAAAGCAAGTGTTCGCTGGCTTAGGGGAGCTCCCCCTCTCCAGAAATGCAGCGATCCAGCAAGACACATCTTAGTTTGCATTCCCGTCATTTGAATCGCCTGATAGTTCATTGCATGAAACATTCTCCAAGGGTTTGGCAGGAAGTTGTGCTTAACGGCAGACTCTCATAGGAGGCACTTGATTATATTAGACAGATAATTATTGATCCAGCTATAGTTTATCCTTGCTGCCTAATTTCAATAAACAGCAGCTTGGGGGAATTAGCAAGGGATTCTGTTCCCCCTCCCCCTGCTTCTTCAGGATTTGTCAGAAACAAGATGATTTATGTGTATTCCAGTAAGATTCTCGTTTGTTGGCAGGCTGCAGGGATTGTTTGGGGTTGGAAGTACTAAGCTTTTATATTTAAATGCTTCCATGCGAGTATTCATAGGTCTCACTGCCTTGCATTGTAATATCTGAATAATAACTGTGACTTATGCAAACCAGTTTTCAGCTGTTCACTGTGATCAATTTTTCATTTTAAGCAACACCCTGCCATCCCAGGGAAAAAAAAAAAAATCGTCTGATAGGCAAGAAGAGTGAGATCCAAGGAAGGTAGTAATACTCTTCCCTTTTTAAATAATGCACAACTCATTTCTGGAGCACTTTCAAATGTGTTGCTTTCTATTATGCGCAGATAATACTGTGAAGATGCTCCCCCTCCTTTCAGGTGAGGCTTTTGGAATAACAAAGCACAAGAGCACAGGTCTGCCTGGTACAGCGCAGACCAAGGCCTGGCTGGGAAGTGTCCACGAAGCACAGGCAGGACGGCAAAAGGTCCATGTTTGGCTTAATGGCAACTGGGAGAATTATTCCCCGGTGCCGCGTGTTGGTATAGCAGCTACCCCGCCCCGTTCAAGAGGCAGCTGTGTTTTTCCCAGTGACTAGCGTTTCTAGAGCTAGCAGTGCATGAAAAGCACTGCACAAACACAACATATCACAGCAGGAGCTTCTAAAAGGGCACAGACCATATCTCTTCCAGGAAGCTGGTTTGCCCTAAAGGGCAATGGTTGCTGTTGAACTGGGAAAGGGTTAGGAAAATATTTGCTCCCTGAAGACATTCAAGTAGACCAAAGCTATTAATGAGGAAAGGCTCTCCCACGAGCAGGAAAAGTGATGCTTAATTAGCTAACTTCACTTGATACATGTGAGCATCCCAGGCAACTTCTGAACACGGGCCTGTGGTCACTCTCCCAGGTTGGTTTCACTAGTGTGCAAGGGATGTCTCTGAATTTCACTCACATGATGATAAATAACTTCAGGTCCTTCAGGGAACACTTCAATGTCTTTTATCTTTTTTTAATAAAAACCTCCCACCTGGGAAGGGAAAGGAAATTCTTACTACTAATAGTTAGGTCTCTGTACCAATGCTGGTAAACAAGGTTAAAAAAAAAATCTCTGTTTTATTTCTACTTCCTGCCTCATTGGGGAGCCCAAGTTGCTGGAAGACTGATAGGGTTGTAGTTATCTCTTACTAGTACAGTTTGGAAGCTTGCTGTATAATACACACTTCATTAAACATCAGATTGATGCATTATGACGAGAACATGGAAATACTCTGCTTACTTCCAGGCCTGGGCTTCCCAGTGGGAGCCAGATTTCTGCTTGTGGTTTTCTCAAGGCCAGTTAGATTGATGCTCTGGTATTTCACCTTATGCCCAAGAGCCACAGTAGCCAAAAATCTTTCCTTAGCTACCAGATAAAGGTCACACAGAAAATTACTTTCATGTGCATCCATGAAAAAACCCTGAACCAGCAGTATCCCTGTACCCCAGTCTGAGATGTTTCACGTAGCTCTCTGCAGGAGGAGCCTGGACTTCTTGCAGGCATCAGCAAGGAGTCCTTTTGTCCAGCAAAATACAAGATAGACAGATTCTACATACAGGATACAATATTTCATACTGTCACTTGATTATTTGCTTTACTTTCAAGAAGGCTTCAGGACAACTCTTTTATTGCATTAACCTTTAAAAAGTGAAAACTAAAAAAACCTGCCAAACCAACCCTCTTCCCATCTTAATGTCAAGGGCTCCTTACTTGTCAGTCTTAGCCCTTACAATAAATTGGAAACTTTGGCTAGAAAAAGGTGAGAGAAGGATCTGTTGCAGCTGGGAATCCCAAAATAAACTGCAAAGCTGGGCTGGCACAGCTTGCCCATTTCCTTTGCATCCCACAAAAGGACTAAAGCCCTTTCCCAGAAGCTTTTGCAGTGGTTAAGCAAGAGAACAACCTTCTGACAGGCACCTGGCCTTGCTTTAAAGACTTCAGCGGCGAAGATCGCCACGGCCCGTGGGAAGTGAGCCCAGCAGCGAATCACTGGCACAGCACTGGAAAATGTTACAGGTTCTGTCAAGAATTATTGGAGTGAGATGGTTTTCACAAAACGTTGACGCTCTTTTAGAAACAATCTCGTCTTATTTTTCTCTCTCTTGCAGTACAGGGGTCTAGGATCTCCTTTGGTGAATATTTAGTGAACAGCATCTGCAGCATCTTAATTACAGTAGCTGTTCTCATCTTAATCTCTTGCTTCAGAATAAGGTTAAGTGTAATCTGTCCTAGATTCTTATACAGATGGTTCATTTCTTAAATACTTGAGAAGAGTTTAGTCGATCTTTAATTCCTTAATCTGGGAACCAAAACCAACCAACCTGATTCTGAGTGATATTTTACCAGATTTTACAAGAAAAATGTAACACACACCCGCACCCCAACAGGGGTTGATTTCTTTTCATGGTTTTTTTTTTTCATTCCAATAAAAGTTGCTGGATGTGAGAAGACCCACACACGTCCCTCCCTTCCTCCCATATACCCTGATAACTACACGGCAGTATGGATAAAGAGCATCTGAGCAGCAGGAAACACTAACAAGTACTTTTTCCTTTATTTGAAATATAGCAGTTTCTAAACAGTTCAGTACAATATTCAGCAGCTGGTTTTTTATCTAAAGCCAGATTGCTGGCATTGCCAAAAAATACAAATCCTGATTGGACATAGATTTCCTTTCTGCAAGAAAACTGCACCTAACCAATTATGATTCTGGCAAGGAACACGCTAAGACACGCAATGGCAGTTTTCAATTAGGTTCATATTGAAACACAGCATGATTACAGCTGTGAAGGCTGCCGATGTAAAATTTTGTTTTGTAATTGTTTATCTGAGTCTTGAACCAAACTTCTTGACCTTCATGCAGCTATAAACAAAACAGAGTGGATTTTTCACTCAGGCTAAGGGAATAAAAACCACAGGGGTTTTGACTACATTTTTTCTTGGCTGGTTTAATTTCCCTTTTCAAGCTGAGTTTCTCTCTCATTCTCAGTGCTGTGCCAAGGGAAGCCAGCTGAGGTGAGAGCACAGTTATGCCAGCTGCTCTACGCTCCTAGTGAGAAGGGATGCCAGCCCCCCAAAAGCAGCCAGGTGAAGTTGTGTCAAGCTCAGCTGTCAAATGAGGAATCACAGCCCCAAAGTCCTGTGGGAGAGCGAGCCCAGGGCACCACACCTCCCGAGTCACAGCCCTCTGTCCAGCACACAGCCATTCTTTTCAGAGGAAATAACTGTGTGTTCACTTCTTTAAGCTAATAATCACATCACCATTTTAATTCCCCTTCTCTTGGCTTGTGCTTTTGATTTCGAGCTTTGCATTCAGTAAGACCCTAAAGGAAGATCAAGAAATGAGCTCCTCAGTATAGTCACTTCTCTTCGTGAACTCTTCCAGAAGAGGGTCTGCCTAGGTTGACCTTTGGCAAGCCTCCAGGGATGAGAAATTTGAGACTCCTTCTAGCAACCCTGGTAGCTCCAAACAAGAAAAATGGAGCAGCTTTATTTCCCCTGGCAAAAACTCTGTTTTGTGAGCGTTTAAAAAGAAATAACCACGATGATGCTCCTCGCACTGCTCTGGAGATCCCTTGATGTTCCTGTTGAATGCTGTGGTCATGGGTTTCTGCAGTACACCAAAGTGGCACACAGCAAAGGCATGCTGGCTGCTGCAGGCATGGCCAGGTCTCCCACCCGTCGGTGGGAGGTTACTGCCCTGGCAGAGATGGCAATGAGCTGGTCTGATGGACAGAAATCATTCCACAATGAAGACAAGGCTGGCAGGGCCCAGATTAACCCCTTGGAGGTCAGCAGCAGTCCAGACCCCGATCCAAGCAATGCTGTTGAGCGCACACCACGTCGGTGCAGTTGCCACTGCAGTTACCCGCCTCCTCCAGCCCTTCTTTTCTGGGCATTCCCCTCTCCCGTGCGACACTCCGCAGCAGGCTGGGAAAGCTTCCCCAGGCGCTGCATCTCCACACGTGGGAGAGCGGGGGGCTGAAGGCGTACTAGGGGTGCATTCACCCCATCCTGTGCTTTTGAGCGCCTCACATAAAACGTGTGCATTGCTGAATGACCATGACCGCAATTACTCCAGTTTGAGAAAGACTACCTAGGTACTTCATGTAAATGCCACCTCAGTCATTACAAATACGTTGGATAACAGGGGATGTCACCGAGAGGGATTCATCCAGGGGGCACAAAGTCCTACCAGCGTGCGGCGGCAGAACGCCAGGTCTCTTTGTTGCCCCTTTCCCCCGGCTGGAGCCAAACGGGGGTCCCCGAGGAGCCCCTCACTGCGCCGCACCCCCAGGATACCTGCTCCAGCCCTGACAATGCCCCCAGAAGCCTCAAAGCCGCATGTATTAACGCATCGATCTTTGAGTTAACAGTAATCTTTATTTATCTCTCCTCGATAAATCAGCGGCTCCTCAGGACGAAGCCTCCTCGTGAGCCTGACAGGACCCCTCCTGCGCCGTGCCTCCCTCTTTGTCACAGCCCCTTCCCCCCCGCACGCCCTCAACTTCCCCAACTTCCTAATGGGCCGCTTGGCAAGCGGCAATTTTTCTCCGAGATTATAAATTTGAGCTGTTGCCCTGATACAGCAGATGTTGGTCTTCCAGCTCTCCTCGATTGGTCCCCGGTGGCAGGAACCGATCGATTTTTCACCTCGGACTGCGTGGACGGATTAACACAGTGATAAATGGCTGAGGATTGATTTGCACTTAATTGACAATTTGGTGAACCTGTTCTAAAACCCCGAGGTTTGGCCCCGGCAGCGAGCACGCCGCGGTAATATACGGCCCGATCGATGAGGCGAGGCCCGGCCTCGCCCCCGCCGCCCGGCCGAGGCACGGCGGCGGCCGACAGGGGGCAGCAGAGCCTGCGGGACGGCGGGCGCGCGGGGCGGCCGTTGAAACCGTTACAACCGTTAAAACCGCTGCCGCGCGTCCCTGAGGCGCCCTGCCGGCTTCCCCTCAGCGCCGGCGCCCTTCCCCACCATACGTTTCTCTTTCCCCTTTTATTCCAGCCCCCGCAGGACATGTCGCTGCCCCTCAGCGCCAGCCCTCGCCAGGCCCGTCACCCCGGAGCGCAGACCCTTCACCTCAGCAGGGGTTGTGCAGAGGGGCAGCCCGCCGTGCTGCCCAAATGCCTTCCGAGGGGTTTTGCGGGAGCTGAGGGCACATTGCTGCGGGCAGCCTACCTGCTCCCCTATTGTCACACCCTGCCAGCCACCACCACCACCACCTCTGAGGCTGCTGGGGACAGGCCTTCAGCACACCGATTCCTGACATGGCGATAGCAGAGACCATCCCACGCTCCCAGACCTGGACACCTCCATTTCCACGCTACATCCACCTGCTCCATTGGGATGCAAGCTCTCCTCATCCCCATCTGCCTCCTGTACTGCCTGTCCCCTCTGCTCACCATGCTCCACGACCCAAGGCTTCAACAAGCCTCATTTTGTGTGCTGCCTTTGTTACTGCTGGATACTCCTACCCCACCAGAGTCCGTGGTGGAGTTCTCCTTGCCCAGCTGCTCAGGGAGTGGTTCCAAACTCATTACTTGTGCCTTTATGTTTATCTTAAATGTAACATAAACCCACCCCAGGATCAGTCACCTGCGACTACAGGGCTTTATGGACAAAGCAGGGAATTGGAGAGCTGGCAGTTGTGAAAGTAAAGGCCAAGAAAGAAGTTAATTAACAAAAGCTATAACCTCCATTTGCCTTTTCTGTTATCTTTTGTTCTTTCCTACTGTTGTGCCAAATCCCAGAGCTTTTACCCAAGTCATAGCCCCACTACATAGTCTGCATTAAGAGATGATAAAAGCTCTGTACAATTCACAACAGCAGAGCAACATTATCCTCCAGTATTTATCTATTATTTATCAGCAAGTACTTTTAGAGTTGACAAGAGAAGCGGTATGAAGTCAACCTGTTGAACAACTTGATTCAGTCCCACCTCCTGTGTACGAGTTTTCTGAAAGGCTGTACCCCCCAGCAAGCATGACCCAGTCATCCCCTAAACATAACAGTTATCTGAATGTGATCTTTTTCCAATAGCTTTTCAGTTCCAACTAACCTGGGCTTCAGCTCCGGCAACATCATCCAGAACCACCTCTGGATTTCAGTCTCTAAGTTACAACCACATCTGCTAAGTCTAGTAAAATAAATTGTGAAAAAAACTAAACCTTTCATCTTGAAGAATTACCTTAGGCTTCACACCTCTTCCCACTTACCCCAGCCCCATCTCACCCCTATGAAGTCGGCATAAACTCTGCAATGAGTTTAGCTTCCAAAACAAGCACAGGGCCCCAGGCTTGATGAGCCGATAGCCTGCGCCGGCAGAGCAGACCCTGTGTTCCCATAACCATGCTGCGCACATGCAGAGCCCCCCTTCCTGCAGTGGCAGAGCTCCTCTGAGGAATGGAAGCTCTGAAACTAGTTCTGCAGAATGCAGCAGGCGTCCCCTCACACTGGGCTCTGACTCTGCAAGGCAGCCCTTCCGCTAGGGCAACAGGGCTTCCCAGAGCACACAGAAATGAGGTGGTGGTAAGGCTCTGATTGAGGGCAGTGAGTTTAACTTACACCTGCCTGCTGCATGCCTAATGTGCAAACCAGGGCTGCCCACCAGCTTCGGGCTCTTTCTTTGGGACAGAACTGTTGCTACTGCCTTCCCCTTTGCTGCATGTCTTGGCTTTGAAACTGCCCAGAGAAGTAGCCACGTTCTTCATATTTATTTTAAAGGAGTGAAGGGACATTTTGGTAGCACAAAGATTGTAGGGTAAGGAGAGATGAAAGCTTCCCAGGTGTTTGTGTCCTCTCAAAGGCCCATGTCAAATACAAAGCAGTAAGCTATGTTTTTCCAAACTGCAGGGATTGTCTTCAACTCTGCTTCACCCAAGCAAGCCCAGCACTACTGAAAAACTAGGCCCACCTTCCCTCTAAGGCAGCCTTCTGGGCTGTTTCATTAGACTGGTTATATAATAGAATGGAGAGAGAAAGACAATTACATAGGATAAAGAAAAGTTCTTTTTAATGTCACCTGTACCTTTGTGGCATCTCTGTGTTAATTACACCAAAAGGAAAAAAGTAGACTACAAGCCAAGTCAGAATGCACCATCAATACATTTAACTGGAAATGAAAAGACAAGTTTACTAGTTAATTAAGAACCATATCAATAGGCAGCTAAAATTACATGGAAAGAAAAACTTGAAATTTCTCTGGCCCCAGAATGACCTCTCCTCCTGCCTGCAGCTTTCTTTTGTACTCAGTGTAGCCAAACCTCTGTGTTCTTTGCCTGGAAAAATAGGTATGTAGCTAACAGTGCCAGTGTGCAAAATAACTCTGTATTCATTTATTGTTCCAACAACTGCTACAACCCCTTTCCACTCTAAGGGGTTAAGTAATCACGCCTAATAATTTTATTTCCTTGTGCAAGAATCAGTGGGTTACGTAGAAGGATTGCGCTGCTGATACCACTGGAATGAAATAGCATCTTCTGACAGTTTCCGCTTGGGGAAGGTTGGTGAGCACTGATCATTAGGGTTTTAATTATTGGACACACACAAATCATTTATTAGACATCGATTTGTTTTTTAAGAATGTTCTGGTAGTGTGAAAATAGCTGGTAATTAACCTATGATTAGATAGATTTACCTCCCTTAGCAAAGCAGGGGAATCTCTGAAGGCTTACATTTATCAACTGTTTCCCTGTTAATCTTAAAACCAAGTCAAAATCTCATATGGCCTTGCTGGAGACACAGAAACCTTCATTTGGAGAGTCATTAAAAAAATTGCCAGAATTCTCACTGTCCAGAAGAGCCAAGAGTAAGGGTTTCAGTTGTGCAAGGTTTAAGATCCTGCCTGTGATTCTATTAGATTCCTAAGCTGTATGCGATGGAACAGACAGCTAATTGGATATTAGGTGTTCATTAGTTGTTCAGAAAAGCAATACTGGTAGAAAATAGCTGAACCCTAGGAACAGCAGGAGCTGTTGGCTTGACAGGCTTTCGCATAATAGATCACACATCACGTTCTAAACTCTACAGCGGTCCCGAGTCCAGCAGCTGCTAATCTCCAGTATTCTTGGGGAAAATGCAATTTTTCCAACGTTCGAGCTCAGGGAGAGAAGACAAGACATAGAAAACATCAAGCTGTATCTTTATTCATTAAAAAACTGAATATTTCTTCCATTAGGTGGTTACTCCCGGTGCCCATTTCAGCTACGATTTTCCCTGTGGTAAAGTTCACTGTTCTCTTAGAGAGCGTTTCATTGTTCTGGATGGGAATATTTAGGCGGGGAAATTTGAGCGGAGTGACAACGGTGCCTTTCGTGAGTTCACTTTCTGAAGTTAGAGGTGTGAGGTGGCAGCCTCTAAATTTTTGTATTCAAATCATCCCGGAAGAATTATTATTTCCATTTCCCTAATAGCTTTCAGCCAAGGATTTCAAATCACCTACTAGCCACGGATGAATTAAGCTTCTACCTGGCAGGTACAGAAATACTATTATCCATCATTTTAGAACAGGGAGGTTTTGAGGCAATGCACAGCTAGGAACCAGAACCCACACTTTCCAGCTCCCTGGCTTCTGCTTCATTCCCAAGATCACCCTTCTGGGGACCAGGTTCAAAATTAGGCATTTTGGGTAAAATCCCAGGCTCACTGAAAACAAGGGCTAGATATCTGCTGGCTCCTGTGGGGTCAGGGTTTCACCCAAAGGCTTGAAAACTTGCCAGCTGGTAAGTTATTACTTTTACTGCACTTTTACAATGGAGCTCTTAATAAAGAGACTTTCCCCCAGAAAAACAAACAAGAGGGAACGGAAATGAACCGCTTCATAATCAGGCAAGTCAGTGCAGCAAATGAGACCAGCAAGCTTGAATTTCTCCTTGGATGCTATTCAATGCCACTGTTATTTCTGAGCACGATGGTGTGGCCAAGTCTGGAAATGGAGGGATTTGAAAAACAACAGGAAGAAATTCCATATCCCCTACCTATCCTGTGAAATGTTACAAGAGACCCGGGGATAATTATTACAGGGCTGTAGCGATTGCAATCTGGGTCTGCACCAGGTGACAAAGGGTTAAGCCCGAGTTGTTTTGAACAATAGATTTCACTTTATTTTCCTGTGTTTCCTACTTTGCAGACTTACATTCTGAGGCTTTGCTACTTAATCCCCACTGTAGTAATAAAATTTTTTAATCCTGTGTTTAAAATATGAGATTTACTTGTCAAAATCTGGATATACAGCAGGAATTATAATCACTGTTCAGCACAAGCAATTCCCCTCAAGTTCAGGCTGGTGTTTGGAAGAGTTTGTCAGGTGCTTTGTGTTAGTGCTGGAGGTATGCGGGTTGCAGAGGTCAGAGGAGCTTTCCCTCAGCACTGGGGACACAGTAAGTTCACAAGCATTTCATAGGTACCAGCTCAGGTTTCCCATTATTTCTCTCCTGGTTTTGTTTCTTAATCCATCCATTCTTTCTGTGCATTTACAGTAACACCGGCTCCCTCAGCCAGCACCTGCCAGGCGATTATACCTGGCAATTAACAGGTAAAGCCTTTGGCCGGTGCTGAAATGCAGAGCAGGTTTGCCATGTCAGCATCTCACAGGCACCGCTGGGCAGGGCTTAGCTGAGGCCTTTTGCACAAGACTTCAGTCAGGGAGTTTTAAATAGCCAAGTGTGAAGTGGAGAAGACACCAGGAGAGCCCTGCACGCCTCAGCAGGGCTCGCTCGCCCACAACTGAGCACACTAAGCAGGCACAGGATGGCCAGGCCTCCTCAGCACGGGCTCTGCCTCCAGGGGTCACAGCTACGCTTGGATTCAGAAGTATCCATGCTGATAAGGGGCAGATGTGGGATCTAATACAGATTAACATCCAATTGACAGCACTGCCTTTCTGGGAGGGTGACTTCCAGGCCAGAGGATAGGCATGACCTGGCCACTTTAATAGTAAACTTGAAATATATTCTTCACTGGAACAAAATAGATTTTCTTCACCCAATATTTATTCACAGCAGATTTGGAATGTGCCACCCACACCTTCCAATCTTTTGTTATAGTACTGTGACAGAAAAGATTATGCTTCTTTATGTTTCAGTGTGGTAAAATTAATGCCAATATCCCTGAGCTGTTTAGTGACTTCTTAAACAGCTGTAAGTTCTCATACATGTATCTGTATCTAATATACAGATATTGGCATAGTTCTGCTTCCAGCAAACTCATCTCCAGGAAAAAGGTTAAATGCCAATTTGTCAGCAGCTTTGTCTGATTTAATGTTTGGTTGGTTTTGAGACCAATAAGCTGGGAATGTTGTATCTGTCACCATGTCACCTTCCCCAGTGTTGATCTTATCCCCACTGAGAAAAAAGTCACTCCTATGATTATTCCCCCCCTCCTTTAAACACAAAATCTGCCACTTTGGTAATAGCATCATTTCCTTTGCATTTTAGTAGCTCATCTTGCCTATCAATCCAGAAGTTTGGTGCTCGGAAAGGAACACAGGTCTGTGAGCTAGCCTGCATTTGTGGCGGGGAGGCCAGTTACCCTGTGATTAGCCTTTGCAGACTAGCAGGTTATCTCAGCATTGCTTTGAGGTTATTTCTAAATGAGCTACTATTTCAGCAGAACAGCCCTTTGTCTTGTTCAATGGCAAGACCATTGTTCCTTTCTGGCTAAAAGGTTTAAATCTAGATGAGAAAGAAAAAGCTTGGAATGGTGATTATTTTTTCTTAATGGAAAAATATAAGCAACTATCAACTAAATCATCATTCATGCTAGACGTGACAGACTTAAGCACTTTGAAGTGATTTGTTTTTAAATATTATGATTTCATGGTGGAAAGTGTAGTATTTTGCTTCACCAGACCCTGCTTATCAACCAGCTCCTTACCCAGAGACACCATTCAGTAGCAACTGAGGACACTTATTCCTAGAAATGGAGATAAAATTACATGGTTTTATTTGTATGATGCCAGGCCATGGACTTCACAGGGCTGGCTTTACCCAGGAGACAGCGCTGCCCTGCCTTTCTCTTCTTCCTGAGAACTGCCCTGCTGGCATCTCCCCACTCAGGCAATGGGGGCACAGCTGGCTGGCCCACCCGAGCCACACCTGCATCCAGCCCTGCCTTTCTCCCCTACCACTGCGTCATGCAGGCAAAAAAGCTCCAAGGAATACATCAAAGGCCCTTAAAATGCAAGCAGCCCTCAGCTGAAAGTCTCCTCACTCGGTTATCCTGCCTTGAAAACCTGTGCCACAGAATCAGCTGTGGGTTCCAGCTCCAGTAGCTCAACAAAAACAAGATACTCTCCCTGCTTCATTGGACCCAGCACAAACTCCCTTCCCAGCACATCCGAATGCATCTTTGTCCAAATACTGTGACCTAAACTGCAACAAATGTAGCCAACATTTCCATCAAGAAAGGCTTAATTTATTGTGACCAAAGAACAACAAATCATAGGCTTTCAGATTTATGGCCCCCAGGATCTGAATTGACCATACAGCAGAGCAGCCCTTCCAGCACTCTATTCATTTCTTTAATAAAGTTGAAAATGTAAAATATGTATGCATGCAGAGCCACCCGATCTGAATTTTATGTAAAGTGCACAGTAAGTTTATGGATGGTAGTAACATATGACTCCTTGTAATTTCATTATGTAAAAAGACACAGTTGGGATCTCTTAGGCCCCTATTTAAACATTTGTGAATTAAATAATAGAATGTATGCAAGACTGGGACTGGACAGCAACATTTTCCAACAGACAGAATTGATGGGGAAAGGGTTTCAGTATTTTATGAGGCTGTAACAATCTTTGTTGCCCAATTAGGAGAGAGACACTGACAGGGAGTGAGGAAAAAAAAAGCAAAGGAAAGCAGCAATCTCTCAGGATGGGAAGAAAGCACATTTAGGACCCCAGAACAAACCCACCCAATTCTAGGGTCAGATCTGGGTGCAAACTTTCTCACATCTGTCGCCCTGATGGCAGCAGGAGAACAGGTTCTTGCTTTCACTGGACTCAGTTACCAGCACGGCACCGGAGCCTCACAGTAGGCACCAGAGCCCTGTCAACCGCTACTAAACAAGGCAGCACCAGAGAGCTGAAAACCCATGAAGCATCTGCCGATGAAGTGCAGAGACTTGCTTGGTGGGCCGCGCTTAGACAGCACGAAGCATTCCATGCCACAGAGGAGTGCCGAGAAGGCAGTGCGGGTCTTCAGCCTTCCTAGACCAGTTGTAAAACCTCCCCATCCTTTGCCTCTCCCTGAATCCACACACAAGCAGACAATACAAATCCATCACCTTGGAAAGTCCATGTGCAAGCTCTTCCATGGCCCTTTCTGGAGGAAGTTTAAGGACACCAGCAGGCACATCCAGCTGTCTCCACTCAAACTGCACCCCCTTTACAGGATTCCCCAAGACTGGTGGTGGTGCCCGGTCACCACAGGCGGACCCCTGCAACTCCAGTCTGTGAATTCAGAGCACCTAAAGGTTACTACAGCAGCTGTATGCTCACACTGTGTGTAAGCCTTTGCCACGTCTTGTCAGACTAAGAAAAATGAATGCATGCATGCCCTGGGTCTGTTCCTCCCCTCAGCCCCCAAAGATCTTGGGTTTTAACTTCATTAAGCACCTGTCATGAAATTCTTCATAAAATAGTTTGGTCACAGTGGCAGTATAACCAAGGAAGGAAAAGGATCAAGTACATTTTGGTTTGATGATGGTATGCGTAGGATGTTTCATGCCCTGAGTTAAGTAAACTCTAACCTGTTTGGGCAATACCTTTTGGTCAATAGAAATGCTATTATTTAGACTATCACAATCAATAAATTGGATTTTGCTTTTGCAAGTGAAAGGGCTGTTATTTTTCATACAGTTTGTCAATAGGCTCTAGGTTATGAGATATATGAAAGATATTCTACGCAGGCCAGAGAGTTATGAGCTCTCAGGCAGATGAATTATTTAAGTTCTTTTCACTTCTAGAAAAAAAATAGAGATGGCCAAAACTGATGCCATAAATTGTGGTTTTGATGTAGGATTTCCATCTTTTCTTGTCTGTTCTAAAAAGCCTGGGTTCTTTGTACTGAAAATCCTTTTACCATTTGCATCCATGCAGGGAAAGACTTTATTGCACACTGAAGTAGTGTCCCATGAACTGGACTTATAGGTGAAGACTTACTACATATGAGAACTGAGAGCAAGCGTGCAGTTCTGGCTGGAAGCTGGAGGGAGAGATGTAGTTTTCCTAGGTTGAAACCTTTTCCTGTCCAATAAGGGTGGCCTGCAAACCAACATGGGGATGCTGCTCTCTGCAGAGAAGTAAAAAACCACCATCTTCTAACAGAGAGCTCTGGCAGCCATCCTCCAGGACATGGCACTGGCGGATCAGAAGCGATACTGCTTCCTAGGATACTCCTAGCCCCTGGCGTGTAGCCCAAGGAAGGGATCCAGCTCACCAGTGCCAGCCTGGCCCAAGCTGTTGGGTCATGCAGGGAACTGCAGCAGCTGAAGACACTTTATTTCCATCCCCTTGCTCTCTCCAGAAAGACTCACAGCTCCAGTCCCCAGTGTATCACAGCCAAGGAAAGGCAAAAGGGCAGAGCTTACCTTCCATTTTTTCCTGACAGCCCCCCCTGTCATTCCTGCCTTTCTGCCACAGCCTGGAGAAAACCTGTCCCCATGAGCTATCATAAAGAAACCTCAAAGGAAACTCATTTCTATTTGCAGAGACTTAGTTATCTGAGAATACAATAAAACCTGTGTAATCTGGACAGAGAGCTCATATGTTCCATGGTTTGAAATCTGTCTTCCAGCCTGCCCCTTCTCTTCGGCATCAGTAATTTTCTAGCCATCACACCTCAGTGCAGCAGAACTCTCTGCCCTACTACTCCACTCTGACACGATCCATCATGTGATCTTGATGTTCTCAATATACCTCATCGGCATGTTCAATATAATTTTTGTTTTGTTTACAAGTGCGCTCAGAAGAGCCGGGCCAGAGAACAGGGCCTCTTTGTTGCCGGATGCTGCAGGGACATTTAAGCAGGAGGGGAGTTCTTAAATCCAATCTCATGTATTCAGATATTGCTTCCTTTTCCCCCACCAGCCTGCGCTTGAAGCACTCCAAGACAGCCTGCTCTGCCCTTGCCATTTCCTTACCCAATCCACTCTAGTTAAATACCTTTTTCATAAGGAGTTTTAAATTATAAGTCTAAATGAGGCCAATAAATTATACTTCATAAAATCCTGTGCACATCATTTTCTCACAGAAAAGGCTCTAAAGAAATATTTTCCATGCCACCACCTATGTTCCCATCCCTTTGCAATATAACATTTATTCTAATATTAAAATGGCAGCTGCTCTATAAATTGTGAATCATTAGCACTCTTCATTGATTTTTTTCCTTGCAGCCTGCAACCCTGGGCAGCGACTGCGTGTGAATATCAGTCTATTGGATTGAGATTCATATCCTATTTGAGGGTCAAAGACCGAGACCTCATGAGCTTGAACTTCTATCAGCCTAAAGCTGATCAATACTTGGAGATATATTTGATCCTGGCTGCTAGCACAGATTAAGTGGCCATAAATACAATCAAAAACGTGAGGCTGCTGGGATAAGTGGCTGAGGAATGGGAGCACAACCGCACATGTGCCAGCTCCAGCAGGCTTTCTGGGAGCAGGGACAAGACTTCAGGTGCTTCCTCAGCCCAGGGCTGGGTCCCACACTTTTGGGGAAGGGGCTGGAGGCTCAGCCCAGCACGCAGCACTGCTGGGGGCAGAAGAAAGGAAGATTCTTCACAACTTCAGGGACCTCAGAGACAAGATGCCACATTGCTTTCTAAGACTAGTGTTCTGGCTTGGACGTGGGACCCCTTCACATTCCCACAGCCCGCACCCAAGGTATCCCAGGAGGCGAGGAGACATGCCAGGAGCAGTTGGAGCCAGCTGCACCACCCCTGCACTCAGCTTGGCTTAAGCACTGCGGGTGGGCGCACCGTGAGGATTAATTGGAAAACATTAAACAGATAAAATAAGTTCCTCTTTCTCTGACATGCCTCTCACCCTCCTCCTCCATCTCCAAGAAAAACTTTAAATATATGATTAAAATGACCTATTAAAGAGGAGAGACTCATTCCATTTGAGTATATTAATAGTGCTTCTGTGCTGGCTGAGGAAGAAAAAAATCCATAATCATAAGCCTTATTAAAGAACAATATCCTTCGAGGGCTTTTTGTTTTCCCCTTTGGGTGATGTGAAGCCTTGAAAAATAGACATAGAAACAGAAAGAAATAGAGACATTGTGTTACACTGCTACAGAGACCACGGCACTCAGGGAAATTACCTTCCTATTTTTAGGCATGTTTACAACATGCCTATTTGCAGTATTACCTTTGATCCTAAACTCTCATTTAAATGATTCCTTTAAATGCCTGAGACATCCAGAATGGACACAATTAGAAATGGCACCAGGTCAATGGGACTCTGAAAGAGCAAGGGCTGCCTCTCTGCATGAAGCGGCTGGGAGAAGGGATGTAGAACATTACACGCGCCTGGGCAAGCAGCAAGGGGCATAAGCCATCCCTCGCCGTGTGCGGCCAGGGACCCGCTGCCCAGGCAGACACGCTCGGGTTGGGGCACCTGCCGAGCACAGCCAGCATCTCTTCACCTGACTTCAGGAGAGAAGCCACTGTCTAGCTATGCTCAAATGTAAGCTGGTGTTTATATTTACATGCCTTCATGTCCTTGTGATGTCCTTGTGGGAAGAGACTTCATTATCATAAAGAATATGTTTTTATTCCACTACATAAGTACTACTTATTATAGTCTCATATATTTTCTGACACAACCAAGGGGTCTTTATTGTTGCACATCAAGGTCACTGACAAGTAATATATTCAATCTATTAAGTTATTAGGGAGATAAATAATTTGGATGCAAGCTGAACTCTGAACTTTTACCTTTTCCCCTGACAGACGGGTAGTTTCTTGGCATTCATACTAATCTCGCCTGTGCTTGAATAGTAATTCCATTAGGGTTATGACTGCAGCTGTACATATGCAATGACCTCAAATACAATTTCTTTATGGAGATGGGCAATAGGAATATTAAAATTTTAAGCCAAAGAGGATGTAATGTAACTTTACATTATTTATTGTAGACACAAATCCTTTATAATATTAAAGGATAAAGAATTAATAAAAGAAAGACCCCATAAACAATCCATAAAGTCAAATGTAGTTCTTGATTTAATGCAATTGCTTATTAGTGTCTTCTGGTTGTAGACTTGCACCTCATTTTAAAAAAAAAATCTAGTCCAGAATCAAGAGTGTCCTGACTAACTTGATGCTCCCTGGGTATTCTTGAAAGTAGCCTTTCAACCCTCTGGGTCTGCTCCTACCCAGAGCTATCCATTCCTCAGCATGTTTGTGACCAGTCTTAATCCAGAGGTTATTACAGTTAATCAGCCCCTGAAACTGGGACCCCTTCCCCTGCTAAGCAAGTGTTGCTCTCTGCAGGACCTCAGAGCAGGCCTGTGCGAGCCAGGTCTGCGTCCCCTCAGAAGACCTTGGAGCAGGCTTTAACCTGGCGGTGCCCCAGGGAGGATCTCTAGTGTTCGGGAGTTGGGGTTTCTCCCCACCCTAATATTCTACCAAATTGCTGTCATTCCTGATAAACGTTGCTGCAGAAGCTGTGTGCCTTTGAAATCGTACTATGTGAGTGTCATGTGCTGACTTCTGGGAAAGGGAGTGTTGGGAGCATCATCCCTGAACTGTGAGGAGGCTGCTTCCACATCAACACAAAACCCAGTCTCTGAGATGCAAAGGGAGAAGCCAGTCACCCTCCCAATGCACCCCAGCTCAGCCACGGTATTGTAAAAGACAGGAGAATACAAAGTGCCAGATGCCCTCACTTAGGAAAAAAACACAGCCAAAATTGGCACCACAAAGTAAACCCACACCAGGCTGAGTCCATCACGGTGCTGAGCTGCTGGGATGGGGTTGGCAAGGGCAGAGATCCAGGGCCAGGGGAGCACAGGGCATGGCTGCACAGCCCTGGGGGGAGCCGAGGGGTGCAGGAGCTGCGGGAGCTCACGGCTGCAGCAGGAGAAGTCGTCCTGCCCTGGCTCAGTCCCCATGGCTCTCCCGCATGCCTTGGCCTGACACAGGGCAGCCCTGCTAGCTTCTGGGCCAGGCTGTGAACACCAGTTGCACTCTACCATTTTAAATTGGGGCCCAGTATCTCTAGGGTACGAGCACTCTCATCACTCTAACATCTTTCTCTGGGCTGATGTCATATTGCACGAGATTGCAATCCTGGTATCAGGAACGCTAACTGTGCCAAAATCACATCGTATATTTAATCGGTGTTGACAACCAATGTGTTAAAGCTGTTTTCATGTCAATTCTCTTTCTAATTTAGCCTTATGATGTCAAGAGAATGTTTTCAGCAAGGTTTACATGAGTAGTCTAAATAATTAACTAAACTTTGGAACAAGCTCTTCTCCAATGAGAATAGAATGAAAGTGGGGTAAAAAAGGCAATAAGACTTTCCTACCATGACTATTAATTTCCCTACTGCAAGTACCAAGTATATTCAAATATCTCTGTATTTTAAACTAATAGAATACTTAGTTTAATGAAAAAAGGAATTTGAATAATTAAAGTCACCTCATTAAATTCTAAACCCCCTGATGCTGTCGGTACCCAACTTTTGTTGGAAATCTCCAAAATCCTACTGCAAAAATGATTAAACAAATATTTTACATCCATTATTTCTAAGAAAGCAACCTTGCCACTCGTTACCTCCCTACCACAGTGTTGTCTGCCTCACTTTCAGGAGGAGGAAGCAGAACCCTTTACCTGCCTGAAAGGTGCAGAGCAACCCAATTGGCAAACAGTAGCATTGCAATTTTATGCCCAGATTTTCTTCAGGGCCCCATTTACTTGGTGCAAAAGCACACGTGTGTCTGAGCCACGAGGCTGGTGAAAATTCCACATTCTCTCCTTCACATCCCAGGATGTTCACGGGAACACGAGTCAGCATAGCAATCAGGCTGGTCGGTTTTACACCTTCTGAAATGCCCTCCTCTATCAGGGAATTTGAGAATACGGTAAAGCATCTCCAGTGCTGTGCAGAGGGAGCTTTGGGTGCAGCTGAAGGCTCAGGCAGACCACTGGTGAGGAAGAAACCCTTCCAGCCATGAGCGTGGGCAGCAAAACACACACCTCAATTTTAGGATATTTTCACAGCACTTCAACATGGCTCCAAAAGGAGATTTCCAGGCAGGAGAAGAGCAGGTGGTTTTACTTGGACCCCAACACCTCTGTGGGGCTTCCAGCAAGGAGAAAGCCAGGGAAAAGGAGCAGTTTCTTTCTTCTAATATGGGGGTTACACCCTAGGCATGGCCCAGCTGGCAGAGAGCAGATGGTGGTGGCTGGGGGTGGGTCTGTTACCCCACACCAGATCAGAGCCTTCCCTGGCCTGGGCACAAAACATCAAGCGCCACAGATCTGAGAAGCCCCAGAGCCAGCAAGGATCCCAGCTGCAGTCTCATTCATGTAATCCTTAGCATCATTGCTAGTCACATGCTGACAGGATTCATGTACTCGGTGCTGTAATAGGTGACAAGAAGATAGCTTTGTTTATTCCTTTTTATTCTGTAGTATTGGACTTTAGTTTTTACATATGAGAAAGAGGCTGTTCTACTTACCTCCTGGGCTTTTTGGAGGTGTCATTGTTAACTAACCTGTTTTATTCTTCTCTCCCAAAAACTAGCTGTGCTGATGCTGCCTCTAATCGCCAAGGGTGACGTTTTGTTCCTACTGCTGAATACAGAAGTCAAACCCATCTGTGGTGTAATGCTACTGCAGTCAGAGTTCAAGCACTTCTTTTCACATTCTCCATTCTTGCTTCTTTTTTCCTTCCTCCCTCATTTATCATCCCCTGCCCACACCCTTTCACCACTCCTCTGTGTCTTCTTCTGACTAGGAGATTACTCAGGGGCTCAGAGCAAGTTGCTCCCCAGGCGCCCACAGCCCCCCACCCTGGCTGTCCCTGGGGACCCTGGGCACAAAACAGCCCTCCCAGCACCCAGCTCATACAGACTTGCACAAAGGCCTCCTTCAGTGCCAGGGAAGCGGGAGCTTTGCCCACAGGCAGTGCTTGTGAACATCTCCAGACTACCATGGGCCAATAAGTTAGCTCAATTCAAATGTGAGGATTTTCTCAGTTTTCTTTATTTTTTGACAGTGCCTGTTGGGAGTTTGGGCTGGCCCAGCTCTGCTGCTCTGTTACAATCTCTAGCTTTTGTTTTGTAATAAAAATGAGCAAAATTCACTTAACATTATATTACCACTTTTAAATCAAGTGTCCCACATGCACTATTAATTTAGATTTAACCAGAACTATTGCTGATGAAATAGTTACCTATTGATTAGAAAGGACATGTATACTCAAGATGAATCATACCTGGCATATTGCACAGCTGCTAATCCTCCTCTGGCATGCCTTAAACAGTTAATTGCTGGTTACTTGAACTTGCAAAGAGTCATTAAGTAGTTAGACTGCAGTGAAGCTGTTCTGCTCAGTGTTGCTCAGAAGGGCCAGTGGCCCATCCTTGAGTGGGCACAAAGTCCAGCAGAGCAAAGAGCTTCAGGACTCTCCCACAACAGCTGGTCCCTTACCCAAGTCTGCTGTTCAATAAAGCCACATGGGTGATGGATGGGTCTGTCAGGTGGACATAAGCCCTAAATAACACCACTGAATTCTGTGGACTAGCTGTCTGGTTACACCCTATGTCATCAGGATAGTCTTAGGCCCTTTTAAATGAGCACTTCTGCCCGAGGAACGGGTCTCCTCCGGCTGGGGTGGGCTGGGTTATTGAGGGGAGCACAAGCCCTCATTCTGTTAAGGAGGGAGGGACACAGGAGGGTTTAGCTTTGCTGTTGCAAATCAAGAGAATGACGTGGATTTGTGGCCTATCATCTTTGACAGCCTCCTTTAAACTGCTTGTTTTAAAACAGGATAAACAGAGGATTAATAACCTTGCAGAACACAGAGAGCCTGGTTCTTCCCAGGGCAAAGGGAGGAAGGAAGCCTCTGCAGCATCTCTCCCCAGGAGCTGGATGAGGATCTCACCCACCCCCTACCCTGCATCCTAGAAACCCTGTCCCCAGAAGCAAGCCATGTGCATCCCAGTCTGCAAAAATATTCTGCAGTCTCAGGATATGCCCGTGATTCAATTACAGGAATAAGGTAGCACTGAAATCTGACTTTCCCCTGCACTGCTTGAATTAAGGGGGGAGAGATCTGTGTGGTAAACCTGAACATTTTCTTAAGCATCAGAACAAAATCATTTCAAAGCCAAATCATGTTTCAACACTGAGGAAGAGTCTTTGCTTCCCCCACACCCCATTCAAGCTGGATAGAAATGCTCATTTGGAACAGATTTACAAGTTAAAGCTGTTGAAAAATAGAGTTTCCCCCCACTGAACACAAACACACACGTATTTTCTAGCATGTAGCTACACCAAACAGCACAGGGGAGTTATTTCATCCAAGTCCCCATGCCACTCAGTCATTTCAGGGCAGCTCTTCAATCCTACACTACCACACAGCCCCAGAGAGCCTGTGGGGTGGAAGGGTAAGTGGGTAGGGAAGAGCAAGAAGGTCCTTCCACACTTCTGCAAGACCTTGCTGACTTGAAAATGCCACATTTTCAGCAAAGCAGCAACACATCTAATAAATCACATCTGTACACTGCTTTATTCAAAGGCACTGACAGTTTAGGATTGACGACACCCAGGGCAACCTAGTGTCAAGCACTCCTAATGAAAACTATCCCATTTTGCTCCAGTAGTAGCAGCTGCCAACAGACATAATCTACTGGCATATGGAGAAGGCCATGCTAATCCCTGCAAGGTCATTAACAAGAGGGTGAAAATTACATGCAAAGCACCAGCTGTGGCATCCTCTGCTCCCTCACACTTGATGTAGCAGGGGCAGCAGAGGTGAAAAATGCAAGTACATCTCAGCAGGCCAAGCATTTCTATTAAGAGCAGAGCTATTTCCCCCCCACCCTTCCCCAAACCAAGATTCTGTTAAAATTCTTCCTGTGCAGAGGAGCAGAAAGCCTTTCCCAAGTGTCACCTGTTTTCACTGTCAGAAATTACTTGAGGGGAGTTTAGAGTCAAGTCAGCATTGCTGCAGGACAGCTGGGGCGGGCAAGCTAACAAGAAGGTCTTGGCCTGCCTTGTCAGGGGGGCTGTGCTCTGCCACCGCAGGAGGCAGGTAGCCACATCCAATCTCCCCTGACAGCCTGTCATCGCTGGTGCTATTGCCCTTTGTGGAACAGATGTGGGGCTTTCCCCTCATTGGATGCAAACAGTATCTCTACACCCTTATTTCCAAGCATTTTTCTTTGAACCACACCAACAAGCCTGAGCTTTAGTTTTTAACACCCAGCCCTTATTTCCAAGGTCCCCTCCTTGGCCCACCCTCCTCAGGTCAAGGACCTCATCTGCATCCATGCAGTGTTTTGCTCGTTTTGATGCTTGGCAGGTAATAGGTACCAAAACCCCACAACAAACCATTTGTGCCCATGCTGTCTGGGACACCTGAACTCTGGCTTTGCACTGCTCCTTTGGACCAGGGCTTTGCCAAGCACATTGGCAGGTGGGGACTCTCTGCTACACTGCTAGGCTCACAGAGCTCCAGATGCCCTCACAGCAGTGAGGGGCAGCGCTATACAGGGCTAAGGGGAAGCTCAGTCTCCAACTTATCTTCCCTCCAACACTTAATCTGTACATAAGGACCCTGTCCCTTCAGGCTCACCTCAGATTTATACACTTTAAGAGCTCTGATTCCATTATCCCAAACTCACTCGCAAGAAATATTCTACCCTCATTTGTGTGGGAACTCAGGATCTGGTTCTCTTTTCATTAAACCATGCAAACATTTTTATAAGCAATAAATCAAAAAGTCTGTTAAACCCCCTCAGCAACAACTACCTAAAACAAATCTTTTTCAATTTAAATCCCAGCCTGCGTAACGATCAATCCCATAAACCCCATGATTGTTAACATTACTTTGGGTAACATTTAAAAACATTAATTTCAAAAAATGTAATAGGAAAAAAGCTCTTTAAATCGGCAAAAGATAAATGGTCTCCAGCAGCATGACCTTTTTCCATACCACAGTGACATTGAATCATTTTAAAAAGTTATTTACATTTTCATTCTTCCTTGGAAAAATGTTGACAAGGCTTTCACGGGCCATAATGGATACTCAGCAACATCTATGGAAAGTGTAACTGCATCAAGAGCCCTTCCTCAATTCCTCTTCACTGCTTCACACCAAACAGCTTTAATTAATGGAGGAGAGGTGACTTCAGAGCGAGCCTTCTCATTAGCACGACTGGCTGCTCTGTGGGAAGTGACAGAGCTCCCCAAAACACAGATGATGCAACCAGCGGGTTGGGTTTTTCTTTTTTTTTTTGACCACCAGCATCTTCCTGCCTTGAGCGTATGTGCCTTCAGCTCCACTTTTCAAAGATCAGTTTGACCTCCAGGCTCGTAATTGCCATCAGGTTGCAGGTTAGTCCATGACAGCTAGAAAATACCCAAGATTAGTCTTGGCTTGACTTTCCCATCTGTAACTGGAGCATCCACCTGCTGCCAGCTGAGGGTGCGAGGCAGTGTCGCAGCATACACGCGTGGTGCCCAGCCCATGAGTGTGCGTGTTACATATGATGCGCTTGTAGGCACACACAGAGCTATAGCTGTGTCGCTGATAGAGCTATCGGTAGAGAAATCTTTCAAAGGCACTTGCACACAAGTGTGATGGGGCACACGTAACACCCAGCACAGGGTCTGGAGCAGTACGCGATAACCGTGGTTCTGCCCTAAGGAGCACTGGTGCAGAGACCCGTTACTTTACAAAGCTGTTCCCTGGGGTAGGCTAAAACTTGACACCGTCCCTGCCCTAACGCACAAGGGGAGCAGGGATGGCCTCAGAAAATAGAAGGCTCTTGTTTTCCCTTCCTCCATCCTCTGCTGATCATTTGGGTCTTTCTGCCAAGATTAGCAGAAAGTAAAACATCTGCCGTGCTGGAAGCAGGAGGTGACTCTTGAGTGACTTTTGTCCCCACAGATGCAGCAAGCCAGGGGTGTCAGGGCCAGACCCAGTCCTGACTCATGAGCTTTCCTCTGACTTCTGTTATATTCCTGCTGCCAGTCCTATCCCAGCCTCACCCCAGGAATCCCAGCCCTCTCCCCCAAGCCTGCTGGGCACAGCAGGGAAAGCACAACCATGTCAAGGCTCCACGCACTGCAACTCGATCTCCGCTTGGCTTGATATAATATTAATGACAAGTAATGCGTCAACCCACAGAGCCCCAAAAGCGATCATATTCCAGCTGTGCTACACCTGAAGGAGAAACAGGCTCACCTTGATGCCATGCCAGGGCCCAAAAACCCTGCGAAAGCACGAGAGTGCAGAGGCACCTCGCACCCACAGCCCCAGCTCTCCTCCCATCCTGCCCTTGCCTCCCTGCAGCACCGGCCATGCTGGTGCTGTAAGGAAGGAGAAGCACAGACAGCTTGGGTGGTGCAGGAGGACCTCCCCCAGCCACCCCCAGGGCAGGCTTTGGGGCACAAGGGCATGCCTCAGGGCGGCACGCCACAGCCGGGCCTGATACCAGGCACCAGCCTGCAAAAACCTGAGCCGAGTGCTCAGTTATTTCAGTGACCGCTCCTGTGCGCGCTGCTCATTGTGGGGTTGCGCAGGAGCCTACTGCGTCGTGCTGCGTTTGGTCTGAACAGTTAAACACACACATAGGACATAAGCCACTGCCCTTTATATGGCAGTGGGAAAGAAATATCCCATCTGATCAAAGCACGGCCATTAGTGTTGTAAGTTAATAAGCTGCCTCAACTAACACAAGGGAATTTGTTTCTGAAAATTATTTTTCCTGTTGGCAAATCTAGTGATAAAATACTGCACGAATTTGTGTTTCAATGGATCTGGGCTATAGCTATGTCTCCAGACTGACTCGGTGTGGTTCCACTGCCCCGTTCCTGCAGCATGGCTAATATCGGCATCCCACAATTAGCATACAGCATATTAATCCATGCAAATAAGTGAGCCTGGTCCTCTAGTCCAGAAAAACACTTGGGGGACCAATTCTTTATTTCTGAGTGTATGATTAGTACAAATTAAAACCAGAATAAGTTTTAATTTTGCCACATCAGGCAGGTTCATCAAAACACCCTTATCCCCCAGAGCCAAGTCCCAATAAGAGCATAACAAGGGGATGTTTCAGCTAGAACGATTAGGACAGTCCAGGAAAATTAATTTTGAAGTTCATGGCAGCCTCCTCTCAGAAACAGGCCACAGGAAGAAGAGTATGTTCAGAAAATGAAAATGAAAAGGCTGTGCTAAGTACTGCTGGTGGCAAGGAACAGAAGCAGGATCTGGCTCTGCTCCTTCTCAATCGCTCTTATAAAAGCCACATTTAGTATGAAGCCAATTCAACATGATAAACTCAACAATTGGAGCCCAGATCCCGAACGGAGAGGTCTGCTGTCCAAATCCTCCCTCATTTAGCTAAAGGCTCCCCATGGCTCTCAATTCAGGCTTATCAGAGCAGTTGCTGCTAGAGCTGGGCCCAAGGGGCTGTACACTGACAGACACAAGCGGGGTACTGAGGACCACGCTGGATATTTAACATTCCAAAGAGCATAGTTACAACAGATATCTTTTTTTAGACCACTATCACCACCACCCCCCCACCTTCTGCCAACCTGGGTCTGCTTAGCACACACAGCCTTGCTCCACTCCATCATCCTCAGATGAACCCATCAGGCACCAGCTGGGCTGTGGGACCTCCATCCCACCACACCTAAGAAAGCAATGGTTCTGGTGCAGCTATCCACAGTGCTCAGCCCTTCCTTCACTAGAAGGTCACCACCATCCCTCCTCTTCTGCACACACAGACAGCTTGGTTTTAACCCTCTCATTTACCAGAGACCCCCCAGAGACAAGGCAGCAGCAGGCCCATGGCAGGACTGCCTCTAGGAGCAGGTAAACAGGAATTTCAGCATCCAGTGTCCAGAAATTCTCCTGCCTTTCAAATTATAATTCACATTTGAGAAAACAAAACAAAACCCAACAAATCTGAGTCCAACTTGCAGCACATAGAAGGAAAAGCAGCCACAGCTCAGCATTATGTGGCCTCACAAAAAGGAACCAGGCAACAACTCCAACCCCTCAAAACTAGTCTGTGTTAAAGTAAAGGCTTATGGTATACCATGCTGAGGCCATCTCAGTTTTGTTTTGGTGTTTTCAGTTGAGAAGAGAATCACATCTTAGGAATGAACCTCCCTATGGACATAAAGAAGCACATACAGCTTAGTCCATGGCCCGCACTGATGCCAGGACAGATCCTAGGGAAAGACCAAGCACCATGTTCTGGAGATGAGATCAACCCCTACACCCCATGAATTTACAACAGCCTCTCCCAAACCCAGCCCCACAACTGACCTTCAGCACAGAAGGGAGGGTCAAGGCCAGGTCCCAGGTTGTCAATACAGAGTGATGCCATGGTGCTCAAGGGAGGCCAGGAACCAGCAAGCACACAGCTCTAAGAAAGGGGCAGCCAGGAGCCATTAAATAACTCCTCTCTGGCCTCAGCTGCGGAGCCCAGGTGGGACTTGTTGAGGCTGATCCCTCTTTACAGACAGGTTTCAGTAAATCACCTGTTTCAAGTGGAAATAAACTTTCCATCCCAAATCCCGCCCAGTGTGGGGTGCTGTGTGGTGGCACAGCCCTGGGGCCCTTGCTTCACTCTGCTGCTTTGCACTTCTGTTAAATGCCCCCTGATTTACACCGCTACAAGAGAGGGGAGCCTGGCATTGTGCCCCCCGTGCCTGCCGTTAATAAGTATTCTCCTGATGTGCTATTTCCATAGATTGAGAACACCATCCTCCCTTGGAAAAACAGAAGTGATTCCTGAATTAATTTAGATTTCCCGCTGCCTTGTTAGACCAGCTGGATATAGCACGCTTCATCTTCTCTGCAAACAGTGCCGCCGTCCCTCTGGGACACTCAGCACTTTATAAACCTGTCAAGCCCTTAAAGCCGGTGACCATGAGGCTTCACAACAAAACGCGCTGAGGTTTATGGCCACACACACACACACCAGCCAGCCCTGGAGAGGAGAACCAGCATGGATGGCTTTGGAAGCGAGAGGATGTTGTTTTGTGCTATGGTTTCATTTAAAAGCTAGAAAAAAATTTAAATGCACTGCATGATTTATTTTAAAGCATCCAAGCTGCTGCAAACTGCGACGCTTTGAGAGCATATGTATATACATGGGAGACGGGAGATTGTCTCCAATGTCATTTGCATTTGTCCCTTCCCTCCCTCCCTCATGCAGTGCGTGTTTTTAAAAGGACTTATCCTGGAGACGGCTGGAATACCTGCAACTTCCGTGGAAATCAGAGACTTTTGGGTGCAGAACACCTGATCAAGCTGGTTTTTATTTACAAAACATATTGTTCTGCCAGCTCCCTCCCGCCCAGCAGCACCTCCAACGCTGATTTATTTTCTCTACTCTTCCAACAACCTTCAGTAGATTTTTTTTTTTTTTTTTTTACCCAAACAACATTGATTCAGCATCTCTGTGACCTGCCTTAGGATGAGGGCTCCCCGCAACCCTCGGCGCGCAGCTCCCGGCAGAGCGGCACGGGCAATCCGCAACCAACCTGCCCTCGCATCCCCTGGGCTGCTCCTTCTGTTTAGACCGATGCCCATCCCGGGAGCACAAGGCCACATGGTTTTGGGCTCCGAGCCGGAGGTTGGTCCCTGCGAGCCGCGCTCAGCTGGCCGACGCTGGCTGTCTCCCAGCTGGAGGGGGCTGCCGGCTCCTGGCCGCTCCGCTTTCCTCCCACATGGCAGTTTGCTCAGCCTAACAAGTCAGCATCTGATGAAGTCTCTGCCGTTTGGGTCCCTCAGGGATTATAATATGACTGCAGCAGGTCCCAGCTATTCTCTGCAGCTCAGCATGTTGTTGCTTCATTAAACGCCAAATTGTTACATTAATTCTAACTGCCCTGTAGAGATGTAGCTGTCAGGAATGATTTACTTGCCTCCAGCTGACTCGGAGACTTTTTACAGGCTCCTGCGTAGGAGCTGGAAGAGGCCAGTGCCCGGGTGGGAGCAGGACGCAGGGTGTGTGTCCAGCCAGATACTGGCAGCAAGTGGCTCTGCCCTCCCCAGAGAGACAGAGACGCTCTTCAGACCACGGGGGAAAAGTGACCACGGGGGAAAAGTAACCAGGGAGCTAAAAAGAGGCGTGGAGTTTGGTTTTGTCTGAACTAGAGGCTGGTGACCAAAATTGCCTGTTAAAACGCAGCATCTTTGCTGGAATATTTCGTGAGTCCACATCTCTGGGATGTCTCCGTCTCCCCACAGGCAGCTCTGCCTCTGCTGCGGGAGGAGGGTCTGTGTCATATATAAGTGTCAAAAAACATCTCTGGTGAGTCAGGATGGAGCCATTTGTGAGCTTTCCTCTGCATTTTCCCTGCATTCAGAGCAAGAATCTCAGCGCTTCACATACAGCAAACGGGTCAGGTCGTCAGCTGTGCAGGAAGGGTCCCGGGTCCCCTCCATTCGGATGCTCCTCCCGCGGGAGCATCGCTCTTCCCAGAGCCCCGAAACAGCAGCGAGGGTGCGTTGGCCAGTGCCGGTCCTGGCACGCCGCTGCCGGCTGCCTGGCCCCAGAGCCCCGCGGCTACACCAGGTCTGCTTTATTCGTTTGTTAGAAATTACCCGAGTCTTCATTCAAAATGGAAAGAAGACAAAATGTCGTGATAGCCGGTATGCACTTTCTGCTTATAAACCAGAAAAGACCATTTAAACAGCATCTTCTGTCAGGGGCTCACAGTCTGTGTTTTCTGTAGGCAGCGCACATACCTTCCCTACACTCTGCTCACACACGCGCACACACACATGTATATTTGTGTATCCTGCAAGAGAAATAATGCGCAGAAGCTGACTGTGTTCTAACACGGAAAAGTTCATTTAAATCCAGAAGCCTTGCATATTTGACTATTAAATTATCTTTCATCCCCAGATTGCAAAATGCTGAGCACAAAAGCAGCGCTTTCTGCATCCTAAATCAACGTTTTCCCCAGGCTCTGTTCCCTACCCGCTACTCCCGTGTGCCAACAAACACGCCTGCACGTGTGGTTTAGTGCGAAATGCACTCCACCTAGACACACAGTAAAGATGTCAGAAAGAAAAAAAAACTAATTTAAACACCTTTGCTTTTTTTTCTCAGCATATTTTTGCTAGCTTGGTTTTCTTGTCGGGTTTTAACAAAGTAATTTTCTGCTTTTAAATGTTATTTCAGTGTATAAATCACGCAGCTCTTTGCTTTCCTGCCTTGCTCCCACAGACCCTGTTTCTTGCAGGAGAGGCAAGGCGGGATGTGCAGGGCGCTGAGAACGCCTTTGCTCAGACGCTCTGACACATCTGGGAGAAGCTGCCAGAGGGGACCCCGAGGATGACCCGGCACCATCCACCTTCCCCACCCTCTGTGGGCGAGGGGTTTCACCTGCCCCACGTCCCCAGGGGGGCACTAAGGTCCCCAAGCCCTGCGCCTCAGGGAAGCGGGCTGGCCCCAGGCCAGCCCTACGACCCCAGCCAGGGTCACCCCCCTTTCACCACCTCGCTCCCCTGGATCAGGCTGGACTAAACTGCATGCCCCAGCCCTGTTTGGCTCGGCTCGCACCGGCTCCTCGCGTTGTAGCACCCGTAGAAGCCGTGCGAGCGGAGCCGGGAGGATTAGCCTCCCTCCCGGCACATGGCTCCCGCTGGCCTTGCTGCTTCCAGCCGGGTGGTCAGGCGTTGGGTTACTGCGGGCGCCGACAGCCTCGGCCGCTGCAAGAAACAGGTCCCCTTGCAGAGCTGACACCCCTGCAGGAACTGCCGAGAAGATTTAGCAGTAAGGTGGTGTCTGTCTCTCCTAGCATGGGGGGTTTGTGGGTTTGTTTGCTTTGGCCTCATATAGGAAATCAGAATAGGAAAAAAAATAAGTTACTTCTACTGTTTGACGCAAAATCTAATCATTTCCTGCATCTGTAGGGAATGCAAGTTTAGGCACAACTGCTTCTGAAAGATTAATGTTCAGAAAAAAAAAAAAAAAGGTTCATACATTAGTTTTTCCTCACTGAAAGTGCAAAAAATTTCCTGCCTCCCATGTCATGCGCTCACGCAAATCAGGGGAGGCTGTAAAGCTCACCTGCAAACTGAGCACCGCAAAACCCCTCGTCCTAATTCTGCTTGGGTTTTACAAGCTGTCAGTCAGCTGGATAGTGTTAGTTTTATTTGCTTCTTTCAAATTGGTTTTCTTTTTAACGGGAAGAAAGCATTTATATTAATGGAATCCCTGAGCCTCAGCCCTGAAAGGAGAGGCTGAAATACAATCCCTGAATTTTATATCAGGACGTTCGGGAAGCTCTTCTCCGTGTTCAGGCGAGCACAAGCGCCGGCAACTTTCAGCCCGTTCTGCCTTTCAGAGCAAAGCACAAAGGCTGGGGGTGGGGGGGGTGAGGGGAATTTGCATTTCTTCCTTTCTTAAATTCAGCCATCCGCTGGGAATTCCCAGAGCGAGAGGAACAACAGTGCCCGTTATTTGTTGGGAGGGAAGCGATGAAAAAAAGATCTATAAAATACATGCTCAGTTACTACAGTTTCTTGACAGTGGTTTTATAACGGCAGCATTATCCTAAAATCAACTGTGTTTCTGTCTTTCTGTTCTTCTTTCTTTTTTAGGAAATAAAAGTCTTTTAGAGTCTTTTTTAGTCTTTTATAGGAAAATATTATTTATACTTAGACTGCCAAAATGTTTTGATGCAAAGCGCTTAGCCAGCTTTGGTGAGGGTGTTTCTAGCTCACAGGGCAAGAGGGCAGAAAACACAGAATACTTGAAAACACAAACTCTTGTTTTCTCTTTGGGTGAAGTTCTGTAATCTGCTTTTTAAAAATCCCATCATTTTCTAATTGATCCATAAATTTCAAAAAGAAATGTCCTTGCAATGTTCCTACGGGCTAGCAGCAACAGTTGTCTCTTTATTACTCAGTTCTGGAGGAGGAAGAAAAAGCAGCTCCAGAGTCTTGCTGCCGAGCCCAGCTCTGGGCTCAGACCTGAATGAGGCACATTTCTGCCTTGGCTGCAGGAGACACAGCTTCACCCAGCGGAAAACACCCCCAGGAGCAGAGACATGAGCAAAGTTGCGCATCTCACCCGCAGGTCCAACCTGGTGTGGTGTTTTTACGCCAAAAATCCCATGGTGTCACACAGTGGGGCTTCTCCCTGCCCTGCCGTAGCTCTTGGACTGGGTCTCCTGAAAAAAAAAGCCTGAGTTTCTCTGTTGAGTGACTATTGCAGCACTCGGGCAGTATGCGTGTACCTGTTTTGCTTTGGGCAGGCTTCCCATAGCTCACTGAGAGCAGAAACTGCTCCTCTCCTCGGGTGCAATGCCTGTGTAACGGGAGGGGGAGAAGCTGTAAGGACGCTTACACAGCGCTGCTGGTTAACAAGGGCTTTGCAAAGCCAAACCTTCCTGCAAATATTGTCACTACCTTCTCGCCCCCGGAGGCGTCAGTGTCCCGCCTCCGCCAAGCAAAGGCCCAGAAAGTAGGGAGCGTGTTCGGGCAAGCACACGTGCCCCCGCAGCTGCAGAACAGCACGGGCCATTCTAGCAAGAGGCCGGAGACAACGTCACGTCACCCTGTTCCAGCAGCGGCCTTTAGAAAAAGTAAGAAACCAAAACCCGGACGGACTTTCCAGGTGTCGCCGCCTGACCTCTGGCGAGCCCCCGGGGCAGCGCGCCGGGCCGGGGTGCCGGCGGCCTCCCGGGTTCGCACACTCTCAGAGATGCTTGATAGAGACTGCAGACCCCGGAACAGCTATTCCCCGGCTTCCCAGGGGAGTGAGAGGCTCGAAGCCCCTGTGCTTTAAATAGTGTTTCCCATCTGATTCTTAAATCGGAGACTTCAGCAAAGTGCTTTGCTCTGCTTTGAGGACCGTGACTACAGACGTTTGTATATGAAGACACGCGTGTGCATGGACCTCTCGTGGGTGCGTACACACACATGTTCGGTCCAGCTTAATTTCTTGGGGGTTTTATTCTTTTCTTTCTGATTTCTCTTTGAAATAAACCAATAACTGACTTTTAGTGTTTCATGTGCACCACTTTCTGTCCACAGACAGACAGTATCACACTCAGCTATTTTCTATTACTTTATCAGCACAGATTTCTGCTCTACATATTTCTACCTTCTCAATGAATGCTAAAAAATAACCCATGATGCATCAAAAATAGCTTGTTCGCGACCAAAGCCTGTGCATGTCTAAAGCAACAGTGCTTGGATCTCCCAAGGATTGCCAGGCTCCAAAACCGTCATTATTTGTTTCAGTTTATGAAAGCATTTTTACATCGATGGCGTTGCTCCTGTATTTAAATGGAAGAGCTCATTTCAACACTTTGTTGAATCGTGGGGTTGAGTGTTGGGGGCTTTTCCTTTTAGTTGCAGGTATGGTATTTACCTATATCGATGCTTTCGATGTGAATTTAGCAAAAGACTATTTAAAGTTTAGCTGACAAATTTATTTGTAATCTTGAAGTATTTGATCATCAGAGAGAAAGCGAGAATATAAATAAAAGACACTGGACATTCACATAATCTACAGTTAATTCCATAAGTTTTACAGATAACGATATACATATTGTCTTGCCTTTCCTCACAATCAGCTCGCGCTATATCTGCGTGAATACACAAATGCCTGAAACAGAGAAGGGTCACCAGGAAAGCATCTGCTCGCTCCGACGCGCTCCCAGCGGTGCCTGGAGAACGGCTTGAACTAAAGCCACCGAATCCCCCTGCTGAGAGACCCCCGAGAAGGTATTTGGCAACGAGACATCAGGGTGATTTTTGAAACACTTTGCAGTAAAACTGTTGCAAAGGAATTTGAAAGAAAAGCATAAAATTCACAACCCAGAGCCGCTAGTGTTCCTGGGTCAAGAAAAATCACCTCTTGACCGCGTGATAAAAGTGTAGTTATTTGGTAATAAATACATCTATTCACGGTTTAATGCTTGTATGGAAGGATAAAACTAGCAATCTACAAATTAAAAAGATGAGAAGCAGAATTAACATATGATTTTCATTTCACAAAGGAAAAGGGTTGTTGATAAATGATTGGCATATTAAAGAGCATTTCATTTTAGAAAAGTCAATGTAAATTCAAAATAAAACAAAACATACCGCATCGGTGCGCTTTTTAAAAAATCTGCTGGAAGAACAGAGTTTTCTACCATGGATTTCTGAAGCGATTCACTATTAACATTTCTCCTATAGAAATATAGACATTGTCACGCCTTTTACCATGGGTGAGGACTTTATTTTCTCTTTAAAAGGTTTCGGTGTGGATGGGTGATGAAGCAAGTCCTTGCTTTGGAGAATGCACTGACAACAGAAAGCGAAATACCTTATATCAAATCTGTAAAGCACAAGTCTTGGTGTTTAGTAAAGACACAATAATCAGTTCCGTTTGGACGCTCCGTATCGCTGCGGCGTGACCGCCTTTGCCCACCGTCCTCTGCCAACCCACTGCTGGGTCGCCCTCCGAACGCACACCTGCTCTCTCCGTGTCGTCACTCTTTCCTGCCCCGCTCAGCGACCACGGTCTGTCCCTCCTTTATTTCCAAGAGTAGATGACGTTTAACAGCACCGAGTCCTTTCCCTTCCCGCTGCAAGGTGGTGGACCCTGTATCAAAACTGAGCGTGGTCGACTTCATCCAGCCAAGAGGCTGGGCTGGCAGGGAAATCCGGGTATCCCCCGCTGCTGCCGGTGGAGAGGTCGGAGCTGGGACCGTTCCCGGCCAAGACCCTCATGGACTGGGGCACCCCTTGTCCGCTTTGTCCCATGATGCCCAAGCCGTTGTCTGGGTAAACCAAGCTGGAGATTAAAGGCTGGTGACCTGGCAGTGCTTGCAAGGAAGCTGGTGACTGGGGTATCCCGTAGGGGCTGTTGGATCGCAGGTCGTGGTACTGGTCCTGAGCCGGGATGCCGCTGTGATCCAGAGCAAAGCTCCCGTTGGTCCCAGCCTGTCTCCCCAGGGCAGGGGATGCTTCGTTGAGATTGCTGTAAATCCCATTGGAATGGCTCATGTCGGACATAGAGGGCTCATCTGAAAGGGAAATGGACTGGTTTTACTGGGAAAGCAATCGTCACGGCTGGCAGCGGTCGCATGGCAACTCCTGCAAGCTCTGGGTATAAATAGATTAGATGGATGGGAGCTGAGCAGCCACGCAATTGCCCCTTGTAATTCCTTATTATTCCCATCCTTGTTGACGGATCCTCATAGAAGGCCCCAGGATTATTCTTTTTTCTGAGTACAAACATCTAATACATCTTGGGTTTTAAAAATATGCATGAAAAGTACATATTAAAATATAAGACCGTGATTTTAAAATAATCCTTTAAAGGGGAATGTGAGTTCAGGGTCTTTCCACCTTTTGTTCTGCAATTCTATCTGGCTTTGAGGTTTATCTTGAGTTTTGATATCATTTTTAGGAGCCAGCTGAGCACTCACGGATGCAAGAAAAACTCTCCATTGCTCAGAAAAAAAAGAATACTAAATCTCAGCAGTATTTCTCTGCTCAGGACCAGGCTAATGAAATGTACCTGTATGACTAAAAACACTTCTGAAAAATGGGCAATATTTTTTAAGTTACCTGTAAAAATTGTTTGCATTTGTTAGGGGCTTTATGGACAGCGAGAGCTGCTCTGTTGCCTAGGATACAAACCTGTTTGTGGCATCGAGCTATCAATAATTGTTCAACATTTTTTAGTTATTATTTATAGTATATTCATATTTAATGATGCTGATGCACAGCGTGTATAAACAGACTTGAAAATCAAATAGTTTTTAGGAACACAGGAGAGAAGCTGAGACGCAAAGCTGTGTGTGTATGACCATAGATGCATTATAGACGTGTCCCTGTGTAAATAATGCACACAGAGTTTTGCTTTTCAGCTTCTCTCCTGCGTTCCTGAAAACAACACACACACAGAGGCCCATTTGGGCACTGCGGTGGGTAGCACGGACCAGAGGGCGTTGGCAGGGACCCTTTGGCCCGGGGGCAGCTCTGGGCTGGTGCTGGGGCCGTGAAGAATGTGCCCCCGAGCAGCGCCGCAGGCACTAATCCCCCCTCCCCCCCCTCCGACTTGCTCCTACAGCAGATGCCCTGGGTCTGGAGAGTGCTGGATGAGGCTACACAGGGCAAGGGCTAGCGTAGCCACGTCCCTGGGCTTATTGGCAGAAATCTCTGCTCCGAAAATGCGACCCTCTGATGCAGAAACCTCCCAAGACGCAGCAATCTCCCTTTCACAGCGCAGCGGAGAGCTGATGACTCAGGCAGAACCGGGAAAGGAGTCCTAACTAGTAACTATGCAAATAAAACCATAGGATTAATTTGAAATCCTATGAATAGGAGGAAAAAAAATATTTCTACATACTTTTCCAGTAGAAACGTTCAGTGATTCCGGACTCTCTGGTTTTTGTATTTCCAAGAGTCTCTTGCAAAGGCTGTCTATGAGCAGCAGCTCTCACAGCGGGGCGCCGGCCGCGGGGGCTCTCCCTGCCCCTTTTTGGACCCGACGCAGCCCCCCCCGGGGGGAGAGCGGAGCTTCCCCTGCAGTTCCTCAGCCAGGGCTGCCCCTCGCTGCGGCGGCTCCGGCTACCCCCCCGCAGCCCCGCCGGTAAATCCCGCAGCTCCGCACCTCTCCCCGCTCGTCGGGCGCTTGTTTTCACTCATTGTATTATGGCTGGAGATTATTAACGTAGCACCGAGACGGGGAGGGCAGCCCGGACACCGGCAGCACGCAGCAAAGCCCGGCTGGGAGCGGGGCTCCGGGGACCGACCTGTGAAGGAGACCTCGGCATCGCTGTCGGGCCCCTCCTCCTGGATGCTGTCCTTGTCGGACTTGGAGGTCCCCCGGGACCGCTTCATGTTCCTGAAGTACTGACCCCACCGCTGCCTTCCCGCGTCCTTCTTCAGCCTTTTCTCCTTTGCCCGACGGTTCTGGAACCAGACCTGCAAGCAGGGCAGGGCGGGGAGCTCCCTCTCCGCGGGGCCGGCCCCGGCCCCGCCGCCCCCCGCCCCGCCGGGGACCCCCGGCCGCCCCCCGCTCACCTGCACCACCCGCATGTCCAGCCCCGTCTCCGAAGAAAGTTGTTCCCGAACGTGCCGCGCCGGTTTGGGAGAGTTGTTATAAGCGTTTTTAAGGGTTTCCAACTGCTTGGCCGTGATGGTGGTGCGGGGTCTCTTGGCCGTGGACTCAGCCTCTGCCGACACGGTGCGAGATGGAGGCGAAGTTACCACGGAGGGGCCCCGGGGATCTCCCCCCCCGTCCCCTGCCGCTGCCGGCACCCCTCCCGCCCGGCGCCGGAGCGCGTCCCGGGGGGCAGGAGGGCCCCGGGCCGCCTCCCCCCCTGCCCTGGGGGGTGGGAGGGATGGGGCAGGGGGTACCTCTCTGCTTGGCCGTCTCGTAGTCTGCCTTGCAGACCAGCCTGCTGTCCTCCATGAGGTAGAACTCGTCGCCGGTGGCCAGCTGCCGCTTGCAGACGATGCAGGCGAAGCAGTGCAGGTGGTAAACGAAATCCTGGGCCCGGCGGACCACCTGGGTCGGGGGGATGCCCTGCTGGCAGGCGGCACACTTCGTCCCGAAGCGCCTGAGCGTGGGGGGACGACAAGCGGCGGCTGCTGAGTGCGGCGTGGGGGGGACGGGACATGGGGGGAAACACGGACACGGGGGGGGGAACACGGACATGAAAAAGAACAAGGGGGGGGCAGACGGACACGGGACACGGACACGGTGAGGGGACACGGGACGGGGGACGGACACGGGGGAGGGGACACAGGAGCAGGACACGGACAAGGGGGGGGACACGGACACGGTGGGGGGGACGCAGACATGGAGGGATCACGCGGACACAGAATGGGGACACGCGGACTCAGAGAGGGGACACGGTACGAGACACGGACACGGGGGAGGGGGGCGGACACGGACAAGGGACACGGGCACGGAGAGGGGACAGACGGACACGGAGAGGGGAGGGCCCGGCCTGGCGCTGTCCGCGGTGCTGAACCCCGCAGCGCCGCTGTCCGCGGTGCTGAACCCCACGCGTGCCCGTGGGCGCCGCCGTTCCAACACCCACCCAGACTTCTCCCCGTCCCGTCCCGCCCCGTCCCCACGCACTTGAAGAAGTCCTCCTTGCAGTACACGCCGTCCCCGCGGCTGAAGCACTTCTCGGCCAGCTGCGTCTGGCAGTCGGAGCATTTCAGGCACTTGCTGTGCCAGTGACGGTCCAGGACCTTGAGGATGAACCTGTCCACGATGTGCTGGTTGCAGCCGGCGCACAGCGGGATCTCTGCGGGGAGGCAGCCCGCGTCAGGCCCCGCTTAAGCCCCCGCCCCGACACCGGCCCGCCCCGCCGCCCCAGGGGCTGCTGCCTCCCGACGGGGGACCCGGGGGTGGCCTGGGGAGCGGCCCGAAAAAAACAAGTATTCGTTCAAATTCGTTGGCGCGGCGCCGTGCGAGCCTCTTGCCGCGCCGTGGAGAGCAGCGAACCACCCACCCCCTCTACCCCCGCGGGCCGGGCACCCTCGGGGAAAGTGCCAGGGGACACCGAGGGAAACGAGAAAGGAGGTGATGGGAACGGAACGAAGCCCCGGGCCGAGCCGCCGGCAAAGTTGCAACGCGATTTTTCCGGGCGTTTTTTGCCTTTTCTTACAATTCCAAAATTCACCAAAATTTTCCTTTTCTTACAACTCTAGAATAACGGCGGGACAGCCCGGGCAGGGGGGAAGAAACTGCCAAAAATTACGAGAATTAGACTAAAAATAAAAAGCCGGTAGGTTTGTCCTGTCGCCCTGCAGGTACCGACAGAGATGATAAGAGATATGATAAGAAATGTAAGAGACGACATAAGGATACAGATATAGAGAAATAGATACAAAAATAAACAGATACAGTAGACAGAGAACGAAAATGTACAGACAGACATAATTATATGAATATCGGTATATAGCTATAGATTGGTAGGTAAAAATGTAGATATAAAGGCACATAAATATAGATATATCAGTATCGATACAGGCGGGAAGATGTATAGACACGGCTGTATAGATATAGAGAGATGCAGACGGAAAAGTATCGATACACGAAGATGACCACGTATGGAGGTACAGAAATGCAGGGCTGCGCGGGGGGGGAGGCGGAGATGGGAGATGGTATCGTTACAGGTATTAACCGGCTCGTCAGCAATTCACCGCGACCAAGCAAATAACCCCGATAACGGCAGCGCTAAAGGCCCCGGCCCCGGCCCGGTAACCCGCCACAGCCCCGCAAGGTCCCGCCACAGCCCCGCAAGGTCCCGATCCGCGGCTCTTACGCTGCCTGGAGACTCGGGCGGGCCGTGGGCACGGGCGCATCTTCCGCGGGGCGCGGCCGCAGCCCCCGCCGTTGCCGAGGCCGGCCCGGGGTGCGGAACTGCCGCGCTCCCCCCGCCGGCCCTCCCCGGCCCCCCCAAACCACGGCGACCGTTCCTCTCCCGCCCCCCCCTCCCCCCCCACGCGGGCGCTGCCACCCCCGCGGCGCCGGGGATTTAATTCGCTAAAGCGGGTTATTTTTAGACGCCGGCCCCCCCCCGCCGGTGCGGTCTGAAGCGCCGGGCAGGGCATGTATTTAATCCCCGCACCGGGGGCCGGCACATCGCCTTCCACCGCCCCTTCCCGGGAGGGCGACGGCTCCGGGACGCCCCGAAACGAAACGCGGGGCGGGGGGCGCCGGGGGCGGGAAGGCGTCAGGCAGCACCGGCCGCTGCCCCGAGCTCTTGAGCCACAAACCCCGGGATCTGACCCCCCGCCCCCCGGTCCGGGCAAAGCACCGCCGGGTCCGGTCCTGCCGCCGACGGGCCCCCGTGAGCCCCGCCGCTCCTTCCCGCTGCCTCCCGGGACCCGACGGAGCCCGCCCGGGGGCCGCGGTGCCACGAACGGGCGTCGCGTCCTGCGAACAAACGGCGTTTTCGCGTCGTTCCTTTTACGGGGGGGTCGCTTTCGGCCGCCCCCACCCCGCGAGAGCAAAAGCATCTCCCGGTTGCCGCCTCAAACGCGCAGTTACCGCGGCTGCGGTGACCGAGCGGCGGGACCGGGGGTGGCCGCCCGACGGCGGGGGCTGCCCGGGGGGGCTGCGGGGTCGGTCCCGCTCCCACTGCCCCCGCACCCCCCGCACAGCGGCGGGGCCCCCGCCCCGGCTCCTCGTTGGTTTGGTTTTAAGCCCCCGTCGGGCGCAGTCGATGCTGGTGAGCACCGGGACGGCCCCGCACCGGGACCGGACCCGCATCGGCCAGCCCCGGGGAGACGCCCCCGGGCCCCGGACACGGCAGGGAAGCGCAGCCTGTTCTCCCCGCCCCGACATCGCTGTGTCCGTTCGTTAAACGGGAGGAAAAAAAATATATTTAGGAGAGGAATTAACGGGAGTTTTTCCAAAGCGGGGAAAAAGCCGGGGAGAGCCGGGCGGGGCGCGCAGGGGGTGCCCACCGCAGGGGGGGAGCGGCGGGCAGAAAGTCCCCATTTCGTCCCTGCCCTCGTTGCGCGGGGAGCGGCGGGACCGCGGGGCAGGAGCCGGCGCTGCCCGGTACGGGGCAGAACTCCCGCCGCGGCCGGGCCGGGGATGGGGGGGTCGGCGGGCGGCTTTTACCCCCGGGGCGGGCGGGAACCCCCGGTCCAGCCCCGACGGGACCAACCGGGCGTCCGGAGCGGGCGCGGGGCCGGAGCCGCCGGGCTGCGCGGGGCAGTGGGCCGGTCCGGAGTGTCGGGGACGGGGAGGCAGGAGAGAACGACAAGGAGCGGGGGCGGGCGGGATGGACAGGGATTGACACCCCCCCCGCTGCCGTCGGGCCGCCCGCCCTCCCCTGCAGCCAGCCCCGACGGTGCCCCGGGGAGCGCGGAACGGGCACCGGCTGGCTCCCGAGGGCCGCCCCGCTCCCGCCGGGCCTCCCAGAGCCGCCACCGGTGCCTCCGCGGGGGGACGCGGAGATTTGCGCGCCCGTCCCCCCAAGGTCCCCGTCCCTCACCTGGGCTCCGCGGGAAGGGACAAAGCTCCGCTGCCTTCTCGGAGCCGGCGCGGACCCGCTCCAGCAGCATCGCGGCCCCCGCGGGCGCGGCGGGCGCCGTCCGAGGTGCGCGGGTGGCGGCGGAGGAGTGGCGGAGCGGCGCGGGGGGCGCGCAGGGAGCGGCGCGGGGCTGGCGCCGCCCGGGGATGGGGCGGGCCGGGGCGGGCCGGGGGCGGCACCGCGCCGTCGGGCCGGGCCGCAGCTGCCCCGCGGGGGCACCGCCGGGCTCTTTAGCATAACAAAAGCGGGAGGAAGGGGGGGGACGGGGGGGTACTGTCAACACCACCACCGCCTCCGCCACGTCCCACGCGTGGCCGCCGCGCCCGACGCGTGGGCTCAGGGTGCAGCCGTTGCCCCCGGGTGCAAAGCGGTCCCGGGGCCCCCGCGGAGCCCCCGGCTGCGGCACGCCGGGGGGCGAGGGAGTCGCCGTCGGGGCGAGCCTCCCCCTGGGACCAGCCGCCCCCCGCACGTCCCCGCGCCCGGATTTCGTTTGCCCCCCGCGGCGTGGGTCTGCCCCGACGCCGCCCGTGAGGAGCGCGGGGGGGGCTCTTCCCCCTCCATTAATTAGTTAATGAGCGCGAGGAGGTAACGCGGGGAGGCGGGGGGGTGGGGGTTGCCCAGGGCAATGAGTGCCCTGCGGCTGCAGCAGGTTAATTGCGCTAAATGAGACAGGGCGGACATGGACATGTGTGTGGGTGCGTGTGCGGGATCACGCGTGTGCATGTAGGCATGCAGGGGCGCGCACACGCGGGGCTGTGTGTGCGGCTCTGTGTGTGTGCATGGTCATGCGCCTGTTTGCAACGCAGTTCGTGTGCGCGCTTGTGGGCGCAAGGGGTGCGTGTGCCAGCCTGTGTATCCGTGCGGGTGTGCCTGTAGGGGTGTGCAGGTTTCTGTGTGTGCGTGCAGGTGTGGGAGCCTGCATCCGTACCTGCGTGCTCAGGCTCTATTCCGTGGGTACTCACGCATCTGCGTGTGCGGAGGTGTTGGTGTGTGTGCAGAGGGCTGTGGGCTCATGTTTGTGTGCTTGTGTGTGCCTGCGCCGGGGCGCACAGCCCCGTGCGTGCGTGTACCGCTTGCCCCAGGCAGCCGGAGCTGATAATTGTGGTTGTTACTGTGAGCCCGTTAATCCCCCAAATCCCTTTACCTCCTGCTCGCAGGGGATTACAAATTAATAAAAGCAGCTTAGGGGCGGGAGCCTCCAAACACACATATGTTCCTGCCGGACGGCAGCACAGGGACTTTCGCCTGCCTGTGGGGGCAGCCGGGGAGCGGGCCCAGCGCCGAGCCCCAACCTCATAGCACCCACATTGGCCCCACACAGCTCCTGAGCACCCCTGGGTGCCTTCCTGCCTGCTCTGGGTCCTGCGTGGTGCAGGGCTGCAGGGGTCAGGACTGGCCCCTCAGATGGTTCATCTGGCTGGGGGACAGGTCGCAGCCCGCAGGACAGCTCAGACCCATAGGGTTGGAAAATAATGCAGGGAGACACTTTGGGGACCAGGATCTGGGGTCTCTGACTGAAGTACCTAGAAACACCAGGCTGGGGTACGGGTAGAGCACTGGTGGAGCATCACCAGCACTGTGCCAGATGGTCCCGGCTACCGCGATGGGTCCTGCTGGGTACCACCAGCACTGGGACATCTCAACCCTCCCCAGGGCCACAAACAGCTTCTGGGCGTGGTAGGGGTGGGGGTGGGGGGCAGGTGATGACCCACACAGGCTCTTTTAAGCTCAGTTTTATAAGTGGATTTTTAGTCTGATCCTCTAAGGAAGCAGTTTAAGAAAGGGGGTGTGTGTTTGTGGGGTGGTGGCTGTTCCCCAGCGCACGTGGCACAGGGCAGGGTCGTGGCTGTGCAGGATGGAGGGCGGTGGCCAATGTCCCGCTTGGGACCGTCGATGGCACGTGCCAGCCCTGCACAGCCTCATGTTTTCAGCCCCCCCAAGTCGCTCGCACTGTGGCACCATCTCGTCAGGTTTCCACAAAAGCCCCTTTGGATGATCTCTGCACTACGCACGCTCTTGTGCCCTCCTGCTCAGGTTGTAGCATCAGACCCTGCCCAGATTCTTCCTCATTGTGGTGTGTCACAATTAAAAAAACCCAAACCACCAAACATATATTTATTCCTGTTTTTCTCTCCCTCCCTGGGTTCCCTGAGAAGTCTGGGCTTAAACATATTCCCTTCCCTGTTCCCTTCTGTGGACAGACCCGAAGGCTGCACCGTCCTTCCTTCCTTCCAAGGAACTTGTGCCAGTTTGCGTATGGCAGCCCTTGTCTCCCCCCACCTTGACAACGGAGCATCAGATCACAGAATCACAGAATCATTAAGGTTGGAAAAGACTTCTAAGATCATCAAGCCCAACCCCCAGTGAAACACTACCAGGTCTCCTAAACCATGTCCCCAGGTGCCACGTCTACAAGTTTTTTGAGCACCCCCAGGGAAGGTGACACCCCCACCTCTCTGGGCAGCCCGTTCCAATGCCTGACCACTCTTGCAGTAAAGACATTTTTCCTAATCTCCAACCTAAACATCCCCTGACACAGCTTGAGGCTGTTTCCTCTCATCCTACCGCTTGTTACGTGGGAGAAGAGACCAAACCCCCCCTCACTCCAGCCCCTCTCAGGCAGTTGTAGAGATCAGCAGGGAGTTCCCAGGACATCCCTTAGCATCTCTTTAAGACAAGGCAGCAGGTGTATACCAGGGGTGGTAAGGGCAGGGCACTCCTGACCCTGCCCCAGCAGGGACAACGTCCGCGTTTGCCCTCACAGCAATCAGGCAACAAGCCCGGACATCAGGTTCCCCAGGGGACCAGCCCTGTTTTCCAGGCAAGGCCACAGGCCAGCAAGGACACACGGTTTCCCTGGAGTAGTTGCAGCGCCAAACTTCAAAGAACCTTATCTACAGGTTTAGAGATCTTACTGATTTCTAAAAATATCCTGGAGTACTTCTGCTGGTAGATATTTTTAGCCGGTCACCCACCCCACCTCCTCGGCGGCGCTGCGGGTGTCAGAAGCTGCCCAAGGACTCCGAGGCGCCCAGCGGAGGTAAGCGCCCTCCGGGCCACAGAAACGTTCGGCTTCAAGGGAAAGGAAGCTCTTCATGTGTGTTGATATACGGAGGTAACGTGCAAGTAATTGGTCAGAATCCAACAATTTTTCCATCACTCCTGCAAACATTCGCTGATATTTTATAAAGTTATGGGGAAAGAGTGGAAGAAATGGAGTAAAAGTTTACCTGTTCCTGGTACTTCTCAAGATTAAGTACCTAGGTAAAACAGCCAATCCGGTTTGAAAGGGGTGTGTGTACGAGCTGCAATATGGTTTAGCTAAAAAGAACTTGAAAAAATACAAGTAAAAAGCCAAAACGCACCGCTTCGCCCAAATGTTTGTGATTTATTTTAAACAAGCACATTAGTTTACAATTTAGTACAAAACGGTCACTTTTCCTTCCTAGAGAGGTATGAGACTGAGTTTAAAAAAAAAAACCAAACTAACCAAAACAGAAGAGACTTGAAAATGTCAAGTTATTCAATTAAAATAAATAAAACATTTAAATTACCGAGCTGTTACAGTCACTATTTTCAACACCTCATATGCAACGCACAGACCTAGGCAAGACAGCGCGGACCTCTTGCTGAGACGGCAGTTCCCATCCAGCTCTGGGCAGGAACGGCAGGATGGACACACGGCTGGAAAGTAAAACTAGAGAGTTCTTAGGAACAACTTCATCAGGTTTCTTTAGCACTTGCAGCTTTTCTCCTGACGCGTTCCATGGTATTCCTCTTCTTTTCTCTGCAGGTTTAATAGTTCCTCTTTAAAAACACTGGAAGAGCAAAGGCTCTGTGAATTACGAAGGGCCAAGAGATCCTTCTGGGAAACGCCCGCCACCAGCGGGGTACGACCCACAAACGAACGCGGCGTTGCAGAAGCTCCTGCGGTACAACACAACACGCACCTAAAACCCCCAGGACTGAGGAGGTGGGGGTTCGGGGCAATTTTTAAAAAGGAAATGCTTTCTTGTAGCTCACCCTCCGATAACGCACGGCAGCAAAGCAGCATCACATGTTCCCCAGCAGACATAAGGTATCTTTACAGTCAGAGTAGATGAAAGGATATTATTTGTCATTATAAAGATAGAAAATAAGTAAACGAAGCTTTACACATCAGAATTCAAAGTCAAGCAAACTTTTCCAGACGAGTTCGCTACTAGCAATTAAAAGGAAAGCCTTAGCCCACCAGCTGGCTGCAGAGCTGGAGCACCAACACGGACAATCAACATCCTACATTCATGCTTTTACACTCTTAAACACAAAAACCCAGCAAGTTTGAGTGTCCGTTCATTTTGTCATGTTTCCAGCAGTTACTGCAATGTGAAAGTTAAAATAAAAAACCCTTACTCCAAACCCACATTTGCTGCTGTTTGAGTGGCAAAATCATCCCTACAGACCTTCAAAGCCTTTTGTTTTCATACGCAGATGGAAATAAGCAGGACTCACAGCTAACAAACTCACGTCCATCTATTTGGCAGAGCTCCGAACATCAGCAGTCATGACTGATTTTCATTTCAAAATGTGCCGCAATACTGACAGCAGGAAATTCAACAGTCCCACCGAAACTCACCAAGATTTCCAGATCCAATACTTGCCCTGCTGCAGTTTGGGGTTTATTTTGGTGTTTGGTGGGCTTTTTGAGAAGTGAAAATGTCCTTGCTTCTTGGCTGGTATCAACATCTCCCCTGATCAGGTCACTTAAAAGTTGCCTGACTTTCAAAACTAAATTTGGAGGCTCTGGGCTTTCCTCTTAACTAAGCTCCTCCTGGGACCTCTCGCTGGGTTCCAGCACAAAGCAGGAGGCACCGACAAGCCAGCCTGGACCACCTCCCACCGCTGGTTCACTCTCTCCCTAGTTACTGACAAGTTGTTTTAATATTCAAGCCTAGGCCTATAAAGATAATTATAGGGACTCTTATAAATACCTAAAGAAGAGAGACCCCCATGATGGCTCCTTGTGCCAGAACTCTGGAACAGCAACGATCCTTAAAAAGACTTAAGACTGACTTGATGTCGCAGGCTTAACGTCAAGATTAAAGAGAGGAGTTTTCATGTTAGACCACAGGCAGAAGCAGCTGTCCGCAGGCGCTCCCAGCAGCTCTCGGCTCCGTGGAGGCGGCGTGTGGCAGAAGGCAGGAGCTGGCCTCCCGCCTCCCACCTCCCGGAGCGAGCACGGAGTCAAGTTTCCCACCTCGGAGCAAGAGCCATCAGGTGCATACAATAAACAGCGAAGATGGCTCAGGGAAACCACAGATAACGCGCCTCTATGTACGTCAGGCTGACAGTGTCATGTGAAAGGAGGTTTTCTTCCCCCCCCCGACACATGTTTACAATAACCACAGCAGGTTTTTACTTTACGTGTGTTAGTTTGATAAACTTAAGGACCAAGGGACAGTAAATCTCTGAAGCTCCATTCTGTTATTCCTACCGGAACCTGCAGAAACTCGTGTCAGAAACGTTCAGTTTTGTGAACAAACAAGAATTGATTATGAAAAAATATCCCTGTTGAGTCTTTGTGCTATTAGACCATTCTTGTGGCTAGGCTTTACATTTTTTATGCTAGGGCTGGTGATGGAAATAAAAGGAAGACGCACTAACAGTATAAATACAACGAATTGGCCGGGGACTATTTATTCCTTCTCACGTAACAGAAGAGCCAGCAAACATTCAATTAAATTAAAAGTTGCAAATGTAGAATTGAAAGGAAAAGCCTTTTTATATAACATAATTAATCTGTAGAACTCACTGCCACAAGAAAACATTGAGGCCAAAACCTATTAGGATTAACTAAAGATTAGGTAATGGATAACTAGAACATGCTCAATTACATTGGATAGGATTATAAACTTCACTATCCAGGACGTGAATTATCTCCCACAGCTAGGATCAGAAGGGAACTCCTATTCCGATTGGTAAATTCATAACTGTTTTCATGGTTTCTTCTAACTGCTGCCAGCCAGGACCCCGGGCAGCCAGACAGGTCTGTAAAGGCAACAGCCGTATTCCCAACTGCCGCCACATCCTGGATCGGAGCAGCTCTAACTCAACCATTAGTTACACCCTTCTTGACCCAAAGAGAGGAGCACTCCAGCAGAAGGGCAAGAGAAATGGGCCGCTCTTCTAATGACAGAAGTTGCGTCTTCTTAAAGAAGGGTAGCGAAGAAGTGAAGAATGTGTAAGACGTCTTAAAGATGTCTTACAGACAACTTTACAGCTGGCGGGTGATGCTGTCTGCGAGCTCAGAACTGGAAATACCAAGTAAGGACTTACCCCACCTTACAAGAAAGAGAATTACAATATTTTAATGGAGTTGTCCAACATCATCGGAGACTTCGCATTTCCAGATCTGTAAATTTGTTCTGGCAGCCTGATGCAAATCTCACTGTCCTTCACTACAAACACTGCTTCCCTTTGCTGGGGTTCATCAGAATTGGTTTCCATCTGGATAACACAGTAATTACTCAGCTGCTTTTCTGGCTCCTAAATGAGTGAGGCACATTAACTAATGCTCCATCAACACATCCAAGAGAGGAGCAAGTAACGCGCTGGGGCCGGGTCTGTCCTTGCTTACATCTAACTCCATTATAACAGATGCCAGCATTAGCGAACCGAATCAGGCTGCTTACTGGGGTACAACCTGCCCCCAACCTCTCACCCGAGCAGATACGTACACATCCTTGGCTGGAATGCACGGGAGAATGGAAGGCTTATTTGAACACGCAATGCTTTCCACTCTAAATATACAGTGTAAATAACATTTGAGAAAAAGTCACAGAGGTTTAGAATTGATTTAATCAGAGTAGAATTCTTGTTTCCTGAACGAAAGAATCAGAATTCTTGCTTCTCCAAATGAAGCAGCCAAGGTTACAGAGCATCACTCTTCAGTACTCTGGTAGGTAAAATCAGCTCTGGATAAATTAACAAAAAAAACCACCCTAACTTGAAGTGCACAAAACAATATCCAATTTCCTTCTAAAACCAGGCACAGTCGACTGCATAATGTAATGTTTACTCTGAAAATGAGTAAAGGATGTAGGTGGTAAGTCATGGAAAAGTCTTAACTGAAAACACAACGCTTCCTTCAGCGGGCATTTGATGATGGCACTATGTGCCTCAGTTAAAGACTGGGGTCCTTACGGTGAGCTCCGCACATTAAGCTAGAACACTTGTGAAATGACTTGGGAAGAAAGGGGTTTTAAACAAGGAATACTGTATATAAAATCCCTGATCATAAATATTAAAGCTGCATCTGGTACCGAACAGCCACATACGATGAAAACTTTGTTTCCAATTAAACTTCTATACAGATGAACGATAATACTTCACTTTCCACCGTTTAGATCTCATTCGGAAAAAAAAGTACATTATCATTAAAAATAAGGACGACGCTACATACAGAATGACACACAGACTCATGTCGATGTTCGAAAATCCAATCCCTAAGAAAGACACAGCCTGCTTCGTCTCTTTAAGGTTGGCTGATCCAACTGCGCTTTTACCGCTACCTTTGACAGGTCCGTGATCTGCTATTAGCTTATCTAACACCTTAGATTCTGAATCGAGCACGTTTTCTTTATCCTGGCTCTTATTTTCTCTGTTTCCACTTGGTTTCTTCAGTAGGCTTTTGTCCTTCCCCTCCCTTGTATCTCCCTGTTCAGTCTCACTGGGGTCAGTCTGGCTTTCAGTGTATTTATAGAGAATATTTTCACTGTTATAGTGATACTTCATGAACTGTAGAACTTGGGCTTCATTCCAGCTGTGCAATCCTTTAACTTCTTCATGACATGCAGGACAAATGTCTGGAGTTGGCCACTGAACTTTGGGAAATTTTGGATCTTCAGTCAAATCACCTAATTGAGAGGAAAAAAAAAACAATAACAGAAGTGAATGAACCGGGAGGGCTGAACCATGAGACACCGCACCGGAAACCACAGAGAGTATTTTCCACCTACAAATAGTGAGGTTGGCAACAAAAAAAAGCCCACAGCACAATATTTGTATTAAACTGAAGAGAATCATGAACAAATTTGGAAATTCATAAGTTTCCTTATGGATGCCTCAATTAGTTCTGAAGCATTGCTTCCTCTCTCAAATACAAACGCTAAATCTTAATTATTTTCCATTTCTCTCAGCTAGTGTTCAATTCTAACACAAGATACTACAACTGCTAGGCTTTTAGAAGGTGTGAAAACGCCACCACCCGGGCCTTTCAGGGGTTAACTTGAATTATAGTTCAAAACAGCCCTTTTGCACTCAATACTCTTTAATCCTGAAGCTTGGTTTGCAGCAAGCAGTTTCAAGGCCAAAGACCTGCAGGTATTTTCATGTTTCTATATTGTGAACCATTCCGTCCTAAGCTTGCTTTTTCATAGCTTGCATTATTACTATAGCAAACCATTCTCAGTACTTTAAAAACCATTATCATATTTAAGATGTATTTTTCAGCTTGCTTTTTAGCGTTTGAACATATAAAGCTGTCTTGAACTAGATCCAATTTTAACGTTTCGCTTGCTCACAGCTCTGGCCACCTTTTGGTCTTGATGGCAAAGAGCTGAACACTGTAGTCAGTGGTGCATTTCGCTCTAAAAAAATAACATTTTAAAGTGTGGATGGAGATAATTTTTAGAACAAAAATCTCTATCTGGTAAAAAAGCTACTTTATCTGATTGTTGCTAGTACACTAATGCTTAAAATATTTCAGGAATAACTATAGATTCTCTCTATTATTATTTTTATCGTTTTTAAAGGCGTGAAACTTCCCCATGATTTTGAGCAAAATATTGTTTAGGCATTCAAAGAATGCTTAAAAATTAATTTGTCTCCTTGACATTTACAAGTAAGAGAGTAAGTCTGCATTTCGGGTATCTTTAAACAAAGATCACTCAGTAAGCAATTTGTTTCAGCAGAGAAAGTAGAAACAAAACATCTTACGGTAAGACTACAAACAGAACACTTTCTGTACTTCATGTTTTCCTGCCAAAAAGAAGAATGCTATAAATTCTGTACCTTCTAAAGCAACAGGGAAGAGTTAAATAGGGCAGAGCCATATACAGCAATCTTATGACCCGCACCTGAAGGCTGTGCCAAGGCGTTTTCATTGACCAGTCAAACATAATTTCTCATTGCAAGCTCTATATATTACCAGAAATACAGATGCAGCTTTTAGGAATTAAAATAAGTCACTGTCCCAAAGAGAAATTTTAGTAAACTGAAAAAGCATAATTTAATTTTATTATTTATTCCAGCATGTTTATACTTCTTACTAAAAGGGTATTTTAGCCGGCTGTTGCATCATCTAAATCAATATCCATGCGAGTTTTCCAATAACTTAATGTTCTAAATCAGTATATTGCTCCACTACTTAGCGACTTCAAGTTAACAAGGCGACTTTTTTTTCCTGTGTTCAACCTGGCAATAGTAACAAACGTCAGGGGATGTTTTTATTTAATACCTCATCATTTACTTTCTTCCTCCTTGGAGAAAGGAGACAAACTGGTTATGCTCACAACAGTATTTAATACTTCATAAATCTTGGGAATTCAGCATAACCATAATATAAACACAATACAGCATATTTAAATTGTAACTAATGCTACATTACACAGATCCATAACAGCAGACAGAGATTAAGTGCAAAGAGAAACCAATTTTCTTTAGTGCTTTAGTTACTTGATATCCCCATAACAGAACGGATTAAATACAACCAGTATTTTAATGGTACTTTTAGTCTAGCTGAAAACATAGCAATCTAGTGGGGGAGCAGATTTTCTTCATACAGTAATTTTATTTTATTCAGTTGCTGATCTGCTAATAGTTTAGGCTCTTTTACGCTGAGAAAATCTGCTGTTCAATTATCATCATTTTCTATACAGTATCTCTCCAGAACAAGATGAAGGCAGGCTTTAACATCTACTTAAACTGTTACAGAAAGAAATTTAAATATTTTTTATCCACCAATAGGTAGCTGAACTGTATTGCCCTTTTTTGAAAAGGCTTTGATTTGTACTCCAGAAAGATCCTCTCATCAAGCAACAGGTGAAATCGCAGAAGAAACAGTATCTTTGACAATAATGATGTTTTTTCATTATTTATCATAAGAGGTAGCCATGTTAGTGGAGGATAGCATATCTCAAGCGTGTGTTTCTCACTCGTGCAAAGGTTAGCGTGTTGGTCTTTAGAGTCAGAGTTGATTGGGATGCTCTAGGTTTTGCTCTATACACAAGTACCCTTCCTTGTACACCGATGCAAATGTGGAGTTAATCTTTTGAAGTCAGTATTTAATAAAAGAACGTCAGGGTGGAACAACTGCTACTGTTGTTTCTAAACTCCCGTTAGGAGCATGATTTGCCTGCCTTTGTTCAGATAGAAGCCACGTTGTATAAAATGCCATAGCCCTGTCTTTCAGGCACAGCTACCTTTGGTGGGTTTTCCTTAAGCAAGGTCTTGCATACCTGCGAGCCTGTTATTCACGACGTTGTGTTTCTCCCAGAGCCAGAGAACAGCCTTGTCTAAGGTTTTCACAGAATCCATGGACTCTTTAGCCATTTCTTCAAAATGCTGAGTGCAAGCCTTGCAGCCAAAAAAGTGGTGAATGTACCTCCGCATGATCTGAAGTACTATTTGGGGATTGTCTTCAAGACCTGGGAAGGCAGATGATAGATGCATTTAGCACCATCAGCACAAACATAGCTTCAACACAAGCACTTCGACATACGTAAAAGTGAACTGTGGGAAAAGGAAAGGAAGCGTTGCTACCTTCTTGTTCCATGCAAATTTACCCCTCTGCTTTAGAAATAAGAAACTAGCCGCTTTTATAAGTTGAAGATATCCATAGCAACTGTGCCATCATACAGAACCTACACCTCAGTAAGTCACAAAGATATTAGAGGGGTTAAAAGATTCACACAGTTCTTACAAGAAATAGCCCTCCCCAAAGAAATACATATATGATATTCTCACTAAGTAGTTGCAGTGACACTTTTAGAAACCAGATTACTTGGCAATAAAGAATGTAGTTTAAAGTGATCTTAAACACTTCCTTTCAAAACAAACTGTTTTGAAAGGTTGTCTGGGATTTCAGACACAACTACAAGGGAATTATTTCAAACACACTAAGGCTCAAAAAACACTAGGTGAGAGGCAGCGTTATTAAAAATGCAAAGTAGCCACTTACACCAACACATACTAACACACTTGGTCTATACAATTGTGTTCAAAGTTACCCTGAACAACACACTAAAGCAAGAGTTAAAGGTCACATGTTCTTTACAGTGAAATTTCTCCTTTCAAAGAGAATCCCAGAATCCCAGAATCCCAGGTTGGAAGGGACCTCAGGGATCATCTAGTCCAACCTTTCTAGGAAGAATATCTTGCAATTTGAGGGGGGAACAAACTTCACTAAACGAAAATCAAATATTACAATTTTTTTTTTCAGAAGCCCATTATCAGAGGACATTTTGAAATTGTTAAAAATGCAAAGCCCACGCTGTCTATACTTCACACAATTCTTCTGGAAGCAGAGGCTTTCTCCAATACCTTGCCCAACAACCACATGAACATTTATGTTATGCATTCATCACCACATTTATGCTCAGGCACTAAAGTTATGGTCACAGTATGTCGTTGCTACTGAAAAACTAAGAGTCAAAACCCCTCTGAGAAGTATTTCACAAGGTGCCTGTGATGTTTGTTACTCCATAACTCTGAGGTATTACAGAATACCAGACTCTCATTGCAGTTATTAATTCCACGGCTTTTTTGGCAGGCACTGAATGCACATACACAATAGCTACTTAGCAACATTTGCATTTTCAAGAGTTACTCAGGAACTCCTTCAAAAATAAATACAAAAGCGCATTATTCTTCCTACAACATTCACACTTTTACACTAAAGATAATGCAAAAGAATCACTATTTCATTCAGAAATAAGCTAAGGTCTTTACAGATTGAGAACTGTATCCTGGGCCTTTACTGTGACAGCAGGTAGTCCCTACATCTATAAGTGGCTTGGAAACCTGATATAATTCTTGAAATCCTAATGGTTTCATCTCTGTCTCACAGATTTTCTGATTCATGCTTAATTGACCTAGTAAATTATGCCAAAATGTATTTACAAACGTACCATACGTTACCACGAATATACACCTGTCAAACGAAACACATTTTATGATGCAGATTGATCAAATTACCGACCCCTGCAGTTGAACACCTCTACCACGAGTAATTTACAATGCAGGTTTTGTAGGTTCTGTAGTAAAGGGTTACGGTGCTTTGCTCACTGTCCTATTCTGGCAGTGCATAACAAAGAGTTTGGTAGCACATATGCCCTCCGTATGTGCATCGGTTTTTTTTAAAAAAATATCCTCAACAAAACCTATTCAAAACTATCAGAGCACTTATCTGCTACATATAAGAAATGCTTGAAGACTGTCATAAACACCTTTATTTAGAACATTATTTGTTTTGGCTGCCATGTTTAAGAAGAGTCTTTAAAGCCAAAAAACACAACACATAAAAAGCAAACAATCTCCACTCAGACATTCAATATCCGTGATTGAACAGGCATGTATAAATAAAAGCTACGAGATTAAAGCAGATTAAATTACAGTATTAAAAGAAAGGCTGAAAAATAATTTTGGGAAGTTGGAATGAATTTCAGGCAAATCAGTTCTACTGTGTGTACTAAAATATATATTTAGAAAAAAACCAACACCACACACAACAGAAGTAACTACTAGCAAATAACCTCTTTACGGAGGAACAGAGATTCATACACAAATTTAATTATATCTGTTCTTCTGTGTAATGTTACGCTCTTGAAAATTCATTTTGTGGGGAGGTCCTTCAAATTCAGCAACAGATTAAAAAGAATCCAGATAATGTTTTTTTATAAAATCCGCAAGCTTGTCTGATTCACACCAATAGATCCTATTACCTAAAATCACATTTCATATAATTAAGCATGATCAGGACTAGACTTCTACAATGATTTTATATGTCCTCGGATATAAGCAGTTCTGTTCAGAGTTCCTTCGGACTCCCTTATGCTGGATCCCACCGCAGGTTCAAATTACACCGTTCAATGTTAAAACGTGTCAAATATAAACAGATAAAAATCATTCTATCAGGGGAGCTGCAGCAAGTTCACGCTGACTGCCAGACTCCACAAGCAGAGGAAGCTATCAAGAAAAATACAGCTGCTTTAAAAAGAAAAACAAACAATCGCAAAATGGCTCATTTTGTTTGTTTTTCTTTTATCAGCCCAGAGATGAATCTTCTATTAACATCTGCCACGTATCATTGTGTAATCCTCCTTTTCTCTTTCCTCCCAAACTACTGCAATTCAGGGTAACCCTAATCTTTAAAGTGGACAAGAACCATAAAACCCTACCTGTGGTGGGAAGGATTAGGGAGTACATCATGCTTTTTAGTAGATGGGATTTAAACAAGCAATAAGGAGAGGAAAACCTCCCAAGACATAATCCGACAGTCTCAGACTGACCCAATTCTTTCGCCGTAAGAAGTGATCATCACATATCTGTCCCGATTTAAATCGATGGTTAAGTGTGCCAAAGAGTTTTCAGGTTCTACGATGTATTTTTAACTTTGGACTGACTAGAGCTCGTGCTTGAAACGTGGCAGCAATTTAAGATGCGATTTTGTAAAGTTAAATATTAAGAACATTTTTACTTTTAATTAGAACACCTTTGGCAACTGGGACAAAAGGGGAAATTTAACTTCTGCACGATCCTGTTGAACAGATTATATATCCGGTACAAAAAAGCCCCCAAACTCACCAGGCAGAGCACAGTACTAAATTAAAGGGATTCAACCTACTGTCACATGAATAAAAAACAAAACAAGACAAAACAAAGAAACAGAAGTCAACAACAGGATGGTTAGCTAGCAAAAAAAAAATCCCTATTCTGCAGGAGACTCAATATTAAGAATTGAGAGATTTTCACCGTGATTGCAAGTAATTCCGGACAAATGCATAGATCCATATTTTGAAGTAATAGACTATTTTTTTCCTAACATACAATCAGCATCTGATAAATTGCAAATTTCTCAGTTTTATGATCTAGTAACATTCCATCCAGCATTCTTAAATTCCTTGGAAAAGACATTAGAAAGGTTTAAATGAAAGCTAGATAGAACTATAATCAAACAAAGCACTGTCCTGGCAAGAATAAAAACATATGAAGGCCAATATTTTAGCATCAGTAATTCTATTTCCATTGTGTCATGAAAACAGATTCTATATCCAGCATGTTTCTTAAACACGAATCGTCACCAGAATATTAACATTCTGCTTCACAGGATGCTGCAAGTGTAAAAATAAGCAATTCTACAGAATGCTTGCAAAGTAGTACATCACTGCACGATTAATGGACGCTAGGCACATCCAGCTGAAAAACATCCCAGTCATAACATTTGGTATTTAAGAAATAAAATTACAGGATTGACTAACAGTTGTACAGCTTTTATAGCTACTAAACTGTACAGTTAAATCTCATTCTTCTAAAATTAAATAAACAGTGTGAGCTCAGGTAACCTGAACAATCTTCATCCCTTTTCAGGTAGTTCAAAATTTCTTTGTCTGGAATTCTCTCCTTCTGCTTTATTGCTCGCATCTTTAGGGCCACATACTTCATTTACCACATTTCTAAGCAAGAACTGACATGCTTTCTTTCAAAGCCCTCCCGCTGCACTAAAGCTATGCTCTGACCTCTGCTGGTACAAACCTGAAAGCTAAGCCCCGAAAGCCCCTGTCCTCCACCAATGTGTTAGTTGAGTACTTACACACAGAAAAATTTGCTCTATTCCGTTACCTCTTCTATTGCACAGCAGAACTGCTGCACATATTTGTCTCTTCCTTCAAGTGTCTCAAATAACTGCTGCTTACCTGTATTTATCAAAGCTTTTGGTCGCAGCGCAGCTTGAACAGTTAGGGTGTGAAACAGCTTCCAAAGGGAACAGCTATAACCTCTCAGCTCTGGTCTGCTGCCCTGACATCCGACCCACTGAACTTTCTTAGGGAGAAATATCCCTGAAATCTGAGAGAAAAAAAAATTATGTATTTAAGATATATGCAGCTCTGGGACCTAAATTCACTACTGAACATAACAGCAGTCACAGCTGATCCTACCTCGAAACTGAGGTGATCCGAGGATAAAGAACAGTAAATGACTCTCTGCACTTGTTGCTAATGATTCATGCTTAAGGTAAACAAACTTAAAACAATCCTTAAGTCTGAGCTACTCTGGTGCCCCATTATAAAACTCATCCCTCTTCCAAATATACCGCATGATACACAACGTACAGTCACTGATGTCAAACCTACTAAAATGCACATCATAAATGTCTAATTAGTCTGACAGAATACCTTAAGCAGCTTAACTTGTGAAGTTCTTTTTAGGCACAGTACGACCACAAAATGCACAAATACTACAGTAAACTGAGAGCTACGGTTTCCCTGGGCACATTAAGAATTCCATATTACTCAGCAAGATCTACATAACTTAGTGGTAAAGTCTTGACAGGCTAAGATGCTGAATTCTTTATTATTTCTTCTTAAAACAAAACCACTACTTATTCATTATACCTAAAATCCAGCGCAAGATTTCAGTTTCCGAGACTTATCTCTCTGCTTCCTAAAACACACAGGAAGTTTCCAAGTTTCAGATAGCAAGGCCATTTCACAGGAAGACAGACTGGCATTAACTTCTGTACAAAGGTGGCCCGTCAAAGGGCTTTGCATTACCAAAGTGAGATGGGATTCTTAGCCAGGCCTTTACTGTGCCGGGAAATGAAAGAGCATTTGGGGAAACCCTTCAGGAATAACGCCCATTTTAGTGGGTAAGTTTCCCATCACTTAAACTCTGACCTTCAAGAGAATCCTGCTGATGGCGGGCATAGCACGCAAAGGCAACTCAAAAAACATCTGCTGGGAATCTTGCATCATTTGAAGCTGACGTTAGGGAACGTGTCTATGTTTGCGATTGCTTGCTCGCTACAAAACTGAGGCAGGATTGTGTATTTCAATTCTCTCATTTCAGTTCCTTCATTGGATTTTTTTTCCTGGTAATGGTTTCACTTTATTTTCATTTTAACCTTCTTATAACTCCATTATGACTGAGGGACCATCAGTAACTGATGTCTTAGATTGATACAGAATCTTATCCTTTACTAATGCTGTATTTTATGCTGGAAACTAGCAACAGCTTACCCGCATTTTGTTGTTGACCAGATCTAGGATAGCATCATAAGGGATTTTGTCTAATGGAAGGCTCACCAGCCACTCTTGCAAGGTCTCTAACAACTTTACCACAGGCTGACGGCCAGGAAAAAGCTGAGAAAAAAAAAAATAAGAAAATACCCATATTTTGAAGCACAAATCTCATTAGCAGTGAGACATTTATCTTTATCTAGATGCGTTGGTCCTGTCTTTAAAATGCTTCAGATTTTCTTTTAGTATGAGCAAATTAATTACTTGTTCTGCTTTCAGTAAAAAGCCACCTCACACTACTTTTCTTACAAAATTTAAGAAGTTGCACGCACAAAATATTAACTAGTAAAATGAAAATACTCAGCAGCAGGCAGAAATGCTACAGAACAACTTTTGACAGATTACGTAGAATATCACATTAAGGTAACTCAGCTCAGTGTATAGTTCAAAAAGGAGCACAAGACCTAAGTGAACCAGGGAGGCTGAAGTCCCATCTCACTCTTACAAGATTAATCACAAAAATTAGTTCTTATAAAAATACTTGTTCAGATTTCTGTAAATTTAGATGATGATGGTTATCTAGAAAAGCATTTTCCACCTCATGTGTGTAACTGTTTTCCAAAGTGATTTGGAGACAGTCGCCTTCCTTAACTTGCAATTTAAAGAAGTCAGAGGCTGGCAGATGACTGTGAGGAACTGTAAATCAGGGATAATGCCATTACTTTACAGTAGAAATGGTATTTTTCCTTAGTAATAGTTATAATTACTATAGAATTAAGTAGAGCATGCATGCCATCCTCTAAGTGCCATTCCGGAGGGAGCAGTATTTCAACAGATGGGGAGATAAAGTCCCTGTATCTGCTACATTAAATACATAAAGCAATTTATGACAGAACATGCTATACATATGTTAGTCACGTCTAACTACGTAGGCTAGTTAGATAATTGTCTAACTATCAATAATATCTGTAATTCATAGACTTCTTACTTGATACCATGCGAATCTAATGGGCAGGAACTCCCTTTTGCTAATTGTCTGTATTGTACCTAACACAAGGGACCCTGTGCATGGTTTGGGTTCAAAGACAACTCTTAAATAGCCTGTAAAAAACGCAGCGCACATCTGAACTACTGACAGCATACTCTAACTACATCTACTCCTGCAGGAGCCCCAGAATATCACGCATTACTATCTAAAAGACAATAGTTGCACAGTATCTCATGTAGGTATCAGTCTCACGAAGGATTCAAAAAACAGACTTCTGCACCGTCTGCCAAAAAACCTAATTCTGCAACAATGAAAATTCCCCAAGTAGGGAACCAGAGACCTCTGTGACTTTGGATTTATCATCGCTACGAACGCTGTTACACAGGAGGCTAGTATCGGATGGAACACCCGAGAACCATGAATGAGAACCACGAGGAAAGTGTTACATGATGAGAATGCAAATAAAGGACTGGGTCCCCACTTGTGCAAAGGCAGTCTGGAGATGAGCATTCCCCATTTACGCACTAATAGCCAGGGAAGCAGATGACATCAGCTGGCCAGGAGCCATCAGGAAGAAGAGAGGATGTTTTAGGGATAATACAATGGAAAGATTATGCTACACTTTCTTAAAGAAATGAGGCCAGCTAGAGATTTCTGACCTCTGACGGCTGCGGGGGGGGGGGGGGGGGGAAGAAACTGTCTGTCTGATTTTCAGATAAATCCAGATATTTGGAAATAGTTCATATAGGCCTTATTATTCCCTTAAACATATATTGGTTCGCTTTCTTTAAAACAAAACAAAGTGTTGGCTGCTCAGTAAGTAAATACAAAGAAACATTGGTCATTTCAGGAGTCTGACATTATAAAGTTGAATTATTTAAATTTTTTTTGTAGTCATATCACATTATATTATATATATTGCCCCTTCACTCAAATGTAATATGTAAGCATCTTTATTTTTTAAATACTCAATTAAATTCAATACCTCAATTATATTCAAAATTTAGACATCTCTAAATAGAACACCATTTGCCAAGCATGCACTAACAAAATCCAAAAGTCAAGAACAAAAACCAAAGGTTTTTTAATCCCACTTAGTTACAATAGCTACTTATCCTGGAAAGCTGATAAATGGGCTGTATTTACAGTGTTTGTTCAATATGCTGCAGACTACTTAAGCTTTATTTAATTTCGAGCCCTCTAAGATTAAATTAAAATGCATTTCAACCCTATAAGTATATCAGATCAGCATACAATAACTCAAAAATAACATTTAAAAAAACAGAAAATTATTTTTAAGCTAGTGAGGAAGCATATATTTAAACATTCTGAAAGACATTTTGAGAGACTTATGTCACATAATAAATTTTATGTTAGAGTCACTTTATTCTTACAAATAATCAAAGACTAGAAGTGTATACCTTGGCAGAGACTGCAACAAAATCCTTGAAGGTCTTCAGCTCAGCTCCCTCAAGTGTCTTGTGCGTAGCAAGCTCTACCCTGAGCAGGTAATGCAATCCCGATTCAAGGTCAGCCATGTACAGCTTAGATCTGAAAGACACATATATAACGTTATAAAGTGGCAGGTTTCTTTTGCTCATTTTCTCACCAGTCATGAAGGTAAAATTGATATATAGTAGGTGTCATTAAAACCTCAACATTTGCCACTCCACAGTGATTGCAGTATACCCCGCACCAGTACGGGAAGACACAGCAGTGCTCGGTACGGTGAATGTCAAGTTCAATGAGTTTAACTGTACTCTTAAGAGAGTAATTTTATGTCATTTTGTTCTGAGATTAGTCAAACGAAGCATAACCACACACAAGAATTTCTTTTACGTTTGACTAAACTTTTACCCTCCCAGCCAGCTTTACCTTGTGATGAAATTAGAACCCTGACATTGCCAGCAAGGAAACAGCTAGTGGAAAGAAATTATAGCTTCTCTTCAGGACTGACCACAAAGAGAAAAATGACATACTATGAAAAAAGGGAGACTTGTTGAACAAAAGTAGATTATACACAGAGCAGGAGTGCAAACAAGACCGAAAACAGCCAATGTTGGAAAGGACTGAATCTAGAACTCCTCTCCCAAATGCAGTTTTACTGTAGGTTCTTTGCACACAAGTTTAACAGCCAATTTTAATCACACCAGCTCTTAAGACAGAATTAGGCACCTTACGACAGGTACAAGTAAAACACGTAAAGCAAATCAAAGATTTTAAGAGCTCTTTCTCACAACTAAACACCTTCGTAACAAAAAACACTTTACAAAGTACAAATACATCAAGTAAAACACCCTATTTCAATGCTTTAACAGTCCAAACTCTAGACAGTACGATACAGAGCACTGTAATCAACCAAACAGAAGTTCACATAGTTAATAAACCCTCCTTGTAAGAGTTCAGTAACACTATTATTTCTAAACCCCAACAGAATTAAAAGAACAATCAATTCAAGAAACTGGCTGGCCCCACCTCTTAAACAACTTGCAGGCAATAACATACTAAAATACAGAACAATCTATATTCTTAACAACTCAGACTACAGACTTACTCTGAATTTACCTCCTTAATTAATACTGTACTCACAAATTTAAAAGAACAGCAAAATTCTGCTTCAAGTTTCTTAAATAAAGAGACATCCTTGTGAATACCCGAGGTTCCCCTAAAGAATCCTGTTTAGAAGATATTTGAACTTGAGATTCACGTCAACAAGATTTTGTCTTGCTGGAAAGCAGCTCAGTTTAACTAAGTTGTTTTGGTAACAGAACGTTTCATATAAAAGATTTTATAATAATCATTGAAAGGAGATGACATTAATAATGTCCATGAAAGGAAAATAAGTACAAAATGAAAGCACTCAGTCCTACATCTTTTCCATCTAAAGATGCTGGGGGATTATCTCTCTGCAAAGCCTTTGCATCCTTCTCTCAAACAGACAAAGAGGGTGAAGATAAACCTTACCAGATTTTGTATGATAAACATCTTTTACAGTGACTTTAGTATTTTCTATTATTCTTGCCTTTGACAAGCACGTTTTAGTGGGCACTGCTTCACTATTATACACACAGAGAATTCTCATTTTCTACGGAAATGTTATACCTTGTTATTTTACTATTTATTTTTTCAGGGACAGCTATTACTCGCTGAAGTTTTCCAATAATTCAAATCAACGATCTATATACTTCAGGTAACAGGTGATGAGTGTTTGGTATTTTTAAGTCAATTATGTATTCTGCAACACTTCTGGAGGAAGATGTTCCTTCCATAGCAGTGCGGGTGCTTGCTGCTAAAAACCAAATACTGGCAGCCCTCAATAATTTCACCTCTGAATTGTTTGAAACACTGCTCACAATCATAAAGTTGTAACCTTGATGCTGGAATTGAACTAATTCACAGGCGTTGCCTGAATATACTGAGAAATGGATGAAGTTGAAGCAACAGCTGAGAGCATTGCTTTCAGCATTGATGCCATGATTTCTCCAGTATTAAGCACTAACACATTTAATTTTACTGGGCAGAAGAATGCAGATCATTCAGTAGTGACCAACCGATTCAACTCAAGGTGCATCACCTGCGTAAAATGGAGTAAAATTTCGAACTGCACTAGGATTTTGTAATAAATCGCAGCACAGCTTCCCACAGGGCAAGAAAAAACTGCAAGCAAACTTTTATAACCAAGCATTGATCTGAAAATCGAGGTTATCACTTACTTATCGAACTCCTTCCACACCTTGATTTCTGTGCTCTCCCCTTTGTTTTCTTGAACAGGTAGCTGGAGTGGCAAAAGAAGTTTTTTTCTTACACCTGGCAGTGACTTTAAATACGAAGAAAAGAAAGACCGTAGAGGCTTCAAACTGCACATAAATGGACAAAGTAAAGATTACTTTTTATCTCAGACTAAGGGAATATCCAAAGCAAACTAGTATATTTATAAAACAAGACATTCACTTTGGTTAATGTTTTACAGTCCTAGTACAACACGTTATGTTTTGATACAAAGTGAAAGGAAATCATGTTCAATTTCGGAATAGTAATAAAAATCATTCGGATTAGTGGCTTGAAATTCCATTCAAAATAAGGACACATCATGTTCATCAAAACATCAGTTCACCTTACACAGGTGATGTGTTCATGGGAGAGTATTTTGACTCAGAAGCAAGTTGTTGGTTTTTTTTTTTAAGAACTGTGATGCTTCATTGACTTTTTCCCACTTTTATTTCAAAATGTTTTCCTTTCAGAAGTATCACAGTAATAGGTTAAAGCTATAAACAGGCAAGTGGTAAGAAAAGTAATATTAGGTTTCTTATTAGAAAACCAGAGGTAACAATAATAAATGGTTCATTAAGAACCACCAGCTTATTTGTCCATATAACAAACACTGGCTTAGAGCTTTTGTTTCCAGTTAGAAACATTACTTCAAATCATCTACTGAACAAGGGAGTTTTGTCAGCAGCATAAACTTGTTATTGTGGTCAAACACCACAAAGGTTATAATTAGCCACCACACCATTTTGGCTGATCTTCCCTACTATATGATGAAATCTAACTTCCACTGGCATAACCCATGTCTGTTTATTACAAACACTTGCAAAGAGTAAACAAGACCACTAGATGATTTAATAACTGCTAGAGAGCTCTCAAGACAGGCAATTTTAAAACACAAAGAAATGGAACACGCAGCTTCAGTCAGTACAATGTATTGATTACATGCCAGGACACAACGTCATTATAAATATGCAAAAAAAAAAGGTTATAGAATAACTTTGTATGAAAAGAAGCTATGGAAACTGTTTTTATAACTTAAGTGTACCTCCCCGTATTCCTCAGGCAGATAACTACTTACATGCTAATTAATCCATGGGACCCATTTGGGTGCAATAGATAGCATGAAGGAACTGAGGTAATACCAAGTTTCTCAAGAAAAGGCTTATCAAAATTCAACGCCCTCTTTACAACGATGTTTTCATACTGGATCAAGTCTAAAATAACCTGGATAATAAAAAGATGGCAGGAATGATGCATTTTTCAAGGAATATCCAGTCTTGTAGGACAAGACATATAAACAGGTGAATATAATATATACTATAATACTAATAATAGTGAATATATGACTAATAATAGCAAATACCTTTAAGGGTATCATTAAGCTGTTCTCCAAGAAGTACATCTACAAGTATTCTGTGGATACTAACAATTTCAGTTAAAGAAGATTTACTCTTCTCTAGAAATTGTTTACTCCTATTCTCTGTGGTTTTTCTTGGTCTGTCTTGATCTTTTCCCTTTGAAGTCTAACATCTGAAGGAAACATGAGAATGAATGATAAAATGTCCTCATAAACCTCAAAAAAGCCCAGAGGATAATCCACAGGCACCTCCAGGTTCATGTTTCATGTTTTATGTAAGAGCCTGAATGCAAATTTGCAGGTAGTGAAGAAACATTTATTTGGTCCCACCACTTTAGGGCGTTCTGATGTCCAAGTCCGTGATTTAGAAAACAATTAAGGGCTCCACAGGAGTCAAGGCTTTGCCTGGCAAGCCCTGCCAAATCAAGCTGTGTAGTCTGGGGTGCCACAGCACCCAGGTCTCTGTTTGGCTTTTTTTGTTTACCAACCCCGCAGCAGACTCCATACAGGAATAGGTGCCTGTATCTCAGAAGTTCCAGTTCACAGTCCAGCATCTTGGCTCAAACCAATCTTCATCAGTTGTTTAGACCCGGTGCTGGGCTTTTGCACTAGAGCAGCTGGGAGTGGGCACAAATTTCTTCACAAGGTGTAAAATTCAAAGGGTGGAAGAGGCAGAAGGTGGTGATAACATCAGGATGCCTCAAAGATTTGCCAGGACTCAACTATCAAAACTCTTTGCCAACTACAGCCAAAGCTGCACCTACAAATACAGTGACTTGGTTATAAGTAATGAAAATCTGTCCTTTAAAAAAAAAAAAAAGCTTACTCATCTCTTCCCTTCTTAAATCCTTCAAGACCCCATTGTTAAAGGCATCCTCTTTTGCCGTTCTCATGACCACACTCCCCACATCTTTCCATTAGCCTATGCTCTTGTACTACCATTTCAAATGTTCCATTCTTACCTACAAAACCTTCCATGCTTCTGACTCTTCTTATATTTCTACTTGTCATTCTTTTATTTTCACCCCTCTGCCTCTTCTATATCATTTTCTGTTGTTAGTTTCACAGTGTCCACTATATTTTTCCCTTTCAGGTGAATATTATCTTTGCTACGTTTTCCCTCACTTTCAAGCCTGTAATTTAAGAGACCTTTCCTTCCTTCCTGTCATTAGCAATCAACGCATGGCCTTCCTTTCTTCAGCTGCTGTGACTTCTATTAGCTTTGTCCATGTTGTCTCATACCATAAACTTGAAAAGAATGTTATTTTCTAGTTTACTAGACTATTCTATAAAGCTAAAATGCTACGTAACATTAGCAAATACTTTTTTCTTCTGAAAGCAGACCCCACTTTCTGTTAATCAGATGACACTCAGTCTTTTCCTACAACAGCAGGTAAAAGCGAGTGTGATAAAGTGCTGAAGAACTTTATAATCATCACATTTCTTCTATTCAGTAATGCCCACATGTATCAACAGCAGCTTCCAGAAAACAAATGTCTAGAAGCAGCCTGATTCTCAAAGTGATTCTCACTTTTGGCAACACACTCTCCCCTCCACTTACACAACTGGGCCGTCTCAGCATCAGATCTAATTAGAAACATTTCACAGACATTGGATGTTTCTACACAGATTATGCCTAGATAATTATGTAATTTATTTTCTTTACTTATCCTAGATCTTGGCAGGAAGAGAAAAGTAACAGTTGTCTGAGCTAACAGCAGGCTCATTAGGTGGTGAAACAATGCCAAAGCAAATATTTTATTGGGGGGGTTGGGGAAGCAAAAACCCAAAGACTCTTACTTCCTCAGTGCCTCAGAGCTGTGAAAATAATTTTATGCTACCGTTTTAATTTAGAATATAATTTCCTAAAATCTATAGGGGAAGAAAGAGAACCAGAGAATCTAGATTATTATGAAGAGTTGAAATCACAAAAGCTGCCCAGAGAGTGAATATTAGGAAGGGCTCTCTAGCAGTAACAAAACAATAACATTATCTGACAATATTTTTGTTGTGGTCTTCCAAATCTTGAAAGAAAAAGGAGTTGTGCTAACAATGAAGCTGATAAATTAATCTTCCACTGAAATATGAATGCAATAGGTTAACATGATACCGTATTAATTGGTAAGCAAGTTCCTCTGTGTGACTAAATACAACGGCCCTATATAATTTATTGTCTTTGTGATATCTCAAATATGCACGACCTGCCCTTTATGACCCTTTAATTCAGTCCTGTCATCAGAAATCTTGTTGCTTGGCTAAATAACAAAATTCAGCCATATTATGATAACATTCATTCAGATTCACTATGTCATTTGTAAGTCATACATTACCTCTCGTCCAACATAGGAGTTATTACTTTCAAACACAATGGCAGTATAATGACGGCTGTTCTTGTCAAGAAGAGAGGTGATATCGCTGGACCTTTTAAGAAAAGAAAAGCTATTTAGCACAGCTAGAACGCAATACACCCACTGTTATTGATGGAATTTCCTTTTACAATCTTGTAGCAGAACTGATAATAAGAAAAAAGCTTCCTCCTTCTTTAACAGGACCTTCTACATTTTATTTCATTAACACAGTAAGCATACACCAGCTCTATTTTAAACAAGGAACTTACAAAACTGGATCCAATGGCGGGCAAGCAGGCGGTCTCAACTCTTGGGAATGGTTCTGCAAGAAGTCAATCATCATCTGACGGACTGTTTGCAGCTCTCGATCTGCTCCTGCTGAGTAGAGATTACAAAAAGATACAACACTTCAGAAAACTGGGAAAAAAATTACTCTCAGGTTTTTGCTTTACATTTGGACTTAAAAACAGAATACTATTTGAGGAAGATCAGGGACTAAAGATTGAGTTGTAGGATTTCCTTTTAACATTGAGAAGAGATATTTCAAAGCTGTCATCCCACCCCCAAATTAATAAAACTTCAAAACTTTTCAAAATCTAACCATCTGCCTGCCTTGCCGATTTTCTCTTCAAACAATGCTTCATTCTAAATCTGTGCTCATTTTCACAATAGTTGGTGTGGGCAACTTCAGTAGCTTTTTTGTAATAAGGATATCCATCCTGCATTAAAAAGTGCACAGGTGCACCGTTCTCAGCAATTGGGCCAGGTGACGTTACCAAGTCACAATATGAGGAAGTAACTGAAGGGTGAGAATACCTTTTTTTGCTCTAAAATAAAAAAAATTAAAAACCAGAGACTCTCACAAATGCCAAGAAGTAACGGGTGGAACTACGGTTTTACTTCTACATGAAGGGTTAATGGTGCAGGTGGTCTCTCTTCTGACCTCTGGCCTTTTAAATGTTAATCCATTGAAAAAGACAACACTACTTTTGTCCCCAGACAAACCACCTCAAGCTGTGATCCTGTCAGACACACAGGATAAGCCTGTTTTCAGTGAGTCAACATCTGAATAGGGGTTCCCCCAGTGAGGTTCAGGGTGCCTGGAAAGTGGCTGGCAGATCAAAAAGCAGGAGAGTCAGGACTGAGCAAACTAGATCTGAGGCTGATGAGATGTGTGGTGGAAAAAAGGTATTTTAAAAAATTAATAATAAAATAAATAATAATTTAAAATTATCTAGCTATTTGTGAAAATTAAGAACTACATTTCAAAAAAAAAAAAGAGGACTGTGAGCCCTACGTCCTTGAACAAATGTTTTGCCTAAAATTCTACCTGATATTCCATTTTCATACAGTACTTGTAATATCATATCTTAAGTAGCTATTTAGTGTCCATCCCATCTCTAGCTGTCTAAACTAATTGACAGGCAAAGCGATTTTGCTTCTTGTGTGACGCATTCCTGGCTGATAGGCATAACTGCTCGGGGGATTTCCTACAGTAGTATATCATTACCTCTGTAATTTTCTCCAGTAGTAAACTGCTTTGTAAATGCTTTGAAGTACTGTGTGGGAGAAAAAAAAAAAGTATTATTGCTTTGAAATAACTCACTGCATCAGACAAAAGCTCAGTTTAGAAAAAAAAATGGCTTCCAAGAGTTTTTACTTTTTACAGCTCTAATTAAAGAACATTTTTATCTATCTGTTCAGAAGACAATTTCCCCTCTTAGCCTATAAGTTCCAAAGACCTGCTTCTCAACTATTATGAGGGTAGCTTATATGTAGAAGTCGAAACTCTGATATAAAATAAAGCCAACTTTTAGAGGAAAAATACCGTAACGCATAATTCAATATTGTGTACTGATCCATTACAGCAAACACTAACCCAAGCACAAATTAACTGATTACCGAATCAGTACAACCAACTGTGTATACACTTAGAGCACTATTCACATTTTCTCAACTCCCTCCAGTGGTTAAACAGGATATACAATGGAGCTTGACTGCCTTCTGCTATAGTAAATAAGATAGAAAGGTTCAGTGTCTAATAAAGAGTACATTCCAAATTACACCCAAAAGTTTAAAGAATAAAAAAAATATTGTTCTTTCTATCAGAGCAGAACATCACAAATTCTGCTGTCAAACATCTCCTGTTCTCTTTCTTGTTGTAGCAAACACAGCTTATTCAGCCCTCCTCATCCATCACATTCTGCTCATACTTACAGTTAATAATGTAATTACACAGATCGACAAAGACAGAGAAGTTAAAAATTGCACTTAGACCTGAAAATCAACCATCATAGATACTTTTGGCAAACACAAGATCCCTTTAAAAAGCCAGTTTAAGCAAATTATGAAATTAATTGGAAAAACAGTGAAGGATCAATCACGGGTAAATTTTTAATTAGTCATAAAATCAGCTGATTTCATGATGCAATTTCAATATATCACCTTTACTTTCACGTACCAAAATGATCATGAACATTTGAATTTGAAAAATATTTATACAAATTGTTATTATTGAACAAATATATTAAAACTAGGTGTTATATAAATGTAACAACTTAGTACCTTCTCGAATAGTATCCTCCTTCAAGGCGACTTTTTCAGATTCAGAACCGAGGACTGAATTACTGCTATAAATAACTGCACCAGCTATTGCATTCAGCAAGAACTCAAATTAATCTTTTATCAAGTCTACAGTTTTCTCAGCAAAAGCAAAGTAAAAGACCAGTTAAAACACCCAGTTACATGTAACACTCCGCGCAAGCAGTGTTTTTAGGGTTTTAGTTACTACGAAGCGTGCATCATATACCTAAGGCAATGTATTGTGACACTTACCCTAAAAGTTGGGTAATAGTGAATACCGTATTCTTTGCACGTCTCATAGTTCTCTTCTTCCCCACAATCCAGCACACCGACTCTAATTGCAGGTTCCCAGTCTGAAAACAAAGATATCTTTCAATTTTCAGCAGAAGTGATCACGGATCCCAGCTGATGGATGACCCTGCTTCCCATGGAAATCAACAACAGACCTCCGATAGATTCCAATGGCATAAAAATCAAGCCCTCAGTCAATTCTCATTTGCTATTCATTTCTATTCTCAAGTAATACAATCTACTGATTTTTAAAATAACGAAAACCTCCCTGTTTTTCTTAGCTGAATCAGTATTTTCAATACACCTAAATAAGAATTCCAACACATCCTGAACATTAGATATACCTCAAAAAATATCTGACTTTTAACCAGACTGCTAAATAGGTGACTTTGAACATCACTGTGAGTGTCCTTGATAAATGTTTCCTAGCAATAATCACCAGAGTTCAAGTATTCCTATAAATACGCTTATATAACGTCAATAAAAGCTTTCAACTAATTTACAGATTTTTCCTTCACAGTTTGCTAGGAACTTAACTTTTTGAGCCATGCTCCACTGCAGCAATCACTTTAAAGAAGAACTGTTCCAAGAGACTTCTTAGTTACTTTTTAAAGCTAATCTAAAATCAAAACAGCTGTGGGCAGAATTTGAAGGTACATCACAATTCCCAAGTACCAATAAAATTTAAAAAAGCACTAAAATTAAACTTGCTTTTATAGCCAAGAGCACGAAAGCTTCATCAAGTTCAAGATCTGATTGACAGTTGTATGCCTAGCTGCTTTTGAAATTTAGCTTGACCTTTATTTGTCTTTGGAGGAGGATGGGGCAGCTGATAAGAATTTCAGTTGTGCTGAACATGCCAACAGCTGAACAGGCACCAGGAGTAACTACAAGCATGCTAGAGCAGATGGGCATGTATTCACAGGAGCACAAAAGATACAACAGTCAATTTCATCAAATAAAATGCAAAATAAAAAAAAAGTTTGGCTTCTGGGTATATCTCTCATTTAACTTTCACCACTCCTCCTCCTTTTTCCACCTGTCTTGATCCTCCTCCGCACAATGAATAGAAGCACTAGGAACCTAATGCAAATAGCCTGCTCACAACAATGCAAGCCCATCTCTAGCTAAATACTTGGGTTAAAGAGCACCAGCTGGGATGTGTGCTGCTTAGCATTTGCTTCTGCTTAAAAAGGAGCTTTTCCTTTCTAAAGGATGTGAAAGTTGCTGGAATGCCCAGCCTAGTCTGTGTAACTTTACAGGGGCACTGTGGCCTGGATTGTTCTTTCAAAATGCTGATGAATTTTTAATTAGCATTAATATTTTTGAAATACTAACTCATGAACTATACGACAGGGGTAGATGAGTGGTATCATATTAACCAACACTATGTCTGGTTTTGCTAATCAAGTTACAATGAATGTATTCGACAAACTGGAAATCCAGCAGGTTGGTCAAACGGGCTCCCGCTTAAGAAATGCTGCAGAATACCAAGACACCAGTCACGGTGCATTACCAGGAAGATACTTTCTTTGCATTAACCTTGTGTCTTCCCTCCAGCAGGTAGATGCAACGCCATGCCATTTTCTGTAACAAAGTTTAACTCAGGGAGAAGAGAGGTGCATCACAAGGAACATCTCCCTGCATGCTACTTGTGAGTATTTTAACAAAAAGGCTCCTTCCCAAGTAATGACAAGGTCTCTGGGGTTCCCCACCAAATGTGCTTAAAGAACAGCCTCTAGAAGGACATCATTATTGCTAGACTTGGAACAGTTGCTCCAAATCCAGAGGAGTGGATTGCTTCTGCATACAATTCAAGGACTGTTGTCTTTGGGATTTCCAAGGGTTTGTTACTTCTGCACAGAAAATCGCTACACATTTTGGTGGATCGATCAAATCATCTTTTAAGACAGAAAAAGTACGATTAACTATAATGGCCACTTTGGACACTACTATAATAAAACTAAATGTGTGATTAGGGGTGCAGCAGCAATGACTCTAAGCTTAAAGCCTGTTCTGAGAGGAGAGGGAGTATTAAACGCAAAATGTGAATTACACAAAAGCAAGCACCATTCCTATTTCTCAGGACGATTATGTTCTGCTATGAAGTCTGCAATGACAGCATTGCCATGATTTAACAAATGAGAAATGAAATAAAAATCAAGTATATTAGCACAGACCTTTTATGGGCAAAGTAGTCTGCACCAGTTTAACTGGACTATACCAAATTACCAAATACAACCACAGTGATCTAGGAGTTCTCTAATGTAGATGCACCTGCATCCTCAAAGATAGCTGTAATATCCTAGCAGATAAGTAAATATTTTTGAAAAATAAATGTTGGGACAGCCTAAGTGGGTAACATGTTTTTTGGTTGGTTTTTTTTTTTTTTTTTTGATGAAGCTACCAACGAAAAGCGCGACTGTTCTCAGTCTCCTATTAAAATCCATTCATTCCAGCTTTGAAATGGAAACATTTTGCTGACAAATAACACCAGGAGCCAATTGCATTTGCTGGTAGTGCCAATGTCCACAAACATAAAAATGCACTTTTTAAATGAAAGTCTTCATAAAAAACTCAGTGGATTAAAGAGTAGATGTGGCTTTAACTGGTTATAGTAATACAAGTGCATAACATCATTTGCAGTTATCATGACTGCAGATGAGAAGGAAGATAGATGTTTGAAGAAGTCACTACAAGTTACAAAAAAATACCGCCTGCAAAGGTATTGTGCTGCTGTAGTAATATATAAACACATCCCAGTCTTATTTTGACAAAAGCTCTGGTCAGTTCAGGCTCTTCATGATCTTCACTGCAGTGTTCAAACACCTCCTTGTTCTTATCTTTCTTCAAAAAAAGAAGAAAATCTAATACTGTTTTGGCCACAAGCAAAACAAATCAGAAGGTGAAAATGTTACACGAATTTATGCAAAGAAAACAGAAAAAAGCTACTGCTTTAATAAACAAAAAACCTCATGCAAGTAAGGAACATCTGAAATGCACTGAAGCCATTACTGCTCTGTGTTCCCTCAGATCCTATTTTCGAGTAGGCCTCCATTTCCGTTTATCTAAATCCACGTATACGTAATACTGCACCTACATTTCTTGTTAATCGTTAACACTTTTCATGTACGAGGCTGCCAGAGAAGAGCCAGAGCTCTTCACTCCCTCTCGCACTGAAACCATACGAATGCATTAAAACTTCTGTCTCCATCCTGGAAATGTCTCTTGGGTCAAATGCTAAGTTCAGAGTGGTTTAAAAGCCTTTAACACCACTATATTAAGCATAATATGTCCTACAAATCCAATCTCAGGTCTTCTCACCCCAGAGGTACTGAATTTAAGCGATACCTGAGGGGCCTGTTTGTTTCCTTACTTTACGTCTACCAATGGAGTAAAACACTTCAGCACCTGCCAAAAAAACTGAGCAGACTGAGACAGAGGAAGGCAGGTCTCCCTCAGTATAAACCACAGAGACCACCATCTCTTCTTAAGTCACTATTTGACAAACCTGAAAGTCTGATTCTCACTTAGTGTGGTATTTGTATTATTATTTCCTGGCAGGCCTTTTCCCCCTTCCAGCCCACTCACATTACATTGAATTTGCAAGATATAAATCAAACACATACATGGCCTCTCCAGTACCACAATGTTTATTTTTCATTTAGCCTCTAAAACAGGCTAGTCTCTTTACAAAACATTCAGAAGATAAAGATCTTTCCTCAGAGTTTAGTCTAAACATACCTCCCCTGCCTCAGCGCATCCACCTGCACACCCCAACGCAGAGACGCTTGCGTGTAAACCCGCAGCTGGGTCGCTCTGCGTGTGTGAGGCGGTGATCTTTTATGCCTAGATTCCCACCAAACCTCTTATTTGGAGACTTGCTACTGTCACCTGCTCCTGGCTTTGTCCCGCGTGCTGCTCAGCCAGCGTGGCGAGGGCCGTGCCCGCCACCGGAGACGCGAGAAGAGGGACGATGCTCGCGCAAAGCACGGCCACGCGTGCCAAGGCACGGCCGAAGCCCACGGGTGACGCAGCGAGCCGAGGCCCTGCTGCACCTGAGCATCCCACGATCGACCACGTGCCTCGAGGGACGACGAGGCACCCCTGCGGCCCACACGGGTGTCCCGGCCCCAGCACCGACAGCGGGGACCGAGGGCCGCGGCCCGGGGACCCAAGGGAGGCCGCGGGGGCGGACGGCTGCGGGGCGGGCCCGCGGCAGCCCGGCCTCACGCCGGGCGGAGCTGCGGAGAACCGGGCGGCGGCGGTGACCGGGGGCCCGGTGTGAGCCCGCCGCGGAGGGGGCGGCGGCGCCTCACCTTTGACGTCCCCCGCCAGGGCCCGCCAGGTGGGGGCGAAGGCGATGCAGTGACCGCAGGACGAACTGTAGAACTGCACCACCCAGGCGGTGGAGGAGTTGAGCAGCGCCCGCCGCACCGAACCGGCCGCCAGCACGGTCAGCGGGTCCTCCCCCGCCCGGTACAGCCGCGCCGCCGCCGCCGCCGCCAGCAGCAGCGCGACCAGCAGCGCCAGCGGCCCGCCGCCGCCCGCCGCCGCCATGTTGGGACGCCAGCGGCGAGGGGCGGGGCGGGGCGGGGCCGCGCCATAGCAACGCGGCGGCCCTGGCGACGCGGCCTAGTGCCCGCCGCCAGCGCCCGTCGGCCCGCCGCTCCTTCCCGCGGCTTTGGCGGGGTCCCCGCCGCCCCCCACGCCACACCGGCCTTTCCCCAGGTGGGGACGCGCCTGTTGGCGGCTACCCCCCGGGGACCGCCAGCCGCCATGTCCTTACCGCCAGCCCCGGAAGCGCAGGGCGAGGGAGGCGTTAGGGCGGCCGCACCGAACCCTGGTGACAGGGACACGCCGCAGATAAACCCTTTGCCGCTGTGCTCAGAGCCGCCTTTCCTCACGGGGACTCTTTAAGGGAAAATAAACCGAATGAGGTTAAAACAGGTAGCTTGGTGGCCGGTTTATGGGGCAATCTGCTACAGAAACAAGTTTCAACTTGACAAAGCTTCTCACAGAGAAGAGATTAAAACAGTGTGGCCTTTGCATCAAGAACTGTTTCATCCCGAAGGACATCACTCGGTAGGGAAGAGCCGATTCTCCTCAACACAAGATGCGATGAAAGGCAGCATGTAGGACGCTGTGAGCTCTGAAGAGGATGTTAGAAACTGTCCTTTTAGTAAGTTGATATTGGTTGTGCACTAGTAATGGATTTTAGCACCTTTTATAGCCATAGCCACAGTATGAAAGTCTCTTTTCATTTGTAAACACAAGCTCAAATATTTTCATTACATTAACAGAGGCAGAAAACCAACTGCAGAAATGTCCCCAGAGGACGACTTCAGATGAGTTTAAAACCCAGATAATAAAAGACTGAGGTCCCCCAAAAGATAATTCTTGCTTCTGTTAATCACAAACACTGCTTTTAATCCTTCAAGAACAGGTAGGAAACAAATGGATCTGAATTCTTACGTCAGGCCCACCGGTGTAAATTCAGAGGTTAGAATCTAGTTTATTATTGTACCTGGCTGGTAATCCACAGACAGTGCAAGGGTGGGAATCTTACAGTATAAGTCTTTTCCTCTGAGAACGGAGTAACAGATTCTGCCACCTTTGCCTTTTCTTTTCCTGATCATCTTTGCTTGACCATTAATACCCAAAGAAGTTCAGTCGCATATCTTTTGCGTCCATATCAACAGCTGTTAGGTACATGGTTGCTTGTATCATGTCCCAGCTGAGGAGTTTTCTGTCTCTATTTTACCAGGCACTGTAAGCAACAAAAGTAGGTGGCTAAAATAACAAAGTCCAACCACTTCAAAGAATTGAAAAATCTTGTAGCAGCTGCTAATTAGGATTTTAAAAATCTGCAGTGCCTAAGATATTTTAGAGTACATTTTGTTCAGAAGAACTGTTAAACGTGTAACGATGAAAGAGATGGATTACAGGAAAATTAAATGTAGGGTTTAACTGAGAAATAATCATTTTCTATGAAAGATAATGACTCCTCCTGAGGTTAGTATCAAGATTTATTGACCCCAGAGGTTAATATTGATCAAAACCAAGGCAAACAAAATATTAGACCTTGAAGGAGAGTAATCTTGATATTGAAGTCTTGCCACTGACTGAACAGGTCAATATATCTGGATGCCAGAATCTAAGGGTTTGATCACAGAATGGTGGGGGATATTAAATATGTCTGGCATGTTCTATATGTATACACTTTTTATTCTCATCAGCAGTGGTTACTTTATAGCCATGTCCTTCTGTATATAGCATCTTGCAAGGGTTCAGGCTCCGCTCACAAACCTAATAGCAAGTATAATGGTTATCTTCCTCAAGTGTAACATATAGCGTAACATAAAGCACCGCTCTGAAATAAAATGAGTCCTTCAGCTATTCATTCACATATCTAAGTGATATTTTTAATAGCTTTCATTCCAAACACAACAACGATCCTGCTGCTGCTGCAAAACCATAGTGACAATAAACGGAAAAACCGTAGTGCTTCAAGATACAGATTCATCATTATTTGTCTAGAAAGTCTAGGAGAAAAAAAATTAAGTTAAATTCTGCCATAAACTGACAACAAGAAAACATTAATCTTAGAACAAATAACTTATCGGGATTAATTAATCAATGGGGATAAAAGTGGGAGACTTAAGAAAATGTACCACTTAGGGACACGAAAATAATTTACATGAGATCAACAGTTAACGCGCTTGGGGCAGAAGTTGCCATTTATTTCTGTTCATATGGCAACTACCAGGAGAGGGCTTTTGGACATCCCCTAGAGCTGCCTGCTAAACCTCAAATCCCATTTTCTAATGAGAACAGCAATGTGTACAATATAATATGAAATAAATAAAAATGAGATGCATAGGGTTTATTTTGTTTATTCAGAAAATAAACAATTCAGTATGAAAACAGTTAAGCCATCAGTATTTAAAAATAGGAACATAAAATATTTTTCTATTTTTCCCCACCAAAACCAGATTGTAAGTCTTGTGATTTTAAACATAAGTTTACACATAATTTATATTTAATTGTCCTGTTTTTAATTTTATTTGAAATACATCCTGAATGAATGGAATTTGAATAAATCAGATCTACTTACATTCAGTTATTCAATAATGAACAGTTTCTGAATTCCAGTAAGAAATATTTGCATAGTATCTATTCTTTAAAAACCTAACAAATAAAAATATATCATTGGTCTTCTTTTAATGCAAAATAGGTGAACAATTAGCTTATATTTCCATATTAAAATCTTGACTTTTCAAATTTTGCCAATACAAAATAGGATGATTGATTTCCTGTTTTGCCATTTGAAGTTCATCCTCAGCACCTTACATTGAGATGTTGCAAGGATTCAAATGACTCATGAATTGCATGATAAATAACCTAAATCACATGTACATATATAATTTTCAGAAATTGGAGTTGCTGATAGAAAAATATCCCATTTAAAGTGCATTTCCTTGATATTTGTCTCATTTATATAAAGTTGTAGGCATTAACACTGGATGTCTGGCTCTAGATCCTGCCAGGGCAAGCTCATTCCATACGCCACATCTCTGAAGTCATCTCCGGGCTACTTTTAACTAATTCCACAGTGTATAAAAAAAATATCTGGCGCACAGTCACCTTTGTGACTCTGCTGTACCCATCAGGAAGAGTTTTAGACTTGTTCCAATTAGATGAGTTTGTTCTAAACTGCAGAGGTCCACAGCAGTTCAGTTTCTGGGAGATTTAATTCCATCTGCATATTTATGTTCTTAAGACAATTACCTATGATTTTCTGAACATTATTTTCAATATATGATTCACTTATCATTCACACCCTGAACACGATAAAAAAGAATAAGATAATTTACACATAAATTGGTTTTGAACCCTGTTTGTATAGGCTTGTATACAATTTTAAAACATGTTGTGCTTTTGAAATGCAGAAGTGAATAAAGTGCCCCCTTGATCAAAAAAAAAAACACCCAACAGACAAGAATAAAACTTCCACCGTTTAGATTCTGTGTGACACCAGTCTAAGAACATTGATCTTAAAAGCACAAAACACAGGAAGAATATTTTATGTAATATTTTTCTATCTGCTTAAGTCTCTGCTTGCATTCTTTCATTGTAAACATGAACATATAAATTAGGCCAAGGCCACACCGGTATTGGGTACAAGTCCAGAATTAAAATTCTTAAAAGGTACATTTTTGCCTTAAAAAAACAAACCAAACCAAAAACAAACAAAAACCCACACCCAAACAAAAACAAACAACAAACAACCACCAACCAAAAAACCACAAACCAGAGATAAAAAGCCCTAATAGAGGAATTTTAAAGGAAAACTTCTAATTGCAGGCTTTTCTCAGATAAATCTTATTAAGAACTCTGATTGTATCAAGGATCAAACCATCAAATACTTCTTCAGTCATTCTCATCTTCACAGTTAATTCATCATCATCATAGTAAGTCCACTGAGATTCTTCTTTGCAGAGCTCCTGAATCTAAAATATAACAAGGATATGAAGGTTTACTTCAAGAATAAGAGGAGGGTCAGTTCTGAAAGGTACTAACACACTATACCTAATGCAACAAATTACCAGTGCATATACAAAGTTCATTTATTCAATTGAAACCACTCACAAGAACTAGAAATACTGGATTATTAGTGCAGGCGTACTGAAAAGGAAGGCAATAACTTGAAGTTCTGAAGTTATTTTAAGTAAACGTGATTCTCACAAAAGCATGAGATTTCTAGTTAAACCTAGAAAAAGTAAACAAATCTCCATTTGGAAGGCTGCTTACCAGAATAAGGTCCACTCTGTCTCTCTTACAGTTTCCATACTTGGTCATATTAAGGATTTTTCTTTTCATTTCTAAGTCATTCTTTTCCAGGTTCATTATTTTAATAATTTCACCCTGAACAAACGTCTACAAAATAAAAAAGGCTGAAAAGAATTCTTCTCATAGGAATTCTGTCACTGTGAAGGTTGTAGCAGGGGCCAGTGTGAAGATCCAGCTTTAAATCTAGAAATGTCCCAGAGTTTAGGGAACTGATCTAGAAGTAGCTGGTCAATCCTGGCCAACCAACACATTTTAAACATAAGATTACTCTAGAGGTTACACCCATGATAGTCATAAGCAGAGAGATTTAGAAGCCCAGTTCCCATTCCTCTACAGAAATCCGTATGTTTGGAGTATTTAGACAAATCAGCTCAGTCTCTGTTTCTTCCAGCATTTCAAAGCAATGCTGTTTCCTTCTCTAATCACCTCAGTTATGCTGCCATCATCCTCCCAAATTTCACATTTCTGTCTTTTTGCCGTTGCAACATCTGCTCTCTTCAGCGATTCTTGTAATTGTACACTTTACATTTCCAGAATGTACCTTGACATCATCGACGTCTGTTGTTCTGCAGAGGCCCCTGGAACAGCGAGATCCAAAATCTTTCATCCACTGAAATTTATTCGGATTTGCAGTCCCTTGATTTTCTGCGCATAGCAACTCATGGGTCAAATCAAATATAACCTGTAACAACAAAACCCCAGTACCAACAAAAATTGAATTTCTCACGCCCTCTCAAAAGTTTTCTCAGTGCGTGTGAAGGACATTAGGCTGGTAACAGTAGAGGTTTGCATCTCAGCGCAAAACTTCTTAACATCATCTGCATCACTGATGTTCCTATAGCTGATGTCATGCTGACCATTACCTAAAGAGCATGGAAACCTGTACAGCAGAAGATATTTGACAGCAATGTGTAAACCCTCTAAGTATGGATGGCTTATGCAAGAGGCCCTGATGGAACTCTATAAAATCTCCTTGCGTAGACCGAGGTCCACAAAATTCAATAGTTCCAGGATGCTGAGGAACATGAAGATCTGATCAAACTCAGCAGGACATCTGAGGCAGCAGGCTTGGACTCTTTAGACTGCAGCTTTCCAAGAAGCTTGGGCTTTTTCTGAATAGGCCCCAAACAGACACTGGGCTTGGTGTCCAGGGTCATAAGACTGAAGAGCTCTAGCAAAAGGCTTGTATCACAGCAAGGACAGCTATTTGAGTGGAATTATTTTGCAGCAGATTACCAGAAGCAGTACTTTGCAATACCTCTTTCAGTGTTCCTTGAGCTATATTTAGTGTTAGAATAACATTAAGTTAGAATAAACATTAGCTAGAATAACATTAAGTGCTAGCTAATATGAGGCAGCCTACAGAACACCAGAAAAGTTTAATAACAGTTAGTGCTTTACAAATACCTGATTATACATCCTCTTGCTTTCTGTTTCCAAGTCATTCCCTGGGAGATCGTTACATTCAAAGCGCCTTGGCACACTGTTTCTCCTGAAATTTGAATACATGTTTTCTGGCGTCCATAGTTGTTCTACAGCATGTGCAGATAATTTCTTAACATGTGAACTGTAATGCGGTACCACAAGAGGAACTTCCACAGTTTTCTTCCAAGGAGCTGAGTGCCACTGATCTAATTTGTACAAGTATTGCTTTTGGGTTTGTCTCCCCAGTGTATGTTGGTCAGAATTAGGCTGATCAAGGTCTTCAGAGCTTCCAAAAACACCAGCATCAAGGATTTTTATAAGGAACTTTAGTAGAGAGAAAAAGAAAAAGCTCGGTGACATACTCCATATATTTCCAAAATTTGAGAGATATTGAGATTATTAGCAACTGATTAAGGTTACACTTAAAACCATCTCTTTACTCATGGGCTCAAGGAAAGGCTTACTGATGCGCCAAAAACCCAACTATTTTAACTGTATTTGGCAGAAATCAGAATTAGAAAGAATTCCATATTTGGAGTTCTATGAAACTTGACATTTTGAAACATTTTTGTTCTGAATTGGGACTACTTTCCCCATCCCCAAAAGCAATTTTTGTTTTGTGGGGAGGGGGTTGTGGGTTTGTTTTGGGTGTTTTTGTTTTAGTTTTGTTTTTTTTTTTTTAAACTTTCAGTGCTACTATTTCCTGATGGACTATTTAAGAAGTAAAAATTAGCCCCCATGGGATTGGAAGCAGCAGGCATCAAAAGCTTCTGTTTAATTTGGGGTTCCAGTGTCCCGGGGGGGCCAAACAAAGAGTCTTGACTTTGCTAGAAGCTGCCTGCAGAAATACTACAGAATTTGGAAGCTGAAGGTCTTGCAGCCAGGAGCTGCAAAGGAGTCAGGTAGATGAGCTGACAGGTGTCCAGGTTTGCTCTGAAATTAATTAAAGTTGAAGTTTGTGCAGATTTATCTGTTTTGACTGAAAAATTCCAATACAAAGTTCTATTTGCTTCATTTGGGCTAGCTGTAGTCATTATCCCCATACTTAGCTCATGCTTGTTGCCACCTTACAAGTGCTATCCACTGGGGGCAGGATAATTCCTTAAAGGAGGAATGGGTCAGATTAAGTGAGCAATCTGGTTCCAAATGTTGACATGATTTAATTTTTATGGATGGTAAAGACAACGGGGCAACACAAACACTTGCCTGTGTAGACAAAAACTTTCTGACTGTACTTACTGGCAAAGTGGTTGGAGAAGTCTCTGAAGATGAATGAAATATCTTGTCTGCTTTTGATCCATGTTTTCTTTTTATCTTCTTATATTCCTTAACTGCATCATCGACAAATTTAGTTACAATTCTTTCTGCTACTGTGTGACAACCATGAACGCAAAGCATATTGAAATTGCACAGTGAAACATCAGAAGCCTTTCCTGATTGTTCAGATAAGATTGCAACTGAATTTTCTTTGAGGAGAAACAGTTTCTGATTGTCTTCTTGTCTTAGGCCTTTGCCATAATTCATCATGTCTTTTTCAAAGGCACTTTTATATTTGTGTTGACCTGTTTGAGAAAATGCAATTAAAGTGTCAAACAGAAGTTTTTTACACTGTTCACTTGCAATATCATCAGTGACTTTATTTCTTTTCTGATCCTCTACTGAGCAACAAATATTTTTGCTTGTGTTTACCTCATCTGTGTAACCAGTCTTACTTTTAATTGGGAGCACATCTGCAAGTATCCTTTGTTTTATTTGTGTCAGTTCTGTTTTTTCTTTATCTGATCCGAAGTATGTTAAGTGATTTTGGCAGAGGAATTCATTGCACTTACACTGGTCAGAACGTGGAGACTTTTGCTTTTTTCCAGACAGCAAGGCAGTGTGTAACCTAGACTGGTTTTCTTTCACTTCTGATCCTCCTGCATTGCTTGTGTCTTCTGCTTTCTGCTCTGTAAGCCCTCCTCCCTGCCCATCATCTTCAGAGTATTTGTGGTCTCCTTTGAAGGATTCATCATCATAGGAGTCAGAGTCTTTGTCCCCAGTGTTACTGCAACTGTTTTTGTTAGCCCCCAACAGGTGAGAGATCTCATCGGGTCTGACAAAGACACCACAGTGCTGAGCACACTCAAAATACTTCACCCCTTTATAAGTTCCAGCATTATCACCTTCAGCTTTGTCAAGTGCAACACCAGCCCAATGGCCACTATCAAAACAAGTACGTCCTTTAAACATTAGGGTACCAGCTTGGCTCTGCTTTACTAACACTCTGTCCCCAATTTCAAATGACAGTAAGGGATCATCAGTGTCCTCCTCAGCTTTGGGCAGCATTAAATATGTTTTGCATTGTTTCATCGTGAAGTCAGGACTTTTACTGGCCTGACCAGAAGAAACAGGATTTGACACAGGCAGAAACTCCAAATGCTGAGAAGGCATCTCATGTTCCCCTTTTTGGTATTCTAGTAATCTCTCCTTTGCATTGGAAATATCTTTTGTTAAAGATTGTTCTGAGAGACTACCATCCTGAGTTGAAAAAACATCAGTTGTCTCTTGATTAAGCAGGGGAAATTCTTCAGGCACAGTGTTATCAGGTAATGGGGATAATGCATCCATTTTTGGTGATATATCTTCATCCATACACTGTCTAGTCTCTGAGGCTGTCATTTGTTCTGGTGGACATAGGAAATCATCCATACTGAAGCTAGGATCTTCATTTTTCATTGCATCTGCACCTAGAGGGAGAGGAGGAGGATGATGATGATGATCTTCACTTGGAAATGACAAATCCTTTTTATTAGAGGATGGCAAGTCAGCACTTCCATAGGACAATACTTCATCAACAGGAGACAGTATTTCTGACAAGGTATCCTCATCAGCTGGAGGAAGACCCTCATCACTAATAAAATTTGTGTTGTCTTCACCTTTGGAAAAGCAGTTCTCGGCTTGAAACAATTGCTTTTTTGAGGAGGCAGAAGAAAATAGTGCCCTCACTTCCTTTTTGGCTTGACTTTCAGTTGGTGAGTTATTTTGATTTCCTGTGGCCACCCTTTGCAAAGACTTGAATGAATTGGTTTCTGTACGGGCTTCTTCAGAAATTCCTGGCATGGTCATGGACAGAGATATGATCTTACTGAGTTTGCTGGATGCGAGTGTCTCATTCAAAAGCTGCGCACGATTATCTTCACCTCCTGAAACTGATAAGGTTCTTGAAGATAGACATGCTAATGGTTCATTATTTGTAATATCTTTGTCAGGTGGGAAAGAGATGGTGTTCCTAAGTTGGTCAGCAACCAAGTCTAGATGTTTCAAAGAACCTGCCAGCGGAAACCCTGTTAAGTCTCTATTTTTATCCACAAATAAACTGCCAATTCCATCATCCTTTTTCACTCTGCTAGTTGGATAACTAGGTTTCTGCTGTTCATAGTTCTTCAGTGAGTGAGTGTCATCACTGCAAGAAAAGCTGGCAACTGCGTCTTTACCCTCTTTTGTGATCTCCTGAAACCAGGTTTTGTTTCTGCTGTAGTTTTCCAAGGCATCCAGATGTGGCTCATCCATTCCCCTGCCAGGGTTGTCAGATTGGGAGGAATATGCTGACTTGGTTTTGGAGGCATTTGCTTTGTTTGATGGAATGAAAGAAAGCAAGCGATCAGTGCAGCCATTATCTGAAACACCTCCAGGGTGTTTCTGGGAGCGTGATGAAGTATTATCACCTTTGGGTACTTCATGTTCATCACGTTTGTCTCTAGGTAACGTTTCCTTTCCATTACTTATTACTATTAGCATCCCTTTTGAAACATTAGGAAATGCAGCACCATTGTCATAGGTAAACTCTTCTGGGATACTAACATTTGTGTCCTCTCCGTTTTTCATCTCTAATTCAGAGTCTGAAATGGAGCTTTCCAAGATGTCAATCCAAGCTGCAGACACTTTCTGAAATTCTGGGAGTGAAGAATCTGATTGGGCACTTTCACATCTCACAGAGTTGTTGTTTGACTTGCACAGGGGCTCAGTGGAAGCTAATCTTTCAGAAAATGCTTTTAAATTTAGTTCTTCGTCAGAAGACTGATGAGAAATGTCGTCCAAACACTTCAAGCACCGACTACCATCCACCTGATGGATCTCATAAGGGACAGGTACTTCCACTTCTTTAACTGGAACATTAAAAAAAAAAGTCAGCATTTCAGAAAAATCTTTTATTTTATAGAAGGGGTTGCTGACAGGTAACTTGGGATTCAAACCTCAGCTGTAAATTGCATTCAAAAGACAGTAGCATTAAATACACATTCAAGATCAGGAGTCTTTAATATCATTATAAAAAATTAAATCAGACTTAAGTTAAATAAAGATGAGGAACTCAGCAGTGCAGCAAGCAAGCAAATACAATAATGTCCAATGTCGCTGAGCAGAAGAGTTTGAAAACAGGATTTTCATTAAGATCTCCATTATTTTAGCCCAATAAGTAGCTTCACTACCTGATACAAGAAGCAGGCTATTATCCGCTATGGACAAACTCCATGAAGAGCCATTACTCGGACTGTATGTTAAATACCTACAGAAACCCTACTGGGAAGGGGATATTTCTTACCTTCTGACAAAGGGATTTTAGAAGGTACTTTTTTATCTATATGTGTGATTTCCAGTTTTCTCTCACAGTCTGTGCTAAATCTGAAAATACAACATTATAGTTTGATTAAACTGAAATTATGAAGTGTATGGAATGCATTGTTTCAGCACACCTTCAACTGTTTCCAAAGAATTAGATCACCTAAGAAAGATTGGCAGACAATGTCTGATAAATGTGACAAGTGTTATGTCAAACTCTTCTTTTTTTATGAGTTTGGTGATTTGGGGTTTTTTTGGTGGGGTGAGGTAGGGTGTGTGTGTTTGGGGATTTTTTTTAAGCTATTCAAGAAAAAAAATAGTCCCAGGCTAACGTCATTCAGGTCTGCCTCCTCTTCATGCAAGAGAAGGAAAACCATGGGCATAAACCAAACAAGGCAAGGTTTGTCACGTCAATAAAAGAATCCCAAGGTAGGACTGAAGGTGTCAGCCTTGACAGATACAGTACCTCTGTTGTTCTGATGACCTTCCTTTTCTTAACTGGGTTTTCACTAATGTAGCTTCATTTGTAATCATTGTTGATCTTCTTTCCCCATCTTCATCATCACAAGCAAGGTTGTTCTTCCTTTTCCCAGGCTGCAGAGAGTGTGATCAAGAATCACTGAATATACAGGAAACCTAAATACAGGTGAATTGCTGCTGGACTTCCCCCAGACTCAAGGGCAACATTTTAACATAGTACAACAAAACCTCAATACAACTTCAATTTCTCTGCCTGCAAGCTGAGTTCCAAGCACAATATCTCTATGACAGCCAATACCGAGGACTGTCCTGTTGAATATTTATGTGAGAAAAACCCAGTTAAGATAAATTACAAGCTTGCCACATGCCTGAAGTGGACTGCAGGTGTCCTGCTCTTCTCTTAGAGTTTTATGACTTCTCTGCACCTTGTGTGCTTTCTCCGCTATCAGAGTCTCTTCCTCTAGATCTTCTAAGGATGGTGTAGCATCACCTGAAATGCACAGATGGCAAATACAGGGTTCTTTTTTCTCTCAGTCACACAAAGTAGCCATGACTACAGGGATCTAAGGTTTGCTACTAGAGTTTATGGCAGTGCCTATGCACTGACACTCTAGGTTATGGAACAGCACAAGACTCCTTGCCAAATATATATATATAATTTTTTTTTAAAATATAAAAAATCAAGTCAAAGCACTAATGGTGCAATTGTGGGCCACTGAAGTCCATGGAAAAATTTCTCTTTGCCTAAGGGACAGGATTTATTTCAGACAATTTGATGTCCACATGCTCAAAGCTAGGCTTGAGAATCTAGTTAAGGTGCAGCCTATGCCAAACTTAGTAACAGTGATCTTGATGATATAACTCTTAATTACACAGATCTATAGTCTCCCTTGCTATAGGAATAAACAAAGAAAGAATGTTCATTAGAAAAATAACAGAAATATGAAATATTTCCACAATATGCAAATATTTATAATACAGAGATTATGCATGCCCAGAACTATATAAATGATATAACTGGGTCATATATAAACAGCCAGTTTTATTTTTTATATGTCCTACTGAGAACAAGAAATATGAACTGAGGATAAAACCTGGAAACAAAAATAACCCCAGCATGTCCTGTCGAAGTCTATCTTCAACTGATCTATGTTCTTTTAAAAAGAAAACCTTAAATTATTTTTAAAATGCCTCAAAAGAGAGTAAGTTGTTAATGACAAATGAGAACAAGTTATGATTTTGTTCTGAGGAAGCAGAATAATCATGTCTCATAATAAACCTTTGAGAGATCTCCACCATCTTGCCTAGCAGTGATTTATGTATTGGGTATAGTGAGGAAGACACTTCAGTAATAAATGAGAAGATTGTCTCTCTTTCTGTCTGGATTAAAGTTTGATTGAAGTGGTTGAAACAGATTGGACATAATAGCATTAAATATGATTTACCAGTTCCTTGAAGAGTATTTTCTGCCCGAACCAGGCATAAGTTACACAAAGTAGAAAGCATCCCCAAGCCTTTCACTGTGAACTTGCTGGCACGTGGATGAATATCTTCATCGTCTTTAGGATCTATCTTTGGGTTTGAAATAAATGCCTTTTCCTCCAGCACAGATTCCTACAATGTAAATATTTAAGAGACAGAGTTAATGTCCAAAGAGGAAAGGACTTTGCTGGTGGCAGACTGGCAGAAACAACAGTTAAGAGATCAGAGATTAGGTTCACACTAAGATATACAAGTGAATATGGACTCTTAGGCATATGTACCCACGCTGGGGCTGTCTCTCTGGTGTAGGAAATAGGAGAAAGACTAGTCTCTGCAGCTGCTATGGACAAACGATAGTTTACTGCTCCAGGGACAGGTTTAGTTTCTCCTGGAGCGGCACAGCACTTACCCACTGGAGATGGCTTAAACGCATTGTCACGAGTTAACAACACAGAGAAAGTGGAAGGGGCAGGAAAGTTGTGGTAAACCAGCCCATGTCTCTTTAGTCTTTAGCTAAAGTGCACATAGTCAACACACAAGACCGATTTCTACTTGATGTTCATAACTGTCAAATGAGTCTTGTCCTACCTTAAGGCAAATATAACCCAGGGCAGCATTTCTTTAGGCACAAATGGAATTACAGAGGTGATCCTTACCCGAAACGCACACTTTCTGCCTTCTCTTCTAATGGGTGTGGAGATAGACTCATCCATTCTAGCTGAATTTGCATGTTCCAGAGGTAATAAAACATGATCCTGAGCCTTAAGCTCTGAAAGGCACAATGTTAAGTTACAATGTTTCCAGTGCTGCATTTTTTTTTCTATGAGTAACTTGACCATAGCTTTTTTCTTTTGCTCAAAAAGGCTAATTTAAAAATATTTATAGTTTGAGTACTTTAGTTTTGCCCCACACATTCCTTGTCACACCAACAGAAGCTGAAAGGACCAATGACCTTATTTACCCAATCATCACCTTACGTATCTTGCAGTTACGTGGCAGCAACTGTAAAGCCCACTTCCAGAAATTTCTATGCTCTTTTTCTCTTTCTTCACCTACGCATAGCTGCTACCTCAGCAAAACAGCTTAAACCTTTGTTACACCCTCTTCTTGCTAATCCTGAACAAATTCCTGGTACCAGAACCCATGCTGGAGGTAACTGAGGGGCAGATCAACATCACAAGTTCTCTCTCATGGGTTAATTAGCTCGACAGTCCTCTTCTGAAAGATCATCTGAACTGCTCCAAAGAACAGCTGAGACTTCAACTTTTGACTCAAGTTGTTCAGTTTGACTAAGCAGTCACAGACATGGTTTGCTACAGAAGTCTTCTTTAGTGGGTACCTGTGTTTATGGAATCTTTAACCATAAAGACTGAGTCTGTGGTTTGACTGGTAACACCACACGCTTTCTTGGCCACCATTCCAGGCACCTCGGGGCCTTGTACACCAAGGGACTGCTCCAAACCTGGGGACTCCTCTGCCTCTTTCTGGTATTGTACCAATGGTTTCTTGTTCTCAGTAGAAAAGCTGTAAACAGTTAGACAAGGAATTAATGGTTGGGAGTTGTTTTCGTGTTCCCAAGTTAATCATGACAAATCTATACAAAGTCAATAAAGGTATTAATTAAATGCTTCTGGTAGCACTTGATAGTGCTCATGTGCACCTATGTTTATAAACCAGCAAATTAGTAAAGCCAGAAGCACTCCGAATAGTGTATTTATTTCTCCTTTCCCCTCTCTCCCACTAGATACTGGTTTCTAATCTTCATAGACAAGAATAGGAGGAGACTGAAGAAATCATCAGCCCTGAAAATGCAAAATCAGGCTCAGACTCTGAACCTGTATGCCTCCTCCATTTCCAATCAATGATCAGATTCCAACAGAACTCGTTAAATTTTCCACTTTAAATGTAGCACCACAACTTTGTGGACATTTGGGACATCAGATACTGATTGTGATAATGATAAAACAGTCTCCTTACTGCAAAAGCAGAAGGCAACACAATTTACACTCAGACTTCTGTTAGTGGTACAAGCTGTAGAATAGAGAGTTGAGTAAGTTATTCTGTTCAGAAAAAAGTGATCTACATGTAGTGGGCTTTTTTTTTTAGTACAACAGTTTAAAAAGTTAAAAATATATTGAATAGATTAAAATCAATAATGTGACAGTGCTTAGAAGCCAAATCCCTGAGTTTTTTTTAAACATGAATAAAACAGGCCTATAGAGGATTCAACACCACTAATGTTTAACGACTTAAAAATAAGCAGATTTCAGAATTCAGAAGATATATTCCCAGTTCTTAGCTAAAAGCTTGTCCACTTATAACAATTACAAGTTTTGCATTCCTTGTTTCTAGTATTTAACATACATCAATAAACCCCAAACCAGCAGCTTTTGCTGCATGTTAGTAATCTATTTATTATTTCAATTTGCTTTCACTTTTAAAAGTATTTCCTAACCCTTTCCACCTCCTTACAGCCCTACTTATTAACTGCCTTCCTGATCAGTATAGAATATGAACATACCTGCACTGGTGGATAGATAGCAGAGTTACCACTCTGCACTCTCACATAGGGAGCAGCTCTATACACACTCATGCAGCGGCTGGCGTTTGGGTGCAGTGCCGGTTCCTCCAGGCCCCGTCTGCTCTAGACTGATGCTAATATGTTCTCCTATGAGCAGGCTTGTCAGTAATAAGAAGTGAAAGCACAGCCAAGAAACCTTTTAAAGATTTCTGTGACTTGCAATCAATAACACCATGAATTATAGATCAGTTCCATGCAGGGATTTATTTGAAAGCCTTTCCCTGTGGGGACTTAAGTAAATGCACAGACCTGACTCACCAGTCTGCTAAAGGTCTGGGTAACACTGAATGAAAGGGGCTTTTTAATTCATATAGATATATATCTGTCTTTAACTGCATTTGTTTTGGGTTTTTTTGTTTGTTTGGTTTTTGTTTTGTTTTTTAATGAAGCAAACTAGATGGTTTTGTTCATCTGAGCCTGCTTCGGAAGACTGCTGTTCTGAGCAGTGCAAATACTGGGCCCTCATCTGCTCTGCTCAGCTCTGCTGGCTCAGCAGAAAGCAAACAGGGATGCTGGGAATACAGCGCCTGGGGAACAGGAAGCCAGCGCTTTCTCCGAACAGTCTGACTGAACCCCTGAACCACCTGACTGTGGGCATTTTACATGACACCTCTACACTTCAGTTTAAGCATAAAATTAAGCTCCGTGTAGAACAAAAGCCTTCCGTGGTTAAATCCTAAGTGAAACACAAACCTGCTCCAAGGGGTTAAGTGATGCATAGGCCGAGAGCCAGATGACGACAAGGGAGTGAATTTCACCAATCAAATCAATACATTTCTGCTCATTCCGTATGGGTATTTTGAAGTTTCATTAATATGTAGTTGCAAAGTATTCTGAATTTGTAGTTAAGAGCCATCATGAAAATGCAAATTATCATTAGCGGTTGCGTGTCATCGTTAAAAGATATCCTGGTTATTAACACTATGTAAATTAACTTGCCTAGACCTGATGCTTCAAAGCTACATTTGTTCCTAACATCGCAACGACAGGCTGTAGTCCCACAGACTCGGGCAACACTGCTTAACATTTTATAGTGCAGATAATCATAGTGAAATACGTTTACCTGCTCAAACAAAAACGCAGTTTAAAATTAGTAGATAAAGCCTGCAAGGACTGGCTTTCTTAAAGCCCAGAGGATTGTGACACTGAATGCAAGAGCAGGGAGCCATTCTAATGGAAGCACAGCTGCCTTGGGAACAACTGTCACTCCACCTTTTGCACAAAGGATTAAATAATTAATTACCCAGTGCAGCCCCTTCCATGTGCAATAAGCTTATGATGGCAGATCAACATGGCTTTTTCAGCATGAAACAGACTTTCCCAACTTCTAATGATAAATCCAAATCACAGTACTACATGATTACATATATATATATATATGTATATAGACACAAGCAGATATATGCATATACGTAGACTCTAAATTTCAGGATTAAGGCTCAGATTTAGCTTGTTCTATTGAAGAAGTTAATATTTGTGAGATATAGAAGTACTGAGATCATAATGTAACTCCCTGTAAATTTTTTTTGTAGACATCAGAAGCAGTCCCTGATAAACAGTCCAGTTGGTGTAAATACTGACTCAAACAATTTTCTAGTAAAATTCAAGACTTCACTTAAAACACTTTCCCTCTGCACAGAAGGGTACTTCTTTTCAAAGAATGAAAGAATCTGAAATAAATCAGTGTAAGTGATGAAGGTATTCTACCTAAAAAATTTAGTAAGTGGTATGGAAAGGATCTATCTCCAGTGATGGATCCAGACACCTTAATTTACTCGATGCCGTTCACATACCTTGCAATAAGCTGATACCTGCCCCAAGAAACTTACTGATTTGGACATGAGATGGTAGGTTGGCCATACGGAGGGCATGCAAGTAAACAGTGAGGCAATATTGGTCAGAAGGATAAGCAGTGATCTTGATGCATCAACTGCTTGAACATAGCGGTTTTTGAAACTTGTCACTATAATACCTCCCTCTTTGGAATATTTAAAGCTCACACAATTATCTAGGACATAACTGCTTCCATCTTCTCCACTGGACTGGTTCTTCAGCTACCACTGTGGAAAGGGTTTTACTTAACCCTCATATTTCTTGCTTTGCTTATTCTTTAGCTGGACACAACTCTATTCTCTGTCAGATCAGGCCTTTCTGGGTAGGCTGTGGAATCTGCTGAGGCAGAGTATAACTTCGGGCTAGAAATAAGTCTTATTGTCTTCAACTTTATTCCTTCTTCAGTTGGTGGGCTCCTTGTAAGCTAAAAGGAAATGGTAATACATAAGGTTTCACCTGGGTTCCTTAGCTGTATTGTCAGCTCTGACTTCAGTTGTCTGCTCAGACTGTGACTTAATAACCTCTTGCTTCCTGGCCAAATTACACAGCTTTTCCTGGAGTTGTGCCGTTGAATGCCGCATCATTAAGATTTCTCTTTGCTGCTTTAATAAAAGCTTTCTTTCTTGATGGGCTTCCCTATAGATGCTTTGCAGGTGCTGGATTTCTGCCTACGCAAAGCAGAAAAAGAAAGGAGCGTAAGAGAGCCAAGATAAGAGAAAAAAGACCTACTTAAAACTATGTATAGTATTTCTTATCATAAGGCAATACTACTCACAAAACATCCTGAAAATTCAACAAAACAAAGGGTTTGTTCCTTTTTCTGTAAAGGACTGTTGCAGTTTTATTTTTCACTAATGCTGACTGGGGGTTACCTGTGAAAACTAATGACAGGTAAGGGAGAATCCTGGGAGACAGCGTGTCTCAGAGGTGAGACCTTTGGAAACAAATTATCTTCAGGTCATTCAAAACTACAGGATGCTTGTGGTTTGCACTCTGCATAGGAATTTCTTGAAGGAAAGCAGAGGCTTATACAAGCTAGTGAGTAGGACAGAAATTTTCTGATTACCAAGTGTAATTATGAACCCAGCATTCCTCTCAGAAGCCGGAGAACTGAGAGTATAAAATTAGCTGTCAGATTAATTTAATATATTTCAACATCAGAAGCATAAATCTGCATAAATCAGTAGAAACCTGCATTATATGACCTGATTGTTGTGGCACAAATAGAAAAATCCACAGTAACAGTGGAGTAGCAAGGGGAAAAAAAAAAAAAAAAAGAAGAAGGTGTTTTAAGATTTACAGACTGCTGACTTTGGCACAAAAAAAACCTCACTGAATGTAGGAAGAAACCAGAATAATGCATGTGAAATTACATCAGTGGCTTTTTTTTAAAAAAAACCAACAAACCCCTCTTGCTCCAGCAGCTCCAGGCACCTCCCCATGTTGCATCCTCCCACTGTTTATAAGATGAAAGCCAGCTCCTCTTGCTGCAGCTTTACCTGCTCCTGTTTCAGCTCCATTAGGATTTTGCGCTGCTTTGCAGCCACGGCAGAGGCTCCCTTGCTATCTTGAAAGTTTTCCAGACAGCTGGAGACCAGAGAAGGATGGGAATCACTATCAGATAATTAAATGCCATGATTTAATGCTCGTCAGAAAACAATGCCAGGGATAGGATCAAAGCTCTTCTCAAAGCAGCTGTAAAAGCAGCAGTAGCTATGGAAGGCTCTGCAGAAAGTTCCGTTAGACTTGGAGGACATCTCACCACCCTGGGGCCGTATCGCCTGGATCTCATCCAAGGCAGCCAGACTTCCCTGAGCACTCAGTACACAGCACCGACTGGTGAGGGACGCCATGCGCCAGCGGGGCTCAGACTGTACCTCACGGTGCCTCAGCCCAGTCAGCGCTGAGGGGACCTTCGCGAGAGGGGGGCTCACGCCGTCACTGACAGTGCCTCAGCCCAGTCAGCGCCAAGGGACCCCCTCGCACGAGGAGGGGCTCACGCCGTCACTGACAGTGCCTCAGCCCAGTCAGCGCCAAGGGACCCCCTCGCACGAGGAGGGGCTCACGCCATCCCTGACGGCGCCTCAGCCCAGTCAGCGCCAAGGGACCCCTCGCACGAGGAGGGGCTCACGCCATCCCTGACGGCGCCTCAGCCCAGTCAGCGCCAAGGGACCCCTCGCACGAGGAGGGGCTCACGCCATCCCTGACGGCGCCTCAGCCCAGTCAGCGCCAAGGGACCCCCTCGCACGAGGAGGGGCTCACGCCATCCCTGACGGCGCCTCAGCCCAGTCAGCGCCAAGGGACCCCTCGCACGAGGAGGGGCTCACGCCGTCACTGACAGTGCCTCAGCCCAGTCAGCGCCAAGGGACCCCCTCGCACGAGGAGGGGCTCACGCCGTCACTGACAGTGCCTCAGCCCAGTCAGCGCCAAGGGACCCCCTCGCACGAGGAGGGGCTCACGCCATCCCTGACGGCGCCTCAGCCCAGTCAGCGCCAAGGGACCCCTCGCACGAGGAGGGGCTCACGCCATCCCTGACGGCGCCTCAGCCCAGTCAGCGCCAAGGGACCCCTCGCACGAGGAGGGGCTCACGCCATCCCTGACGGCGCCTCAGCCCAGTCAGCGCCAAGGGACCCCTCGCACGAGGAGGGGCTCACGCCATCCCTGACGGCGCCTCGGCCCAGTCAGGCCAAGGGACCCCTCGCACGAGGAGGGGCTCACGCCATCCCTGACGGCGCCTCGGCCCAGTCAGCGCCGAGGGAGCCCTCGCACGAGGGGGGCTCACGCTGTCCCTAACGGTGCCTCAACCCAGTCAGCACTGAGGAGGGGCTCACACCACACCTGAAGGAGGCTGCAGTGGGGAGCTCTGTAGAGAATAAGACTCTGCAGACTCCTCTCTTTCTCCTTTATCTGCACTTACTCTGTAAGAGAAAGATTTTATATTTGCTCTCATGCCCTGAGCCGGGACAGTTTTTCTTCCTTTGGGCAGGCAGCAGCACCTCCACCTCCTGCTGACAGACCTGTCCCCATCAGGGCAGGCCTGTGGTGTCCTGCCCACACGTCTCCCCCTCACCGTTTCTGGTGGCCCAGCCAGGCCAGCTCAGCCCTGGCTTTCTCCCGGAGAGCTTTTTTGCGGAGCTTGAGGAGGGCAGCCTGGTGTTGAGCTCGCAGCTCTTCTCCCCTCAGACATTGCTCCACCATGGCCAAGCTGAAATGGCAGAAGGTGCTGGAGCCTCCATAGTGCCGGCCAACTTCACTCCACTGGGGACAGAGCAAAGCGTCACGTTTTTAGAGAAGTGTCGTGATGAGTTTGACATGGGGACCGAAAACCAAAAAAGTACCCTCAAAAGAACAAACACCCCCCACACTAGTACAAGAGCTGGTGTCACCTGGCTGTCAGAGCTGGCCTGTTCACTGCTCTCTCCAGAGTCATCCCCTGCACAGGTCTCCCCGTGGGGCAGATTCACTGGAGGTGACAACAGATTCAAGGTTTGATGGTCGTGCAGCAGCTCCCCATGCTCTGCCAGCAGGGATCCTGAGGAGAAGATTTAAAGTCACCATAAGTAAAATATTTGTCTGTTACCAAAGGAGAAAGAGACCCTGAAAACGGTTTCCACAGTACATGAGTTAGCATCCATTCCTGAATTCAAGGCGCCTTTGCAAAGACTTGGCAGCCAGGCCTGCGCACTGCCCTGAGCAGGAGCCTGAACACAGTCACCCCACAGCCATTAGCTTTCAGGCGCAAGTTATGAACACCAGCCTCACTTTCAACTAAAGTCATGGTAAACAGGTAAAAAAAAAAAAAAAAAAAAGGGAGGGGTGCCTATAAATAGCATTAATAAGTCTTCACTCCCAAGACTATTTTCAGTAGAAGCGTCAGGAGCACAAATGGAGATTGCTATGGTTTAAATATGCATAATATAAGTATTAAGGTCAAAATTTTCAAAATCAGTCAGTAAATCAGTGCAATTTGTGATTACATGTTCCAGCCCCTGGATGCCGCGCTGTTTCTCGTGCCATGCTAGAAAGCGTTGTTGTTTGCCCAATACCACCAAATCCGTTAAGTTAGTATTCACCTTCTTGAAGCACTGAGCAATATGAACCCCTTCCTCCCAGAGGTTTTCTTTCTCCCACTATTTTGGGATCCACTGGACTGTGATCTCTTTCTATCTTCAATGCAGATTGTTTCAGTGAATGTATCTCTTGATTACTGAAGGTAAGAAAGGAAGGGAATATTTTGTTATTGCAGAGATACTATTTCAATTCCTAGCTTTCATAGCAAAGTCCTCTGTGGAGGCTGAATCTTTTTCAGACTAGCATGGTGCTCACTTCTATGCAATATTGGAAGTTTTACCTGCGCAAAGGTGCCTTTCTGGTAATTGTATGCATAAGGCTCTAGAAGCAATTCTCAAGTCTTTAATCTATGCCACTTCAAATAAACATAAAAATGTGCACATACAATATTCTCACTCATACCAAGATATATGATGGTAAAGCAAAATGAGGAAAATCATGTTTTCCCACAAGTTTCAACGGGGCTTCTACATTTAAAAAAAGAAAAGTGCAAGTTCTCCCACAACATTGGAAAGATATTTACACTGTGGTTTGTGCATAAATCAGGGTAGAAAGACTGTACTGCAAAGTGGGATACTTCACAGCAGAGATCTGAATGAATAAAATGGTTAGGCCATAGTCTTAAAGAAAACATGACGGCCATGTAAGCTGTTCTTAAATGACTTGACATGAACATCTATTTTAGAAACAACGCAGTGCAAACGCTCTAGAGCCCCAAGCCATCCATATAGTCAAACTGCAGGTTAAACCATCAGAGTGCCTGGATGTGTACCGCCTCCTGTACCTGCCAGCTGTGTTGGCACCTTCCGACTGGTGTCGTCTCCACGTTCGCTCTGCATGGTCCAGTCTTGATGCTGAAGAATAACTGTCTTTGGAGCTACTGCACTCCTGCAAACACAGAAATTGTCTGTACACCTGAATGGTCCATTTGAAAGGCAGAACTTTTAAGCCTTCTTCCCTCATCCTCTTGGGAAAGCCCTTCATTGTAGATAACACTTGTCATATGCCAATAATTCCGAGTTGGATTAACTAGCCACTGGATACCACTCACAGTGAAAAAACTGCATGGGCATATGGAGGTAAGGTAGTATAACAGCTCACAAACCGTTCTGTGTTTAGAGCTACTTTCATGGGAGTCAGGGTACTGTGTTCATCCTAAGGGTTTTTTAAAAACAACAAAACAACAACACCCCCACCCACCCCACCCCCCAAACCCCCCCCACCCAAAACAAACAAACAAACAAAACCAAACCCCAAAAGAAGCACTCCAGAGGTAACTTCTCTCTAAGCTGTTCAAACATATTGAGAGACATTAATTGAGCTGAAGTATCCTCCAAAGCAAATACTCTCAACGATATAACAAGAGCTTGGAATTGCACATGAGGGCTGAGCTTGTGTTTATGCATATGGGGCTAAATTCTTATTCTAACAAATAGACACTGAAGTCCATCAGTTCCTAGCCGACTTCAGAATCCAAGGCCAGAAGGGAAAAAACAAATAAACAGAATTCTAATTTATTTTTTTAAAAGGATACTTTTTGGTCAAGATTAGCATCTCACTAGCCTCTCATGTCTGAGCAAGTATCAGTAATTATCTCTTGAGGACTTAAAAAGCTGTCACTTCGTTTTACAGCAAAACCAGCCATAAATACCAAAAGCTGCAGCATCTAAAGGATTTCAGATCAACAGTCCAAATGACAGCCTAAGGGACTCCAGTACCTGAGAAACCTGGGCACTTCCAAAAAGTTACCCTGACCTCCAGTTTTTATCTGTTTAAAACCCCCTTTTGATTAAGGGACTTTAAGTGAGGGAAAAGAACCAGCGGGGATTGGTAGAGCATTTTGATGAATCCAGAAGTAGTAACACAGGATCTGGAATGATAACTTACCTCTGAACGGTGCTGAAGCAGGTCACTCAAAAGCCTCTGGCTTTCTTGTACCTCTAGCTTTGCTTTTTCCCTCAGCACAGTAAGCTGCTGTTTCTGCTGGAGCTGATGGACCTGTGTTAGGAAATGACACTCTATGAATGATGGTTTTAACCAAATCACATGATTCCTCAGAGCTGGGGGGCAAAGGGCAGTAAACTCCGAGGGAGGGCAGCACAGGTATGGTGCAGCCAGCTCCTGTCGCATCCGGCTGCCTGTGGAAGGCAGTGCAAACACTTGCTTTGGCTGCAGCAGGGCAACGCGTTCTTACCTACCAGTGCTAGACTAGGATTTCCAAATAGCAAACTAAGGCTGGCACCTCTCCTTTACAGCTACATAGGGTTTGTAAACCTGATGCACAGTCAGATGATACCAACTGATTATAGCTAAACCCACCTGAATTAGGGATAGCTAGCACCTTTTTACCTGGGATAGCAGAACTTGAGTTGCTCTTTACTTATTGCCTAGGTTGCTTACTGTACCTTCAGTTTGTGAGCCAGGAGCAGGGAGGTTTGCCTCAAATTGTCCAGATGGCTCCTGTGTTTCTCTTCCAGTTCTGTGCAGCTAGGATCTCCCTCACCTGCAGAAGCTTAGGAAACAGATGGTAACAGTCACCATTGATTAATTTAAAACACCTGTGCTCCATTTAATAGGGGCCAGCTGCATAAAGTACCAGAGTTAACCAGAGGGAGGCAGTGGAAGCAGATTCTTCCTTTCAGATTCCAGTTACTCCCCTGAAAATGTGTTTCTAGACATTCAAAGTCCTTTGGGACTTAAGCATTTGCTAAGTGTTTTGCCAGCAGGGTTGACTTGCTGGGTCATCACTGAGGCCAGTGTACCTTGTAAATAATCTAACAGCATCATGATGTTTCCAATGCAGTATTGGGGCATCTGCTTCTCGGCATTCTTTGCTGCATTTCAGGCCTGACTGTACTTCTCAAAACATGCCTGAGTCCTAATGCATAGACTTAAACAGGGGATCACCAAAAGGGGAAGGGGGGATGTGTACATTGTTCCTGACTCTTATTTTCCTTTTGAATCTTCCCTGGGCTTATTTTTGGAAGCCTCCCAAACCTGATGACTGCCTTTATTCCTGGAATAACTTCTCTGCATACGTTCACTTCTTCTACTGTATCTGAAGAAGGAAAATGTCGCTACCTACATCCTGCCAAGAAATCTGTTAGCATAAAGTCCTGCAAGTATTGGGCAGAGGGGAGGAGGTAGGGCTCAAGAGGGCCTATGCCAGGAAAGAGAAGGACTGGGAACCTGTTCCCATTCTAAGCCCAAAGCTCAGAGTGTGTGTTATTGCCACTCTTGTTCCCACTGCTCCTTTGCTGCACCAACTGATCAGACCCACTAGTTACAAAAAAATAAAAGTTTCCCAACCTGGTCACCTCTTCAGGAACTCTAGCAGCTTCTTGCGTGCCCCCTCCATCTTGCAGCTTCTCCCTCTATGGGGGTGCAGGCTTGATTTCTCTCTTTTGTCACAGGGAAGGGAAAACCGTGAAAAAAAGCTTTCACTTTTAAGTGGGGAAAACAACTCTTGTTCCAGTGCACCTATTGCACTGCTACTTCCTTCTTGTAAGTCTCCTGTCTGTTTTTTACAGTATAGGTGATGTAATATTTACCAGTGATATGTTCTTGGCTGCTTTGAGCTTCTCAGATGAATTGCTAAGCTTATGCAAACAGGTTGGGTGTTTACTCTGTGCTGTGCCACTGTCACAGCAACCAGAGTCATAAATGAATTGAAGTGTGGGTCATAAATAGAAATAGGTTTGACTTGGAAACTTTAGATAAAATCTGTATCCCTATCCAGACTGTCTGAATCCAAATTAGCCCATGCCTCAGGATAAGCCCACGACATGCAAGGTTTGGTTTTGCTTTAAATACTGAAGGATATTTAACATGTAAGGAGCAGAGACATGGGCTTCTTTGCATGCCAGGATGCTTTTTGTGTTTACATGGATGTGAGTGAAATAAAATGTTAATTCTTCAAGCCTGATGCAGATTTTCTATTAGGATGCTGCTGTGTTTGTATAAGCAGCTTGATTGTGAATTTCACTTACCTGTTACGGTGTTACTATAGGAGGCTTTTCTTAAGCCCCTACTCTTCAGAATCAAAAGACTGGATGAAAATCTCATCTTTATTTCAGTAACACGTATCTCCTGGTTCTGGAGAGTTGTTTGAAAAGGCAAAATTGTACTGAGTTACCTAGAAATCACACGCCCAATGAAGAGTTCAACCTTTTAAAAAGATTTTGGTTTCACCGCAGTCTTTCTAATTTTGAGGACCAATTCAGCCTCTTTAATGCTTATAGTTACCAGAGGTGATTTTGTGAAATGGTATATTTAGGAAAATTCTGTGGGTGAAAGAGCTGTTGTTTCTACAAGGAAGTTTTTTTACTGGTCTTAATCAATATAATAGAAAAAAAGATAAGTGAACCATTCTTCAGTGGGTAGGCAGACAGCTCATCGCTTTCAAAACCCAGATGAGGGTGCCTCCTTCAATACTAACAAATAAGGAAATTTTATTTTAAAAAAAATTACAAGCTGAATTTATCGATGCCATGTTGTCTGAGTAGCTTTTAATACTAACAACTGGGCCATTCTGAAGTATGAAAATCTCTTAGGATATAGTTTAAAATGCAAGTATTTTCAATTTGTGTCTCAAACTGAACAACGTTATTGTTGTTCTCTTCAAAGCCTGACCAATGGTATTGATGTCAAAGTGAATAAAAAGTTTTTTCTGATTGGTTTTCACCCCTTTTGAACATAATTTTCCTAATTGTGGCTATTTCCAGATGCATTTCTTGTGCTGGCAACATCCTGCATTAAAGAAAATACCATCTGGCTAAACTTCATGTCCTCATACATTATGATGAATGGCATTTGACTGCATACCCAGATAGCTTCAATGTACATACACTCAGTCTTTTTAAAAAAAATGCTATTTATTAAATCACTTTCCGCTGCACCTGCAGAATCTCAGTAAAGCCTGTAGAATCTCTGTGACATATAATTAAAAAAGCCAGGCTAAAAGTCTCATTTTTCTAATCACTTGAAGCTAGGCAGAAGCACTTACTGCTGCTTTATTCAAGGACAGCTTTTTCTCTTTCTGCCCATGTCAGCAATCAGTCCAAACCAGTTATTACAGAAATACATACTTGCAACTTTGTATGTAAGCACAACTTTGACTACATTATTGCCTGGAGGTGTATGAAGGTGGGGTGTGAAGAGCCCTGAAATGCTGCTGTGGAATAGAGCGACAGATCCAGAAGGAATTGACCCATTTGATACCCAGGCCAGGGCAATCCTTCCCCTCTCCAAATTACTGTGCTAGCTCAATCGCGTTATTATTTCAGGATGCTCTTCAGGTAAGGGAAGGGGTGGGCAAAATACCACCTAGGCATTTCAGGAATTTGGTAGCATGCAGGAACTGAGCTGTAGTGATGACAGGTAAATGGGGATAGAGAAAAGAGGTTTGCTAACTCCTGGTCACAGCTGAGATATGCAGCATAGGTGAACAGGATGGCTGTTTGGCCCTTCTTCAGCAAGGTCTGTGAGCCAAGAGCAATCCCTAAGCAAGAGGCTGTAAACTTAAAGGCTACACTTGTTTACACAGGAAAATCAATGGGCTCATCTGCATTTTTGAGTACCTTGGAGAATCTCTATTTCCACACCTGATGAACCAGTTCCTTTCCTTCTCTTCTCTTCTCTTCTCTTCTCTTCTCTTCTCTTCTCTTCTCTTCTCTTCTCTTCTCTTCTCTTCTCTTCTCTTCTCTTCTCTTCTCTTCTCTTCTCTTCTCTTCTCTTCTCTTCTCTTCTCTTCTCTTCTCTTCTCTTCTCTTCTCTTCTCTTCTCTTCTCTTCTCTTCTCTTCTCTTCTCTTCTCTTCTCTTCTCTTCTCTTCTCAATACATCTGGTATCCCACTTGTCGTTGAAGAGTAGCTGCTTGCTAAACGAGGGGATTAATGTGGCCTGTGCTGCTCCTGTCCTCTGCATATTTTGTGTTTATAGCTAAATCCTCTAGTGCGGAGGGTTGGCCAGAGTTCAGCCTCCAGCCAGATGTTGCAGCACATGGCAATACCTCGCCCTGCTGCTGACCTTTCCACGTGCGGCATGTCACATACAGAGCAGCGCAGCAGCTCTTGCTGCAGGCTAGCGGTAGAGAGCTGGGCCTAAACCTGGACCTAACCAGAACCCTGAGTTTCCATGGAATGTTACTTCTATTGCTCATCAATTATATTAAATTCCCTCAATGCATTGCACTTGCAATACAGATGCCAAGGCTCCAAGCTGTATGGCAAAGCAACACCGGACTGCACTGAGCAAGAAATGCACATGTGTCAACATGCTTTGCAGTGGTAGTTTACAAATAACAGCATGCTATGGAGTAGCGGCGTGGAGAGGGGCAAAGTCCTGAATTCTTGTGCACACACAAGCTATAGGATGATTTTTCAGCCAGCTAACAAGCAGTGCAAATACAGTCTCTGAGGGTATGGAAAGAAACGAGTTCAAGGGAGAAAACTGGTATCAAAGGAAGTGAGAGCAATTCTCAAGAGCCATTCTTGTGTTGCCTGTCAACGCTGCCATCATCGTGGACTACTTTAGAGACGTTTGGAGGCTGATGATGGAGCTCACTGAAGCTTCACCAGGCGGAAGATTTGTAAAATGCAAAAGGCAGTGTAGGATTTTGAAACAACACACAAAGACCTGTCTTATCTCAAATTATCAATCAGAGGACAATTAGCTGGACCTATGCTGTTATACTTCTTTGCTGATTCCACTAATTTAATCATTACTCCCGCTGCTACAAGCAAGAAGGCAGCTCCCTCTAGTGATATGAGAAAATATGTCAATCAGCAGTTAAGGGGAAAGATGTTACATATGAATGTATTTTCTTTGTAATCCAGGTTAAAGTTCTGCATTTTAAGAATAATGGAGAGCATGCCATTTGCTTTCCTAATGCCAATTACTTTAAATAAGTAGCTAAGCTTAAGCTCAACATTTAGAAAATATTTTTTTTAACAATGAATTTCAGCTTAAACCTTGTCTCTCAAATACGGGAAAGGAAATACTAAGAATCTGGCCAGAGGAAATGAGCTTTCTGGCTCATTTAGTCCAATCTGGCTCAAGGTCCAATTGCAAAGCTATAGGAAGGGGCACAGGGAAAATATAATTTTTTAATCACCTTTTTCCCTTATTTAATAGCAATATGGAAACTTGGGCACTGTGGGCTGTATTCAGAGGGTGTGCTGCAGCATCAAGGAGAGTGTAGCTCATCTCCTCAGCTCCCTGTGGAAGAGAACTGGTGGTCTGGCAGGAACGATGGAAAGATTTTATGTAGTGGTGTCTCTGAGACAAGCAGAATGTGCAAACCACTTCCTCATCAGCTCGTTAGGTTATATTAAGTTTTGTGCCTAGACTGATTAGAGATGCATATAAGAGCTATGTGAAATACTTTCCAGTGACGCCTGTGGAGACGATTTGTGTCCATCGCAGCGTGTGCTTGTAGCATTTGCAGTTCTGGATTTTATACTGGCTGTGTTTAAAAAGAAAATTCAACTGTTCGGAACAGGTTCACTGTCTTGCTCCAGGCAGTAAATAGTTACGAATATTTTGTGAATATCTGCTTTTTATACTGTGTTTTATGATGTTTCAAAATTAAATTTGTTATTTTGCCAGGTATGTTTTCTACAGAAAATTTTTCATGCCTTTGGCATGACAATTACCCGTTTGATGATGCGTGTTTCTTTAAAAGGTAAATATTTCTATTTTGCAGCAGTTGTGTAATTACACATCATTATGCTGCACGTGCACAGTGACTTCTGTGTCTGTGAAAGAGAACAGAATCAACTGCTGGTGTGATGCATTATAGCAGACAATACAGCCTTGCGTCTGAATGCCCTTTTCCTGGTAAGAGCGGTGAACACATCCACTTGTGACCCATATTTCAAAACCACATTGTCTTCAGAGTGACAGTTCTGTGCCTCATCTGCAGCAACATGGCCCGTGGTGGAACTGCTGGCTCACAGCGAAACCTTAGGCTTGAGCTCACTCAAACGCTGTCAGCTCCTGCAGATGCTCACAGAAGGTAAAGGTTTCTCCTGCTGTAGACAGGAGGCAGCAGTTCCTATTGTTCATGTGGTGAGTAGTGGAGGGCAGGGTCTTTTTGCCAGAGAACTTACAGAATTGGGTCCTTAATTATTAATATTAAATAAATAAAACGTCTTTTGCTTATGGTAAACACTTCTGTTAACGGACTTACTGTCCAATCATGTAAGATGCCCTCCTGGTCCCTGGGGGGTGGGGAGAAGCATAGTAAACAATGCTGGCTTCTCCACCTCCTCAAAATCCAATATTATGTATAAAATTTTGTGGGGAAAACAATGAAGAATCCTTAATAAGAGCAAAGGCTTTTTGTAAGTACCCTCTTTGAGGAAAGGTTATCTGATCTTGTTCTTTTGTCTCAGAAAAGCTCTTAAAACAATGCACCATCTGCTACTGTTTGGTGGAAGCAAGCAGAGATCTCTTCAGACTGAGCAGCCTGCATGCTACTGTTTGCCATTTAACCCTTTCAGCCACAAACTTTCCCTTGTTTCTATGCAAACATTGGTTCTGAGCAGAAGCGGCGATGCCCTGCATCCCACCCTGGCCTTGGCCAGCCCTGCAGGATCTTTGCACAGATCTCTCCATTCAGGCTGCATCCTTGGCTAACCCCTGTAAATGCTGCATGCCCACATCTAGGATAATATCCCACACTTATCTGATGTGGTAATTATGAAGAATTAATTGCAAAGCTCCTTGAGACCTTCAGATGAAGTTGCAAGGTGCTGAAAATGGCTCTGCTGCGAATGGGGTTTGTTCCATCGAGGGCTGTCTGTAGCTGTCGCTGTGTCACTCAGCACAGGCGCAACCCGTGAGGTGCCGCTCTGCTGAATTCACAGCGCAGCACTGCATGGAAAAGGCAAAGCGTTTCCATTGCATTTTCGGTGGGGTCTACCTCTTAAATGGGACATGAAGGTTGAGGGGGCATTTTTTCATATATTCATTCTTCACCTTTGAAACGTGGAATGCGAATGAGCTATTTGAAATTCCCCCTCACCCTGGAAGTTTTTTCAGTTCTAGGTAAGCAAGAATCATCTGGCGATGAAGGACTATTCATTCTTTTGCAATAGCTTAAGAAGTGCCTCAGAAGGGCACCAAGTACCCACCACTTTGGGAAGTGCCACCTTACCAAAGTCCTGCTCAAAGCTGTCGTGAGTCTCAGCTCCAGGGCTCAGAGCAGCAGAGGGCTGTAATGTGAGGCTGTTTGGTGTCCTCAGGCTCTCTCTGGGAGACTGGGTGGCAATTTCCTCTTGATTCTGCACTTTGGAAATAGTCTCACACTGGTAGCAATTCCTCTGAGCTGTGAGTTCTCTCTGCGGACTGTGTCAAGGTAACAACAATTACTCAGCGTTTTTGAGCTCGTGCATGAGTATAAGCAATCTTTTGTACTAAAAAATGGCTATTTCATTTTAACAAAGCTATCGTTTATTAAATTCTGTTAAATGGAAACAAAAGACTCACTAAAAAGCCATACCTGCAAATCCCCTTTCAAAAATCCCCTTTCTTGTACCTTGATGTTGTCAGGAAAGCTAACAACACTCGTCTTTACCTACTCTAAATGCTGCTCTGAAAGAGCTGGATATTTTTCAGCCTGGTGGAAAATAGAAACAACAACTTTGCAGTTTGACGCTTAATTTATGAGGGCTGCATTGTACAATCTGTGCCACTGTTAGGGCTTGGTTGCACAATCTAGCTCTGAACCTTGGCAAAGTTTTCTGAGATCTTTTCAGAAACATAAAGTACTGATCTCTGTTCCAGTGTTTCGGGGACATGTGCTGAGCATGGCTATGGGCCAACTAAGATTTGCTATATATACTTTAATATTTCAAAACTGCATCAGCACCAGGTTCCACAGTCCTGATGAAGATCTCAGCTAACTGGTTTTACTTTGTTTTGATCTGTAACTATCTGAGCTTAATTAAAAAGATTAGGAAAGAAGGTGTGAAAATGGGTATTTATTGATCAAACCTCAGCTGAAACACAGAGAGGGACACCGAGACACACTGAGATGGTGACAGATGTTCTCTTTTTTATACAGAAAAATGAATGTGGAAAATGTTGGTTATTTTTTTTTCTTTTATCGGCAATCAGCTTAAGGAAATCTCATTTCATTTTTCTCATTAATAAGCTTTTCTTTGTTTTTCATGACCCAGAAACTGCTAAAACGATTAGAACAGCTTCCACTAAGGCGTCTTGGATGTAGTCTTCAGAAAGTGGGAGCAAAGGTGGATGAGAGAGAAAGAGAAGAGGTAACGGGGATTTCTTAAAAAGCAGTTCTCATCTTTGTTCGGAAAATGCAATGAGTTTTTGTGTTCTGTTAGTTTTTCAGTCAATGACACTCTTTCCTTTGGCTCTTGAGAAATGCATGCTTCTGTTTGGAAAGACTGATGGCAAGGTCCACATCCAACCCTGGCTGTTTCCTGGGAAGGCGACTGCCAATATCAGTGGAAATCAATGCAGATTCTACAGAAAATACTGAGATTAGGCAGGAGTGGGCAGCAGCCCCTCTCTTCCAGACACAACCAGCTCTGCAGTGGGCATAAACCATCACAATTCCCAGATGAGACTCTTTGGATTTTTAAAGAGAAAGCATTGTAGGGTCTGCAGTAGGAGGCAGAGCTGTGATCTAACAGCTCGGGACATCAGGATTCTGCCTGGTGGCTGCTTGCTCTGCCTTAGCCCGTGGGGCTGGCCGGTGCACTGAACTTATGGTAAAAGCGTTACAGTCTTTTTGACTCTTAAAAGATGCAGAATGTTACAGAAAGCCACTTCTATAGGTAACTGGATCAAAAGAAGGATGAAATTGCATACACATTTACTGGCAGTTTGGAGAATTCCCATCAGTGAGTCATTTGCATTAGCAACAAACCTCTGTCAGCCGCCCCTGCGGACTGCCAAGCAGCCGTGCATGAAATGGAGACATTTCTTATGGAAAGAGGCACCTGAGGGATTTCTTGCATGAACATAAGTCACTGTTTTCACAGCTATAATTAAACATGTAAACACAAAACTCTGCTGTTGACACTGGTTGTGAATAAGGTCATGTTCAAGTGCGCTGATTTTGTAACACTGGATATTTTATATTTGTGGATGAGGCTGGAAAACAGTTTTTAACAGGTGGCTTTGTTCAGATGAGCTCTTGAAGAGAATATCTATTGTAGCCAGCTGTGGCCTCATAACTCAGTATCACTGGTAGCAACAGTGGAAGTCAGAGCTTAGACCTAATTCAGCTGCTTTTACTATCACATTTTCTAACCTAGCTCTAGCTACGCTAGTGATGAGCTATACAGGCACAGATCTACTGAGGGCTAAGAACACAGCACTACTCCCGCCTGTTAGCAGTTGTGTACGCTGCTCAAGAGACAGGCTTCCTTCACTCCCTATAAATGCTCCGCCATACGGAGTTCAGGCACTCTCACTGCAAATATGTCTGGAGCAGGAGAAATTATGACCCTGGAAAGCGTGTTCCTCAGTCACCTCCTTAACACACCGGTGCTCCTTTGCCATGAGGCTTTCTGTCTGATCAGATCGTTGCTGTGTGCCCTCAGCAGGCGTTTGAATTCGCTGATGCTGGAGCAACCTCAGGAGCAGCTTGATTATGGGAGCCTCGTGCTGTCCTTACGGGCATGTGCTGCCCACTGGTGTGTACAGAAGGACTCTCATCCACTTTTGCTTCCCGTGAGTGAGCGCACAGGCTTCAGGACTAGCTGCAAAATTAGAATCTAGATCATATGCAAATGAAAGTTGAGGACAATCCAAAGACAGGCTTTTACCCTGAACCTTTGTATTATTTACTTTACCAGCAGCTAGGAGAGAGTTAGACATGGGGTGGTCTTTCTTTTGTATTGTCCCTTTACTGTCACTACTGCTGCATCAGAGGGAGTCCTCAACCCACGAGGGGGTGAGTCTGGAGTTCACAATATAGCAACACTTTCCACTTCTAATCTCTAAATACAGCAATATTTTATCTGCAAGTAGCTCTCCTCATCTTTTGAAACAGCACGTGCAAGAGGGTTGTGATTTATTGTTTGAGAGGTTTTATTGGTGGGTTTTTTTCTGTGATGCTCTGAGGACTTTGTTTGACTCCCTGCTCAAACACACCGGAGCTTTGCTTTCTCAGTAATTGCACTGTTCAGGAGATCAGCGCAATCTGTCTTATTTCTACTTTGTCTGATGCTTGTCCATTACAGCTGAGGGGCTATTCCCATCGGGGCCCACGGGGGTTCTGCACCTCCCTTCCATTACTGTGAATTAGAGTTGCATATAAACACGCACGCATCAGGACAAGAGTAATGGACCCCACCATTTTCTTCAGACTGGTGGGCTGCACTCTCGAAGGTGCAGTGCATATGCAGCTCTGACTCTCGTCACTGCAAGCTCTGAGTGCTCATGTTTTATACATTTGCTGTCTTCTGTGACAGAACAGCTCCATAATCCTTGCGACCGATCTCTTGGAGCACAAATCAGCCCAACCTTTGTGAATGTGGTAGTTGTGCACAAAGAAGAGGGGTTTAGCTTTCAGTAATTCCAGTAACTACTGTTCATAACTTTGATAAGCTGAGCTATCTGGACTTACCACACCAGTTTTCATTTTCCTCCTGTTTACTTTGCACTGTGAAGCTGAAAACTATCTTCTTAAAAAGAATGCTGTGCCTTATATCCTGCCTCCAGTTAAAAAAACTGCCCTTCTTCTCATTAGAGCTCTCTGCAGTTTAACTGCCAGTGGGTTGGCACAGGCACCAGTGAACTGCCTGTTAAGCAGAGCCATGCCATCCCTGCGTGGCAGGGATCCCACAGCACCAACACCTCATCCTTTGCTCTGAGCGGGAAGCTGGGGACATGGTGGCCAGTTTGCTGCACATATGTCCTTTCTTCAGTAATGCCTGTTCAGGTCATATTTAATCTTCTAGGGCTCAGGGGATTTATTCTCTAAGGGAAGATCTCTCTGCAGAGAGACGTGTGGCCCCATGGGGGGCTCTGGCTTTGTCCTTCTCTGCACTGGGCAGGGGCATGGTCTGGTTTGCAGTTAGCGATTGCATCTGAACTAACAGGTCTCTTCATGGTCCCCTCTGTCCCCAGAGATAACCCCCCCGCGGCAGTTACACGAATATGTCTTCGCTCTCTAAGACACAGGCTAAACACAGAAGGTGTTCTATCGCCTGCCATCTGCATTAAACATTTAATTAGCGTTGGCTGACTGAAAACAACCTACATTAACGTAATCCTTTTTTCTAAACTTCCTGCCTCACAACTTGTTTTCCATAATAATTACAATGCTCTGACATGTGTCCTGTTCAAGGAAACTTAGTGTTTGTGAGTAGGTGTTGCTCTACATTAATGCTGTTCACGCATCAACATACACCCAACCTGTAGAGCTGCAGTAATGAGAATTTTTCACCCACTTGGGGAGCAAAGTGAGTGAAAACAATTACTAAAAATGAATTTAGAGTATTCAGTTGATGAAATCACTCTTTAATCCCCTGCAAAAAGGAGATCAGTGGAGATTTAACTAGGTACTCATAAAGATAATCGATTTATTCTTCTGCCAATGCCGTATGTTGAAACATTGAGGGTTTTATTTTACTGGGGTGGGGAGGGAGATGTGAGAGACGTGTTCCTTTCCAAGCACGGAGCTCTGGCCTGGGGGGCCGTTGGGCCGCCACTGGCATTGTGCTCCCAGGGGTCGGCAGGCACAGCCAGTGGGGATGTGCCTCCCCATGGTGGAAAGCCAGAGCTCCCTTGGGCAGGAGGGGCAGGGCTCAGCTGCATGGAAGGAAATCCCCCCCTCAGTTCCCTGTCTCCTCCTGCTGTTGGGAGGTTGCATCTAGGGCAAAACTACTGTAGGGGAGATCCATCTCACCGAAAAACCCCAGCTGAACCTTTCCTATTGATCTTTCATCTCTCTACAAATAGGTGGTTCCCTCTTTCAGTATATCTTGTGTCAAAATCTGCCTACTTGGCAATTTGCTGGGTAAGGAGTAAAGAGCAGTCTGGCTCTGTGCTGAATTGGTGCTATTTATTTTAGCTACGCGTGTGTGTGGTGCATTTAGCAGAGAATAATATATCCAAATTTGTTTACCTTCTAGTGAAGAATCTGTGAGATGGAGAGGCTGGGCTGGTTATTGGCTTTTCATGCAATAGGCTTATGCCTACCTCGGAGCCCTTATTCACAGGAAAACCTTTTAAAAAGACAAATGAAGGCATTTAATAAATATGCTCTTTGTAGAAATGAAATAGCCCAAGCTTTGGCATCTATTCTCTGCCTATTTATGTGTGAGCACTTAACTTCCATATAGCTCTTCTTATCTACAGGTTTCAAAAGTACATGGGGTTAGGTTTATAATTCCTTTCTTACTTCTGGGAAAGCCTAGGCACCAGAAGGTGAAGTGATGTGTCCAAAATCAGTGGCAAAGCCACAGATAAAATTAAGAGATGTAGTTTCACAGGTGCAATAAGGGGAGACGAAAGTAATTAGATCATTACCCAAGTTAGATCATTACTTCTTAATGTGATAGCCTCTACTTCAGTCCCATCTCTCCTCTCACCTCGGGACTGACAGACTTTTCAGTGCTAACCAAACAGACATATAACAAAAGCCACTCACTACTAACATTCTGGCAACCTTCTGATCTGAGGAGACTTGCTGGCATTTCACGGTTCTGCCCTACTGATCTGAAGTTACTGGACAACATATGGAGTGGCACTCATACTTGAGGTTGCCAGAGGGTCCCTGGGCTCCCTGTGCTGCTTTCTGAGGGCACCTGTGGCTCTTCTTGCCGTTAGATTTGTGCGCTGTGCAGAGAACAAGTCTGCAAATACTCAAGGATCCAGCAGCCACCCCCTCTGAGCAGTACAGATACAGCCTAGGGAGGTAGCCTCACTGCTCAGGGATTTTCCAAGACGCAACACTTCCAAAGGGAAAGGGGAGATCAGGCTTAAACACTGCTTTTGTAGCTTTGAAAGGCTTGGGCTATGGCACCTGGGTCTCACTGTTGCATTGTGTCAACAGGATCTACCTTGCAATGTGTTGCTTGGGTCTTCACCAGCGTTGAGATGCCTCTGTCCTGCGCTATGAGTGATCCATGGTAATTCTGTGCTCACAGCGCTCCCACCAGACAAAGGACAGGGTATTTCCTTCCATCTGTCCAGGGCTGTTGTTCCCTCAGTGTTACTCACAAGGCTAATCCTGCCGAGTCCATGAAACTTCCTATCTGACGACACATGTAAGTCATCAGGATCTGGGGTGTCCAGAAGCATTTGTATAGTCATTGGCCTGTCTTGCTCATCCTTGGATGTCTCAGGCTCTGGGACAGAGGATGATTCATTGAAAAGGCCCAAAGTTGTGTCAGTCAATGTTTTGTCAGCAGAGTCTTTAACCCTGCTTGCTTTATTCAGTCTTTTAGTTGCCATCTCGATCTTTTCTGCAAGTTCCTTGGAGAGATTATGTACGGCTTTCACTCGATCCTGTTTACTTCTGTATGGAGAAAGACCAGAAGTCGAATCCTTGGAGTAAGGTTTTGCATCTTTCTGAAGAAGGGAAAAACTCAGAGGAGGCGTATGGAGACCTGAGGGAGAGCAGTCCCTCAAGTCTTCATATTTCAGAGGACTGAGAAATGAGAATTCAGATTCCAATGGTGCTGGAGAAGCTAATGCTGCTCTTTCTTTAGGTGATTGAACTGTACCTAGAAGTTCATTCCTGTTTAAACAAAAAAAAAAAGGAGAAATGTCAGGTTATAAAGACAAAGTAACAGCAGTGTTCTGCACAGACTGGTATCCTCAGCTAAAGTGCCTCGCAAAAGAAAAGGAAACAGATTTCCCTGTCTTTAGATACATTTGTCAAATGATAAATTCAGGATTCGGCTTTAACTGCTGACAAATACGGAGAAGAATCAGCCTGGGGCTGGCAAGGAATAATTATTATTTAAAAATACAAAGCAGAAAAATAGAAAACATAAAAGTAGGCCAAAAAATTTGCCTCAACCTGGATAGCCAGAGCACCAGTCTCTTTCCATGCTCTAAAGCACTCACAGATGCTCCCAGGTTCGGTAACAGCTCTGGACTCCAGCACAGTGAGGCTGATTTTAAGGTCAGACAGTACATTAGTCCATTGCTCTATTTTTCATCATTTACAACAGAATATTATGAAAAGTCTGCAGTGTGTGCTGAGAAAGAGGCTTTCTAGGATGCTTTTTATGTCTGAGTACCTGCCTCTGTGATCTTTCCTTGGTAGAGTACAGGATGTTTTATCCACCCAGGCCATGAAACTCCTCTCCAGGATTCCACCACTGGTTTGCTCCTGAAACAGGAGTGACCGTTAGTGTAAGCACCAAATAGCTAGGCAACAAGAGGATAGTATTGGGCTTTTGTTCCACTTAACTGGCTCATGTAACCAGAAAACTGCACATGCCAAACACCAAACCTGTTCTTTTAGCTCAAGGAATGGAGATTTCCAGGCTTTTGACCCAGAAGGCAAGGGTTCCAGCCTTACTAATGAGCCCAGCAGTTCTTGCCATAATTAGAAGTTAATTGCTCTGTTTTTCCAGATAAAACTCTTTCCCCCTGACACTTCAAAGCATTTGCATAAAGCGTTTAATCTCCTACATGGTTCTGTACTGATCAAGATTGGAGGGTTTTCAGTCTGCCGCTCCTTTATGACTTACTTGCTCAAGTTTACACTGAGGACTTTCTTTTGCAGAAGCTTTTTCCCCAATGAGCTTGCGTGTTTTGTCAGAACACATTTTCTTTCCAATAGCTTCTTGCTGTTTCCTGTATACTTCTTGCAATCTCTTGTTTCTTATCTCCATGGCCTGCACCAAAGACTTTTTCTCTTCCAGGATTTTTTTCTTTCTTTCTTCATTCTTTTGATACATAAATTCCTGAACAATTTCAGGGCTGTACGGGTGAGGTTTTTTAGTGCTTGCCCTCCTCTTTGAAGGGTGCTTAAGGTTTTCTTTCTCAGACCCTTTCCGGGCAGGGCTGCTTGAGCCCTTCTGTCTCTGAGGAGATATGTTTTCTCCTCTTTTGCAGTTTCCTGAGCTGCTGGGCTTAGCTCCATCTTTTATTAATGAAGATCGGATCTTTTCCCCACTGAAGGCAGAGGGAGTTATGGCCCGAGGACCGGGTGAAGGAGAACGGATCCCTAGGAATACCTGCAGAACTTCTACCTTGCCTTTTGCAGTATCTTTTGGGAGCCTAGTATGTCTGTGTTCATCATGATACTGGCTTTGCAAATGCAGGTTCCTGAGTATTTGTTTTGTATCCTTGGTTGGTGCATTGCTGCCCCTCTCAACAGGCTTGCTGCGGGGAACCATGCAGCTTTTGAATTCAGGGTTTTTCCCCACAGGTTCATTTCCCTTTTCTCTGAAGCTGTTTTCCATCACTGGCATGGCTACAAATCCTCTACCAGGTTCTGTGGGAAACATTTTGAAAAAACAGTGGTGTTATTATTTCAGAGATGTTTCAATTCCTGTATCTGTCATGTGCATCTCAAAACCTGCTTCCTACTATAGGTCTGAGAACTATCTGCACGTGTAGCCTCGGCTTGTACATCTGTTGTGAAATCTGTAATGTTCTAAGGAGAAGGCAAACCTGTAAGTGTGAAATTTGAAGTTGCAGTGGCCAATTGTACATGTGATGTGTAGTCTGTGGCCCTTCAGTATAAACAGAATTTAACATATATGGGCAGTGAAACTCTTTATCTCATGAACCTCTAATCTTGTCACTGTAGCACAATGAGAACTCGGTGGCCAGCCTCAGCTAACCGAGATGCAAGGAAGCTCTACAGCTGTGTCTGGCAAACCAAACCAGCTGAAAAGCAGTGTACGCTAGTATGTGCAGGACCTGAGCTGATGCCGTATCTCTGCTAGGGTGACATAACCTGTGTCATGATCCAGACAAGTCTTATTTTAAGGGCAATAGTGCATTTGCATTGTCTCTTCAAAACCACAATGGATCCATTGTGCCAGTTGACGAGGGACAACAGCTTTAGTAGTTGTTCTGGGTGGTCATTAACCTGACAGGTGAGTTATTGCAAGAGTCATTAATAATAGGTGCTCAGAAGGACCTTGAAACCTTTTATTTCAACTAGTTTTAATAAACAACTTTATTGTTTGTGTGCCAAAACAACTAGTGTAGCAGAGAGGCAACTGTACCAAAGGTATTTGCTGTGGTCTGCTCTTCAGCTGTCCTCAGATTTGGAAATGTAGGGGGTGGACCAAGTAACTTTCTAGCTAACTTCTGACCTTCCCTCCATGCAGAAGCACCATGTGGCTTTGTACCTGAAACAGAAGACTTGTATTTAATTATTAAACCCTCACTATTCCTTGAAAGGAAATTGTAATTCTATTATAGATCTTTTTAATGGTCATTTCCGGGAATCACATCCAAGGTGTGGGGAGATCTAAAAAGTTTCAGTCAGTGCAGGTTTAACAAAAAAAAAAGGTTGATGATACTTGGGTAACAAAAAGTTTTTAAAGCACTCAAGCCTTGCAGGCTATCACTCTGCGAGGGTCTGTTCACTGACTGACAGAGAGCTGGTTCGTGACTCAGATGAGGGCAACGCATGAATGTTCAGTGATTTCCTAAGGCTTTACCATTAGCATTTATATCATTTAACACTTGAAGCATGTTCACACAACTCTTACAAGTTTTACTCAGAAACCGTTGACTCCCAGAGCCCTCAAGAACACTAAGAGGAGGTCAGGACACCGACCTGAGAGCATCTGAGAGCATCTTTCTGTGACGGCAGCTGCAGACAGCTGGTACTTACTGAGTACCAGCAGATTTGAGAACTGGAGGGAGGGGGATGATGAAAATATTATTTTCCTTGTGATTACTTCAAACTCACTAGAGTAAATTAATTAATTTTTAAACTGGTGAGAATCAGCAGGATGCAGTGTGGAAGAATCAATGAACGATACAGGACAAGGGACAATGTATAATGCAAAAATAAACGATGCAGTATGCAGCACAAACAAATTATTCTTGCTTAATAGGTGGTGTCACATAATAGACATTTATCACTGTTTTACTTCATAATTCCAGGTTGCATTCACAGCATGCCAATACTTGCACTGGCATAATTATAAGGAAGAATTTTTTTACAATGAGGGTGGTGAAGCACTGGCCCAGGTTGCCCAGAGAGGTGGGAGATGCCCCATCCCTGGGAACACTCAAGGTCAGGCTGGACGGGGCTCTGAGCAACCTGATCTAGTGGAAGATGTCCCTGCTCACTGCAGGGGGTTGGACTGGATGGCCTCTAAAGGCTCCTTCCAACCCAAAGCATTCTGTGATTCTATGTTTCTATGATAATTATGTATTTATTGCAAACACTTCTCCAGCAGAAGGTGACTAAACAGGTACTTATTTGGTATTTGCATGGATATCCTCCCCATCAAATTCTCCCCCAATGAAAATATTTAAGCTTCTTTTTAAAGAAAAGATTTCACTCTTAGTCAGTACCACCCTCAGCTCAAAGATGTGGTTCAGTACTCAGCCAACTGACTGCCTCAGGCTCTTCTAGCTTCTGTTCAGTAAACTTGTCAGTGGGCTGAGCTGACTGTGTGCAGCACCTCAGAATCACCTGTTGGACACGAAGCACTTTCAGAGACTGACTGGTTAAAGGGATTGCCCCGAGAGTCCCCTTTGCTGTAAGGCAACATCTCAGTTGCCAGCCCCAGGCTCCGTACCATGGCCACTGAGGGAGGCACAGCCTCTTACATCAGCAGGATTTGCAGCAGACTCTGAGATGCTCTGGAGGCTCATCTTACTCGTACGGTTTGGGTCATGTCACAAGAGAAATTATGTTCTTCAGACAAGGAAGAGCTTCACTCTCTGTGGGGCTGAAGTCACTTCCTATAATCACGGGGACTTACTTGGGAAGCCTTCAGAGGAATTATTCATTAGATCTAAGCAGTTTGGTGTCTGACAGCTGGAACCATGAGTGGAATTGCCAAAATTTGTTGGACTTGGAGCAGCCGAGATCCATCACCGTTTTTAATGAAACACCTTGCTGTATTACTTTGTTTTCTAGTTTAGCAGTATTAAAAATGCAGGATGTAATTATTTTTATGCTGTCTTGATTTCTCTGAATGCAACTGACAAGTTAGTATGTAGATCTAAATCTTTGCTTCACCATGTTTTCTGATTTCAATTAAATCTTTTTTTTTTATCTACAGCATTTATTAACTACAGAAACTATTATGCTAGATTTCAAGAGCAGTATTTCTGATGAAAACACTTGCTAGAAGGAAATTTTTTATTTAAATATTATCCTGTTTTTTTCTACCTATGAACAGATGAATATTTTATAGCTGTTGTGACTTAATTTTTTGTTAACTACAGCAAATTTATAATTCATCAAATTCTTGAGTACTCTGGCTCTGACCCCTGCCCCTCATTCATCTCTTTGTAGCCCTGCCTTGGCTCTTTCACTGACAGAAACTAATAGCCAATAAAGACACCATGACACTGGCAGTTACAATGATGAATGCTTCACGTGGCATGGTCTTATTATGACCCACTCTCAGAGGAAGATCAAGCCATTTTTCAAACAATCCATTAAAACAAAAAAAAAAAAGAGGAAGAAGGAAATTATTATATATTTCATGCATTTTAAATAGTACTTACGTAGCAGAGCACATGATGCTGCTATGCTCATCATTTCTTCTGCACAGTATTAGATAGCTTGGATTTTTTTCTTTCTGTTTCACACAAATTGCATGTGTAATAACTTGGCTAGTGTAAAATACAACCTTTGCTTTGAGTGAGCTTTGAGTGAGCAGCGCCCATCGCACTTCCACTGTTTGTCTGTTCTCCACAAAGTCTGAATGCAACTAAATCCAATGCAAAGTAATAGCATTAAATGGGTAAAATTACTCCAGTAATTAAAAACTCCACTTAGCTATACCCGCCAAAGAAAAACCAAGAACTAGTGATTGGGAATCCTGTTCCCATTGTTGACTTTGTAGTAAGGCTGTGGACAATTCTTCTGACTTTTCACTACTTTGATTCAGTCCCTATTTTGCAGGCCAGGGAACGCCTGCCTTTTGGTGGCACTCTTAATTCACCAGGAAACACAGAACTGAATAGGTGATGGACAGCTCTTCCCACCTAGGATGTATGGCTTATTTTTCAGTGACAGAAAGTGGTATCAGGTGGCCAATCTGGCACCCCATCCCAGGGGCCTCAGCACAACTGACCAGCAGCTAACCTGTTTAGTTACAGTTAATTTAGAAATCAAGCCTTGTTTCCTTGTGCTGCCTGTGGTCATCTTCCGCCTCCCTGAACAAATGCTGATTTTTGCCTGTTCCCTCAGTGGTTTTCTTTGTTACCTGCTTGGTATAACTAGGCCCTGGTCCTTGACTGCAGATCCTAGGATTTAGTATTGTTTTAACACCCAGCTAAAGATTTTGGCAGGTGAGTGCTCAGATGCCACTGACCTCCAGTAGTTTTGCCCATAAATTTCTGTAACTTCTCTTGATTTTCATCCTCACCTTTGCCTGTCGCTGCTCTCACCAGAACAGAGGACTTGGGTGAAGGCTGCCTCTGGCTTTGTGTTTGAATTCTCCATGCTGAGCTTCTCTCTGGTCTTTGGTCTTTAATCAGAAGGAAAAAACCCACAGAAAAGAATTAGTATGCAGCTAAAAACAAACTGGAGACATGACTGCTGGCACCAACAAACCAAACCCAGTCCTGTTCCATTGGAACACAAAAGGGGGAGTCTCTCTAATGACACTGGTCACAGAACAAGCAGGACTCCCTTTTTTGTGGTGCTGGAGATGTCCCAGCAAAACAAGCATTGGTTAGGATCCCGGAGGTTATGACTGTGACCCCCATCTACCTGTACAACAGCGTAACATGCAGACAGCCCTGACCAAAATGGCACATCCAGTAGGTGCAATGGGACACCTTTCTCTTGGTGCTCCAGACTAACCTTTCCCAGCAGAGTACACAAACGCTGCATGCTTGGGCAAGTTGCCTGGAACAAACTGTTATGATACAGCATTGCTAACCTATGATCTTGAGGGCTTTTTTAGAATCCCTCCCTTGTCCAGGGATGGTAAATTCCTCTCTGCCTGGTATTGTGTGCTTTTCATCAGGCAAGGAGACACCAGACCTCAGGGTCACAGCCCTAAAGCCTAAACAGGTGATTGAAACCTGTTAGGCTACAAGGAGCAGCGCAGATGCTGGTATCTGACAGCATTGAGTTCCTGTACATGTGACAAGGAGAAGCAGCCTTCCTAGGCCAGACTGCAGGTGTCTGACAGAGGTAGTATCTGGCAAAGCAGCTGTGACACACTTTTTTTAATGGTAGAGTACAGTTAGACAAGCTGAACAAGCTGCATCTGAACCAAGTGCCTGGAGCTGTTAACCTCCAGCCTTAGAGGCTGCCTTCGATCTGCAAGTTGAACTGTTTGTCTGGTAGTTCCCTAACTCAGTTGTGTAAAATGCTCTGGGTTCAAAACAAACTAAACTAGCCTTTCCCCTGAGAATGTTCAAAAGAGGCTCGGCAGGGATTGTGGCTTTGGCTTCGGACCATTAGGAGGGGTGATGCTGCGCAGTGATGGCAGAATGCGCTGCCTGATTCAGCTGGAAGGGGGAGACGGTGGCATGGACATGTGCTCCCACAGGCCCGAGGTAAGCACTATAATATACTTCCATAAATCATTGTAAAAGGTGTTTTGGAGTGAATCTAAGAGAAATACGCATGGAAGCTGGTGGTGTGTGACAGGGATTGTAGTGCTCAATGAATTAACATTAATGCTATTATAGCAATAAGATTTATTATGTACAGCTTTTCAGCTCGTCTTCTCTAGTCTAATATACCCCCAGTAATCCCCCGTTGGCTGAGAAGATGGCCAAGTGGGCAGGCTAACCAGGCTAGCCGAAGGCAGTCCTTGCTCTCCAGTACTCACAGCAACCTGAGGTCTTAAATCACGCTAAACTAAAGTGGCAGCTGTAGATGAATGGTACTTCAGGCCCAAATCTAGCAGCAAAGCAGGATAAGAAAGTCTAATAATATTTGCTTTCAGATCCACACTAGTTCCAGTGAATGCACTGTTAAATCCCCTGTAATGCCCCTGAACTACACGGTTCCTGCTTTAAATACCTGTGATGCCTCTCTACATTACTGTGCAGAAATTTCCCATTTCATGCTTTTTATCTGGCAAAAGGAAGAATGTGGGAGGAAAGGGGAGAAAAGAATATATTTGCAGCAAATTATTTACTATTTTGTGGAAAGAAATTTATAAATTTTTGCATGCTGGGCAGTAAATCCAGTGGAGAAGTGAACTCAGTAGGCAGGTTGATATGTATAGCACAGGGAGGTTTACAGCTCCCCCAAGGGCTGCAGCAGTAAATGAATTTATCGCATGCACATGGTTGCTGCCCAACATAAACCAAAGTTTATGTGGGGCAGAAGCTGTGTCGTTAGTTACTCAGCTGTGCTGAAGCACTGTTAGGTAATACATAGTTTCAGCCTTTCTCCATAGATGCCAGGCTACTACTGACCTCTGTAAACCGGAGCAGAAGGAGCAGATGCCACTTTGCACACCTTTCTCTTCAGGGGTCTTTTTTGCTGTGGCTCTTTAGCATAGGAAGAGATCAGGCACTTCTGCTCCTGAGATGCTGCTTGCTGCTTTTGCTTCTGCTCCTGGATTCTCTTCTTGAGTTGCTCTAACTTCTTTTGGGGTGATTTTTTCCTCAACTCTTCCAGCTTCTGATCACTGGGCCTGCTGGCTGATGGAAGGTGGTCTATAGGAAGCAGGACAGCTGTGGATGCAGGAGCATCGCTCTGGCTGCCACGTGGGACAGCTGAGAACAGACTGCTCCCAGCAGGGGTGTGAGGTGGGTGACGCAAGGAGCAGGGAGATTTTTCCTTTTGTACTGTGCGACCTCTTGAATCCGCCTGCTCCCTGAAATTGTCCCTTCTTGGTTTATACAGGCCCTTTGCAGAAGACCACGTCCCAGCTGTGCCTTCACCATCCACAGCCTCCCTCCTGGCAGGGCTGCAAGGTGCTGAGCATGAGTCTTCCCTGGGGGACAGCAGTGTCATTTGGAGTGGGCCAGAGCTGACAGCAGGGCTCTCAAGGAAACAGGTCTGTGACCAAGCAGGGGAAAGAGCAGCACAGTTTCCCTTCCTTAAGGAAAAGAAAAACAAGACTGAATATGTAGGGTATTTTATTAAATTATTCAATAGACTGCTAATACGAATGACAGTTGTGTTTCCAGAACACGCTCTGATGGTGGTCTCAGTGTCCCCACAGGATCAGCGTTTGGCCAGTTACCAGCAGTTTGGTAAATGGAGATAATATTGGGAAAGTACCAAGTGGACTGTGATTATTACAAGCATGGGCAGATAGACTAACACAGAGAACTAATGTCAGGGCATTGGCTGTTCCACTGGCCTGTTGGTCAGTATTTCCGAGGGTGAAATTGTCTGGTGACTTTTTCTTTTTTCCTAATGAATACTAAGGCTTTTTCTGGAGTCCTGCATCCCAGAACTTTAAATCCCTTTATGTGTGCTTTCGCCTCTTCATCCACCAAGTGCTGTACGTTAAGGTTATTATTTACCTGCAGGCTGGAGGAATCTCATTGCTCTTTTTGTTATTCAAAGCTGTTTCATCTCTGTTCCTCTCGCCATCTACAGCATAGCAAAATTATGTCAATGTCAAAATGACAAAAAAGGCTCCTTAACCATTAAATTAAACCAGTTCATTTTACTGGGGACTATTCCCCAACCAAACCCTTTGGACCCTTTGGACACCTGGGTACAATTTCGCTCATACTTGTAATGAGCCTGGCAGCATTGCAGTTCTGGGAAGGAAAAGTAAGAGTTTGTTCTTTGCTGTAAAAACCTCTGTGTACGCTGTCTCCATGCCACCCAGGGCTGCAGGGCAGACTCAGTATTTGGTTACTAGCTTGCACAGAAACCTATGCTAGCTTTAGTACCCCATGTCCCACCTACTTGAGTACCATAGTATATGGTGTTAAAGCGTTCTCTGCCAGGTCACATCGTGCCCCTGTCATTTAAACCCAGTGCCACATTCATCGCATCTTTCCTTCCCTTGTTCAAAAGGCTTGGGAGCAAGAGAAAAGATTCATGTGCAAAACCACGAGCTCCAGCAAAGCTTCTAACAGAGCAACTCAACACACCTCTCTTGCTATCCTTGTTACTGAGACAGGGGTCCAGGCAGTGAGCCATCTCCTTGAGCATGGTACAAAGCCCTGCTGCTTAGGAAGGAAAGAGCATCCATAAATATCAAAGGCTGGCAGCTTAAACTGTTCCCAGCCAATAAGCCATCTCAAAAACAAATACCCAGCAGATGCAAAAATAGTAAGTGAAGTCTGTTCTTGTCATTAGTTTGCAAGAGTTCTGGAATTTCGTTAAATTTCCTGCTTTTTTCTTAACCCACTTTGCCTTTTAGAGATGATTTTAAACACGTTATGTATTTCCTGCAAAAGTAAACAAACAAAATGCTGTATTTACATCACTTCAGTTACCTCTAGGAAAAAAACCTCAGAGGAGAAGCACAAGTAACATTTACTTTGCTGTAGCTGGTGGATATTAATGCCGCGTCTTTTGCCTGAGCTCTGCCCAGCAAGGTGTGACTCCTTGTGCATTGTGGTGCATTGTGATATTCTTCAGGGAACACTAGTAGAAAGCTGATGAGAATATACCCTTTCCTCAATAAAGAGGGCCTTTCACTGTCTCTTGTCACCTTCCCTTCCCTCCAGCACCAAAGCAATCCCCCTGTCTCAGCATTTTCCCAGTAACTCAGAACTCACCAAAGCTTTTTTCATGCCAAGGCTTTCTTCTGGCTGTCTGTGATTTGGCACAACTCCATGTTTGATGATAAAATTTGTTTTCAATCCTTTGTAGCTGTGAAAAGGCAGATTTTTCTTTTGAAGGGAGACATATGTTTTTTTTTCCATGGTAGCCTTTTGCTGGCATACGCTGCCTCTCTGATTAATTTTGCAGCTCCTAGTTACTGTGTAAATACTGGCATGTCTAAGCATGTTCCATGTGGCATTTCCTACAGTTGGAAAGAATGCAGTTGACTGGGAAGATAAGAGATTAAATCAACTCTGTCCATTATTTACACTTTGCATGTATGTGTGCCTCAGATTTTTACCAGAGCTGCTCTGATGTTTTTAAAAACAGCATAAGCAGGAAGTAACCCCAGCCAATAGCAACTTCAACAGTGTGATACTAGTGTCAGGCCTTGAGTGCGTGAACAATGCTGCATGCATTTGGCTAATATCACATATTCATCCAAGCAATTTCACTGTTATGACTGCAGCTGCTGTGCCTGATATAAACGTTCTTATGTTTCCTAAGAGGACAGTAAGACAGGGAGAATTCGGAGGATGTCTCGGCTCAGTGAGTGTCAGCTATTAGTCTGCTCAGGGCTTCAACTGCAGCAAGGCAAACTTTTATCTGTTCTTGTCATTGATTTTGAAGTGTTGTGAAATTCAGTAAGATTCCCTGCTTTTCTCCTTCTCTCCTTTTAGTCATTTAGCAAATGATTAAAGAGTTTATATGTTCATCGCAAAAGAAAAACAAAATGGCCTGTTTACATCGCTTTCTATTACATTATTTCCATGAAAGAAAACACTGTGGGGGTGATGCACAGGTAGCTGACAGCAAGCAATAAAGGTATGTGACAGCAAGTGTTCCCTGAACTGCACGTACCACTGCTTTGGCTTTCTGAAGGCTCTTCCACACCAAGGCCACATCTACAGAAGCAAGAGATGAAAGACATGTTTTAGCATCTTTTCACACGTGTCTTCACTACTGGCAATTTCCCTCATGCCCAAGTCAGAACTGATTATAGAGCTGGTGGCTGAAACACAGAACTGCTCCTGAAAAATTGTGTCTGGACTGCTTTTATATACAGCTTGTTTTCAAAATGTGCTTAGTTCTGTCAGAACTAATGCTCTTTGAGCTATATTAGTGTTTATTCAGCAAAGTCCTTACTGATATTAACTGGCAGTTTTGCACATAGTTAAGAAAGACTGAGCTGAATTTCCCAATTCAATCCTATTTGGAAGTAGTTACTTACAGAAACACCCCATACAGGATTTCTTGTGAGAGTAAAAATGGCTTGTGTCTTTTTACAGAAAAAAACAAAGCAAAACATCAGATACAGAGAAGCTCCTAGTGTGAACTTACTGCATACACAGAATCCCAGAATCCCAGGTTGGAAGGGACCTCAGGGATCATCTGGTCCAACCTTTCTAGGCAGAGTGCAGTCTAGACAAGGTGGCCCAGCACCATGTCCAGCCGACTCTTGAAGGTGTCCAACGAGGCCAAGTCAACCCCTTCCCTAGGGAGTCTCCATCTTCTTTGTAGCTGCCCCTTAAGTCCTGGTACACAGTGATGAGATCCCCTCTGAGCCTCCTTTTCTCAAGGCTGAGCAAACCCTGTTCTCCCAGCCTATCCTCGTATGGCATTCAACAGTAACTGAATCTTGATAACTTCAGGCTGAGGAAGATTTATAGAGCAGGTTTCTTTTAGAAAGCAGCATGAAATGGGGAGTTTTGGTGTTGCTGTAGAGCTACAAGCACAGTTACAAAACTGCCCAACAGTCTCCAAACTTCAAAATACTTGCTCCGTTGTGTCTAAAATAATGCAATCCAGATTAAACTAACCACTTTCAATAAGCAATAAATCCTTGGGTTACAATGAAGTTAGCCGAGTCTCTCTATGACCGTACAGAGGAAAATGGAAGCTCATTACCCACGTACCAGCTAGAGGATCTGATTCTCCAGATGCAAAACTGTTATCCATCTTTCAGCTGTGCTAGATCTCTGCTTGCTTGATATCCATGTCTGAAATAACCATGCAAAAGGACTAGTCAATGCTGCCCTTTGAGAACAGACTAGGTCATTTTTATGCCTATACATATTTTTTTCTCATCTATAATTGCTGACTGCCCATAAAGGCCCTCATAATTTACATTTCTGTGGTGTTTGCAAATGTTACCTGTTATTATTACTTTTCTCAGCCTTGTGAGGGAGTCTCAGGGAGAGACAGGGATATGCCACAGCTGGTAAATCATAGAATCACTAAGGTTGGAAAAGACCTCTAGGACCATCAAGTCCAACCGCCAACCCAACACCCCCAGGCCTCCTAAACCATGTCCCCAAGGGCCATGTCTGCACATTGTCTGAACCCCCCCAGGGACGGTGACACCCCCACCTCTCTGGGCAGCCTGTTCCAATGCCTGACAGCCCTTGCAGTAAAGACATTTTTCCTAATCTCCAACCTAAACATCCCCTGACGCAACTTGAGGCTGTTTCCTCTCGTCCTACCGCTAGTTACCTGGGAGAAGGGACCAACCCCCATGTCCTGCTCTGGGTCAATACACCCCAAAGAGCTGCCCTGGGACCAGCTCAGGAGCCTAGCACGCCCACCTGGGGCAATGATGGTATGATCAGAGAGTCAAGAAAGTCAGCTCCCTCCTATGTCCCCCTGTTACTGCCTTGTTAACACTTACCTTTTGAAGCCTTATCCACAGGTGGAACAAAGTTTCCACTTAGGAGCTGTGCAAAAGCACGCAGAGAAGCACTTCAGAGAGGATCTGTGGGAGGGCTGCAGTCTTTCTACAGTGGCTAATCCCAGAAGGCACTTCCAAAGGGAGGTGTGAGAAAGAACTCAGCACTGAACAGCCCATTTGCTGCTCCTTACCTGGGCTGAGCCATCCACAGGCACCAGCTCCCTGGCACTAGCTGGGAATACAGAAGTTCCTCTGAGACAAACGCCAGGTCAGTCCCTGCCCTGCCCATGGGTGCTGGGACGCACAGGAGGACATCCAGAGGAGTCCCACCAGCCCTGCCAGCCATCAACCGTTGCCACACCTTTCTTTGAGCCCTTCTGTGCAGGGCTACAGTAGCAACAGGGCGAGTCTGTTAGGAACAGAGGAGAAAACAAACAGCAGCAAGAGGAGCCTGAATGCTGATCTCAGCTTGCAAACATGTGGCAAGATGCCAGCAGCTTTCTTGACAAGCCCTTCCATCCTTTCCAGGGCATCTGACATCCTGGCAATGACCGTTCCCAGGGCTGGGTGGCTGCAGAGGAGGGCAGGGAAGCAGAGGAGCACGGTGGCCAAGCTGGGGCCCAGGTGGAAGCAGCTCTGCAGTTCTGGGATGGAGAGATAATATGGTGCTAGAGCAGGGCGAGAAACCAGACCTATCTGAGACCTCATCCCAGGGCATCGTTCCTTATTGCAGAGCACCACTTGTCATCGCAAGGCACCTCTCCTCACGCCATCCTCTGTGGGCTCATCCAGCCTTTGGTCCTGCTCTCAGCAGCACTCTCTGTCACACTTGAACCCCCGGTTTCAAGAGAGCAGGGGGCTTAATTCTGAATCTTGCCTTTATTTAGAGGGATATGAACGAAAAGGTTTCTGGTCTTTGTGGTTATAAAGAAAAGCCTGAGAATATAAAGTAAGTGTATGCTAAAGTCTCAGATAAGGCTTTTCCACCGTCAAGGGTGTCATTTTTTTTAATTATCACAGTTTTTAACTTTAAGTATTTGAAATCTGGGGGTAGCCATTCTGGTTCTTCAGGTTTTGCTGATCTTACCCTCCCATTTCAGATTAAGAGGGAACAGTTTATTCAGCAAACAGCAGATGGCAAACTCAGCTTGCAGACAGGAGACGAAGCACTCACAGTGCTGGGAGGCTCCGGCCCCATTTCTGCCAGGACAGCCCTGGAGAACAGCAGTTTCCACCTTGGTCAAAGACAACCCAGAGTGGGTAGCAGCAGAAAACTTCTTGCAGTGATTCACTCTCCTCTTCATTTTCGTACTCAGCCTTTTCACAGAGCATCTTTCTTATGGGCTTCAATGAGCAGTGACATCCCAGGCAGATCCTGTTGGTGCATTTCTTAACTACCACCCCCACCCCGAGATTACACCTGCAGATGGCTAAGCATCCCTTAAGGCATATCTCAGTTGGTGAATTTGCTTTCTGTTTGCATGCTGCCCATGCATTGCTTTGGGAAACTTGGTTTATGTTGCTCTTTGCCACAGTTACTCCCAGCTAATTCCTGGATCTGTGGTTATAACCAGAACTACTACAGTCAACATAGAATGGCCAAGGCTAGGCTAATCATCCGATGCTGCCTTTGGATGGCCCTTAGACATTGGTTTCCTGGGAATTGTTTCCATTTCTGAATTGTAAATTTGTTTCCCAGAAATATCCTCTCATATATGCTGAAATTCTGCAGGTCCTAATGCTATACTTGCCATTGGCTCAGATATTCATGGAAGGCATGTGAGTACAATACAAACAAATAGGCACAAAACACATTTCTTGTTACCCTACAACAGTGGCCATCAATTGCTGCTGTCATGGGTTGAATTTCAGTAAGTACCCTGAGAAGAGGCTTTGTATCCTCTTCTAGATCCCACCTCTCTGCAGAGAAGAGGAGACTGATGTACTGTTTCATCAGCATTTTGGTTTATATTGAATCTGGCTCTTGTTTCTGGTCTGTGTCCTCAATTATCTGTTCATGCTTTATAATTCTACAGATTTGCTTTAAGCAGCAATGTCAGTATTGTAAGTGTTCGTTATTACTGGAAAGTACTCAGATGGTGAGGCAAGATACCGATGCCACATCCTTTCATGTACATGGATCCCTGTGGTCTCTAGAGAAGTTCTTTTGAAGAAACAGACCCAGACTGCTAATCTAATAAATGTCACTGCAGTCTGTGCTCAGATATCCCCAGCATTTCAGCTTTTCAAGTCTAACCAAACAAGGAATTCCTAAGCTGCAGACTGGAGTCGCGGAGTTCCTATTTCAAGCTGTTCCAAGCCAAAGTTTTGGCCTGATTAGAGGTTTCAGTGCTAAGAATGCAGAGCTTATCCAAGAGGGGAGCCACAGCTATTCAGGGTGTGCAAGCGATAAGAGCCCTAATTGCAGTCTCGGGGTTCACAGGCAGCCACTGTGCCAAGCGAACCAGTCCACCGAAGAGAGAGAAGAGAACAGTAACGTGAAACCTCAGCAGTGGGAAGGCAACTTTCAGTGAAGATTTGGTAACATGGGAAACTGTGACCGTAACCAGGAAAGCCCAGGGCTGGTCCCGGCCCACTAGGTTGATGGAGGAGCCAAGCGGAGTGGGAATGCACATGCCGTGACAGGCAGAGCTTTCGGCTGCGCAGGGGCGACACATCTCAAGTCCCTCAGGTCGGACTGGCATCTATTTTGGCACTGTTTTTTCTCAGCAAGCTGTTGGAGTTGACGAGAGCCAGGAGAGTGACAGATTGCCAGTGTGTTATGCTGCACATCTCGGAGTGTTAGACCACAAATCTGCTGAGAGCTGAAGTGAATCCTATCCTTGGGCCAAATCCCACTTCTGCAGTGTGTGAAACTCCCAAGTCAGGGAGCCAAGTGTGAGCCAAGGCAGATAGGAGCAAAACCATTTGGATTTGTATTTTAGGTCTGTATGAGTGAAATGAGCCAGTTGTGTACGGTTCTGGCCTGCTGACTCCACAGCTCCTGTCGCATGGAACTAAGGCAGAATTAGGCCCCATGTTTTCACTCATATGGCGCTTATGATGCGTCAGCCCTCAAACACTGAAATTTCCCCTACAGAGGTACTCAGACTTCCACCTACTCGTTTTAGCAAATTAGGCTACAGGCTATCACATACCCAGTGGAGCTTTTACAAAAGCCATTTAGGCTTTTTCTGGAAAGGATATTGCAAAGTTTTTTGCAGCTAAGAATCTGCCAAGAGAGATGCTGCTAACCCATCCTCTGGGATTTTCCCACGGAGAGCACGTTGTCCAGATACGAGGCTCTTGCTTTTTCCCATCCAGCAGTTTCCACTGCCATTACATGCACAATGATGAAGTGGGACAAGAAGTGCCCAGCTCTGCCACACTGCGGCACTCTGAGCTCCAGCGTGGTTTTCTAGTGTTTTTGCAAGGCAAAGGCAAGTGGGCTCGGAAATTGCTCAACCCCGTACAAGGCAGTTTAGAGTCTGGAGGTTTGTCTGACACGGTTCAGGCTGCAGGCTCACCTCCCAGAGACTTCAGTTTCCGCTGTTGTGCACTGTCACTGTTTAGGAAATATTTAAACCAATAACCCACAAGGCCTAGCAAAATTCAGGAAGTGCATATGTCTGTGAACCAAAACTAGAAATTCCCCCCAAGTCTCCGTGTTTTGAAACAGCGGCGTATCATGCAGCCATGCTTTTGCACCCGCCACATACACTCCCAGGATCTTATAAGCAGTAATTCACAGCTCTGGCAGAAACACTCCTTTCTTTCTCTTGCTGGGTTGCTCTACGTGCCTAGTTTTGTGAGGGTGTTGTGAGTCCCCTCAATTTTGGGATGTGTGTCCAGCTAAAAGGAAAGGAAATAGTACTTGTTTGTTGGCTTTTTTACAGTGCCTGACTAAGCAATTTACATTGTAAACCACTTTTCACAGCAATTCTCAGTTAGCAAACAATCAAAGCACAAATCTAAACTTCGATTGCAAGCTGGATGTGACATGAATTTTGTAGTAAGCATATGGTGGGAAGAGGCAGCTGATTAAAAAAAAAGTGTATTGCTCTGAAGTCTGACAGCCAAGGGCCCAATCCTGCACCCGCTGAAATCTGTGACAAAACATGAGCTGAAGTTAAAAGGGATGAAGATAAAGACACTTAATAAATCAGGATTTGATCTGAACCTGCAAAGAGCTTAGGGTTGACCACCACATACTGAAGTCATTCTTAAGGGTACTTGTCATCTCTCAAATCAGCAGCATAATAAGACGGAGATAAATGGGCCACCCCATTAACAATGTCTTCTCACAGTTCCTGAGATAAGACACAAATTTCATTCTCCACAGGTAATGTTGTAAAATAGCAATATTCATGTAAAACCCTCAGCGACACAGAGGGAGGAGTCTGACCCTGGCTGCAGAATTTTTGCTGGTACCACTGATCTTTTTCCTTTTTTCTTTTTAATCCTAGCAGCTCATGCTGTTTCCCACGGTGTCAGGAATAAGTAGACACTTTTTCCATGGTCTGTGTCATACACTCAGCTGTACGGCGTGTTGTGCGGAGAACAGCTCAAATGTAGGTGGGAGGCTACCATGAAGCTGCCCCAAGCCTAGGGAGGGATTTGCTGCAATAGAAAGATACACTTCCTTTGCAGTGATTACAGCCAGAAACACAAGGAAATATTAAGCTTGTATTTTCCTATTGGTGTCCTAAAATAACAAGAGTAATGTGTGTCAGGAAAGAACTAGACCTTCAGAATATCTGGATGTTATGCTGCATGCCAAATAATGTCTGGAAAAGGGCAAGTGTTCTCTTTGTCTGCTAAAATACATATATATCATCCAGTTACTGGGAGAAAGTGTGTTAAGATAGGAAATAGCTATCCATGGTCCATTTGGGTTTTTTTCCTATCAATAGGAGACTATGTGAATGGAATCTGAAGTGAAAAAGGGGAGGGGGGGGCTGCCTGCACTGTGCAGCTGAACGTGGGAGAGTGCAGGATTGCCATGGAAACCCGCTATAGTAAACGGGGCTCTCCAGCTGCATGGAGGATTTATAGCGCCAGGCTGGGACTAGGCAATTTAAATCAACAATCTACAGGTAAAGTGGCACATTTCCTTGCACATTGTCTCCATGCACTGTAAAATGAAAAAGGAAGGGTAGGTGAGTGGGGAGAATTACAGCAGTGCAAAGTTGTAAGGTGTCTTAAAGCTTGACTTAAACCCTGCAGAAGCTGATGCAAAGATTCTTGTGGGTTTTGATGGGGGCTGGACCAGGCATGCAACGAGCAGGCTTATGTTCCCTGTGCACTAAAACAGAGCAGTAGGCACAAGGATTTACCATACCTCTGCCCAACAAACCCAGCGAGAAGCAGGGTCTGCTCCCTGCTTGCACAGCCCTGCGGATGAGAGACCCTGCAGCTCAGGATTGCTGCCCGGTTTGTGGTTTTGGTTTGGAGCTGGGGAAGAATTCATCTGGTAAAGGCCCCCAGAATGGCTTGTTACACCTATAAGTGAGACAAATGGGCTATAAGCCACAAAGAGGGCTTCTGTAACAAGGGATCAGATGATTGGGGAATGATTTACTGTTTTCAGGTTCTCCCATTTATTGACATTCAAGCACAGTGATATATGGAGTGGTATGAGACAGCAACAACATTATTTTTGCAGTGCTGCCTTCATCACCATACATTACCAAGACCTGAGTGACAGTGCCACATAATCTTCTCCTGGATGAGACACCACACACCTGTGTGACCCTGCTCCCATCTAAGGGTAATGGTTAAATCTAACTTACATGGAACCACCACGGGACCAGTGCGGTCATTAGCTCCTGCAGAACTGCCTGTGCTTAAGTAACTTGCCTTGTTGCCATATCTAGTAATAAAACTCAAAATCTCCTGACTTACTAGTGTGACTGGATTTAAATATGCAGTTTATACTGCATACACCCAGATATACCTGGGTATACCCGTATATCTGTGGTGGTAAATACAAGAAGAAACTTTCCTTTTGAGCTGGAGAATACAGAATCCTTGGCAGCGAAGACTCAAAACTCTGTATACTCTAAGTGTGTTTTACTGTTCTCCACAGCTTTTTCTTCAAATGTTACTTTGCTCTGCTTCAACCTTTCAACAAAGCGTCAAACAGCTACCAAGAATGGCAAGATTTCAGCCTCTTCCTTCAGGAATACTTTAATGTTCAAAATCCAAATAGTCCCATCAAAATCTGGGAATTGGGTCCTCCTGTCCTTCTGCTGCTGCTGCCTGTTTCTTTGCCATCGATTCCTGCCCACACAGCAGATGCTGCCAGCCAGAGCTTCCACTTCCCCTTTGCATGTTTTCCTCTCTGTAGTCCTTTCCCTGGAGCTTCAGTGGCTTTCAGAATCCCTCCTGCCACCTTTCAGTTCTTTATGTCCACTCAGCAATTTGCAGGCCGTTAATCTCAGACCTGCATCATTTACAAAGGACATAGTGAGAAGCTTATCTAATTACCTAGGTAGAAAGTCTTGGGCAGGCCGGTACATTGTGGTGTGTACAGGCACACCGTGGCAGCTCATCTCCGGTGCACAACGGCTGTCGTGCATCAGAGCTGATCTGCTCTGCCCCGGTTTGGGACGCCAGAACCGTGACTGCAAGAGGTTATGAGAGCAGAAGAGCTTTATATATCCCACTTACTAAGAACAGTCCCTGGGGCCATTGACCCCCTGCTCATAAATTCACCTGATTTCCCCTTGATTTTAGTTGTTTTACCACTAAATGCCAATCCAAAAATATTGTCGCCAGAGAAGCAGCGGGGTAAGCTAACGCAACAGACTGTCTTTTGCCTTGTTATGCTGTCAAGTCAGGTTGCCCTCAGATTTGCGGGAGTTTCTTTGCTGCTATCCCCCGGGACGCTAGACAGCGCAGCCATTTAACCCAAGATCATTTATGACTGTGACTGCAATTTGTTCGTGTAGGCTTTTTTTTTTTCTGCCTCTTTGGATAATAATGTAAACCAGCAAAAATATTGCCTTATTATTGACAAAATTAATCTATATGGAGCTAAGTGCAAAGGAAAAGAGATACTAACTGCATACCCATCTCCAATGGAAAATAAACAGGCTAAATTCTCTGCTGATGTAAAGTGGTACAGCCCTGTGCCGGTAAATAGAGCTATCCCAGTTTATGTAAGCAGAGAAGCCAACCCTGAGGAATTTCTGTTTCCTTGCAGCAAAGTTGGTGGGCGTGTTACCTCACTGAGAGAAAGAACAGATCCTGGACACTTGGAAATGCTGGTTATTTCGGGACTGAGCCACTGTGAGCAGGGAGTGCCACTGCTATGCAAGAATTTGGTAAGAAAACTTGGACTTGGTTAATTGTGCTGCCTGGTAGAAAGGTAATAAGTTTGTAGAGATCTAGATACTTGCGATTGGTATGTGCCATCCTGTGCGTAGCCCGGACTGGAAGGGTTCACAGATGCCCCTTTTATTTTTCTATGACAACATTATTTAGCAGCTCTTGAGTGAAAGTCAAAAGCAGCAGCCGAGAGGTAGACACAGTGTTCTGAGGAGCCAAGCCACCTTCACGCCCTTTGCTTTTCCAAGGAAAAGTGAGAGGATGGGATTGTAAACGCAGACTAACGCTGTGCTTTGCCACTCCCAAACCTTTCATTCAGAATCAGGACTCTGTGCTTTTACAAGAAGCTGATGCAGCCTTCAGGCTGCAGTCAACAAAGGACACAAATATTCGATCTCAACAGACAACTTGAGCAAACGTTAATATTCATTTCGTCCCTTAGGCGACACAGGCTGTTAATCACAGAGCGTGATCGATACTGCCGCACGTTACGCGCAAAACACGACTGTCATCTCAGCGTGATGTTGAGATTTGCCAGCCCAGAACAACATATCAAATATCAGTAGGTAAAACTGATCGCTATGTAAAACAAGAGGAGCGGTTTTACAGATAACAGAGCAGATTGTCTAATTAGAGTTATGACATAACGCAGGGTAAACACTCACTCAGCGAATGCCGCATCAGACCCAGGACTTGTGTTTGAACCGCAGCATATTTAAACACCATTCTTCCAGATATCAACCAATAGAGGGTGCACTCAGCTCCTAAGTTAGTTGTTCCACAGTTCAATTACCTGTATTTAAACATCACATCTTATTTCCAGTCTGAATTTGCCTAGATGCAAGTTCTAGATGTGCCACTTTTTACTAGACTAAAAAGCTTTCTGTTCCCAGAAATTTTATTGTCTATGAAGTTAACTGTCGCCTAAGATTAAGTCACACCTTAAAATTCACTTAAGCAAGCTAAATTAATTGACGTGCTCATTTTGCGTCACTCCTGCACCTGATATTTACATTCTTTGCTGTAGTGTTGCTTTGCAGTCTTACCCCTGGTTTGTTAGTTCCCGGTACCCTGATAGCCTTCACAGCCCTTTCATTTTGCCATGCGCGTTTTCATCTTGTTCTAGTCATCAGAGCTGTAGATGCAGTGACGTTTGGCTCTGCTGGAATGCGTGCTCCAACGTGTCCCACCCTACCAAGCAAACCAACCCCACCTCTCATTAATTGTTACTGTTCCTCTAAATTTCATTTTTCACATGAACTTTGCCAGTAATGGCAGATCATTGATAAAAATGTTGAATAACATTGTACCAAGAGTAAATGCTTTTGGACACACTAGAAATTCCTCCATCAGATAATTACTTTTAGATGCATGTTACCAAATTCTCCATCCATTTAATATAAGCTACATTGATTTTGTTGAGTACTATTTTTAACAGAATGTCATGCAAGATTAAGTCAACTGCTTTGCAGAAGTCTAAGCCTATTAAGTCAGCAGAATTATCTTTACTAACTGAATTTATAATCTCAAAAGAAAGATCACTTGTTTGATGAGCAGTTTTCTGGAGCAAGGGATTGACATTCCGTGGCCCTCTGACTGTCCCCCATATTAGCATGGCATCACTATTGGACAAATGAGGCTAAAGTTACTTGGGTCATCACAGTAACTTCTCTAAGATATTTCAGGCCTTTGAAACTTTCCTTGTGCTCTGCTATTTGTTCAAAAATCAGCATTAATGGTGCAGAGTGTGCCAGTTATCAGTCCAAAAATGAGAATTATTACATTTAGAAAATGCTGCTTAATATTGCTATAATATTGTCCTAATATTCTATTAGAATGAGAAGAACAGGGTTATCTTCAAGTGGAAGAAAAGTAGAAAAAAAAATTATATATCCTGCCATAAACGCTTAGCAGAGTTGGGTTGTGAACGGTGATATTTTTGCATTGGCTTTCATTGCTGATTAAGAAATTGATGGGTTTAGACCGGAGCCTGTGTGGTTAGACTGCAGCTTTGGTTATAACCAGAATGTGCTTCCTGTCACAAAGAGCTGGCCTGGGGACTGTGAGGGGCGAAACAGTCTGGGGCTGCTGCAGGAGCCGCTGTGACCTTGCGGTGTGGCCCACTCCCTCTGCCCCTCCTGCCTCTGATTCTCTGGGCTGTTGGTTAGCTAAAGAGAAGTAAACCCTGTTGGTTACACGGTGAGTGCTTGGAAAGCACATGCAGAAGCTTGACTAAACAACGCAATTAGAATGTAACTATTGGCAATCTGTTTTAAAAACAAACCCAAACATGCTTGCTTGTAATTAATGTCATCACCACCAGTTACAATTTAAAATGGAAACAAAGCCCCCTTCAAATGTGAAAATCTGTATTTTTCCCCTGGGCCTTCAAGCATAATAAAAGATTACTTCTTATTTCAGCTAATGCTAACAGGAGGTTTTCCCAGGCTTCCAGCAGGAAAAAATTGGTTTTTTGTCAGTTGACTGTTGGAAATTGGTTAAACAAACCCGTTGCCATCATTGTAAATATGAGCTGATTGTCACTAGGAGCTGGGGTATTTGCCTGAGCAATAAAGCTTTGATAAAGTGTCTCCAAGAAAAGCTGCCTGTTACTGCTATTCAAGCCTTCCAAGCCCATAAAAAAGCCAGCATATTTCTGATGAACCACAAGAGAGACTCCCATCACCCTCTCGCAGTTTTGGTTGAAGTCCTAAGAAGACCTCTTGAAGTAGGCGCCCTGCAGGCTGTTAAACTCTCCTGCAGGAACAGCAAGCGGGCAGGGACCATGCTCGACAGAGCACGTGCTCCCAAGCGATGAGGAGTGATGGGAATTTACCAAGAGATGAAAAGGAAGCAGGAATCCATGTGTTGCTCAAGCATGTCCAGCTTGCTGCAAACATCACTGAGATGCCTGGGGGCACGTGTGAGAGGCAATTAATAATGCCAAGGCTGTTCACATCCCCGCCAGCTGATTATCAAACATCATCTGTCTTGGATATTGCAGTCAGCTCCAGCTTTCCCTCTAGGCCCATTACTCAGACTGGGTCTCAGGTGATTCGTGGCCATGGCAAAGGCAAGCTGAAAGGCAGACCACAGCAGTGGCCAGTTTTGATTCCAGGCATGGAGAACATGAGTGGGCCTGCAGAGACCCTGAGCACGCTGCACTGGGGTCAGAGCAGCACTGGGGCTGCAGTGCCACGGCAGGCTGGGCCAGTCCCCCCTTAGGAAGCTGCATCCAGAGAGAGCGGTGCCAGGGCAGAGGAGGAGGTTGGCACGAGGGAGAATGCTGTTACAACATGCATCAGCTGCCGGTGCTTGAAGCTTGCTGAGTTCAAAAGCCTTCCCAGGCACTCTGTGCAGTCATTAAGCTCCGAGGTAAAGAGTCTGATTTTGGCTGAAGGGGAGGCTCTGGGTTTTTGAATTCAAGGCATATATGACCATATATGACAAAGAAGTCAAAACGGTCCCCTCTGGCCCTGCCTAAAAAATCCCCGTCTACCAAGCAGGCTAATGTCAGGCCATAGTGTTTCATTTCATCAAACAAGCTATGAGGTTGAGGGCAAGGGAATTTTAAGAGTCTCTTGCTATTTCTTTAATGAAGCATTTTCAGTCAAGCTTGAAAGCTAAGGGAAGCGGATGAGTTCTGCCTCTTTGTTTGCCTCTTCTGAGGCTGAGAGGAGTATTAATGAAAAGGAAATTCAGGGACATCAGAGACACAGGATGTATAAATATGCACAAAATAGGAAAAGCCGAATCCTCAAATGCTGCATGCGCCCAAACATAAAGGACTGTAACTTGTGAAAACTGCTATGGTCTTGAAGTGTGTTTTCATGCTGTACCAGGAGAAGAGGGGTGGGGAAAGAAAGTTAAGAGCTCACTTGCTGTGTTATTATCCAGGTTCTGTGAAGAGTTTGCATCTGGCTTCACCACCAAAAGGCATCTTACCCACCATGCCGCTGGCTAGCCTGGGTAGTGTAGCTCTAGGTGTGAAGGTGAGCCCCAGAGAGGGTCTCTTTGCACAGCAGTTGTGGCTGTTCCAGGCATGCATGCTCACAGCTAAATTATTCAGAGAAGCTCATTACTCAGAGCTTTTCCCAAGTCTCTGTGCTCAAAAGGTTTTCAAAGAGACAACTGTAGTCAGCAAAGTCTACACTCTCAGATGATCCTCCTTATTTCAGGTATGAATAATATTCCTGGCTGTAAGTCTGTATTACGGGTTGTCTGCAGATTGTAATAACCTTTTGTTCTTCTACTTTGGAGAGGAAATAATAGTTCCACACTGAGGCCCACCCTCTGAACAGAGGAGGTTTTTTGCCTTAGGACCAAATTCAATGGACAGAGGGATTGCAAAAGCCCTTGAAAACCCCAATTCCTTTACAGGTCCTGGAAAAAAGCTGTGCAGCACAGCAGTTTTATTTAGACTTGTTAAATCTTCCAGAAGCCTGTTCCCCAAAGAAAGATATTGAACCTTGTTCTTAACATATTGTTTTAAATAACAGGAATGGTGAAGTGCTCCTGCTGAAACCCATCCCTGTCCCCTCACTCGTGTCCCCTTTCCTGCATGGCTCTGGGCTGTACTGAGGAGACTGTTGTTGCAACTCATTTAATTATGTTTCATGAAAATCCCAAAGCCAAAGCAAATGTTCCTAGTTCAGACAGGCGGTGTGTGGCCCCGATTGGCACACCAGCCTTTGCACCCTCCGGGGGCATTTCTATTATTCTCTTTTTCTTTAACAAGGCTAAATCCTCTTTTAGCCATCTTCACACTGGCTTCAGGCTTATTCAAACTATTTTGCTTGCAGCTCAGTAATACATTTAAGGTCTTTAGACATTAATTCTTATTCCTTCCCCAGGAGGGATAGGTAGAAGTTGTTTTGTTATCTCCACTTGATAAACTAGCATATGGCAGCACCAACGGTGATATAGAATCATAGAATCACTAAGGTTGGAAAGGACCCTTAAGATCATCAAGTCCTACCATCACCCCAACACCCCCAGGGCTCCTAAACCATGTCCCCAAGTGCCGCATCTACATATTTTTTGAACACCCCCAGGATGGTGACTCCCTCACCTCTCTGGGCAGCCTGTGCCAGAGCCCGACCACTCTTGCAGTAAAGACATTTTTCCTAATATCCAATGTTTCACAAGAAAGCAGTCCTGGCCAGGGCTACACTGCCCATCATCCCCTCCCTTCCAGTCCTGTGCTTTTTTTCTGGTGCCTGGATCTGCATAGGTACTTGCCCAGCAAACCAGGGAAGAAATGCATCTAGCTGAAAAATACCCACCGTGCGGGTACCCACGCAGTGCGGAGTGTTTGCTGGGTTACTTTTCACTTGGATCAGTTCTCTGATTCAGTTCAGTGTGTGGCTGCAAGAACACTCGTGCTGGGCCAGCGCTCAGCAACCACAGGGACAGGCTAGGAGAGACAGAGGGAACTTTCCTGGGTTAGTTGTTTACTGATCTAAACAAAGTTTGAAAGGTTAAATGACCTGCCGGGTGGCACAGCCTTGCTCAGTGACAAGAAAACATGCTTGGTTTTTATGTCAAGGCACCTGTGGATTTTTTACTCTATATTAAAAGTTAAAATACAAACAACAACACAAGACATGCACATTAGAGTTTGTCTGGAAAGAAAAGCACATGCACCGGCCTGATTTATCCTGTCTCTACAGGTTTTGTCTCTTCAGTTTTCACCTTTACCCCAGTTCAGCTTTTGACAGCCTTGCTTGCTTATTCACCTCCACTCACTGTAAGCAACTATTGTTGTTCTTAAAGGAATTCTCCTAATTGTAAATTTGCATCTATCCCCCCCCTACACTTCCTGCAACTCGGGCTGCCTTTTAGAAGCGTGCACACAAAAGGAAGTTACATCCACTGGGGTACTTTGATGCTAAAAAGGTGCAAACTTCCTTCCATCTAAATTCACAGCTGTAAAACCACCTGATGTAAACCAAGACAAAGTTTTCCCACTTTTTCTGTATGATTCTTTTTAGGCTGGTTTAAACTAGTACAGTGTCTCCAGACTAAGATCATCGAGCTGCCTAAAACATGAAGGTAGGGGGTAATAAAATTATTACCATTCTGGTTTGTCTACTTTGTCCAGCTGATCAGGGATCATTTATAGCCTCTTTATCCTTCCCCAGTCTGACAGCGGCCACCTTTCAGCCTTGCTAGTAGTTTCATAATCTTTTTTTGCAAGTGCTGCTGAAAGCCTGCTTTCCCATGGATTTGTCTCTTGCAGTTTGACTCTTAGTTAAGTGCGAGCTCTAAAAGAAGCCCTGTTCTGCTGCCTGCCTGCTAACATCTTCAGCCACATAACAACAGTAGAGTTGTCATTGTCCCATTCTCTTGGCTGGAGCAACAATAAGCCTCATTATCCTAACGTTTTCAAGAACCTCATGGGACCACTTATTCTTCAAAACCATTCTCTTTCTACCAAACTTGCTGAAGGAGAGGAGTTAAATGACTGTTGGTGGGGAAGAGGCAGAAATTGGATGCACCTGCCCATAGATGAGGATCACCTGTGCCTTCTTCCACAGGAATTCACACCGAAAAGAGCACAAGAAAAAATATTCAGTTCTACATCCACAAAAACAGAGACCATAGCCTGCTTTTCCCAGCAGGCTACCTTTAAAGGAATTTAGAAAGTGGCAAACTTCTTCCAGTACGCTGGACAATAGCAAGGTGCTTTCAGAACCTGCTAGCTTGGAAAAAAAGGCAGGGCAAGATGATGGCGTTTAATTACAGCTGTTGCCAGTAAGGGTTGACAATTATAGTGCCAGTTCAGCAGCGATTTCAGCTGGGGTCTGTCAGCTTCGGGAGCGGGAACTGCAGTGCTCTTTTGCACATAAACCCCAGCAGAGGCCACCAGCAATCCGTTTCACGAGCTGCAGGAAGGCGTCTGTGCTAATATAGAGAGATCTTTGTCTTTTGGAGGGAGTGCCTGGCTCTTTAGTGTGTCTGGATGATGAAGACATTGAGGCAGCAGAGGAATGTTCCTATGTCCTAGCAATCCTTAAAAGATTGGTCAAGCTTGTAGTAGTCATACTGAATCACAGTTCTGTGTTACTGTCTCACTGTCTTCCCTTTGGCTTTCTGTGCCTTGTTGCTTTCAGGGTTGTCTCTTCCAAGTGGTGGGAAATGGGAATAGTTTGAGCTCTTTCATGTTGTGCTGCGGTAGCTTTGGATATCAATTTTTAAAAGAAATACTAAAAACTACTCAAGAGCTCTTAAGTCCCACAATGCTATAGCTTAGCATAGTGCTTCTGCCTGTGTTTATATGTCAAGATATAGAGATGTTCAGTAACTAGGAGGAACAAGATTATATAACCATAGAATTGTTAAGGTTGGAACAGACCTCTAGGATCATCAAGTCAAGACATGATGTGCCTTAAGACTGCAGAAACAAAAAGCTGTTGGAGGTGCAGAGGCACATAATGTCTGACTAACTAAAACGAACCCCGCATCTCCTGTGGTGGATTCTAGCCCCGTGATTTTGTATCCCACCCTCTTTTTCATTATCCGTTCCTCCTTTTTGCTGCTCTTTGCAGCAATCCTTTTCATGGTTAAAGATTACTACTCCATTTCCTCTTGATCTTATCTGAAGAAATCAATTTCTTTTACCTTTTTTCTCATAGGTCACGCTTGTCATGTTCATCTGAAGTCTAATTGCTCCATGTCCTTCCCAACACACGACTCAATGTGGACAAAATTTGCCAGAATAATTAGTGGCATCTTTAAAGTATTGGGGTTTCTTTCTCTCTGTGCTCTTGTAATTTGCCTGTTTCACTGCAGCTGAGCAATGGATCTGAGTTGTGGCTTAGGTCCAAGTACTTGCAGGGAGCTTCTTGGCATGAATATGTAGGGTTAACCAAACCCAACCCACAGCCAAGTAATTGAATTATTTCATCTAATGAATTCAAATCCATTGTGACCTGTTTGCCACTTCTAGAAGAAGAAAAAGAAGCTGAGTTTGTCAGATGATAAATTATCCATTGCAAATTCATGCATTCTAAGGCTAAAGGGGACCATTATGCTCATCTTAGTCTGACCCCCTGCATAACCCAGGCCATGGAATTTGACCCAACGATTCCTGTGTCATTAATGTGTGGGTGACCCATTTGCCTGGAGCTCTGTGGAACACCATATATCTGGCCAGAGCCCAGACTGGAAGCCAACCTCCACCCTCCTTTCTTTTGCTCCCCTTTCCAGCATTGTTTCTCCAAAGGGCAATTACTCTATCTGCCCACAGTCATTAAATGCTGACCCCATGCTGTGGGCCTGGTGCAGCAAAGCAGCCTCTGTCTCTTGCGGTTGCAGAAGGGCTGTAGCCAGCAGTAACAGCAGCTGGTTTTTATCTCTTGCACTAGTATTCCTGACTTGAAGAGTGGTTGCAGGGAGGGGGAAGGCATGGACTGTGTCCCCCTGGAAATACTAGTATCTCTTGGGGCTGAGCAGTTGCCTGTTTCCATGTGCTTGTGAAAAGCTGCTTGTGCCAGAATGTTTGTTGCTCTCAGTGAACCACAAACCTGGGTAAGGACTGGCTGGTGTGAGACACCGTTTCTCAGCCTGCCTTGCAGGTTCACCCACTGTCCCTCCAGCAGGGCTTCTGTAGCTGGTTGCCTGGTGGTGCAGAGGGGTTCCTGTTTTTTGGGTAGTATGGCATGCACCCAGGATACCAGCGTACCTCCCTGGGCGAGGGGGAAGCTTGCAGCAGGATGGTTTCAGCTTCTTCTGCTGTGGTTTATCTACAGAATTGAGACTATTCCTAAGCTAAGACACAGATACAGGTTTATTTATGAGTTTATGTTTTGTATTTAAATGCCCAGTCAATCAGCTCTGGGGAAAAAGGATTCTGTGGTTTGCTAGTGGGGTGTTAGTCATGATGTTTTTTCCTGAGCAGGACCTCTGCTTGCTCTTGAGCAGGCCTTTTGTGCCCAGAGAAACAGCCCAGTAAGTAAGGCCTGGCTCTAGATTTCCTCTAGACCACAGGGCTCTCATGCCTGCAGAGCAAGCTGCTAGAACCCACTGAAAGCCACAATTTATACCCATGCTTCTTTGGGATGTCTGTGATGATAATGATGTTTAATTTGATGTTGCTGGATAAGTGGCACTAACTTACAGACAGGCTTCTCCTGAGTGACCAGCTCACTAACTTTGACAGGAGCATCTCAAGCCTTGGGAAACAGAGGGAGCTGGATGCAGCGTTTGAAGACGACCTGCACCCGTCTTGAGGCATTCTGTTGAGAATAAACAGTAAAGGCCCCAAGGTTCAACAGGACACAGTTACCACAGAAAAGAAGCTGCTGCAGGCTGGAGGGAAACATCCCTTTTCCTACTGAGGACTTTGCCAGACTTGGCTTTGTGGCTAAGCCCGCTTGTGCAGACTTACTGGGAGGGCACAGGCCTTTGTGGCATAACTCTCCTGGCTCACTTAAGGTAGACACGGCTGTGCCAGGTCCTGTTCTCTGCTGCTTGTCCTAACTGCCTCCAGGTGCAGGCACTTACTTTCAAGGACAAAAGGGCTTGGGCTAAGCAAGAACAGAGACTTTTTAGCATGAAACCAAACGGCTACATGTGGTGCGGGTTAGAAATTAGTAATGCAACGCAAGCCCCCTTGCATGTTCAGGTGCGGGTACGGTGTCTGCACCTCCCTCTGTGTGTGGGACCGCTGGGGCTCTGTCCCTCCCTGCTGTGGTAGCTCTGAAGGTAAGCGGGGAGGCACCGCAAGGCCATGTTCAATCCCGGGGCCACGCAGGATCTATGGCCCACCCCGCTGCCAGGGCTGCCGTGATGCTCCCCTCGGGTGGAGGGGCGATGGCAGGGCCGGGGCGCCCAGCCCGGCTGCTCGGCCCCGCTCCCCCGCCCCGTCCCGTCCCACCGGCGGCCCCCGGGGCGGGCCGGGCGGAGGAGGAGGAGGAGGAGGAAGGGCCGCTGCCCGCCGCGGGGCTGACATCAGCCGGAGGAGGGGCCTGCCCGCGAGTTTCTTTGCTCGGTGCATCACTTCCCGCCGCTGCCATACTCCGCTGCCCGGTGCCGGGCTGCAGCCGCGCCTGCCTCCGCCGCGGCGGGCGGCTCGGCTCGGCGGGGCCGGCGCCCATGGCGTGCCTGCCCGGCGGGGACAGCCCGGGCTCCGCCGCCCGCCGGCTCTACTCGAGGTGAGCTGGGTCGGGGCGGGTGCTGGGCCCCGGGGGAGCCCGGCTCCGGACCCTCCCGGGCGGTCCCGGAGCTGCGCCCGCCGCTGCGGGCAGCGTCCCGCAGAGCCCCGGGGGAGTGGGGCGGCGGGTCTCCCAGGGAGGGAGGGCTCACCCGTGGGAAGTGAGAAGCTGTTGCACGCCTGGGGATATACTAAGAGTAGAGTGAGAGGAGACGGAGGGGAAGAACGTGGTGTTTCCTCTATGGGGCAGCTCTTGCTTCGTGTATAGGATGGTGGGTGCTGAGGTTGTTGAGAGGAAAACCGTGGTTTGCCTTGGCGCTAGCCGGGAGCGATCAGCTCCTTCTGTTAAAGGCAGCTGATGCTGAAACCTTGTTGGTGCTGGGCATTTGCATGGGAGGCTCCTGATCGCACTGCAGAGACTTGAACTCCCAGCTTTAAAATTGGGCACTACAGAAATTCACACAAGGCTGGAAAACAAAATAGCTTTGGGCTGTTGTCTGGCATTCGTGAAAATACCGTCTCTTGCCCATTCTCTTTGTTTAGATCAAAAATATTAAAAAAAAAATAGCCTGAACTGGGGTCAAGTTGAGGCCTTATGGCATTGCTCGGAGCGTTATGTTGTTCATCCTCATTGTGTTTTATTTCTTCTCTAGCAGTCAGAAGTGGAGGTAATGCAGTATCTGGACTAGGGGGAAAAAAAAAATGCCTGAAGTACATGCAATATAGTAGCTCTTCATCAATTCTCTTTGCATGCTTTGCAATAATTAGCACGGCAGCTAGTGGGCTGTCTATTTTAATGAGTATTGGTTCATTAGGACAGCAGGTGTTTCTTGTTTTTGTTGTGTTGTATAGCAACTCCTGGGAAAATGAAAAGAGAATGTAGAGTTAAAACCATTGCTCTGCCTACTCTGGTGGAGCTAGAGCTGCAGAGAAGCTGGCTTTTAATCAGACTGGATCTTTTTCTGTTGTTTTTTCTTGAAAACTTTTTGAGGAATGACTTTGGTAATTTTTGTGAAGGAAATCCCAGTGGGGGGCTGTGTGTTTCTCCAGCACAGCTAACACTGCTACCAGCTGCTTAGTGAAGAGAGAAGTGGGCAGCACCTCTCCTGTGGCTCTGGCAGGGCGTGTGGTGTTAAAATTCCCTGCAGTGCTCTTCAGGCTTGCTCTGCAGGCCTTGATGGTACATGTTGATGGTGCCTCTCTCGTTACTGGGCTGTTAACTGGAGTTGTAACTTAAAAGTTTCTTCCTTAACTTCACTTGTATTGCAGTGCAGAAACTTCTAGCTTGAAGTGACTCTAAGCTCCATCCAGTAGGCATATCTAGGGTGGAACCTCGGGTGACTGTTTGGGTTGCAAAGCTATAATGACTGGTATCAAATTCTTCCTCAGTGTGTTTTTGGTGGTTTTTATTTTTCACCTGGGAGCAGTAACTCAGGTGTAAGAACTGCAAAAGGTGCCTGTCCAGACAGAGAGTACCAGACCCCTTATCTGGGGATGCTGGGGGAAGGTAAATTCCCTCTAGGAAGAGGAATGGGGTGGAAGGAAGTGTGCCACAAAGAAATGAAAGTGTGTGTTCATTTGACTACATCCCTTGGTATTTCCCTAAATTCAGCCCATCCTAAACAAAGGCATCTGTTCTGTTGTTGTGCTTGCAGCAGGCAATCTGTGTGCTGGCTGGGCCACGCTCCTCTAGTCAGGGAGACCGAAGTTGGAGTATCTCTGCTACAGCAGTAATGCACCATATGCATTTTTGGAAAAGAGGTCCTGTGCAGCTCGTTACGTCAGCTCTTGCTAACCTTTCTGATGCCATTTATTTCATTGCTGTTGCTACAGCAGAACTGTTAGTCTCGAGGGAGGCTTGTTGCAAGTGCAGGGCTTTGGAAGCAGTTGTGACTCTACGGGGCTGGCGTGTCTGTGGTGGCCAGCTCTTGGTATTGAATGTAGGATCTCTGGCCAGGGCTTGCTGGAAACATCGAGTTCTGCGATCGTGCTGTGCAAACTTGAACTGAGCAAGTTATTACACGAGCCTGAGCTCATGCTTTACCTTCCCTGGGGTTTTGAATTGGTACTAATTTAAGTGCACCCAATTCAGCTCTGTGGAGCCCCTGAGGACTTTTGTTGGACAGAATCCAGGCTGTGGGAGCTGTGAAATACCTGCTTGCAGCAGGTACCCTTCCCTACTCCGCTGCTGCGGATGCAATCTCGCCTGCCTTTTCGTGCTGGCTGGCTGAGCTTGAATGCGTAGGAAGCACCAAGCCCATCAAATGACTTCCCTGGATGGTGGTTCCTGAGTGCGCATCAAGCTCACGCTGGGGACAAGTCCACCAGTGTCCAGAGAGCTCCACTGGATTTGGCCTTTTGCTTTTAAAGACCACTGTAGAGATTTCAGTGTCTGGGTGTGAGGCATGAGCATGGTTCTGGGGAAACCATCACTGTACTGCATTGACAACACAGAGGCATTATTGATCCCACACAGAAAGAACATTAGATAATGCTGCAATCAGACCACAAATGTACAAATCTGACATGAGAACTCGGATAAAAGCATGTCTTGCTCCTCCCTCCTGGGCCTCCCTTTCCCTTCCTCTGCTCTGTGTTCTCTTGCAGCGCTACCTATTTGCAACAGAACTGTTGGCTTTTGTAATGTTTACTAACTTCTCTTGATTGTGTCATAAACAGTCTCCATCTCCCTCATTAATGTCACTACAGTGGGTACCTGACCTGAATGTGCATCGGGCAATTAGCGCCTGCTCTCGGAACACCACAGGTTCTCCTAGAGAAGGCAACTTTCTCCTGTTCTGATGGGAAAACTGAGCTGGAAGAATTGTTGGCTGATGTGGAAGGCAGGAAGAGGGGGTGTAATTTAGCGTGGGGGTTAAGGTGGAATAAACTGGTGTTTGCAAAGCAAACTGGGAAGAAAGTCCTCCGTGGGGGTAGACCTCCCTCTGGAATAGTTCCTGTTCGTTTTGTACGTGTCCGAGGGATCACAACACCATGAAATATTCTGATCATTTTCCAGGTGCTAGTACCTGTAAACTTTCAAAATTATAATACTGGACTTTACATAACGCTAAAAGGAGTGTTGCCTTTTTTTCATTCAAAGAGAAAAAAGTTACATGTTGCTTTCTTAAGATACAATTAAATACCACCTCTTAGGAAGAAAAATATTTTGTATCTGCTTCCCAGATGAAAATGAGCACCACCAGCAGTGCTATTTTGGTGGTCATTAGGAATTTCACTGAATGTTCAAGTGAATGAGCTTTCTGGTGACAACTACTGGCTCTGTATTAATTTGGGCTGGATTTGAGCAGCACTTTGGTGACAGAGAGCTTTGTGCCTTGCTACAAATCCTCTGAGCCTGAGGGTTGGAGAGATGTTGGCTCACAGGAAGATGGCACAGGAAGGGTGCGATTAGCTTGTTCTGTGGGACTGGGAAGGGGCTCGGGTGAGGGCATCCCTTTAAACTTGCTGAAGATACCTCTGGAAATAGCTGAGGTGGTGGCAGAGTTCAGGAGAGGGAGCGTGCCCTACCTGAGCAGCCGGCCGAGCGCCGGGCTGCCGCTGCCATGCCGCAGCGGCCCGGAGGCCGCTGTGCGGTGGGTCTGGCTGTGCGGGCGTCCGAGCGAGCAGCCAGGCGGAGCCGGCGGCAGTGCGAGCAGGGCTGGCTTGGGTGCCGATGCCTAGGGTAGCCCTTGATGGAAGGATGGGAAGTAACTACTTGTACATCTTTGCCTTATAAAAATACGTGGAGTTGGTGCAGATGAAATCTGTTATGTCAGCAGGACCCACACAGAAAATACAACATTTATGTGACTTTAACCTGTTTGAGCTTGCAGGCTCTTTTACCTGCTGTTTGTGTCCGACTTCCTGGCAGATTTCCCGCCTCCCTATTCTGATGTTTCAAACTGCCGCAGCTGTCCTTTTCTTGTGTCCAGGTAAGGATTTTCCTGCTGAAAACGGCAGAGTTGTGAGTGCTATGGCTGTGCTGTGGTCTGTCCTGGATGGGCAGGTTTGCCAGGTGGGGGCTGGTTGGCATCACAGTGAAAAAGTGGTCTTTTGCACAACTAGAAAGCTGGAAATGACCCTTTTTCTGTTCTCTTTACTACATAGATCAAACTTGAAATTGCTTGATTATTATGTTTGAGAGAGCTGGTTTAGAGGTTTGTAAAAGATTACAATTTTTCTTTTGTAGGCCTACACAGTCAGTCTCCATTAGGCAGAAGGATGTGAAAAACCGGACGAACGTTTCTAAAATAGCAGTGCTGCATAATAGGTGGCTTGAGCAAAAATGATATGATAGCTTAGCATGCAGTATTGGTTTTGTTGACATCTGTTTTGGGACATTTTGAACAACTCACTCGTAGTTTCAGCATTTGTGAGTAATGTGGTCATCCCAAAGCGGAGCCAAGCAGAACATTTAGTCTCGACCGCAGCAGGGAGAGGGGACCCTTGCTGGTCGGGCCTTGGGCTGGGAATCTGTGTCTGGCTTTGTTGCAGGTTTCCCCAGGACCTTTGGGAAACCTTTTTGATTCTTCTGTGTTTCATCATGTGGGATGTGGGGAGAGAGGCTCTCTTTTCCTTCACCCTTCGGTTTCTGTTAAATGGGTAGAGGATGTGCCTTGTACCTGTACAATGCCTAGCACAGTGTGATCTTCATCTTACTTCTGACCTCTAGGTGCTGCTGCAATACAAACAATTGTTGTCTTCAGGGCATTAACTTGTCTTTTGTGTGCATATGTAAATCGAATTGAGATGATACACTTGTTTTTTTCCATGTGCTGACTTGCACTTCACTGACTCAAGTTACGCCAGACCTCCTGCTTGTTGTGCCTTGTGCTTTGGGGGTGAGAGCTGTCCCTTTGGATTCTTCATTCTGAAATACTTTGCATTGAATGAGACATTTGTGCCAAGCAGACTAGGACGAGAACTTTGTGCATTGCCCACAAGTTCACAGGTTATAGTGTTTGCTGCTGGGTCAGCTGAAGTCAAATAAGCTTATGTGACTCATATGCAAATGCCCTGTGGCACCCCTTGAAGCCAGTTCCCTGCAAGATGAACGTTAATGCTCTGTTTGGTCACCTCAAGGCCTAACTGGATGGAGAGCTGGGTCTGGATGTGAGGCAGACTTTGATCCTTGCCAGCTGGGATGTTGTCAGTGAAGCACGAGACAGCCGTGCTACCCGGTGCTCCGTGACTAGCTGCTGAGGTCCCTTTTGCTGGCTGTTGCATTAGTCATCAGGTGAATCCCTCCTGGGAAAGTATCTGAAAGAGCTCATGGCAACACAGGAGACACTCTCTGGGAAGGGTTCCTATAACGAGGAGATTGGTGGGGGCCTGGCTGGGGCACTCTTAAGGACAGAGAAAGTCCTTGGGGTTTGTGGTGGTAACAAGGACCTCTTACTACTGGATTATGGTTGAATCAAGGTGACCAGGTGTTGCAATTCAGTTGCTTCCATGGGTAGTGTGTCCCATTCTGGGTCCTGCTGGATCCAGGTCTTGTCAGAGCTTTGGCTGGTGTCTGCAGCACGGCTTGCTTATGCCACGTGAAAATCTTGTGTGTAATTAATATGTTTTCCTGGTGGATGTAACTAATTAGTGATCTGTTGCCTTTTATTTTCCAAGTAAGTTAGGGGAGCAGTGCCTATTGCATCAAAAGGTGAAAAGTCTTCATGAAGGCTGAGAAATTGATTTGTTACAGAAGAGTGATTTTTAATTCCTTTGTGACCATTCCTCTCTTCAACTGAAAGCAACCAAACCATGACCGCTCTGATGACGATAGCAGAGGCTTGGGAGGTGATGGGAGACTAGAAATACCTGGATGAAGGAGATAGAAGCAGGCTGCATCACTCAGTTGGCATTCCCCTCCTCCAGCTCAGTGATGAGAGTGTCCCAGACATTGGATTTGTTCCTGATACACTACATAAACCACAGGGGAAAGCCTTTCCTTGGTGTGTGCCTTGAGGATGAGCAAAATCACAGCCAGCAGCAGGAAGGATAAAATTGGATATGTTGTTAAAAGGCTGGAGAATCAGGTTTTTTCCCTGCTGATCGAGGCCTGCAGGCTTGGAGGGAAGCATCTGCAGCATGCTGTGCAGATAGGAAGGGATTTTTTTTTTTATGGAGTGGGGCTAATAGAATGACTTTTAAACAAAGCTCATCAGGATGGAAGATCTTGCCTGGATTCAAACCAGTAGAGTGTGTATGTTCTCTTGCTCTAATGGGGTCTCCAGCCCTGAAGGCTGCCTGCCCTGAGGGGTGACATGCCTGCCTCTGGTTCCCTGCACCAAGCTGGCCGCTGTGCTTGAGACGCTGCTGGTGCTTTCAGCTGGAGGTGGATTTGAAGCTTGAGCAAGGACAGAGGAATGGCGGTGGGAAGATGGCAGTCCTGGGGCAGGGCAGACCTTCCCTTGCCGCTCTGCAGGACCACTGGGCTGCCACCTGCCCAGCCCTCCTCGTCCTGCCCTGAGGTGGAGCTGGGGTGACCCTGGCTTGTGTTCTGGGTCCCTGCATAAGTGGTGGACAAGCTTCCTAGCTTGTGCTATGGCTTCCTGCATCCCTGCTGTTCTAAAGCGTCCCCAGGGCACAACTTTGTTACTGCACCGTAACCATGTGCAGTTTGTGCTCTCCCTAGAGCAAATACTGGTATGTCACAAGCCTCATCTCCCTGTACTCTCATGTTACATCCCTGCTTTCTACCCTGGGCTGCCTTGTCTCCTCTCCAACAGATCAGGCCTTCTGTCACTAGAGAATATAAACTGTATTTTTGTGCTGGTGTGGTCACTTTTTTTGCACCTTAGGTGATGTTCAAACTTGAATTCAGACTTGCTTGAAGAACAGGTTTGAATTCTGTCAGGTCTTATGCTGCAAGAAGCCACCAGCAGCAAGTTTCCTGAAGTGGAGGGATGCATCTTATTTAACTTTTGATGGTGTTCTGCTTCAAGAGCAATTTTATCTCTGAATTGCTGCTCAATTTTCCCCCTTCCCTCCCAGCCCTGTTCTGTGTATTGCTTTGATCAGCCAGCCGAGCTTCTAGAATTCAAAGCCACTTCCCTGTCATAAAAGAAAAAACATGCCAACAAAAGCCATGAAATGAAAATTCATCCTGCATCTGGGCATGCAGGCTCTGTAGCCTGACCACAAAGTGAGGCTGTTGAATTCTGGGCCTGGGCTATTTATATTGTCAGTGGGAAAGCTTTCCATTGACTGAGCTGCTCCCTCCCTAAAGATACTTTTAATTAAAATGTTGTTTGACAGATCTGGCTTTCTAACTGGCTTAGATTTGACTGGTATACATGGGATATTTTTTTTCCTCACTGAAAGCTGAAGAGAGTAGGGATAATCTAGTTGGTGGAAGGCTACGTGCATTCGAAGTCACGACTATCTGTTGTTTAATGTAGTAAGCTTCTAGTGATAAAAACACCCAAAACAAACCAACCAAACAAAAACTCAGCAAAAAACTGCCCCAAAACCCCACCACCAAACAAAAAACAAAACAACCCCCAGTCCTGCCAGTGCTTGGTGAGAAGGGAAAAGGGACACCAGCTGCCTGTGGCTTGGAGCGCAGCAGCTCTCTAAACAATGCCCAGCAATGTTATGCAATTGCCTAGGGAAGGAAGTGAAAATTTATCATTACAATGCAGTTTCAAGGCCAATATTAAATGAGGAATTTGCAATACAACCCTGTACTTAACTGACTTAACTAACTTCTCCTGGGATAAAATGACAGGGCTGGTGAGGGCACTAGCCCTGGCCTCTGCTCCCTCTAGGAGTGGAGCAAATATGGATTCTTTTTAGAACGGAATCCAAGGCATTGGGCTGAGATCCCCCAGAGTGGGCAGCCGAGCCAGTGTAATGGCCTGATCCTGCAAGTGCCTGGCTGATCCCTGTGGAAGCTTGGGGCAGGGGGAGCAGGCACATGCTGAAGTGTCTCATTGATATCTGATTGCTTGCACTGAAGTAAGGAAGAGCAATAAAAAGACCCCACTGCAAGGCCCTAGACATTGGGACAGCAACACAAACCCTGAATGAATTACTTGGAAGGCAGCACTAGCATCTGATCGCTACCTTCAGGGTAGAAATAAATAGCTTAAGAGTCTTCTGCTATTCCCAGTTTTCTTTCAGCAAGAGGATTTTGCCCAGGGATGACAGGCACAAGAACCACAGGCCTTTCTTTTTTGACTCTGAGCTTAGAAATGATATATCTAAAGAAGTTTCATCTTTTGCTGTGAATCAGTTGTTCTGTGCAGGAATTTTGAATGAAGACTATTGGATTGTCTTGTCTCTGCTCATGCTTTTCTGTTAGCCTTTGTGTTTGCACCCTCTGGAACAGCCAGAGGGGCTCTTCTCTGGGAGTTGGGGGCTAATGCATCTTTCCTCCAGATGCTGCAGGAGAAAGATTAAGAAAATGGATGTGGAATGGGGAAAACACGTTATACGAATACCATAACTCAATGAAGAAGCCATTTCATGTTGAGCCCGGGCTCCACCTGAGAGCAGATGTTTTGCCTTGGAAGCTGCTTTTAAAAATGTATGGATAAAACTTAGTGCCGTCAGTTGATATATGCAGTTTGCTTTCTGAGCTGTGGAAAATGACGGCTGCGTTATGCTCCTGGGAAGCAGCTTTGAACACGCGCTGTGTGGCAGGGCTCCTTTCCTGCCCTGGAGATCCAGCTCTGTTTCCCTCCCACGCTCTGGCTGCCAGGGAGCAGGCCAAGATGGCTCGTGCAAGAGCAAAGTGCTCTCCCCCCAAGTCCCTTTCCTTGCTTTGGATGTGGGTCCAGCTGCTGATCCATGATGAGACCTGGGGCAAGTCATTGGATTTGCAGCCTTGTTTGTGCTTGCCAGCCCCATCTGGCCTGAGCAGGAACGACTCCAGCTGTAGGATTGCAGCAGGCTCAGCACAACGAGACCAGCTTTGCCATGGGGCTTGCAAGTGTTGTGGCGACACAAATAATTGTGTTGAGTTCCTGGTGGGGAAGCTTCAGCACGCTGGGACAGGCAAGCGGTCCGTGTGCGTGCAGTGGAGTTTCTTCATGCCTTGATGAAAAAGCTGTGCATATTTACAGGTAGAACGGAGGGGTTTGCTGTACCAAATGCCTTTGCCAGGTTATGTGTTTCCATGATGTCCTTGATGCTCCTGTGACTTTGCAGACCGTTGGGCTGCATTTGCTCTTTGGTGGGTATCACAGCAGGTGCGTTTTCTGAGCGTTTGGCCCATACAGCACACTGGGGCTTGGCTGGTGGCACCTCCCTGGGCACTTCAGTGGAAACTGCCGTGATTTCCTGTGCTCTGGCTTGGAGCAGCTTGAGTGCAAAGCAGCTGTGGGGACAAGTTTCTCCTGTGATCCACACTGCAGAGTTGAGGTTGTTCTTTGTGCACTCCATCTGTGGAGTTTCCATTCATGCCTGAGGAGAGCTGGAAAGTGCCAATTAATATTCGTCTCTCTGGGGCTATTTGTTAATTACCGTTATTCATGGTTTGTATTACGGTACTGCCTCGTGTCCCACGCTGCTGCGCCAGGCTGAGTGGATCCTGGAAGGGTTATATCCGTTCCAAGGTTTCAGAGTGCTTCGTAAACATCAGTATTTTATTGCAGCTTTTCTGGGAAATACTGTTCCTGTTTTCAAGGGTGAGAAATTGTATAGTCTTCAGGGTGGAAAGAGAATATAGGTGGCAAAGCTGGGAGCTGAATGTCCTGACTCCCACTCCTTCCCTTCAGCGCTTCCTTACCCACGTCACAGTGAGATTAATTGTGAATTGAAGAGGAGCCTTCATTTCTTCATGGCTTCATCTCTTGCTGAACCATGCAGGGCAGCGCAGCATTTGCGTTGTGTGATATTACAATGGTTCTGCTGTTCTCCTTAATATGGGAGGGAGCAAAAGGTTGTTTAGAAGGAAGTTACCAGCTGGTGAATTAAATACCAGGCTCTGCCCATTTACAAGGTGTGCCTTGGAAATGTGGTAGGAACACTGCAAACCATGGGCCCTGGGAGAGGAAAAGGAGCAGCCTGGGTGGCTTTGAGATCTGGTCACCGTGAAAAGTCCAGCTACAGGTATTGGCTTGAAGAAAACAGGAGAACAGCCCCGAGTTGTTAGAGTGCTCAGGTACTTGTGAATCTACATAGTTATCTGTCTCTTAGGCTTTGGGAAGAAAGCAGTTAATTTAAAAAGGGAGAGGGGGATACAGAGAAAAATGATCCCTGAAAGAAAGTTGCCCGCAAGTTAAATCGCGTAAGAACTGAGCGGAGTTCCTGGGTGCCCTGCCTTGAGAGGTGGTTGTCTTTGGGGTATGGGGAAAGGCGGAGAGAGAAAAACAAGCATCTCAATTCTTACAGTCGAGCAGGAAGCTTTTGGGATGGGCAGTGGCTGCCAGTGCTTTGAGGAGGGTCCCGTTGTTACTGTACTTCAGCTGTGCTCTTGTAAAGTTATATCACAGCTGATACTGCATCAGAAAACAGCCCCTTTTTTAGCAACTGTCTGCAGAGATTTGTGTTGAGAAAATGCATTGGGGGTTGTATCTTGTTGCAAAACACGGAGGCCATCCAATCCGACTTGTTTTCTAGCCAAGCTTTCTGCAGCATGAAGGCAGAAATATAAACCACCAGTGACTAAACAAATGAAAGTATCTAGCATTGTAAGCAATGTGTGTTTCTCTTTCCTTTCTGACAAATAAGGCTGCCTGATTTCAGCGAGGAGTATCTTGCTTGGGAAGCCCATGGGCCAACATCTCATGGCAAGTGAACAGGGACATACGTACATAAGTGCAGATTAATATCCTGGAATCGTGAAACTCCACGTGTGCCTCGAGGCATTTCCTGGCCTCTGAGTTCAGCTGAGTGTCTGAGCTCCTGCGTGGGTCTAAATAATAAAACATTCGCATTCATCCCGATGCGCCCAGAATTTTAAGGCTGCAGCCCTTGGCCAGCTCTTGTATCAATTGCTTCCATCAAGGCTGTAATCCAGGAAACTGCAAGCATGAACTAGCTGTTTGATTGAAGTCTGTGGTTTGGTGCTTTCCTGGGTAAAGCTACTGGAGAAAGGGAGGCTGCTGTTATCTGTGTTCATCCCTTTCACGTCTGCCTCTGGAATGCAAACAGCAAAAATGTGCCGGCAAATACGATGGGCTCTGCGAGGAGGTCGTGTTTGACAGAGCTTTGACAACGTGTTCAGGTGTTTAAGGAGTTAACAACGAAATAGTTTAAAATATCCACTTTTTCTCTGCTGTTCTGGAAGAAAATTAAAACTCACTCTGCAAAATGTGCATTTCCTTCAATAAAGCCGCTCTTTGGCGTCAGTGTTTTTGGCAGAAAGTTGGCATCAGCCGTGCCATTGAGTGAGCATTTTGCAGAGAGTTGTATGAGAGATCAGCAGTGGGGAAAAAAGCCTGTGAAAAGTGCATGGATGTCTGGGCCACTGGCCTCCCACAGAGGTGTCCTGCTGTGCCACATGTCCCAAGGAAGGAGCGCCAGGGCCACGTGCTTTGGCTCAGTCCTGCCTTGCGACTGGTGAGCTCGTTGGCTCGCCAGTGAGCCCGTGTCCCCCGTTACGTGGTCTGTGCTCTCTGTGACCGGACCAGTCCTGGCCCCAGCATCCAGGACACTCCTGTCCCTGTTTTAAAGCCAAATACACGGTGATACAAGGAGGAGGAGTGAGCAGAGAAAACTGTTGTGTGACCTGCCCTTGGCTCCCCACCACTGAACAAAATGACATTCTCCTGTAGCAGAAACCTCTTTCTGAAGGACCCTGGGTGAGGGTCTGGTCGGTGTGATTTCAGGGAGTCCTTCCAGGTTTGCTGAAGCAGGGTCAGACTCCAGCTGTGCTTGGAGAAGCTCCAAGCCCATGTGCAGAGGGCAGAGCTCACCTGCCCAGGGCCAGGGTGGCTGTGCTAACGGCAGCCTTAGGAAGGGAAGGAAGGCGATGCTATACTGACCGGGCTCTGAATGAGAACTGAGTCATTTGTCAAGGCTGACAGCTCGATCTCAGAGCTGGTTGCCTGAGGCTAACATGGCATACAGACAGGAGACGTAAAAAATGTATCTATCTATATACACACACAGAGAGGAGTGAAAAGTAACAGCTCAAAACATGTGACTGGAATTAAAATTAAAAAAAAAAAAGATTTCCCAAGTAAAGCTGTGTGTGTTGGAGGATGTAACTGCTCCTGAAAGGCTCATAGAGGCTGTTTGTACAGCACAAATGCAGCAGCTCTATAATGCCCTGAAATAAAACAGGCAGGCTGCTCCAGCACACAAGATCTGTGTGGAAGCAGCATCGTTCCTGCATGTCAGCAGCTTTCCCAGCCCCACCACCCTTACGGTTAAGGTAAGGAGCTGTCTTGTCACCTCTCTTGTCCTCCCTGTCGCTGCTGCCTGCGCTCCCGAAGTGCATGTGTCTGTGCCTCCTGCTGTTGTGCCATGTCTTTCTTTTACTCCTAGATGATGATGCCTCTATGCCGGAACAGGATATTTTTTTCTGAAGACATGCATTATTCAGTAGTCAGGATAAACGAAATCCCTTGATTCAGGCATGTGTGTAACCCTGATGCTATATCCTCCCTCTTTCACCAGCGTGAGGGAGAGCAGTGAATTCTTTCAGTGCTACAGAGCAGCCCGTGTTCTGTATGAAGCCACTGCAACATTGAGGTTGCAACAGGGACTAACTTCAACCTAAAACAGGTCTGTAGAGAGATCGCCACTATCCATTCCTGCTCGTTCTGTCTCCTTAAGTGTGTTTTTCCATCAAGCAGGTAATACATCATATAACAAACTTCTGGCTTCATCCTTTCTATGTGCGCAGTAACGAACACTTGCTGTGCCAAGGGAGCCTGTGCAGCAGCAGGGAAGGCGAGGGTGAGAAATAAATACGGGGAATGGGGGGGGAAGGGGGAAAAAGGTTCAGAAGTTAAAGCTGTGAAGGACATGGCCTTAGGAAGCTTGATTTGGAAAGCTGTTCCCTTTTCCAAAGGATGTTGGGTCCTGCCCCCAACCCAGCAGGCACAGCTATAGGTGCGGGACAGCTACGTGGCTGGTTGCTGCGACGTACAGCGGAGGCAGAGCATCCTGGTGAGCTGAGGACCTGCTCCTGCTCTCAGCTGGCCTCAAAGCCTCACCTGGTGTCCTAGTGGTGGGAGACCATCTGCTGTTGTATAACAGTAGCTGTTGTGTCAGATTGGAGAGAGAAGTGCTGAGGTTTGGAGAGGGTCTAGGGTATTTTGCGGGAGTTGGGTGTGCTGCAGGCATTTCCCCTACTTTGTAAGGAAAACAGGAGGGTTTTTGGCATAGAAAATCTTAAAAATCTGATGCTTCATTCTTTTATTCCCCTTACCAAAGGCTCAATTCCAAGAAAGATATAAAAGGACATAATTTAGTTATTTTTTTATGATAAGTTTTGCAATTTGCTTAAAAAGCAAAACATTATATGGACTAACTCATGATTTTGTGATAGCAAGGAGAAAACTATTAGGGAGAGTATTAGCGTTCTTGCTTCATCCAGGAAGACATTCCAAGAAACATGATGTTTGTACAAATTCTTACTATGGAAGAACAGATGCAAAGGTGTACTGTGCTTTGATCTATGTGGCCCGTTATTTACACACGATTGAATGACACTAATACCACAGTGTCGGAGCAAAACCTGATGTGGTGCCGCGTCGGGGAGGAGCGGGGACTGGCCTCCATGCACTCGGTTCGTACAGATGTTCAGTGCAGCAGTGTCAAGCGTTTCCAGGGTAGATGTTATCTGTGGAGCTGTACTAGGACAGAAGTGCTAAAAATCTAGGAAAATGCGGTGGAGGACTAAGCTACACCATCCCCTGGAGGACGTGAAACCAACTTGCAGGATGCTGGAGCTCCAGGGCTCCCGGCAGAGGCAGCAGACACCCGCCACAGACTGTGCTGCACAGTGCTAGACAGTGGGTCTGTTCTCCTTGGATTAGCAAAGCAGAGTGTAATTCTCACCTTGCGTGTGAGCCGCATTGCTGCTGGCCTTCTGGGAATCCTGCCACACTCTGATTTATGGGCTTGTAGATTAATCTGATGGCATGCATAGATTTTTCCATAATGCCATGAAGAACTCAAAAGCACTTTTGCTGCTCCTCTGCCGAGTCTGGGTTTGCGCAGAGGATCTGCAGAAACTGTGTCTGGAGATGCTGGCAAGGGCTGCAGAGGACCTCTGGCTGATATCTGAGCTCTTGGGGAGCTTCTGTTTCCTGCTTTTTCAGACAGATGTGGAATATTATCTTTACAAAATCTAGAGGGGTGCCCCGTGGCTGTGCAACAGCCAGGGAGAACAGCAGTGTCCTGTGCCTGAGCTCTCATGCTGCTTGCCAGTGCAGCCTTCTTAATGCATGTGTGTGTCCGGACTGGTTTCTGATTTTTAGCATCCCTGAAATTTTCAGGGAGAGCATGACAATGCTTTTAACAGCCCTCAGAGCATGAGACAGCTGCAGAAGAATGATGTAGAATTAATGTAAGCTGTTCTGCTACAGCTTTGCCAGTGAAAATCTGTCCTAGTGTCTGGTGTTGCTTCCAGCCCAGATGCGAGCTCTGCCCGCCTGCTCTTTGTGACCTGGGAGAACTGCCATGTCTGTTTTCCTTTGTGGTTTTCTCTCATTTGGGCTCAGAGGACCGTAATCACTAAGGGAAGAACTATCACAGGCTCTTGCTGCCATGCTCTGGCTCGATGTTGCCCTTTTCGCTGGATTTACCAAGTGACGGTTTGAAAAAGGAGTTGCCTCATGTTTGGATTTGCTGGGCTTGATTGCTGGTTCCTGTTAACTGCTTTTCAATGAGTTCTGCAGAAGGTAGAGGGCCAGGTTCATCCTGTTTCTGTCACTAAGATCACATCCAAATCCTTTTCAAATATGAGTGTTGGTGCAGGGCATCCTGAGCAGTCTCTTGGTGAGCTGCGATCACTCAGCATCTTCTGGCTTGAAGCCTGGGTGGCCTAGGAGCATGGGATCTGGGGTGTGTGTTTTCAGATAGATCCCAAAGGCCTCTCTCTTGGACTGAAATACTTGGCTTGGGGCTGAAGGGAAGCAGATGAGACAGGAAAGGAACAGAACCAAATTGGTTGTAGGTTGTTGAGGAGTCAGTGGAAAAACCGTGGCGTGAACTTTGTCATGGTTGCCTTTTACCCTGCGTTCCGATGACCGTCCGTTTGCTGTGCCCTGAGCATGGACCGGTGGTTTGTGCGGGCATGTGGGTAGGGAAGAGGCAGTGTGCAGGGAGTGAGTGCAGCTTCTGGGGCTGCTGGTGCTGGGCAGATCCTGGGGCAGTTTGGGATGAGGCTGTGCGTGCGCAGGGGGTGTGGGTGAAGGGGCTGGGTGGCTGGGACAGGCAGAGGTGGCTTCCTTCGTCTAGTCAGGCGTAACCGTAGTACAATCCCTAGTGTTGCTGGGACTTGGCAGCACCTTTTCAATATGCAGTTGTTTTCCAGCTGCAAGGCAGGAGCAACTGGCAGGTTGAGAGAGGAAGGAGGGAGGGGCTGCAGCTGGAGATGTTTCCAGGCAGCTTGAAATGAGAAAAGCCTTGGGCCTGTGGCCTCTGCATTTCTGGGAAAACAAGACTTGCTTTCACTTGGCTTCAGAAAAGTGGTCTGGATCTGCAGGAAAGGAAATCTCACAAGGAAACAATTGTGCTGGGTGGTGGTTGTGGTGCTGATCCTCACCCTGTGGGTGGGGTGAGGGGGGTGGGGGTTGCAGGACCCCGGGGCAGGAATTAGGGACAGGCTGTGATGCTCTGCAGTGGAAGTTCTCTGATAGCTTGAGTCCTGGGCTGCATGCTCGCTTCATCTAACCTGGGCTGGCACCGCTGTGTTGTAGCTCCCCTGTGGTCCATGAGGGCTCATCCCTGACTGATGAAGAGGGCAGGAGGGGCCAGGCAGTCCCCTCTCATCCTGAGAGAATGGCTGAGTGGGGGTCCAGGCTGGCCCTGTGGGAGCTGGCTGCTGAGCTCCCACCCTGTGTCTGTGGCAGGCAGGTGTGGAGAAGACCCGTCCCACTCAGGACCTCTCTCATCTCTTTTACAGTGCTTCCAAATTAGGAAAGAGAATCCCCAGACCAGAATCCAGCCATTTTTAGTACAACTTTGGCATGAATGAACCCCTGTATATTGGTAAAAGAAGCTGATTAGGAAAAATAAAATGGGTAATAAATAAATCTGCTGGTTTCATTGTATAGCTGTTGATGAGCTGACTGTTTTTCTAATGTATGCCATAGTTCTAACCCAGTGTATTTTGTAGCAGGAGCAGTATGCTGATTTAAATCACAGTCTATATTTTAGTGAAAGAGGATGTGTTGACCTAATTGCCAAAGTAACATTACAATGAAAAGCCATTCAGACTGCATGTCCTCTCTTGCCTTCTGGTTTCTGGAAGTGACTGAAGGAAATAGCACTTCACTTCTGGTGAAATCATCCCAAGGGTGTTGTTTCATGGCAGTGTGATGGATTAATTTCACTGAAGGCACCAGCATTATACAAGGAAGCAAAATGCTCTTGGAAAACTCAGGAAGTTTCCCTCGTTGTGCTGAAATCGCTGAGTTCATTTCAAGTATCCTCAGGGACAAAATCTAAGTGCCTAAAAATTCATCCTGATGCAGGGGCTGGTTTGCTTGCTACTCTGCATGGCAGCTTTCAGATGTTAGAGCTGTTACCTTTGGCTGTTGTCTGCAGGTACAGGAGTGAGAGAAATTACCGATGGCACAGATTGAGTATCCTCCTTTGTGCCTCCTTGGGAAGGAGAGAGCATCCTCAGACGTGAGCATCGTAGTCCACTAGCATTTGGCGAGCTAGTGCTGCTGGCCTCTACACATATTTTCCTTTAGCTCAAATGGCAGGTGGTGGTTGGGTTTATACCCTGCTGATGAGCCATGCAAAGAGAGGATGAGCCAGGCTCTTGAGGTTGCACTCTCACTCTTCTTAAAAGTGAGTTCTGCACAGTTCCTCTTCCAAGGCATCCTGATCAGTTCATACATTTGGTGCTGCTTTTCTTTTTTAATTCAGGAGTCGGAGCATGTTTCAATTAATTAATTTTCAAACTGGTCTGTCCTCAATCATCATTTCTTTAGGCCCTGGGAAGTACTTGCTTCTTATAATTTAAGTGCTTTGAAACTGGGCATTAAGTGACACTGTTAACCAGGGTGAGATGAAATTCACATTTGCACCTTAATCCCATCTCAGACACTGCCAGTTAATTTTATCCCATCGTGATCCTTTGATATTTGAGTAATTTTGGAGCACATAGGCTTAAATTTGTGCTCATTGCCTTTTAGAGGTTTCACTCCTCACATGACACAGAAAAATTTCATTGTGGTCTCCCTATGGATTAAGCTGTATTTGTGGGAAGGATTCAAGATAATTATTACCAATGAATAATTTATTGAGACCCCAATCCTTTCAGGTGTAGAGAGGGTTTCTGGAGGTCACAAGTATCTTAAGCTCCTGGAGTTGAGGGCATCTCTCTGGGCAGGGTTAGATCTTCAGTGATCATTTGGCACCGTGTTGGCCCAGCGGCATGAGCTGTGAGAGTATCCTTGCCTGGGTGGAAAACTTTGCGCCTCAACCCTTACAGAGGCTCCAGTTTGAGTGGTTCACTTGGCGCTTATAAGGGAGCACCTAGCAGAGGCGCTCGGAGCCAAGGCTCCTGGGTTCCTTCCCATTCTCTACAGCTGTCTCACCATGGCAAGTTATATCTTGCCATATCTTAGCTACCTTCTTATAAAATGAAGTAATAGCTACCCTCGCACCTTTGCAAAATATTTTTCAGTCCCTAGGTTGAAAAGTCTCTACGCGTACTGGTCCAGCATCGTAAGTTGCTTCATAAAATGCTGCTAAAACAGCAAATAACTCCTATCTGCCCTCAGTTCTCGCCATCCTCATGGATCAAAGCCACAGAGGTGGTCATTCTGCACGGCCCTTGGTCAAATGGAGAGTTGTGTGCAGCCCCAGGGGAGCTGTGTAATCGGGGGAATGCTGCATGACTTTTGCTTTCAAGCAGGCAACGGGGAGTTTGAATTTGAATTTCTGACAATGACGCAGCTTGTTGGAGCCTTTATGAATTGAAATGGGGTCTTATTCAGCTCTGCTAATAAGAGGGTAAATGCAACTAAATACAGCTGTCTTCCTCACTGTCATTTGGTATTTATTAGCAAATATGCAGTGGAATTGAATCACTTGTAAGTACTCTGCAGCTAATGGTAGACAGCAATTAACTGAAATGACTACTCTTGAGCAGTGATGCTACCATCAGTGAGTGGAAGAGGAAACCTGGAGCCAGCGCACAGACCCAGTGGCTTCCAGAACTCCCTGTAGTTTTCCTTTCTGGATTCTGTTTTTTGCCCTTATCAAAAGGCTGCAGTGAAAATTGCTTAATCTTGGTACTCCCTGGAGGTCCAGCTTGAACAAACACTTCTTAAGCAGCAGTAAATGTGTGTGTGTGCATACATTATATATATAATTTTATTATTTTCAGTTTGGGGGTCACTGAAAAAAATCCTTGCAATACTACTACCAGTGAAAGTGTGTGCAGTGGAAACCTTGTCCCCTCCAGATGTGCTGGTGGCACAGAGCTGCCTCTGCAGCACCTTGCGTGCTTCAGGAGATGTGAAAGAAACTGGCCCAGATGCTTGGAACTAATTCAGAAGCTGGGAAGGACTGGGTACAGCATTTATTGTTTCATTTTTGGCCTTTCCCCTCCAAACAAAACAAGAGGTGGTGGGGTTTTTTGGCCTCACTAATAAGGTGACATGTAGGTCAAAGTGCCCAGAGGTTTTGCCCTCTGTTGACTGGAGGGAAACCAACCTCAGTGTGCTGGTTTCAACTGAGTCAGGCTAATTTCATGTACATCTTGATTTGTTTGTCACCCTTCCCTGCCAGCCTGTGTTTGATATGGTGCCTTGTGGGGAAACTGCTCGTCAGGAGGGGATTAGTGCTTGGGTGTGACGTGGGTGGGAAGCGAGGGACTGTGCTGCAAGGAGAGCTGTCGGCAGGGCAGAGAGGCATTGCTGGCTGCGTTGCACAAGAACTGGTCTTGGGAGTGAGCTAATTGAGTATTTTCATTAGTGCCTTCCCTGCAAAACAGAGCAGATTGTTAATGGGTGTGTTGATACAGAGGTACGAGCAGTGCAGAGGAGGATGAGTATTGAATAGGAGGAAGTGAATGATTGATAGGTCTGGTGTCATGGCAATGTGATGATATTTAATGGTATGAAGTTGCATGCATGGGTACTTAGGAGCTAGTAATAAGATTTTATTTTTTTTTTTCTCAGAGATGGGAGCTTATCATTTGGGAGCAAGTGAGGGAGGGAGAGGCAGCTGTGTATGAGCTGGTGGTACGATGACATGAGTCCCCAGCCTGTTGTGAGGAAAGCATTGCTTGATGAGGAGCAAGGACCATGCCTTGGGCAGAGTAGCCAGACAGAAACTGCCCGAAACATGTTGTGAGAGTGCCCCAGGCAGAGGAGAGCAGCCCAGTCCGGCTTGCAGTGCTGGTCCAAGGCTAAACAGGTATAAATTCACGGTGAATAAATTCAGCTGTTCATCAGGAGGATCTGGGATAGCTTTTCCCATGTAGGGAAGCCCATGAAAATAGTCAGACCCTTTGTCAAGCGCAGCACAGGCTTTGGCACAGGAGAAGCGTGAGCTGGTTCGTGTGGGACGTGAGCTCCCTCCGTCGTGTTCCCGCGCAGTGAAGGGGAACCGTCCCTGGGGAGTTCAGGCAGCTCCTACCTGGCTGCATCATCTGGTGGTTCAGAGTCCTCAGCTGCTTTCCACGTACAGGAGCTGTGCGAAGGCTGGAGAAGGAAGTTACTAAAGGGGAATAATTCCCAGCTTGATTACTTGCTTTAAGGATGTGCTCCCAGTTAATTATTTAAATGCATATTTAGTTAGTTAAGCCAGTGAATATACATTTACACTGAGCACCTGATAAACGTGATCCCTTTTTTGATTGGGGAAAAAATGTTTAATTGCCCCTGTCATCAGTACTCTGAAATTTATTTTTGTATAAAATTCAATCAGGTTGCTAGAAAGATGCTAAAATCTGTTGCTTCATTAATTCATATCAATAGATAAACTAAGGGTTTGTTTTTTTTTACTACTGTTGGTGGTTTTGGTGGGCGCTTTTTCTGCCTTATCTCCTGTCTAACAGCTTGGGTTTATTCCTGACTTTAGAACTACAGCAGCTCTGACTGGGAATGAGTTTTGCAATCACCCCCACTAATATGAATCAAATAGCTATAAATTTTTATTTTCTTAAAGGCAGTTTCACCTTGCAGGCAGGAAGAGGCTCTCTTGCCCTGTGAGGATTACACTCTTTAAGGCAGCAGATAACAGTCACCTAGCTCTGTCTTGTGACATGATTATTTCTGCGTAGCTTGATGGATTTGTTGTCAGCAGGGTAAGTGCTGTGAGCAAGGCAGCCCTGAACGTGTGAAAGGGAGGGCTGGAGTAAGAGAAGTTTAATTGCTGGACACACTATGGTCTCTCTTTTTTTACACCTGCCTGGAGTGGACGTGGGGCTGAGATGCAGACCTGAGAGGTGGGATGTCACTGTGTCCTACTCTGGCTTCTGTGGCTGTATCTCTTGGGCTGCGGGAGCTGCAGCAGCCCCGAGCTTCAGGTCAGCGCGTAGCCCATGATCCTGCAGGACGGCTCTTGGCTACAGGCAGTCTGCGCTGTTGTCTTCCAGCGTAGCAGGCGGACGACAATTGCGATGCTGTCACGCAGTGTTATTTTCATGCAATATTTGGCAAGGGAGGCACAAAGATTTGGAGGAGAGCAGGGTGTTGACTGTGGGTAGCTCCAAGCTTCTCAACCCACGTTATGAGTAGTGTTCCCCCTCTGGGGACCTATATCATCACCCAAGTCCTAATTATAGTGCTGCTTTGACAGCAGTCACGGTCGTCATTGTTAATGGCACTGATAACACCTTGTGCTGTTTGCTTTGTTTCTTACTTGGCGGTGTTCTTGGCATCCCCAGTGCTCCTGGGACCCTCGGTGCCTTCTCCGTATTGCTGTGTTGCTTGAAAACATTCAATGTGTGAGAGTCCTCGCATTTTGCCTGGGCACCTTTTGTAAAGAAACATTTTCATTCTTAAGGCAAAGCAGCCAAAAGGCAATCTGTGATACAGATCATCATTAGCTGCTCTCTGACAGTAATGGATGGCCCTGGGAAATCTTGTTGTTAAAGGCAATATCTGCTCTTCCTGTTCTTCTTGGCTCTTTCTGCCTTCAGATCAGTTATCCTTTAAAGGAAAAATGAAGGAGGAGGGAGGGTGGACCTGCCCTGTGTTGGACTGGGAAGAGATTTCCTCATCCCTGTCACCACACGGTGGAAGGTCACTGTTTCTGCCTCATCTGAGTGTCAGAAGCAACACCCATTCCCGGGTTTGAAATTCGCAGCTGTCACATTGATGGGGGCCGAGTGATCTGCCAGCGTTATGGCACTCACTCATTCCTCTGGCAGAATGCTGTGCAGATTGCCTAACTCATTTGTGGCCAAACATTGGGTTTATATTTGGCCTCTTACTGCTTTTAAAAAAATTTGTTCTTTTTGTTGTTGTTTCTTAAAACATGCATTGCCCTTTTTGAAATACATTTTGCAGAAGGATATCAAAGTGCTCTGGGAGCCACCTTCGTGGCTGTTTTACAGATGTGTATGTAACCCAAGGTGCGGAGGAGCTGTGGGACTGGCTTAGAACTCCAGCTGGGCTCTGATGCTGGGACTCTGCTGTATGCACCAGCACTGTTCTGATCTCTAGATTACAACTGGTGTCTTCAAAACTTTATTCTTACCTGGCCAGACTTGACATGGCCTGTCATCTCCACACATTCAGGAGAAAACACGTTTCTGTATGTGGAGTAGTCTTGGTTTGGCCTGGGACCTGATCGTCTGGGAAGGTTGTCGGACCTTCCTGGCAGCTTGTGGTGGGCCTGGAGTCAGGGATGTCACTTCTGCCAAACCTTGGAAATCCTGCCTATCTGGAGGAACACACAAATCTGTACAAGTGGTTTGCACTGATCTAGGTCAAGGCTTATGAATGGGGGCCTCTCCAAGTGAGCATCCCCCCTGCCATGTCTTTGTTCAAACCCACAGGCAAGGACATACCATGCTGTTAACTAAAACGTTGAGTGGTGGAGGAATCGCATTAACAAGCTCTAGCATCTTAGCTGTGGAATTAAGAGAAGCAGCTCATGTTCTGCAGTGTGTCTCTTCTGAACCACGCCGTATGGGCAAGCCCAGCACCTTCAGCTTGTCAGCTGCAATTTGCTGGCTCAGGAGGGACTGAATCTTCTTTTCTGGTATTAAGACATGAATAATAGGTGCTTGCTGAGGTGGTACAGGCCCAGGCGCGTTGCCTGTGTGTCAGCAGAAGAGAAGCTTAATACCTGGGGCGTAGAGAGCTGTGGCTTCTCAGATAGGGATGTTTTGGAGCCCATTTAAATGGGCAGGGATGTGCTCTGTGGGATCTGCCTTTTCCTGCTTTTCCCCAGTCTGAGAACTGCTCAGATGATTTCTGGAACTTGCAAAGCTTCCTGGGTGGCAGATGGATGAGGCCTCTTCGGAGCCTGTCAAACTAATGTGTGCTTCTGCCCAAGGACGACCCTCTTGGAGGAACCCTGAGCTCCCCACCTGCAAGGAGAGGTTCATAGCAGCAGAGGTTCCGCTCTTGGAGCAACGAGGCACCAACAAGAATAGCTGATGCGACCACAGAGGCAAAGTGCTTTGGGAAGAGACCAACTCAGAAAGGAGGGAGCTGCTTGACTTCGACTCTGGCCATCTCATAGGCTCTTCTAGGGCCCTTTTTCTTTGTGCAACGCTGAAAATACATGAATGAACCAAGGCACACTCTTCTTTCTGGATTTCAGCTGTGAACTTGCCTATCTGGTACTGGAAACCAACAGTGGACGAAGGATATTATATTTCTTAGAGGAAAGAGGACATTACTTTCTCTAGGTCTCTAGAAACAAAAGCAACACATCTTTTCCATTCCCTTTCAAGGGCAGCATATGGAGAGAAAAAGAAGTGTCCCAGATAAACCAAGTTCAAGATTCCAGCAACTTACTGGTAACATTGCCCAAGCAGATGGAGTGAAACTTGGAGGGCAGTGCATGTTGTACGACCGTGAAGATGCCATCAGCATCTTCAAAACCCCAGATCCTACCTGTGAACTTATCAGAGAGACCTGTCTGCAAAATTGTGCCAAGTAGACCTCAGCCCCGCTGCTTCCTTCTGCCAGTGGGCTTGGAGCTCTGGGTTTATGTTCAGAAAATGCGAAACCTGCAGAAGAAGAGGTAGGGGAGGGCTCAGGCATGTGCTGTGGGAGGAGCTGGGCCTGTAACTTGAGTCTGTCTTTAGTCATAATTTTCCCTTTCCTTTGCTGGTCTGCCAAGGTGGTTCAGGTTGGCTCACTTGAACAGCAGATTTCTATCTTCTGCCTGAATTCCCCTTTGGTCTTGTCTTATGGACAGTGGAGCCTTTGGAAGCTGTGGTATGGGCAGTGCTTTAGTGTGCCTGTGTTCATTGACCTTTACTTGGTTCCTCTGCATTGCGTTTGAGTGCTTTTAAGCCTGTGGTGACTGAACTGCATGCAAAGTTGCTTCCCAGAACTAGCTTTGGCTTTGGGGCCCTGAGGATGTGGGAAGGGCAGGTGGGTTTTAGAAGTGGGTTTTGTTTCTATTAATAATTGCTATCCTTGACTCTTGTCCCTTTCCATGGCAGCAAAGGCTTGGCAGAGTGCGATGCAGAGAAAAAGCCTCCTCTTCCTTCCCCTGGTTTGCTGAGGTCCCAAACTGAGCAGTGATGTTAATTAGATAAGTCAGATACTCTGCAAAGCAGCCTGTTCAAGGACAAACAGATTTTAATTAAAGGCTGGGTGCAGTGGAAGGTCATGTCGCTGCATTGTGCCTGGATAGTTACTGTGGGAACACCAGGAAAGCACCCAGAGAGCGTGAGCGTGTGCCAGTGTGGGTGTGAGTGTATCAGGATGCAGGCCACCGGGCACAGATTTCGCTTCTAGTTATGTTTCTGCTGGCAAATACGGCCTGAGTGAGATGCCACCCTTGGAGTGTGTAGCTGGGTTTTGTGCCGTGGGGTTTTCTGTGTTCTGGGGATGGGAACCCTCACTTCAAGCTATTCAAATGGCACAAGTTTGATCTGAGCTAGACTGTAACACCATGAATCAGGGAATTTGGTCTCCAGCTCAATTTTTAGACTCTTTACAGCTGGTGAGCTTGGTTTCTTAAAGAGAACCTGAATATTGGGAAGAGGTTTGTTTGTGTTGAAATTTGAACTGGAATTATTTTGAAATTCTGTCTCTGCTGTCTTCTAACAGGAATCCCACATTAATTCCTGTGATAATGGCTCATTTCTATATTTCAAGTACTCTCAAGATTCATTTCAGCTAAGCTGCCTGAACTTAATCTTGATGATTTAAGGTGTTCCTTGTCTGTCTTCAGTCCCAAGCCTTTTTTTCAGCTGTTTGGGATGTATCGGCAGAAACTTGTCAATACCTGACGATGGCACTAGATAACTGCTCTAGTGAGCTACAAACCATGAATGTGCCTTGGGACTGACAGAAGTTTGGGCTGATCCCCAAATGGGTCCCTCTAATTCAACAGGCTGTAGCAGAAGCTCATTCTTAGTAATTTTCCTGTGGTATAGCAAGAGGCTCAGTAGAGAGAAGCTAAACATTTTTAGTATTAACAGTCTTAATATTTTTATTTCCCCTATCAAACAGAAGTTGAGGCAGGGACTGACACTGCACTGGCATCACAAGCAGCCGCCTTGTGCAAGTAAAATAGCCACTCAAATATGGGCTTTGCAGTGAGCTCAAAATCAAATATTTGTGTGGTAGTTTGAGGTGGGAGCTCAAATGAGCTGCTTCACAACTCTGTTGTCCTTGTTACTTGGTGGTTTTGGGGACAAATGAACAGGGAGACAGGAGAGATCCAGGTGTGTTTGGAGGGAGTCTGCAACCAGCTCTTTTGTCTTCTTTTTCCTTTTTAATTTTTTTTGTTAGTTTGGACAGTTCTTGTGGGTCCTCCTGCTTTGGAGGATGCCGTTGGGTGTTGGGAGCCCTACAGAGCCAGCTCAGCAGGGAGCTTGCCAGGCCAATAGGGTTGGATTTTGGAGAGTTTATGCACTGCTCATAGAGGAACTGGCTTTGTTTCCTGGCAGCTGAGAAAACACCATTCTGCCTGTTTGTAGGAAAAATGTGTTGGGATTGGTATTTCGTACGTGCATCTCCCTGTGCCCCTTCATGGCAGGGGGAGGCAAGTGCTGGGTGCAGACTTGAGCAGAAGATGCTGGAGCGCAGCCCTGGAGCAGGAGGAGCTCTGCCCTGAAGTCAGCGTGCACGGGGGGTGCGTGGGTGCACAGCGGCAGGCGGTGTCCTTAGGGAGAGAAGCCAGAGCGTCGCAGAGTGCCCCGGCTTGGCCAGCACACCTCAGCCTTGGTCTGCAGAGACCCCGGTTGCAGGGGCTGGGACATGGCTCATCACAAGGGCGGCTTTGGGAGAAGCATCTTCTAGGGCTCAGCAGGAAACTGCCACAGGAGATGTCAGCTGGGCTGCTGCTATTGCAGTGACGAGAGCAAGTTGTTCTCTTAGTCTGGGTACCACAGTCAAACTTCCTGCAAGTGCTTTTTGACTGAGAACAGAATAGAAACCACCTCTGGACACTTATTATCTTTTGTCTCACCCTTGCTTTTCTGACTCTGGACAAATGAGCTGTGTTTTTTCTGAGTAGATATCCACCTTTGACCTAGAGAGTTTTGACTTTTAAGAATACGTTAGGCAGAAATGAAAAAGCCAAAAAGAGCAGAGAGATGCATCTGAATAGAGGAGCAGGAGCATGCTGTGTCCAGCTGCCTCATCAAGGGGCTGGCTTTGCAGCCGGCAAGACGCTCCCAAATGTAAGATTTCAAACACGTGCTCTGTCTTTTCTGCGAACTGGAGGATACTCATGGTCTAACAGGGAGAGCTGTAACTTAGAGAGGACTTGGTGGAGCACTCAAAGGAGCACGTTTCCTTTCTCTTGAAGCAGCATTGCTGGTCTTTCTCCTCTCCACCGGCTTGCACAGCACTCGCTGACAGCACGGCATGCACCACTGCCAAAGGTGCTGGGACAGCGCAAGGGAGGAAAGCTGGCCTTGGAGGCTAATGTGCAGAGAGCGCCTGTGGAAAAAGTGACAGCGGGGGGGTTAATGGAAAGCAGACACTGAGCACTGGAAGCTGCCTAGCCAAGAAATTCTGCACACTCCAGGGTTTTCTCTGGTATCCAATAAAAATGTCTTACAATTTGGCTACCCTCTCTGTTACCCTGGGAAAAGTGGTGGAGGTGTTGAACAGCCTGGGTACGTGGCTTCTGTGCTGTGTGCCACCTGCAAGAAAAACAGGTGCCATGTTACTCTTGTGATGTGAATGTGTGTCTTAAGAGCCAGGAGCCCCAAGTTTCTTGTCCGGAATCCTACTGGGCACCCAGGGGCTGCCTTTGGCTGCTTGCCCACGTGGTCTGTAGATCTGGATGCTCCTGTGTCTCATGCCTAGGAGGCTGGTTTCTCAGAGGGCCGCACCGCTGAGGTGTGCCAGCTGTGTGTCACCGATTTATTATCGCCCAGACAATGTTTGACCTGGGGCTGGTGCCTTGGTGCTTGGGGCTGAATGCAGAGAGGCAGCTGCTGCCTGGAGGGTGGGATTTTTTGTAGGTTTTTTTTTTGTGGTGCAGTACAATGAAGTAAATATTTTAACCATTGCATAGCAGCATGGGTGCACAGCAGTCTAACTCCTCTAGAAATGATGGTCTTGCTTTTGGCAGAATGGAGGCATCCTGCCTGGAACTGGCCCTGGAAGGGGAGCGCTTGTGCAAGGCTGGGGACTTCAAAGCTGGGGCAGCCTTCTTCGAAGCAGCAGTGCAGGTGGGGACAGAGGACTTGAAGACTCTCAGTGCCATCTACAGTCAGCTGGGCAATGCCTATTTCTACCTAAAGGAGTACTCCAAGGCCCTGGAGTACCATAAACATGACCTTACCCTGGCCAGGTAAGCATGTCAGCAGTGCTTCATCCTATTTAGACATGATCTGTCAGGGCTTGAGTGAATCAAGTTCTGTGGGGTCTGAAACTTACTAGCCTGAGGGAATCTGCTCTAGACATAAGCATCCAAAACTAGCCCTGAGGCATGGGGTGACTGTCCTGTGGCGAACTTGGGAGGCAACAAGAATGGGCGAGTGACCTTCAGAGCAGGGAGGTGGAGAAAGGGATATGAATGTGAGGAGGCTGCTTGGAGCAAGAGCAGGGCAGTGTCCACTTCTCCTATCCCAGGTACTTGTTGTAAGTACACCTGAAGTCATTAGAGCAGCTCACCTGAGACAGCAAAAAACAAGAATGTGTCTCCAAAATCGAGAGAGCTTGTATGAAGCATTCTAGTCAGGTGTGTGTGCTGGGAGCTGCTGGGTGTGGTGTACCTACCATGCTTGCTGCAGGTCGGCTCACTGCAGCTTGAATTCTGCCTCCAACCGTTGGTTGGAGCATCTGTGAGCAATTTAACACCTCTCCTCTTTCCTCTGGTCATCTTGTAGAACCATTGGGGACCGCATTGGAGAAGCCAAGGCAAGCGGCAACCTTGGGAATACATTGAAAATACTTGGGCAGTTTGATGAAGCTGTTGTTTGTTGCCAGAGACATTTGGACATTTCTCAGGAGCAGGGAGATAAGGTAATTGGTTTGCGGCATCCAACAGGAAATATTTCCTAGCTTTAAAAGTAATCCCTCTGCAAGTCAGTAAATGTGGTATGGTGAAGGTGGGCTTTGGAAGTAGGTGGAGTGTAAAGCTCTCCCTTCTGACTGCATCACAGGTCTCGGTGCTGCTGACAGTAACCGCTGCCATGTCAGTGAAGATGGGAGAGGAAAATGTGGGCCTCCTGGCTTTGACCATCTCTGCCCAGCAATGGAAAGGTCCATATTGGGATGTGAAGTGTAGTATCTTGCTGTTCTCTGTTCTTCCTTTAGGTAGGTGAAGCCAGAGCACTCTATAATATAGGAAATGTTTACCATGCAAAGGGAAAGCACTTGTCTTGGAACATGGCCCAAGACCCCGGCTACCTGCCTCAAGAAGTCAAGGAGACGCTACAGAAAGCTTCAGAATATTACGAGTAAGTATTCAAGCTTGGCCAACCCTTCCTCCTGCAGGGAAGAGGGCTGGTCAGGCATCAGTGATCACTAAAATTCACACAGATACACGTTGGCTGAGCTCATCCTGCTCAGATATAATCTGTATTTGTAGTGTTTCTGGTCTGCTGACAACTTTCAGGGTCTGCAGGTTAGCTGACCTCTGATAAGCGTTAGGCTAACGATAGCTGTATGAGGTGCAAGATGACAATTTTTACTGAGTCCTGTTGGAAGCATTTCTCATAGGGAAGATTTATTCCTAGGCCACTATGGATGTGGGAGCTCTGGAACGTGTTTGTTGCAAAGAATGAGACTGTGGGCTCAGTGTTGAAAATCAGGCTGCTGAATGAGATATTGCATGTTGTTTTGAATTAGGAATGTTCCCCTGAGATGCCAAGTTATGATGGCAAATTAATGTCAAGGAAGGTGAGAGAGGGACTGCAAGCTTTTGTACAATTAGAGCTAGCATTCATCCTGGCATTGCCTTGGTAAAACTCAGTGTAGTTTAAAGTATGACCATGCAATTACGTTCAGTAGTTTGCTCCTTCTCAGAGCTGTATTTGGAAGCTAAGCTATTAGCTCCTGTAGCCCCTGCTGCTCTCTGCTGGTCTTGATGAGAAGGATCCCTGTGTGTCTCCATCGCTGGGGCCACAAACAGAAACTGTCCTTCATCCAAGGGAAGAAGCTTTCATTTGAAGTCCCGGTTGTCCTTCTCATGGCTCTTATTTTATCTTCCTTGTAACATCCTTCCCTTTCCTAAATAGTTTCAAAGATCGCTCTGATGTCCCACACAGGGAGGTTGTCACAAGACCTTTGGGCTAATGTTTTCTCCCTGTACTTCAGAGTTTTGCTTCAATAATGCAATTTCTTATAATGCAGACTTTTAAAATTAAGAGAGTGACAAGATCTTATATCCGTCTTCTCAGATCTGAGGATGTGATAGTGCCTATATATAACTTGCCACCCTTCTTCCAAAGAATGGTGCATGTAGCATAGCCAGTGGGTAAATTTGTGCCAGCTGGGAGCTCTACGCTTCCCTATGTGTGCTGTATGTGTAAAGGGAGGAAAAACAAGGTAAAGAAATGCTGGGAAGCTCCATGAGCAGAGCTCTGGCATGGGACAGTGGATCTTGCCCCTCTCCCCAGGTTGGTCCCGGTCCTGCTGTAGGCAGGCTCCTTTCTCCTGTGCTCCTCATTCTCTCCTGTACAGTGAGGTGGCCATTTCTTATTTCATGTGGGATCCTGTGAGACCACTGGTGTGTGAGCAGTTCCTTTACACAGCTGCAGATTGCCTGAGGTCAAGAGAGCAGCAGGGACTTACACCACTGGATCTGCACGAGCTCCCAGAGCTGCAGCTGCCAGAGATCACCAGACTTTCACCTGCCAAGGGATGCACAGGACAGGCGGCTGGGGAGGGGAAATGCCCTCTCCAGCGTTAGCTCTCCTTTCTTTATGGTGCAAGTCTCTTTGCTGTGTCTCCTGTGAAGAGTGTTGGATGTGTCTCAGCAGACATACTGCTCTGACTTCTTTCAGGAGGAACTTGTCCCTGGTGAAGGAGCTGGGGGACAGAGCTGCGCAGGGCCGTGCTTATGGCAACCTCGGCAACACCCAGTACTTACTTGGCAACTTCAGTGAAGCTATAGCCTTCCACAAGGAGGTAGGAAACTGGTGCACCGTCTTTCTGGGGTCAGGGGCTGGGACTGGCTACTGGGGAGCAGCCTTTCTTCTCACCACAGCCCAGAAAGTACAGGGAGGTGTTTGCCCTCAGCTGTTTTTCTCCCTTCTGTGTGTACCTCAGGGTCTGGTCCTGTTGTACTAACTCATGCTGAGCAACATCGTTCTCCAACCTCCATCAGCACCTAAAGAGTGGCTTGAGGGAAGGGTGCTGTTGGCTTGGAAACTAAAGGAGATATCTAAGGGCAAATTGCAGCTGGGCCTAGCAAGGCTTTTCTGCTCTTAATTTGTATTAGTCTAGATTTTAATAAATGCAAGCTATGAATTTAATTAAGCTGCTGAAAGAGCTGTTGATCAGGAATAAATGTTGCTTGTAGAACATAATTTTCTGCAAAGCTTTACAGAGGGGTGAGGTGACACAGTCAATTCAAATGCAATTCAGCTTCTAGTTCAGAGTATAATCAGTTTCCCTGCAGTGGAAGGTTCTCAGCACCTTGGAAAGTCAGCCCAGTTACATCTCTTCTGATTTTTAAATGCTGGAGGACAGCTGCCAGCAGTGCTTTGAGAGAAGGGGCTCGAAAAGGGGCAAGAAAACCCTGTGCAGTATTTGGGATCAGAAGCAGGTGCTGCAAAGTGGAGGGTGAAAGGTGGGAAAGCCTGGGGGGCAGGGGGACATGAGAGGAGAGGGCAGGACTGAGGTGCAGGTAAGGGTAGAGGTCTGGGGAGCAGCTGCAGCGGAGACGGCGAGATGGAGCGTGCACATGTGCATGTGCATTCTGCGCCACAGCACCGCGCAAAGCGACCGCCTTGTTCCTCCACATTAGTCTGCTGATCAACCCTTCATGGCCTGACCTGCAGCTCTCCGTTTGCCTCTTTATTCGGCTGAAGAAGTATGTGCAGAGCTCCTCTTGCACTTTAGCTAGAGAGATGTGTGCTGACTGGGCTGGAGTAGGAATTTGAGGAGGGTGCAATACTACTCCCATTTTTCCAAAGACTCTTCCCAATCCTGAATTGCAAAGGAGGGCAGGAAATTTTGCCCCAACTGGCACGTGCACCACTACCTTGCTTGGGGGGGAGCTTTGCAAACCAAGAAGTTAATCTCCCAGAAAAGAACCCTGGCAATGGCCAGCCTGTACTCACTAATCTGTGTCGCTGCAGCGCCTTGCTATTGCTAAGGAGTTTGGGGACAAGGCAGCCGAGCGGAGAGCGTACAGCAACCTGGGCAACGCGCACATCTTCCTTGGGAGGTTTGACATCTCTGCCGAGTACTACAAGTAAGTGCCAGGGGCTAAGGCAGACTCGGGGCATATGTTCCCTGGAAATCTTCACCTATTGCAGTGTATTCATAGGCTCAGGGGAATGGGACAAGGGACCTGGAGGCCAGTTGCATGTGTGGTGCTCAGCAGGGGCGAGTAATACAGCCACCTGACAGCCTGCAGTGTGTTACAGGCATCAACTTTAACGCGGTGCGTGCCAAAGCAGTGACTTCCCTGTCGCCTTGCAGAGATGCCCTGCAGTGACCAGGTCTCTTCATTTCCACCTGTTCCATGCAGGAAAACACTCCAGCTTGCCAGACAACTCAAAGACCAAGCAGTAGAAGCCCAGGCTTGCTACAGTCTTGGAAACACGTACACGTTGCTTCAAGACTACGAAAGAGCAATCGAGTACCATCTAAAACATCTGGTGATAGCACAGGAGCTGGGAGACAGGTAAGGGACTGACTCAGGAGATGGCGTTTGTGCTCTGATGGGCTCAGAGCACTGGCCTTTCCCTATTTACTTACTGTTTTCTACCTCTGGGGCTAAAGAGCAGTGACAGGTATTCTTGAAAGTCTTCAGAAATCTCTCGGAATCCAGGCTTTAGTCCAGTCATCTGCCAAAAATTGTAACATGGTTAACACCTTTATCATATCATTCAAACCTGGAGATTATGCCCTTAAAGCTCTGTCTGTGTGGGCTGAGTGACATTGCTAATAAGAGGTACTTCAAGAAAATGCCATTGTATTCAGTGCTTTGCCATGAGGCTACTGCTGTTTTATCCCAGAATGGCCCCTCTAATGCTCCTTCAAATTCACAAAAATTGTATCTTCCTTAGAAACTGTGTGGTTAGGGCACACATCCATGCATGTCACTTTGTCCTGTTGCTCTGAGATGACGCTGGAAGCTCCCATGTAGAAACAAATGATGTTACTTAGAGCAGGTGAAGATGATATATTTTGCTTCTTGGCCTTGTTCGTTCTGCTTTAGGAGGCTTGGCCTCTTTTGTTTTGTGGGTTTTTTTGTTTCTTTTTTTTAAATATATATTTTTTTTTTAAGAGAGGTTGGTTCCTTTCTCCTGAATATTGCCTCTGTGATCCTGGAGCCTTCTTGCAGCTTAAGTGACTTTGCAGCCACCTTGTTCAGTGTTACTGCTGACGGCTCTTGGGAAGCTGGGTGTCCTCCACTAGATGGAGCAGAGACATTACAATGGGAGATCCGTGGCACTATCCAGGCAGTATCTGCTCAGAGAAGGTATAATCCCACCCAAGGGTGAATCATGCTGTGGGGGTGCAGGCCTGTGGGCTCCTGCATTTCTGGGAACACACCCTATGAGCAGAAGGCATTGAACAGGGTGACAAGAAAAATGTTTAAATGCTGATCAACCCGCCCAAACCTCTGAAAAGGGAGTTGCAGTCACGCTGAACCTCCCCCTGCGCCCCCATGTGCTTTTTTTATCCCATCACCCCCCACATCTGCTCGTTTGCAGAGCTGAGCAGGCTCTGATAAGCAGTAGGTCTCTACCTGCTTGCGTAAAAAGGTGCTGAAGCCTGCTCCAGAGACACCTCTGTGTCTGGCGCAGGCTGGCAGCACTCGGGGGCTGGGGGCGAGGGCTGCCCAGGGCAGGTTTCACATTTGCCTGTTTTCTCTGGCTTCTGAAAACAAGCAGCACCCTGGAGGTCTTGTGGAAATAGGTCAATATTTGCTTGGCCGTTGCATGCAGTTTCAGCTTGTGCATGCATCCCGGGCGACACGCTGCTGGTATTTAGCAGGAGGATGTTGCATGCCTGCAATATTTCCTCCTTGTGATGTTCTTGTTAATTTAGCTCTGGGCGGTTGTTGAACAAAAGGGCTGGATGTTACATGCCCTCTTGATGCATTGTGCACCTCTGGAGAGGAAGCCTTGCTGTGCGAGGTCCAAGCTGGAGAGGGGCTCTGGCTTCTGCTCTCAGGCTGGTGCCAGCAAACAAGCAAAGCCCCACCATTTTGGGCCCTCGTTACTCTGCTGTTACTACTCTGGCCCTCAGCATAGGAAGAGTTTAAGGCGTACAGTGCATTTAATTTTCCTTTGTAGGACCTTTCTGTAGGTGAAAGCACAGCTCGGAGGACTGGCTCTCGGTGCTCTCAAAAAGGAGGCCCTGAAAGGGCTGCTGTGCTGCTGGGTTTTGCCCGGCATTTCTGTGGTTGACGGTTTCCTGTTTTGCAGGGTGGGAGAAGGAAGAGCCTGCTGGAGTCTCGGAAATGCCTATGTCTCCCTGGGGAGCCATGAACAAGCTTTGCACTTTGCAAGGAAACATCTTGAAATCTCCCAAGAGGTAAGAGAAGCTGGTTCAGAACAGAGGGAATCCGTCCTCCCTGTTGAGAGACTTTGTTTTACACCAATCAGTTATATTAATGCAGTTCTTCTCTTGCTATGACTGCTCCAGAAAGCCCTTGTATGTGTGCTCTTTCAATGGTGTCTTTAGGAACTGCAGAGTTTGGCTGGAAAATATTCTTTTTATGGGAGGCTCCCAGCCTTCCCTTTAATTACAGCTAATACTTTTGCTGTGCCTTGCTCTTAACCGATACTCCTTAGTGAGAAAGGACCTGGGGACTAGTTGTCGGTCTGCTGGACAAGGTGGTGTGCACCCAGCTGGTGTGAAGGGTCTCGGATACCTCTTGGTGTCCAAGTCTGTTAGTAAGACACCCCTTTCCTGAGCACAAGGCTGTGAGATCCTGACTGAGATGGCCCTTGTGATTCTAGCTGTGGTCTGACCTGTTTTGCCGGCAAGTTAAGTACCTGGAGAAGACAAGGCCAGCTACCCAGTGGCTGGGCGCTCCAAACCGGCTGTATTTTGCACTGCAACAGAGTGTACGTGTGATGAGTTATTTCCTCTCAGTGGAGCTGGCAGGGGTGGTCCCAGCTGTGAGGTGGTAAACTCTAGCATTGTCCTAATAAATCGATTGCTGATGCTGTACGAGCACGGCCTGCAGCTAGCCCTGTACCGCTGCCACAGCGTCTGGGGTTTCATGTGTGCAGCTACTCTGGTTTTCACAGATGTGCTCGCCCAGCTAGCTGCAGCTTCCCTGGTGCAAGAACATATGGTATATTTTGGTGGCTCAGAAGTACAGAAAGCAAGAACTCCATTGTTTGCTCTTTCCAGTGTGTTATGAGGAAATCAGCCGTGGCCTTTTTAGTCTTCCCCAGATGAAGAAATTGCCCTATTGAAGCACTAATTGAAATCACCATATGTAAGTGCTTTGTGTGTTCTCCTGCCTGTCTGTTAGGTTGGCTAAATCTTGGGGTAGGGCTGACATATCAGCCTAATTATGTATTTAATGATACTTATCAGACATGCAGAAGGAATACTGTTCTTTGGCCTTGTGTATTTTAGGACAAATTAACTTTTCCAGCTTTAGCCTGCTAGGACTGTTGCAGTGCGGGGCTGATTACCCGGAACCAGATGGCGGCTCGGCAACGTGCGGTGCAGATGAGGGGTGCTGGGAGGGCAGGAGCAGTAGTGGGCCTGGTGACTTCTGGGGTTGGGGGTTCATAGCGGTGTTATCATTCTGGGGTGATGGCTGTGATTACAGGGCATGTCAGGAGTAGGTTACTCATGGCAGGTGGCTAATAAACTCCCCCACATCGTTAATTATGGAGCAGTGCAGAGACCGTTGTTTGTGAGGAGAGCCTGCATTAGCTTCTAGCAGCTAGTGATTCTGTTAAAAAGCTGATGTTTTATTTTAGCCTTGGGAACCAAGTGAGCCACTTGTACTGTTGTGGCAAGCACCAGCATTTTGGCCAGGAAAAAACCTAGTGGAGTTAAACCTTTGCACACTCATGTGTTTACCTCACTTCCCATCACCCTCTCTCCCCCCCTTCTACCCCGCCATAAATCTGGCGGTGACACTTGAATCCAAATGAAATCTGCTCAGGGTAAGCACATTGGAGGCGGCTGCAGGGTGATCAGAGGTTACTGAAAAATTTCTTCTGAAACAGCTGGAGTGAAGGTTTTGTACCTAAAAACCTTGGAAGCTGTCCCAGCTCTCGGACATGGCTCCGGGGTACCGTTCCCATCCCTGCCTGTGGCAGCGGGCTCCTGGGAAACTGAGACATCCGAGCTGAGGGCAGAAAACAGGGCTCTGCCATGGTGTGTGTGGTAGGTGCTGGCTAGGACCGTTGTGCTGCCAATGTGTTCCTCTAATGTTACAAGGGCCTTGGAGAGGATCTGGAATGAGTGGAAGTCAGGGAAGGATTGAACAATGCATCAAGGACTGAGAGACCTAACCAGGACGTAGTAATTTCTCTGGAGATGATGTCAACAGCCAATCTCTTGTAATTGGCGGGGGATTTATGCCTGATGATAAGCCGTTTGATCTGCCTCCCTTTACTAGTGCCTGGGGCTTTGTCATAAATAATGTGGGGATTTATGATTTTGTTCTAAGATGGCTCACACTGCAGCCTATCTCGAAGGACCACAAAAGAGCTGTCGCAAGGCATTTAATAGGGGGTCAGGCCTCTCCAAGGGAACAGCCAAGGTCTTCCTCTGATCAGAAGCTGATGTTCCTCTAAAGATTAGAGGCTGTTTCTGAGTGACCTCTCTGTGGTCATTGGTGATATGCAGCACAGTAATTTTCTTGTTTGGCTAAACTTTGAGGAGCACCCAGCAGCCTGTCTTACAACTCCCTATTTTAAGTAGCAGGAGCCACTGGAAAGATCTCTTCCTCAACATGTAACATCATCTTCCTCAGCCTCAGGCCAGTGGGAGATGTGAATTTGGAAAAATTTGGGCTCCAAAAGGTTTTGGAGTCTTGTGTGGGTAGGTCACTGGGAACAGCTCAAAGCTGCATGGACCTGAGCCAGGAGAGAAGGGCTTTCAGAGCATCCAAGCCCTGAGCGTGATACTGCCCACGTGGCTGATAGTAGCGTGGCTGTCTGGTGCTCAGTAACTATGGGAAATACTTGAGGAAGGGGGCTGAGAGGTTCAGGGCTCTCTGCCAAGCCATATGAGGCTACAGGACAAACCAGATGTGCACATTTACCTCTGTCCCAGTTCTGTAGCAGTAGATGAGCTGTTACTCCTCAGTTCCTGTACCAAACTCCACAGAAACGCGTTTTGGGGTGCAGCCAGTACATGGCACAGCATGCACGGACCCTCTCCCAGATTACCACTGAGGAACACTTTTGGAGAGTTGCTTTGGTGCTGAAAGCTGAGCCGTATGGTCTCTCGGGGAGTCTCGAAGCTCTCTTCTGGCTGGCTGTGTGTTTGCTGTGATATGGGACTGGCAAACCCTTTGCTAGGGGCTGATTGCTTAGAGCATGTTGCCTTTTAACCAGCTGCCCTGTTGCTTTTCACCCTGTAGATCGGGGACCGGAACGGTGAGCTGACAGCACAGGTGAATATGGCCCAGCTCGAGTCGGCCCTTGGCTTGGGCCCCGGGGATGAGGATGTGGGTGCAGCTCATCACTATTCTGGCTATGAAGCACAAGGTGAGTTTCTGGGCTTTTTCTAGTATTGAAAGGTCTCACGAAATATGTGGTGTGGTGTGCGGGGAGGGGAGGTGTTTGCAAGCAGGCAACGCAGGAGGAAATATGAATGCCCAAGCAAGATGAAGCTATTGAGTGCTTTTACCAGAAAGGAGACTGGTATGTTTGCTCTGTGCTTTCCATAAGCTGCAAGGGCAGGGGAGGATCCGCCCAAAAAGGGCACAGAATGAGTTAATGGAATTAATCTGCGTTGGGAATTAAATTCTACTTGCCAAGCAGCAAATCAGCTTCTGTCTCTTTTAAAGCTCTGCAGGGCCCTTTTAACTGATTTGACTGATAAAGCAAGCTTTCAGAAGGTGAGTGGCAGGGTTTTTTGGCTGCTTTCATTCTGATTAGCACCCAAGGAACAGCACAGGCTGAATGCAGGTTGTGACTGTCAGCGTGCTGGGTGCTGTCTCACCCCTGGAACACCTGCAGTGGCGCCCAGCTTGGAAACAAAGATGTGGCAAGACTTGGTCACAGCAGACAAAATGGCTTTACTCACCACGCTGGGCCCTGGGTCATTCTGCATCCCCCTCCCCAGGGAGCTGGAGAGGAACACAGCTGAGTCCTCACCATGGCGTGCTGTCAGCCTGCCAGCCTGACGTGTGCCCAGCTCGGGGACAGTCTGCCTGTCCTGGAACTCTCCACCGCAGACATTTGTGGGTGCCTGGCATGGGGCACTTCCAGCTGGTTGCTCTGTCGCTGTGGACAGACTTATTAATTCACACAGACGAAACTGCATCCCGGGAGGTGCTGGCTGATTAAATATGACCTTGTTAGTGCAAACATGTTTTGTCAGGTGGTGTGTTCTCTTTCCTGTTGGTAGAACTGGTGTAGAGAAGGTGCTGCTCAGGTTGAGGCACAGTGTTCTGGGATGGAGAAAGGTTGGCTGTGCATGTTCGCTCTCTGTATTGATCTTGAAGGTGTAGCCTGCTATGTCCATGCTAAATCTTTTCCCAAGAAGTGGAGCTGTGCCAGCATGCCCTGCCATGCTCCATCAGGAGCAGCACTGGAGCTGAGCTGTTTCCTCAAAGGCCACGTGGGCCCCAACAACTGCACCAGCTTCCCTTTGCACGTCAGGTCCATCTTTATAACTGCTGGGAAACGTATTAGCTAGGGCCTTCTGTTCATTCCTGGCACCTCATTAGGGGCATCCTTTTGGCAAATTATTTTGCTCTGAAAGGGGAACAGGAAATTAGCCTTTATAACTGCTGCTCCTGGGACAGAGTGAAGTGGGGAGAAAATGAGCCCAGGGGGTGCCAGGTCCCTTGGGCTGGGGAATGGAGGGGTGCAGGAGGAGGGCAGCCCCAAGGACTGCATGGGCATGAGAACACTGCATGCTGAGACACATATGAGAAAAAAACTCCGTCCCTGTGCGGGTGCCAGAGCGGTGGCACAGGCTGCCCAGAGAGGCTGTGGGGTCCCTTCCCTGGAGACATTCACCCCCCGCCTGGACGCGGCCCTGTGCCCCCTGCTCTGGGGGTGCCTGCTCCAGCAGGGGTGGGACGGGGTGAGCTCCAGAGGGCCCTTCCAGCCCCTACCAGTCTGGGATTTGACTGGATATGTGAGCATATTGTGTGGACGAGCTGTGGTGGAAGGGGTCAGGCCAGATTTACCTGGAAGAGGGGCTCTGTAGCTCTGACTCTATGGCATAACCAGGAGCAAGCAGCCTTTTCTGAGCTGGAAATAATTAAAAAAATAAAGCTAGAGGGTCTTTGCTCTCATAACATACTCCATTGAATCTGAGCTGGAATGCAACTAACTGTGGACTGATCTGGTGTCCCAGTGCAGGCAGGACAGTGACTTGGGCATCAGGGAGGGTCTTGGTCCGAGCAGATCCCTTGGAAAGAGCTGAGCCTAGTATGTGGCAGTGTCCCCACAGAGGTGGTGACACAGCCCCACCAGCTGCATCGCACAGCGTGAGACCTGGAGAGCACATGGTGCTGAAGGGTTGGGAATTTTGCTTAAGGCACATGGCAAGCCTGGTCAGTCACTGGGCTTAACTCTGAAGGTGAGGCAGCACGTGGCCCGCGGGCTGCTCGCTGCCCTCCTGTGATCCAGATGTGCCTATGCGGTGTTAACATCTGGAGGCAGTAGTGATTTTTCTCCCCTCTGACAGACCAGCATGGCTCTGGCTCTATGTGTGATTGCTGGAGGGTGGGAAGAGGGGCTGAGCAGCAGTAGTCAGGGGCAGTGTTCACTGGAGGTTGCAGTGACCTTGTTAATCTGTGGTGCCATTGCTTACGTTCCCAAGGCTGGGGCTGTTGTCAACAGAAGGACAAAATGTTCTCTGGAGGAAAAACAGCAAATGACTGGGGCTTGTAGTGTGAGGATGGAAAGACCACAGTGTGCAGAGCAGGGCTTCCCCAGTCAGTGGGATGTGGGGGGATGCTATCCCCCGCTGGGTTCTGAGAACATGCTGGGGGAGGTGAAAATCAGCTACCCCTGTGTTTTGTGGGCTGGGGCTTTGCACAAGCATCTCGCAGGAGGACGGGAGCGTAAGTGCTGTGGTGCTCAGCCACATGCAGGCTTTGACAGGTGAGAAAGGTGCTGTCCCTGTCACATGGAGGTTTGGAAGGAAGACGGGTCTGCAGGGCAGCCTGTGGAGAGGAGCCTGGCTCCCTTGATTTCTTAACTTCTATTCTGACTTCAGCTCTCTTACTCTGAACTTCAGTGGAGGATAAGAGAGGCCACCAACACATCTCTGAGCCCTTGAGAAAAGGGGAGATGTATTTAATGACTGCCAGGAACTTTGGTACCCTCCTGTGCACCTATTAAATGATTAGGAAAGCATAATTATTTATATTATTAATAGCAGCAATTTTTTGCAGCAAGAGGAACATCTGTTTCTGTAATAGGAAGCAGGTGAGACTTGAGATTCAAGTTGACTTCTGAACCAGCCATGCCTTCTGATGTCAACAAATCTTGTGGTGAGGAGAGCTTTCAAATCTTTTTCCCTTCAGATTATTTTCCCTGCTTAAGGTTATAAAATGTCTGCATATTCATATGTCTGAATTCACTAAAGTATTCACTAGTGAAATTCGGTAGTATTTTTAGGATGCTAAAATCATCTGGTAAGGCAGGCATATTGTAAAACTCATTATTCTACCTGTTGATGAAATTAAACTTTCATGGCAAACTTGACTTCCAGGAAAACCTGTACTGTTGGCTGAGAAACGCTGAACCAGACCATTGGGTTATGACGTCCTTCACAGGTTACTTGTGCTTCTAGGTCTTGGGCATTGCCTTCTGCCGGGGCCTGGGGGAGGAAGGAGTGTCTGATGTTTTTCTCTGGTGTTTTGGCTCCTCTTGCTGAGCTCTTTGTGATTTTAATTAATATTCTGAGAGCAATTGGACATCAGAAGACAAAGCTGGAGGCCAGGGAAGTGGGGCAGTGCTGCAAAAGTCTTGTGAAAGCAACGACCTCTGGAGGCTGGCACCTGGGGCAGCCTGCCAGCTGGGAGGGGAGCACAGAGAAGGGGCTCACCCACCACCAAAGGGGCGAAGGTGCCGGACAGAAGGCAGAGAGCAGCCCTGGCCAAACCTCAGTGCCTCTCCAAAGTGAAAACTGGCTCCGGGCTGCTTTTCATTTGTGCTCAGCAGCATGTCAGCCTCAGCTGTTATCTTTGATGGCAGTGGTAGTGTTAGGAGATACTGAACAACACCCCTCCTGGCAGCTGGGTGTAGGTGGGGAGGGATGCAGGTGTTCCAGAAGGCGTTGGCATGTAGATGCTCTCAGAGCATTGTAAGCTGGTTCCTGGCATGGTTTCTCTGCTGTTTGCAGTACACAGACACTGCTGCCCAGCCGTGCTCAACAAGCTCTGAGGGCAGGAAAGGACTTGGCTGTGAGCCTGACTTCCCCTGCTCTCTGCACACCTGCTGAAAAAGGGTAGGCATGAGGCGAGTCTGCTTGTTTGGTGTTCAGGAGCCTCCGTGCTGGGTACTTCTCATCCCTGCATGAGGGGCAGCCATGCTTCAGGTTGGGTTCTCAGGTGGTGAAATAGGCAGCTGAGCCTGGGTGGGCATGAAACCTTCCTGAGCAGTAATCAGCTGCGTGGCTTTGAATGAGGGTCTTTGCATCCTCAATGCAGTTTTGAGCTTGCCTTCTTCACAGGAAGCTTTGAACCCTTGGATCAATTAGACAGGGATAGAAGAAAACTGCTTTTATGTTTCCCAGCCTGTTTGTTTTTGTTTGTTTGCTTGCTTTAAATGTCTTTGAAGTATCTAAGAAGTGTTTAGGGCTGCTGAAATATGCTAGATTGACCAGCCCTCTGTTGACACAAAGCAGGGAAGAGGCAGTGCTGCTAACCCATGCCAGCCTGTCCCTTGAGCTGGGATGCTGCCCAGGGACAGGGATGTTCCTTCTCTGTGGTTTGCGAAGGACTGTGCTGGGTGACAGGAGAGACATGTGGCCCTCCGAGAGCAGCGTCCTTCTGACGGTGGGACAGCCCTGCTCACCGAGACTGCAGTTTCAGTGTGTAGGTAGCATTTGCCTTCCCCTCAGCAGACGAGTACAGCGGTCGCATCGCTAACGGCTTCAGCAGGGAGCCTGCCCTGTTCTTACCAGTCAGACTGAGTAAGCATAGCAATTGAAATTGCTTAATATTAAGTATCCTCAATTGTATCCTCAGCTATATTTGATTTTTCCCAAGAGCCGATGAGCTGCAGCTCAGCCTTTTTTCATTCTGAAAATGAAAGCCCGGGGCCATGCTGGTTAATTGTACCTGCTTATGCAGGGTTTTGATAGATGAGGTTGTTGACTGAAGCGGAGTAGCTTTTGGCCAAGTGGAAGGCAGAATGCAAGGTGGTCTGGTTGCTTTACTGTGCTCTAACAGATGCTCAGAGGAGTGCTAGCGCAAAAGTTCCCACGTGGCTCCCAGGAAGGTGTCCAGAAAGACCTGGGTCTGTGGAGGTCCTTGCTGTGATGCTTAAGGGAGCAAGGCAGGAAGGACAGGAGTGCTGCTTGCATTGGGGGGCTTCTTGGGTGAAGATTTAGGACTTCTAAAGGATTCCTTTTCATGATCTTTGTAATGAGTCTTTTCTAAATCTGAGTAACCTCTGCTGTTACAGCTGTTAAATCATTCCAGCAGCACTGATGGGGGAATGAATCTCTGAGTCATTTGGATTTCAAGCAAGTAATTTAGCATTCAGTTCAGACTGCCCCAGTACTGGCTGTATGAAGTTCTAAAATATTCTTCTCAAAGCATTAAGAAGTATTTAATGTTCTTCTTTCATCTTGTACTGTACACGAGCCTCCTTCCCAGCGTCAATGTAAAGTACAGTGAGACTTCTCAGCTCACAGCAGAGGAAATGCTCCAGTACTGGAGGAGAAGATACTGTGCTAATGAACCTCAGGTGCTTGTTTTATCTTGGTGCCAGGGGAGACCGCAAGTGCTGGAAAGGAGGATGAGGCCAGTCCTAGAAGCCTGTGGCAGAGAAGGTGCAACGTGGCTTTTGGCAAAGCCATCCATTAAATCAAGGGACCTCTTGTTGTGGGGAGAGCTACCTTTCTGGAAATTGTCAGCTCCTTACACAAACTCCTGCTCCGAGCTGGGAAGCCTGAAGTTCCCTTTGGCTGCTGTTCCAGGCTCCTGCAGCTATCCCAGCTCTGGTGTGTGCTGTCTGGTTCCCAAATGCACTTTCCACAGACAGTTTCCTTTGGTAGCCAACGTGTAGGAAACGCCTAAGGTTATGATGTTCATCTGTCTAACAGCACAGTATTACTATTAGGCACAAGATGCCTCTGCTTACTCTATTTTCTCGCAGCACAGAGCAAGAAAACGACCGAGAAGAAGAAAGTTCTCTTTCTCAGCCAGGTAGAATTACTTTTTATCTCTTAGAGGTTTTTGGATGACCATGCTCTGCTTTGGCACTTCACCGAGCAAGGCAAGGCCAGACCCTCGGCATAACTCACCATTATCTCTTGACTGACCTCAGGAACCATACTCCTTCACTCGGCAGCAAGGCTGGCCCCTAGCCTGGCAGGGACAAGCACTCAGACAACAGACCTGGCAGCTTGTAGAGGCAGAGCTCCTGAATGCAAAGTCCAGCGTGGCCAGCCATGTTCCAGTAACTGGAAGGTGCCTGGCTGCTGCAAGCTGGTGACTGATTCACAGCAGCATCCAGGAGCAAGGCAACAAGTACATTGCCCCTCTTTTTAGAAGATTTTACTGTGTGTTTGATGACTGCAAAGCTCTGACATGTGTGTTGCTCTTTCTCTTGCCCTCCCTGAGTCAATCTGTAGGATACAGCTGCCATAATTGGGCTTGTCTAGCTGCTGGAGATGTTGCCTGTGTTAATTACCGTGTGTCACTTTCTGGCTCAAACTCGATTTCTTTTTGATCTCCGCTTGTTCAATGCGAGCTGATAATGGAAGATTGGAGGTCATGAGACTCTGCTATATACTGGCAGAGAAAACCCTGCTCTTAGAAGAAAGCCAGGTGTTCTTGCCAAGCCTCTCACGCTGTTCTTGAATTAGCCCCGAGGTTACATGCCTGCTCCACCCAGTTGCATTTATCTCCCAGAAAATCCTCCTGTCCCCAGAACTGTTAATCTGTTAAGCAGACCATTGCCTGGGGGAGGTTGTGGTTACAGGAGACTGCCTCTCACATGGCTCCAAGCTTCCCACAAGCTCCAAGGCTTGTATTTGACTACCTATTAGGTGTTGCGTGATTGGGTGCTCTGCATTCTCTGGATCCTGCAAATACACACCAAAAGGCTTCATTCTTTGACCTTAATTGCCAGCACTTTATTTGCAAATAAGCCTTATTCCAGTCTTGCTCAGTTAGAGAAAAGCTAATGTCATTGCACTTGTCGGGGGAAACTGGGATCAAAGATGTGCCCAACACCATGGCAATTAGTAATGGTTGTAAAGCTACAAGATGTAAGACCACCTTGTACTCAAAGATTGCAGCTTTCTTGAGCTACATTGGCTTTGCCCCCACTGGGGAATCTAACTTCCTTGTGCCATCTCTTTCTCCAGGGAGGACTTTTGCTCCAAGTCTTACCTCCTCCGCGTGAATGCGAAGGCTGCTCTTGTGGTCCAGAGTGTCTCCTCATTCCCTCTCCCCATCTGAGAAGCCTCTGTGCTAGCTGCGCGCGCTGAATGCAGTCAGCCAAATGTCAAGGGGCTCCTGGGTGCCATGTAGATGTGTGATATTCCTGTTATTTTCAGCCAGTTGTTCAGCTGTCAGACTGGATTCTAGAGGATGCGAAACTCGGGTGACACACACGCAAAGCATCTTCTGCCAAATCAGGCAGACGAGCATCTTGATTCAAAAGTAACTTCTCTTTATTACTGTGTATTGTATATACTTTTTTTTAAGGAACAGTTTTGCCATGGAGAAAAAAACCTGCAGTATTTTTGTTCTGGAGAAGGTTTTTGTAGCACTCAGGATCTGTCTGGAAGGCTGATATTTGCTCAGCTGTGTGCTGACTGTGTGCCAATGAATACAGCACATAGAGCAAACATGCTGGAGCCCGATCTTCCCAGCAGAAGAGGTTTCATTCCTGTCCTTTTGGCTCACAGTTCTGACAATGGAGAGCTGAGGATGGAGGGCCTTGCGTGGGACCAAAGCGTTCCTGAGCTAGTCTGACGTGATGCCACAGTGAGAACAACCTCCCCACTGCTTTCTCTGGCCCTTAGCTACGGGTTACCTATTTTCACATGTACTGTCCTTTCTGTTGTAAGCCATACCTGCGCTTGACTTTTGTCTGGTTGCATGGTCCAGATGAGCCCTCAGATACCTGATAGGGAGAAAAAGGTCATTTTGCCCAGCTAGCCCTATACTCAGACACAGAATGGGCCAGAGCTGTTGGGATTCCCCTGGTCCTTCCCTGTCTAAAGGATGGGGGGTAGGCAGATGCTCCTTCCCATGGATCGACATGCCACAGCTTGGTGCCAGCATTTTATGGCACAGACATAAATAACTGATATTATTTGCTTTCTCTGTTTAGAAAAAAGTGTTATTCTATCCCAGTAACAACTGGGAAAACAAATGCCAGCATTTATCATGCAAGTGCTGGCAATAATAGAGGTCAATTGGATTTATAGTGCCAGAACCCATTATGTGTGTGAAGACTAATTAAAGCCTTAAATGAGATGCTTGTCCTACTGGAGGCTGCTTTCCCCCCCCCCCCCCCCCTTTCTTTTCTTGCTGCTGTGCTTTATTTTTTTTTTCATTTTCCTCTTTGAAGAGCTTGCTGTAATAATGGAGGACTAGCTTGACAGAGCTTTCTTGATTAGATGTCAGCAGAATATGATTTGAGATGCTCTGTGTGCATTTGGATTGCTGAACCATATCTCCACTGTCACCTCTGAGCTTGGGAGGGTTTACAGACCAGTCTTCCACCCCATACAACTGGCTGGCTGGTCTAATTTAATCATATTGAACAATATTTAGAGTTGCCTGCCAAAATCAAGGTTCTGACATGCTGGAGTCCATACAAATACGGGGAGGTGCTGTCCTGGACTGGAAAAACTCACTCAAAAGACAAGTCAGTATATCAGTTAATACAAGTACAGAGAGAAATGACCTTTTCATGAAAATACAGCAAGCGCTTATGCCAAGATTTGTCGTGTTCTTTGTGGTGCAAAGCTTGTGCTCTGTGGGGTAACTGCTGCTGCTGAGCTGTGCCCGCTCCTCAGCTGGGAGGGCTGGAGGCAGAGGGGAATGATGTTGGCCATCCAACCTTTCCCTGTTGGGCTTCTGTGGAGTCTGCTGTCAGGTCTAATTCTCCTTCCTCTGGTACAGCGACCCCAGAGGGATGCAGCATTCTGCCAGCCTGCGCATAGACCTGTCGATCTGCGGGGGGGGTGGGTTGCTTCGTCTCAAACAGGGATGGAGTAGGCAGCTCTCCAAGCTGCTGGAGAGGGGGGAGAGCCTAGGCGTTATCAAAGCACATGTCAACTTGATGAGAGCTCCTGGCAGGGCTCCCTCAGTCGCTGCTACACGTGTTCTGCTCGATCTTGTCAACTCTGAAATTTCAGGAGCGCCAGTTGGATATGGAGACTGTCCATAGAGGAACAAAACTCTGCCCACACTGTCTACCCAGCTTTGCCCTACTGCAAATATACATGGGATGATCCCATCACCATCCTACGATAAAACACTTCCTTGTGTTTTCTGTGGCTACATCTCACTTCAGCAGTACCTCGCTACAGAGAATTTTTGCTGCATGAGCATTTCTCCTCTAATTGCACCCTGAAAACTGAGGACTTGTCTGTTGGAGGGCCTCCCTGTGGCACAGGAATGGAGTCCTTCCCTCTGCAGGCCATGCTGATCCTGCCCTTCCAGGCACTGTGGTACTGATGACAGATACTAAGGGGACAGGAGATGAAACGGGGGGGAAGATGCTGTGCTTGTGTGTACCATGTCATCTCTCTGGTTTAGCATCTCCACCAGACATGCAGGGGCCCAGTGTTGCTCTACACTGATCAGCTTAAAAAGCTCAAGGAGACTAGGGAACATGTGCTACCAAACTTCTGGCAGTAAAGAAGAGATTGTAGATAAAGATTCCTGTATCCATGTCATCACAGGTAGTACAAGGATGTGCAGAGGGGCCATCATCATCTCTGCAGCGTGGGGATGTGAGACGGAGGAAAAAGATGAGTATCTGATATGGATACGTTGGGTTAGTGTCCCAAAGACAGAAGAATAGGGAGTATTTGTGAGATGGGGGATATGAAGGAGCTGGAGGAAGCAAAGATTCCTCATGCGTGCGAGCAAGCACATGAGCATCCCCCTCTGCTCTGTTGCAGAAAACTTCCCCCTCCTTGGAATTCATTGCTCCCTTCCAGGGATGGAGGTGACTGCTTCATTGAGTTTTGAAATACAGGAATGTGAAAACCGTTAAACTTGCCTCAGGAACCAAACTGTAAAAAAGAAGAAAACCCAAACCCCTTGGTTCATGGTGGTGTTGAGATCAGGGCGGGTGGGGTGGGGAGGAGATTTTTTAAAAAAATATTTTAAAAAGAAACAACAAGCCTGAGCACTGAGAAGAACAACATCCGAGGAGCTCCAGGAAAACAAGGCATGAATACAGCCAGTCAGTAGCATTGCTCAGCTGATGTTCACAAGAAGGTTTCAACTTGCTCTATTAGAGACCTCAGTAAACCTTAAAGACAGAGAGAGCATTTAGAAATGCCCCTGAGGTTTTCCGTTACTCTGCAGTAGGCCTGGTAAACATGCCAATAAATACTGGAGAGAGAAGAAAAAACCTTCCAGAGGAACAGACCCAGGTTTTCAGCTGCTCGATCTTCTGCATCCACGGCTGCTGCTGTTGATCGGCACTGGGGAGAAAGAGGCAGAGTTGAACTTTTGCTGAGTATTAGGCAGTGCTGCGGGTATTTCTGGGAAAAATAACTCGGAGGAGGCTGAAAGTTACATTTGGAGCCATCTGAGGGAATGTCCTGGTCGGAGACAGAAAGTTAATGGGACTCCTTCCATCGTGGGGTGCCTGTGAGTATGGGAATCTCTCTGTTCTCCTGGAAGATGAGTGTGCGCAGGCTACGGAGGCTGTCTGCTGTGGAGCAAAGGGGAGAAGCTCTCGCAAGCGCGGTGGGGAATTGCTGCCTGTGTCAATCTAGTTTATGATAGCCCTGACTGATAGGTAGCATCTTAATTCTTCTGGCTGCTTGTTTTAATGGTGCTGCTCGCTCCAGTGGCAGGACAGCTCGCTGTGAGTGGGAATGGCAGACCCATGGGCTTTTGTGAGACCAGCATTCGGCCCTGGTGCTGGTCGAGTTTTCATCTGGAAGAAAATAACCGAGTTGGATGGCTCTGTAGTTGAGTTTGTAACTCTTAGCTCAACTGAATGTGAAACCCACATGGTAACAAAGGAACACCAGCATCAAAACAACGGAAAAAGACAAATTGTTCTGCGTGCTCTAATTGCTGGGGTACTCTCAGCTGACTACATATATTAAATTAACAAAGGGGAAGGCAGGCTTTCTCAGATCAGAGATTAATGGTTTCTGGCCAGCAGTTTAATGCTATTGCAAATGTACAAAAGCACCTGAGGATGGAGGTGTATAATTAACGACTCTGTGTTGGCAATGATGTGTGTTTATCTAATCAGACACACTTTGCTTCTTTCTTGCTTTCCTGGAAGTGGCCGTTAAAAGCTGCTGTGACGTGTGCTTGCTTCCAGATGCTGGCCTCACCTCTAGGGCATTGCTTTGAAACCAACGTACCGTCTGATTAAGTGTTTGTAGGTGTCTTTTATTCCAGACCCACCTCGCTGCTCCACGTATAACACTGTAGGTTATTCCGAGGGAACTGAGAGTCACGAGCAGCTATAGCAATGTCTAGATCATCATCGTGCATAACCGGGAGCCACCAGGCACAGCCCGCCGATGCTTTCCCCTGAGCTCCTGCCTGACCGACGTGGCAGCCGCCAAAACCCTTTGCTTGTTTGGCAGCGTGGGAGGAGACCTGGGGCCGGTGGCAGCCGCCCTGCTGCTGCACAGCCACCTCCTCTGGGGTTGCTGGTGGGAGCGTGGTGGAGCGACGGGAGCTGGGTGTGGGGTCTCTTGCGTCTCCTACTGAGCTGGTGCAGGGCCTCAGCTTTGTCTAAAAGCTCTGGCTCCTCCCAGCTGGAAAGTGGTATCGCTGATGCCCCCGAGGAGTGGAAGCTTGGGTGGCATTTAGCGCATGGAAGGGGAGCCCTGTAAGGAGTGAACCGGTGTCTCTGGCAGGGTTGTGCCTCCCCACCCAGAGTGGTGCGGCTCTTTCCATTTTATGGTGGGAGAGGGCTTCGGCCTGTTTGTTTCAGCTGTCTCACAGCTGAGTGCACATCCAGCCTGTGATAATAGATGTGTTCATCTGCCAGATAACCATATCGTTTCACTGGTATCCAACAGCATGAGCCTTTCCCATCCTGCTCACAGGAGGTGCTTAAGATATGTTAGCAAATATAAGATACCTTAGATAAGATATCTTAGTAAACAAGCAAAGACTGGAATAAAAATGGTAAAATCAGGAGTTCTGCCTGCCTTGCTGAGGGCAATGAAGTCGTTCCAAGGAATAAGGCAGCCCCGTGTCTGAACTCTCACCAGTGTCAGCAGCAATTGCTGACCTTCTGGGATCAACTCCTGTTGTTACTGAGCTGCTGCCAAGCGAGCAGCTGGCTTTGTAGTGCGGAAGGGGGTAGAGTTTGGTAGCAATGGTGACTGCGTATCATTACATGTTTTCCTTGCTCTCAGGCCTTATGGTATATTCACATTAACATCTGTTCTGCACCTATTGGCTAGTCCTTACGTCAGCCCCTTCTGAACTCAAAGCCTAGTAACGAAGTCACCTTACAATGAAGCTGGTGCTAATGTACTTTTTGTTGTATAGAGACAGAAACGTGAAAAAACAATTTGCTGGTTTGAGTCTTTATGGCTGCAAGAGGTAAATCATTTCAGGGAAGCAAAGTAGTAGTGAGGGGCAGTGAAATGAACTTTAGGTCATTTATAACTAAAATGTGATAAACATGCATGACCGTTATTGAAGTCCCAGCTCATCTGAGCATCTCTTTGTATCTTGTGAAGTTGCACAAGGTTGAAATTCCAAAAGGACAGTGCTTTTGGAGCTGCTGTAGTTTAGATACAGCTGCGGTCACATCTGGAGCCCTGACTGAGCTGGGTGTGTGTTAGTGCGGGAATCCCTGCTCCCTGGCAGCTTCTTCCATTTAATCACCGTGTTCTGCTTATAGTCACTCTTGAATTGGTTTATTAATTTTGAGCTTTCTCTCTCGTTAAGTCTGTCCAGTGAGCAGCTCGGTGGTACCCTGGGTTCAAACAGGGTCTGGGGGGGCTGCCCTAACGAAAACAATGGTGCTGTTAAGTGGTGGTGGGAAACTGGGGAATCTTCAGGTTTGGTGAGTTTGCTGTTACAAGAACCACACAAAGCTCAGTGGTTTCCGTTCTCAGGGCTTGGCAGGGGAGAGTTTCTATTCACATGCATTCATTCCCCCTCCCAGAGGATTTCCCCTGTAGCTTAGAAGTTGTCATGGGACCTTGAGTCCAAAGCTTTCATTTCTGCCCTCTTTGGTGTTGCTGGTGTGGGATGTCATGTGGTGCTCAGCTAAGCTGAACCTTCAGGAAAAATCAGGGAAGGGGAGCAGGAGGGTGAACGGGCAGAAGTTTTCCCAGACGTGGTGAAGGCATCCCAGGGCCATTTTGTAAGTCCTGGTTATGTTAGTGAGCAAGGCAATAGAAGCTGGAAGCAGGTTGGAGGGAGACACAGCGGTAAAGAGAATTTGGAAAGCAGGAGTCAGAGCTGAACCCACTCTGTTATTGCTAGAATACTACATTAAAAGGAATTTTATAAAATCTCAAATAAATGTTATGAATTCTGCTAAATTTTCTGATTTCCCTGTCAGCTTTAGGGCAAGGATTTGCTCCACTTGAGGCTGCACCTATGACAGTTAGAAAATATTTGCTCCTTCACTTAGTTTTCCAGCCCTTGTGACTGTGGAGAAAAGCTCAAAGCTGCGTTCCAGATACATTCTTTAAGTTAAAAACATGAAGATAAAGCAACAAATCCACGCATTTATTAAACTGTATCTTTGTTATGATTTTTCTCAATGTCAGTCCTGACTCTTGTTGTTTAGAGTGGGAGTAACTCCAGGAATTCCAGAGACCTCATTTGAGATCAGGGTTGTTGTGTGACCCAGCCACTGGTTCGATAGCAAAAGCTTCACGCTGCCCGAGCTGTTGTTGACTGCTGTGACGGTGTTTTGAAAAAGACCCAAAACAATAGAGGAAAAGCCCACGTTTGAATCTCAAGGACAGCACAGCTGCAGCGTCTCATCCTTTTGACTTTGTAGTTAACAGGAGCAGAGGGTCTGCCCTGGTTTGAATTTTATCTGTGTGACATTAGTGCTGCCAGTGAGTGAGACACTCCTGATGCGAGAGTGCGTTGTTTTGCAGGAGCCCGGCCAAAGAGACTCCAAAGGAACAGCATGGACAGCTTAGACCTCCTGAAGTTCCCTTCTGAAAAGGTAAGCGAAGACGTCTGTCCTCAAAGATTAAATATTAGTAGGAATATGTAACGGCTTGGTGACTGGCTTCATTTGCAGGGAAGCATGCAATTAGCAGATATCATTGGAGTCAATGGGATTAACCAAAGAGGGTTTCTAGAGAGCTCGGAGGCAAGGAACAGCTGGTCTAACTCAAAAGGCACTTAAGAACTGAAAGCTGAAAAAGCCACTTCTGTTTTTTTTTAAAAACAGCCCATTATTGAGAGGATAATCATTGGCATTCTAGCCCCTTTAGTGGCTGGTGGCAAATCTTAATGCCTTATGAGCCCCTCGGAGGACTGCATTCAGCACAAGTAGGGAAGGGAGAGGTCAGAAGCAGGAGATGGTGCGTTGCAGGAGGCAGAGGGTTTTGTTCCAAGGGACTCTAAGGATTGCCTCTGCTCCGGTTCACTGCTGGAAACGTCAGATCTAAGCAGATCAGCATTTTCGCAGTCTCCCCAGGGCAAAGGCTGTTTCTACAGTCAGCTGGGAGGAATTGAGCCTTTCCACTTACAGGGATCATCTATGTTGCTCAGAAAGTCCTGCGCTGGGTCGCTGGGTGTGCCCAGTGGCAGGCACTGGTGCTGCGATGGGGCTCAGTCATGCCCAGTCCCAGGGGAGGTGGCTAGGCAGGCAGACACACTCTGCCTTTTTGGAATGTCCTTGGCACGAATAATATACATTCATCTAGTGCTTTCTAGGCACAGCACTCCCGAGGGTCCCAGGGAGCATTTCTCCTTTACAGAAGTGTGACAGAGAGGAAAAAACTTGCCCAAGCTGCAGGTGGGTGCAGACAGTCAATGGAAAACAATCTTAGGCTTGCAAAACCGAGTGGCTGAACATCCCAGTAAGCACTGGGAGGGCCAGATAAAAGCTCCTCTCTGAATTAACTCTCTTTGGGAGTTAAACGCTAAATGCACTTACATATTTTTATTAATTCTCCCAACTGCCTGCTGGCCATTTTGGCTCCTACCTCCTTTAACCATCCCTGGGGTGTTGACAGCAGAGACTGCGATGCCTGGAGATATTTGATTGTGCATCCTCATCGGAGCAGCGTGGTCCAGAGGTCTGGCAGGGAGAGTTTTGCTGATGTGTGACTTGCTGTTAACGCTGTTGGTTTCCTACTCTTTGCAGTAAAAGCTGAGCGTCATTCAGTAGTTCATAGAATCACAGAATGCTTTGGGTTGGAAGGGACCTTTAGAGGCCGTCCAGTCCAACCCCCTGCAGTGAGCAGGGTCATCTTCAACTACATCAGGTTGCTCAGAGCCCCATCCAACCTGAGCTTGAATGTCTCTAGGCATGCGGCCTCCACTACTGCCCTGGCAACCTTTCAGTTCAGGCAGGGTTATGGGATTTCAGGGATTTCACGGGGAGGATGGAGTAAACAGGAGCTGTGGGTAGTCTATAACCATGGAGTCAGGCACGAGCTGTCCCATTCCCACTGCAGTGACCCTGTGGGGTGTGGACAAGTTCACCCCTCCTTGTGAGAGTGTTCTGGATGCAGTTCCCCTGCTGTGGCTCCAAGAGAGAGGTGATTACAGTCATGGGAGAGGGTTGTTTGCTTCAAGCTTGCTATGGTGAGGGTGATAAGATTGTAAAGAGTAAATCAGCGGAGTGAACTGTGATCTCTCCAGCACCCTGTCATGATTGTCTCACCCTCTCTGCCCTTCACCTCTGCCAGAGATAGCCTTCAGGTCAGCAGGGACTCCTCTTACCGCGCAGGCCAGCAACTCTTGTCCAGTGCCTCTGCATGGAGATGTGTGTCTGGGCAGAGCGTATCTGCCAGGATTCCTTGGCCATCCTGCTCTCTCCAACCCGTGCCTTATTCCTTGAGCTTCTTGGGTTTTAACTCCCAGCCATTGGTTCTCATTTATTCCTCCCTCCACCAGACTAAAAATCTCTTTAATGCATGCTGGTTTTTACCCTGAAGGTGCTTACATGCTATAATTGAGTCATCTATGCTTTTGTCATGAGCTAAACAGTTTGAGGGCTCTTACTAAGGCAGTAAGGCATTTTAAGGCAGTTTCTTTATATTTCTGAAGTCCGCTTCTATGGCTGCTTTTCAAAATGTGGACACCGGCCTGGCTGCGGTTGGTCCCATCAACAGCTTCTAAAAAAATGATTATCTCCTTATTTGTTCTTGCTATTCCTGTGTGTATTGCAAGGAATGGAAAAGCCTTTTTGGCTACAGCATCCCAGTGTGGTGTTGGTGTGCTCTGACTTCAAATCCTGTTCAGGGCCCTTGGCTTTTCGGTGTACGTGCCCTTAAACCCCCACCTCCTGGGCCCTTGGGTCATCTCCTGAGCTGGGCTCAAGCTTCTTTCACCTGCACATAGTTGCTGCAGTGAGGACACCCTGGGAAGCCCTCTCAGTGCTTTATGTATGATAAAGACGTGGTTTGCAGGCCAGAAACACTGAAGCCCAAAGCTTCAAGCAGGTTTAGGCACTCAGTTCCCACCAGTTACATGTGAAATGCCTGGTGCCTTTAACAAGTGTCTTTGGAGCTAAACGCCGAATATTCCTGCTGATGCTTCTGTACAAGGGCATCATGTGCATGTCAGCAGTAATGAGGCTGTTATGATAATACAGGCAGGGCCATCAACCTGCGTCTTTTGACAGAGAAGGGATAGAATTGTGTGCGTCTTACAGGAGGTGAGAATGGAGGAACCAGGCACGGGGCAGGGCAAAGTGAGGAGCTGCAGAGAGAAGGACAGAAACTAGAATTCAAGAGATGCACAATCTCTGTGAGCTCAGTTTCCCCACACATTACACGGGGGTGATAATCCTATATTTTATATATCTATGGAAGGACTGAGCAGAAGCATTTAAGAGAGAGCAAAGGAGGACAGGAGTAAGAGAACAGGGGACTGCTTGTAACCATCTGCTGCAGTTGGTCATGTTACTCTGCGGTCCGCACATGCTTCTGGAAGCATGAGGGTTGGCAAAAGAGCTGCAACCATTCATGTTAATCTGCCTTTTAGGAAATTGTTGGGTAAGGGCTCCTTTTCTTGCTGAAGCCAGTGGGAGACACTGAGGTAGGCAATGCTCCGTGTGTGCTGGGAGCAAAATCCTAGAGGCGGGAAAGGCTGTGGAGCATCTAGCATAGCCGTGCTCCCTGGGGCGTGGTCCAGTTATCCCTGGGTCAGTGGGCTGCAGCACAGCTGGGCGTTGGCAAGAAGTGAAGATACAGCAAGTGGAGGGACTTGGACAAGAGATTGGTATTCCGGGCAAGATGAACTTGCCACTCCGTTTGGAGGAGGTTTTTGTGAGGGCAGTTGCCAGAAATCACTAGCAGCAGTGACTGCTTCTGGACCTTTCATCTGTCATTCCCTATGCCTGTAAATAAACCAGCCACATCTCTTCCTCCATACCTGGATTTTTCAAGATGATGATAATTCTCCCTGTGGAGAAGTTGACTACTGTGTGTTGCTTGGGTGATGCTTCCTCTCCAGTCATTAAAATCGCCCACTGCAGAGATAGGCAAAATGTCCTTATTTAACTCTGCACATCATGAGTGGTAACATACACTGTCTAAACTCCAAGTTAACTTCTTGCTTCTCCTGCTCTGTGGTTGCTTGCCAACAGATCGCCACGTAAACCTGAGAAAGGCAATTTTTGCTATAATTATTTCTTGCTTTCCCAAGGACCAGAATGGGGACAGCCATCACGTGGGAGATCTAAAGATCTCTGGAAAAGAGTTCTTGTCATTACCTGCAAGGTCAAAGAAATACCGGGAGCGCCAGTCCAGTTCAGAGAGAAAGTCCCAAGGACCAAGTACATCACCGCTGGATACCAGTGAAGTTCGAGTCCAGGTGTCACAGTCGGTAGGAAAATGGTTTTTTAATTCTAGTACTGATCTGGGAGTTTCTTACAGCATATTTGTTCTTACCTCATTTCTAACGTGGTATGGGGGTGGCAGTGTGGCCTTTTGGCCGGAAAACAGAGCCTGCACGTAGCTCTGCTGTTGACTGGGCAACTGTAGGCAAATTGTTTTGCCTTTTTGAGCCTCAGCTTTACTGTCCATTAAGCAGAACAATGGTACCAACCTCTGTCATGAACTGGTTTATGAGAGCTTGGTATTTAGTGGTGGTATTGGTAACCTTGTCTTGAGGGATGAGAGTTTAGACCTGAACTTCCCTGAGTTTGGGACTGTCATGATGTGATGCCATGAATTCCAGAAGAACACAGGAATTTGAAGCCCTTGCTGAGTGGAGCGTGACTTGGTCAGCCTCCTGGTGTTCATGAAGAGTGAGCTTGTTGTCTTCAAGAAACAGAGCCCTTTTCAGGTTTTTGATGAGCAACCAAAAATGCTGGTTGCCTTTGCCAAATCTGGGATCTTAGGTGTTGTTCCCTCTTGTCTCCTGATCGCATTGATGGTCTCCAGAGTTGCAATGTGCAGAGTGGTCTCTTTGAATTCATCAAGCATTAGGCAGAGGTGATAGAAAATCATTGTCTAGGGGCTCCTCTTTGGAAGCAAATTAGGTGGAGCACGCTTCCTAAAGAGCAGAAGCTGGCAAGAGGAGCTGGCACTGATGTTGGTGATTTATGGGTTACTGGCACGCAGTAAGTCCTGTGCTGGGTGTTGAAGAGCTGACTCAATCTGCGCTTGGCTCCCTGGAAGGTGGTGGAGATCACTGTCCTAGAAAGCTCTCTATGTGCCTTTTTGATGTCTTTAGCCTGAACAATTGAGCTGATTGTTAAGCCATTATTTTCAGTTTGTGTTGATGTTTATTGTGACACATGGCAAATACAATGTACTGGGGAGGTTTTCTGCAGCTGTGTTGGTTTTGTTCTCAGTCCTGGAGACAGGAATCACACCCACTAACGATGGCATGTTTCTGGATCGTGGGAGGGGGCTTGGAGATATTTGAACTTGGTGACCTCAAGTGAGAAGCCCCAAGTCCTCAGGTTGTTGTTGGCAGGAGATGGAGCGTAACAGCAAAGATTTAATGATTGCATGGGTCCTTGAAAGTATTTGGGCTCTTGCTTTTTACTGAGGCTGTAATGCACTTTCACAGTCCTGTGATCATGCAGTGATTCCAGATGGAATAAATCCAAGCTAGGAAAGGTAAGCCTGTTTTTTTCTTGGCATTTAAGAAAAGCTAAATAAAATACTTTAATGCTAGGTGAGAAAGGGTCTGAGCTGCAGAGCCTGGGATGAAGCCCGTCTGTAGAGTAGGGATGCTTGAAAGTGTTTCTAGCACCGAGTCCTTTGTTCCTGGCCTGTGGGCCACGGGGAGAACATGTCCTGCTGTACCTGTGTGCATGTGTGTATGTGCCCATCCCTTTTGACCACAGATGTCCCTGATTTTCAGTTCTCTGACCACTGGAGACAGGATCTTTACACCAACTGCGTTTTTTTTTAGACTTTTCTGAGCTCATACTTCATTCCCAACAGTGCTTGTGGAAATGTTCTAATAGGAAAAGCATTTCCTACCGCTCACTGGTGCAAACATGATTATTGAGAAGGAAAACAAAGCTCATCTGAGCCAGAAAGGAGACAGCATCACAGGGGCATCCAAGGCAATACAAAGGCAGAAAAAACCCCACTTCTGCCAGAAATAACCTTGTATTTTTAACTCAGACATTCAGCCAGAAACCAAACAAAAGTCATGCTCTGTCCATGAGCAAGGCAAAAAGCATTCCTCAGGAGTGTAGCTGTGAGTACATAGGCTGTGTCTAAGAAAAGGCTCTGTGGGATATTGCCAACCACCAGTGACCTCGTGATAGTACACATGGGGTTTTGGTGAAAGTCCGTGAAAGTGCGAGTGCAGACATACCACTCCAGACACAGGAGGTGCCTTTCAGACACCTGGGGTACGCACCGGTTCCTGACTCTCATGGAAGTGTGTGAGCAGGCGAGGGTCATGCTGCTCCTCCCACCCTTCGGGGATGGGGGACCATGCAGCAGGGATGCAAAGCCCAGGGTTCGCTCTTGCAGAGGGGTGGCTCAGGCTCTACCTGACTGCTGGAGTCTGATCCTTTCACCAGTTGTTCCCCCAAGGCCTCTTCCCTGTGTGCCCTGAATTTGCAGCGTGCACGTGTTAGCTCCCCACTTGCTCTGGGTTTGGGAGTTGAGCCCTGAGAGTCCATTTTTAGTTCAGTTCCCAAGCATGCCTGGTGCAATGGTAGTGAAACAGCGTGGCGTGAATTTAACAGGACATGCAGGCCAGCAGTGTGTGGAAAAAAAAAAAAGACATTTTCCTTCTTGCAGACACTAAACACGTCCAGTTTTATCCCAAGAGAGAACAGATCAATGCACTCAACAGCACTCTTGGCTGGAGAAGGGTGGCTGCCTGTCTTAAATTTTAAAGAATGCCTCTTATTTGGTGTCTAATGGAGCATAGTCCATATCCCATAAAAATGACAGTGACAAGCATTTTATTGGGGTTTTTCTTCAGGCCAGTAGATACACAGAGTTACATAGCATGATTGGGATTGCAGTCTTTGTAGGCAGATGCTCTGAATGGCAGAGGGAAATTTGCTTGGCAAAGTGCAGGTGGGACACCAAAGCCTCCCAGCGTTGCTCTCAGTGGGGCATCCTGCCATGCTTCCTTGCCAAGGAGGCCAGAGCCCCCAGCTAAGTTCTACCCCTGCCTGTGCTCCCACAAAGTGAAGGCAAGTGTGTTTATATCCCCTTCCCTAAAGTTTTCTGAAACACCCTCAGAAATCCAGGAGCTCCCCAGAAGCCGGAGGTGGAGAGGCTCAGGAGGCATTTGAAATTCTGCCCTGATCCCTGCAGTGCCTGGCGGTGCTGTGTGCGGTACACGAGTAAATGATCCATCACCCCTGTTGCAGGCAGCAGAGCCCCACCAGCACATGGCTCACACCAGCTGGTTGTCTTCAGACCGTGCCCTGCCACACACCAAATACCCTCCAGAAAGGGCTCTCTTGCCAGGAGAACGTCTCTGCAGTATGTTCTGGTGGATGAGGCTGGGTCGCTTCAGGTGAATTTTGTTTTGTGTTGGTGCTCCCAGATGACAGTTAGGCTGGCCTGACTTTAGCATAGGCCAGAGCTCAGGACGTTTAAAGTCAATGTCATCTTGCAGGTACTTGCCAAAAGCAAAGCAACCCGTTGCCTCGTGTTCTGCGTTTGTCCCCATCTCAGAGGGACACGAGGGACATGTCGGGCTGTGTATGGGAGTGCGGGTAGGCTTTTTTGAAAAGCTGTAATTCCCATCCATGTGAGATTTTTTAAATCAAATGTAGCAAATCCCACCCAAGATGGGAGAGAAGCTTTCCTTGGTCAGGCTGTTCAGACAAGAGTCCCCCCCAGATTCCTCATATTCTGAATGCTCAGAGCAAAAATCCTCTTTAATCCATCAGTAAACAGCAAGTTCTTAATCAGAGGTGAGCTCTAATGGTCGATTTGAGGTGCTTTTATGGGATGCCACAATACCAGCTGTCCCATCAGAAGGCGTGAACTCAGACTGCGCAGGCAGTCCTGCGTGCTGCTCTCCCACGGTCGTTTTGCAGAGGGCAACCGAGGCTCTCCACGGGGATGCCCGGGAAAAAAAAGTCATCCCGGGACTCCCAGGCCCCGAGCTGAGGGATGTAATCTCTGGATAAGTCCTGCTGTCCACACAGCCACTGACCTCCTTCCAAAGGGGCTTTACTGCAGCGGGCAGCTGCCTGGGACGGAGAGGTCCCGTGGGTGCAGTGCCTGAGTCAGAGCTCCTGGGTTCGCTGCCCATCTCTGCCATCAACTGCCTCTTGTTTACCTCCCTCTCCTTCATCTGTGTGATGGGATAATGCTGCTTCCCTGCCTACCCTGGGGAGGTTACAGAGGCGTGATGATGGCTGTGAAGTTGTTTGAGCTTTGGATGGCAGGAGCTGTGGTGGTGTTATTAGCATTGGTGATGATGATGCTAATTACTGAGCTGCTGGGAAACTCCCCATGGGAGGAGGCGGGAGAGGGGAGGGGAGGCAGGGAAAAGTGAAGGGAGGTGAAGTGAGCTCGGGGATGGAGAGGAGCCTGTCCCTGTTGGCAACTCTGTCAGGCCCTGGGAGAAGGGCTCGGCCTGTTGGGAAAGCTGTGGGGATGCTGGGATGGATAGGAGAAGCCATGGCCCAGGTGCTGCGTAAGGTAGGAGAGCGTGCCAGGGCCTGTGGCGGGTCCCTCCGTGCGGCTTAGACCTTCCTGCCATTCCTATGCAAGATGCTGGTCTTGCACATGATGGAGAACTTGTGCCAGAGGGTCGTGTCGCTGCTGGGGCAGAGAGATGGACTTTATTACCCCTCCCGTGGCCCCATGAAGTTGGGGAATTTCCGAGCCGTGGCTGGTGGTCCCTGGGAGGAGAGAGACCGGCACTGCCTGGGTCTGGGGGACAGGCAAGGGCAGGGTCCTCTTCACCTTTGAGGCCAGATCTGAAGCTCCTGTGGGAATACGCAGGGCTGTGAGTGCCTGGTTCTCCACAGGCAGAGCAAAGGTGGGTTTGGTCTGTGAGAAGCTGGTGAGGGTGAGATGCGTTTGGTCACATTTCCTCTCCGTTGCAGCAGAGCCCCGAGCAAAAGTAGCCGCATTAGAGCTTTGTCCCTGTGCCTGCAGTTGTGTGCGGCCAGATCCAAGTGCTCCCGGGGACTCATGCACTGCACACCTTCTGAGTTTCCTCTCTTTTAAAAGCAACATCAAAGCAGGAGGTTTTGTGCCACATAAAGCTTGCAGACATCAAAGGCTTGCTCATAAATTTAACCCCTCTGCTCTGCTGTGGAGAAGGTCATAACACTCCAGCTCTTGACTGACTTGATAACAGCTGTATTTTAGAGGGTTACTAGAAGGATGGGAAATATCAGCAGTTTGTGTCCCTTACTCCATTACCTGTGGAAAAAGGAGAGGGTCCATGGAAGAAAGGAGCTAGGCATTCTTGAAAAGACTGCCTGGGAAAGGGGTTTGGGACTTGCTGCAATTCTGGGCCTTGCGTTTAAGGTCAGCTCTGAGCTGAAGTCTCCAAGGTCAATGGGACTGTGCCCATGCCAGTGTTCAAGGGCAAAAGCACTTTATTGGGTCAAGGTCTAACAGCTGGAGCAAAAGCCATGGAGGGAGGTAAGGATCAAACCCAATCCTTTCCCCTCCTTGGGGATCTGTCCTCTAGAAATGGTCCTGTTCACCTGGACTCCCCTCTTTTCCCGGGAGTTCATCACCTCGAGGGAGCGCTTCCTCACTCTTCAGACCTGTCCTCCACCCTGTCCTCAGCAAAGACCACTTATAGTCAAGAGAAAGAGGAGCCGTGTTCGACTGCAGTGACAACTTGCAGAGATGGCTTGCTGATGTATTTAGACACTGAACAATTTGCAAGCACGCTGTATCGCCAGACATTCCCTAGGACAAATGTTTCTGTAAGACCTTTTTTATGATTACAGTGAGAAGTGGCCATAAAAGAAGGGAAAATTTTGTAGATCATAACCCTGCGCCCTAAAGGCAGTTTGCCACAGCTCTTTTGATGTTTTTCTCTCTTGTGATTTACTAAGAGGTTGTCAGGTTGCAGCAGCGATGCACAGAGCAGATGCTCGTGGTTGACCCTCTGCCTGGGCTGCAAATACATGAGTGTTCGGTTCCTGGTGTCACTGGGCAGGGAGCAGCGCTGGAGGGCAGCGTGGCACCCGTGGTGGAGCCGGGCAGGGAGGCCCTGCCTGTCCCTGCTGAATCGTGTGTTGTCCAGGCAGCGCCAGGGTGTCAGGTGCCCTCGTCCATCCCCCGTGACTTCAGTGTGGACTGCAGAATTGGCCGGACAGATGCTGGGGGGCAAGGATGAATACAGCCTCGGGGGCTTCCTCCCAGACACCTCCCTGGTTGTCTTGTATTGTTTGGGAGAAGATTAAACTGATACTTCCTTGCAGTCCCTCAGGTGCTTGAACATGGGGGGGGTTGCACCAGGCAGCATTTGCTGCTCTACCATGGCTGTCTGTGCATCATCCCTCTCTTTTAAGATGAGGTAGCCTCTTTGTCTTGTTGATGTGTAAACTACCGCAATGCAAGGGCAGTGCAAACGCACACCCTCCTTTATCCCACAGCCTTTATGTTTTGTTTAACTGCGTGGGTATAATTATGCCGTTATTGTTGGTCAGACTTTCTGGTGTAAACCTGCTTGAAGAATCTGAGAGCGAGGGGGATGGAAAGGAAAAGAGGAGCCAGAGTCAGGGAGAGGGAAGGCAGCTGCTGCTAAATTTAAGACTGTTCCTATGACACCTGGAGGCTGCTGTGCTGGTGTCAGTCCTGTTGGAACTGAGCAGGTAAACATTGAGCCGCGGCTCATTCTTGTAATGCTTTGTCTTCCTGTTCAGTTTGTGGGACCTTCTGTAGTGCTTGGGGCAGATGCAGGCCTGGGAGAGAGGCTGTGCTGAGATATTTCCTAGCTGGAGGCAGGATGCACTGGAAAACTTTCTGGAGGGCTTGACTCTGACAGGTATCAGGAGACTCTTCCAGGGATTTGGGCAGTTTGGAGAAGCAGGCAGTGATCTGGTTGCCTCCCCAGAGTCATCTTAAATTGTCTGACCTTTCTTTCCATATGTCTGTATGAGTCTTTTTTTAAGCTCTAGGGCCCTTCTTTTCTTTAGCTCTGCTTCTCTGACTCAGGTGGGCTGGTAGCACAGATGCTGCACGAGCCAGAAGAGATTTTAAAAATCCTCTCCCAAACCTAGAGGTACAGCAGAGAGCAGAGCCAAGAGTCTTGGGAGTTTTGCAGTGCAGAGCCCTGACACACGGTGTTCCTTGCTGGGACTTCGGTGTTAGCATGGGAAGCAGGGAAATAAAAGGGTAGATAGAAAATCTCTGCAAAGTAAATGCACAGAGATGGTGGGGGGAGACAATAGCATTTTCTGGCTTGCACTGCCTCTGCTGCATTCATTGCCTCGGAGGTAAATTATCAGTTTCTTCCTTAAATATTAACAGCTGCCAGGTAATGAATTCCCCCTCTCTGTTTTATAATGGCACTAAAATTGGGATTTGCCTTGGTTTTCTCTGTAATTATCCAATGAGAGTGTGTGAGTGAGAGGGAGGCATGGCAGAGCTGGGTCTTGCAGGCTCTGCTGCAGGCAAGTGTCGTGCCTGGGGGACTGAACCTAGGCACGACCCTTCCCAACAGGCAGCTCTGGTGTGTGGGGCTGGGGCTGCACCAGCCGTTACGTGAGGCTTATGGTTTTACAATCCTTCATTAAGTTACTTTTTCTCATGCAGTGGGGCAGGTTTGAGAGGTAGGCTAACATACGCAGTTGGAGTAAAAGCCGGAATTATGCCAGGCTCCTCGGCATCCCACGGAGGAGAAGCTGGTCCTGGTGAGCGGTGGTTGGGGGGGGGTGGGGGGGTGGGGAAGGAGCAGCGTCCCTGGTAGGGAGAGGTGAGGCTGGAGCTGTCCTCATTCTTTGGAGTGCTGGGGCCCAGTGCTGCACTTGCCGGCCTCTGGGAAACCCCCTCCTTGCTGGGGATGGCACCTGCATTTCAGACAATTCGGTGACTTGAGGTTTGGTTTTGTGAGACCAGCTGTCTTCAAAGAGCTGTGCATGGCTCTGTGCACTCTGCTGCTGAGTAACAGTCGGGGTAGTGCCAGTCCAAGGCTTTTCCTTTGCATCCCCTGCCTTGCTTTATCTGGGTGGCCAGAGCAGGCTTCCTTAAAATCACCCCTGCAGAGTCCAGAAGTGGGATCCCAGAGACTTTGCCTTCGTGTCTTGGGCACAATGTTAACGGCTGCCTGGCTTGATTTGAGAAGCAGCAATTATCTCTTCTGCCCACAGCTTTTGCTTATGAGAAGGTTACGGACACTGGGTGCTTTAACCACCCTTTGCAGCCAGGTCCCAGGGGTGTCTCTGCTCAGAGCGATAGGCTTTGCAGCACTGCGGAGACTCTTGATGCTGTTTTCGTTTTGGGAAAGCAACTGCTCTGCTACAGAGGCCCTGCGGGTGCTGGGAATGGTTTTGACATTTCTTAATTTAAGCCAGGAAAAGGCCAGACTGTGACCTCTGGGTCACCTGTGAATATTTGACCCTTTTGGGTCCTGAAGCAGGAGAAACAACCCGTACAAGGTATACACTGTGCAGCACAGGACAAGTGTTAACTATTTCCTCCCCTTTGTCCTGCAGACAATATGGAGTTAAGTAGAAAAGAGAACCTGTCACCGCTTAAAAGGGGCAGATAACTCCCACACGCTCTGTGGGACAGGGCTGATGTTGGCAGGGCAGATGGTATCTGTATGGGCCACAGCATGATCAGTATCTGGGGCGTTGATGGGTTGAGGACTGCTTGCTCAGGGCTGGTCCCAGCGTTGCCCTTGCAGTGTCCTGCCTACGTTCTGCTGTGAATAGAAGCAAGGCAGAGGTATCACTGCCTCTGTGCCTGTGTGTCAGCCCCTAGGCCTTGCTCTTGGGGAGATGCTTCAGTGCTTAAGGTCCCAGAAGTAAAGCTGAAATCCTTATCTTCCTGTCTTCAGGATATTCTTGTTGCTGGGATGCTCTCTTTCTGCTTTTTCCCACTATACTTGTCCCTTGTTTCTCATCCTCCCAGACTGAGGCCAGGCTGTGAATCAAAGCTGTGCTGTGGAAGGGAAATAGGAGGCAGGATTTAACACAAGCCTGTGCTTGTGCATCCACTGCACGCAGAAAAAAAACATACTGGCTGCCCCATGTGCAGGATGGCTGTCAGAGCCCTCCGCTGTGCAGAAGTTACCCCAGGGACACAAGGGCTGGACGCTCCTCGGATCCCTTGGGCTGACAATCAGGAAAAGCATGTCTGAGACCCCATATTCCACCCATAACTGGCTAAGTGTGGAAGCCAGTTCTGGAGCTAGAAAACTGTAAGAAAAAGCCTCTTACCAGAGGAACCTGCTCTAGGAAGGAGGTAAAAACTGGTTGTCCAAGGTCCCTCAGCAGACCTTTGTTGGAGATTACGACCAAAGGTCTGCAGACTGGCTAGTCCAGTGGTCCAGGCTGGAGCTGACTAACCAAGCTACCAAAATTCATTCTTCTTCCCTTGACTCATTGTAACTGAGTTTTCAGTTATTGGCGCTTTGAAGCCATAATTGAGGTTTGCTTTCCTCCTTGCACAGCCTTTTCTCCCGGCAAATTGTCAGCCTTCGAGTGGTATGAGACAGGAAAAGAGATGTTAGACTCACCATTTCCTAGAAACTGTCACTTTAAAGAGAACAATAGTAAAAAGAGGGATGAATTCGAGCCAGACCCAGAGCAATAAAACTCCAAATGTTTGACTTCTCTCAAAATCTGGAAATCTTCATTCATTTCTAGGGTCTCTGCCATGCCTGGGGCACTTTGTACATCCACAGTTCCGGCCTCTCACATTTAATAAACTGCACATGCCAGAAATGCTTAAAAAAATCATAGTCCGGGTTCTCTTTGGATGTAAATCAGCATAAATCTGCTTAAATCACTGGAGCTGTGATGACACAGGGGCCTCCCAGTGACTGGGGATTTCATTTGGTTTTCTTGCATGAATCTCTCTTGCTCAGGCAAATGCAAGTGCAAGAGGTAGCGTGGCTGTGCCTGCATTTTGCCGGGGTGCCAGCAGTGGCCGGTATCCGTGCCAGCGCTGGGGGCTGAGCTCCCAGCCGTGGCTGGTGGGATCTGGCACGTAAGAGAGCACCTGATGGATCTGGCTGGTCTCTGTGCATGGACTGAGGCTGGGGGGGGGGGAGCGTGGTCTGGCTGTGCTTGCCGGAGCCATGCTGTGTGCTTTTCCATTGGTTTGTGGGTCTACGGAGATAATCTTTTCTGTACCAGTAACTTGTGTTTCTCTTTATATGAGCTATATTTAAAAACAGGGAAATGCACCAAATAGTGATACGGGGTTTGGGTTTCATTCAAGGACAGACCTGTAGCTCTGTTGGAGCCTGTATAATCAGACCAGTTTGGTCTGTACCTTATCTTTGATAGTGGCTGTTACCAGCTTCTGGGCAGGGCTACAGCGCTGGAGGCTCTCCCAGAAGACAAAAACACAGCACAACCTTGAGGAGAGTTTGGCTTTTGTCTGTTATTGCCCAGCTTTGGGGAGGCCAGATCTCAGCCTGTGAGCGGCTTGTCTCGTGTGGTCGCTTGGGCGTCCTGCCCACTGCCTTCGTTCATCACCAGCGTGGCTCCGGCCCCAGCGTTCGCGTACGGTCGGGCAGGAGAATTCCACGACCCAGGCGATGAGCAGTAACCTCTGGTAGCAGGTTGTTCTCTAACCCACTCCTTATGGATAGACGCGGTCCCCCCTAAAGCCAATCCTCTCTTCTGGATTTAGGATAGCCTTGGGGTGAGCAGAGGTTTCGGGGTCTCTCTGGGCTGCCCTTGTGTCTGTGCTTGGATCTGGTGCAGCAAACAGGCTCCCTGGGAGCTGGCTGAGGGTCCTCCATGGTTGCAGGACTGAGGAGGAGGATGTGAACCCATATATCAAAGGAGCCTGAAAAGAAGAAGGTTCAAGTGCTGTCTCTTGGAGTTCTCGTGATAAAAAACCTGCCATGGCAGCAGGAAGGTTCCCTTTGCCCCTATATGAGTGTGGATGTAGCTGGCGGGGCTGGGGGCATGTTTGAGGTGCAGGCAGGCAAATCCCAGCTGGACAGGAGGAGGTCGCCCTGCTTTTGGCAGTCGCTGCTGGCTGCCTGCTGGGCAAGGCACAACCTGCGTCCAGGATTAATGTGGCAATCGTGAGCCTTTGCTCAGACCTCACCTTCAGCCTGCGTCCACGTTTCCCATTAGCAGTGCTATTTTTGAGCCTCCCAAGGCAATTAACACCAATTAAACTAAAAAAGCCTAAATAATGGTTTTTCAGAGCCCCCGGCTCCTTCCTGTTCCCCATGCGGCCCTGGAAGACTGCAGCCCTAACCTGGCAGAGAGCTGAGCCCAGTTAAGTGCTTCGTGTGCAGGGACTGCTGGGGAAGCTTCGTGGGGAGATGTGCAGTTAGAGAAGGGCCCCAGACGACCCCATGGATCCAACTTTTCCATCCTGGATCATGGTGTCTGTGCCACAGAGAGAGTTGGAGTCCCCTGCAGTGCTCGTTTTGCTGGAGGAGAGGGGAAACCAGCTTCTGCAGAGCAGTGCAGCCCTCTCTTGAGAGCCAGCAAAGAGTGAAACCACTGAATACGCTGAGGTGCAGGAGGTGCAACTCCTCTGGGGTTTGCAAAGTCCCTGGAGGATTTTTTCCCTGTATCTAAAGCCATTGGCATTCTGATATTCCCTGGGCACTGTCATGTGGAGCATGTTGATTACCTTCCCACCTTTGCCTTCCCCAAATGGGGTGTACTTTCATATTGCCCTTCTAAACAGCATATAACAGAGCAAGAGCTGCTTTTTGCTGTTAGGAGAAGCTGTTCCTGTGTTTGCATGTGATTTTTGTCTTACTTGTTTAAGCTTTTCTGAGAAGGGCTGTGTCTGACCATCGCTGAAATGGTAAACCCACGGGTACCGGCCCCAGGATCCTCCCGCCCCAGCAGGGCCAGGATTTCGTGTTTTGTGGGGTGCCTTGCATAACAACGCCTTGATCTTGATCGCGGCCTTCAGGAATTACTGGAATATGAGTAAATAATAATTAAGATTTGGGCGTTTGCTGCAGCGGAGGGTGTTTATGTGAAGGTTAGATGTGCGTTATGGGTGCTGATGTAGATGGGTGTGTGTGGATCCACCGACTAACTTCACCCGATCGTTACCACTCCTGGTAAAGGTGCTGCATCTATTCAGCTGCTTTTTAAAACAGCGCTGTGCTAAGAGCAAGTAGGTGTCTAAATAAAAGTATGTTTCAAGAAAGCAGCACAATTTTGGCAATCCAGAGACAAGTAGGCTTTTTTGCAAAGCGTTTTCAAAGCAAATTGTCAGTAGGTTTCAATTTCAGATGCACCGAGCGCGGTATATTGTGGGGAGGAGGGCATATCTGCTGCTGGGGGAGCATTGGATCACTTCCATCGCTGAAGAGGAGCATGTCCTTCCCTGGCAGCGGGCTTGTAGTCACCTGTCTCCTCCATCACCTCCTACTCCTTGGTAGGGCTGGAAGTGGGGAGCTGGTGGTGCGGTCTAGTGGATAGAGTAGGTGACTGGGATTTGAGCACTATGTATTAACCTTGGCTTTGTGCTAATTAATCAAGAATATGGGTTATATCCTTTAAAGCAACCGAGTTATTTCAGTTTAGCAAATTACTGCTGCTCAGCTGAGACTTAACAGCTGAGCGTGGTCCTAGTTCCACCCCCCTCCAACTGCAAAGTAAATGAAATGGTGCAGCTAGTTTCAGCTAAAACATTGTGCTTTGCTGCTTGGGTGCGTTACAGTGTACGGCACGGCCAGGTACCGGGGCTCTGGGTGAGGGTGAGCCGCGGTTACTCTCCAGAAACTTACTGCTTGCTGGCATCTGCCTATAACCAGAACTTCTCTGCACAAGTAGTTCAGCTTCGCTCCCAGTTTTGGTATTCAAGGGTTTTTGATGGGCCAAACTGACCTCTGTAGGTGCTCACCTTCTTCCATAGGCTGGAGAGACTGACCTGGAATGATAATGCTTCTAACTTGTCTCCTTAGTTAGTAATTTAAGCTTCAGGTGCTAAATCTAGGCTCGTGTGTTCGTATTAAATGGTGACAGGGAAACCCAGCCTGGCATGGTAAATGCTGTCAAAACGTATGTGGAAAAGCTGCTACACTAACTACAGAGTATTGCTGTAGCTCTTTGAGGACTGTTTGAATAGGCTGACTAATATATTGCCTCCCAAAGAGCAACCAGAAGTAGTTTCCATGCCATGGATGCATTGCTCTCAGCAGTGAGGGCTGCCTTCCTGACCTGTGATTTCAGGGTAAATTACCGTCCAGCTGGGGAAAAAGTGTAAATCTAGTATTAATTAGGTTGTTGCACAAAATGGCCAAATCTGAGCATGGTGGCACTAGCGTTCAGGCAGGTGGGTTGGCACTGCCAGAGCAGAGGTGTCAGTAACACTTCAGCCAGACACCCACGCAAGCATGCCGTGCTCTGTCTCAAAATAAAATAAGCCCCGATATTGTCACCTGCCATTGATCCAAAGGCGTGGATTTAAGCCACGTGTGGCAGCAGGGTGTGCTCCCAACAGGTCAGCAGTTACTCTATTAGGGGAGGAGAGAGCGTGGGTGAGTTATTTTGATTTTGTTTGAAACAATAAAACCCAAGTTATTTGAAATCTTAACAACAGAACCAGCTTTTAGCACCGGCTTTTATAGGGATGAGTGGGCGAGTTGTTTAAAGGAATAAAAATCTTTGAAAACAGTCCAAGTAAGGGTGATAATTTCATCCTACAAGGGAAGCGCGGTGCGCTCGTCCTGTGTTCGAGCAGTGTGTGCCTGCTCTGCACCAGGGGCTGTGGCGGTGCAGTTTGCAAAGCATGCGGGAGGGCACCCGTGTGCCGAGGGCACACTCGGGCACACACTCGCAGCTCCCCGGCATGACAGCTGGAACCTGAGGTTGCAGGCGGCGTTTCTGCAGACCACAGACGTCTGTCTCACTCTCCTTTGCTGCATCCTAAACCCAGATGCAAAAAGTCATTTCCTCTTGCTGTTCCAAGCACCGACCTCTTGCGAGTGGGCTCCGCTCCTGCATTATAGCTGTCTTCTGCATTTCACCCTCAATATGAGCTTCACATGCCCCCTTTCAGAGCTGTCCCAAGTCAACTCAGCTCTTCAGATGAGGGGCAGAGTCTCAGTTCTGGTTCGTTCCCCTCTTACCCCTCTCTACCGAAGTGCCCCCTTGCCTCGGACCCCCAGCAGTGTGGCAGCAGGGAAATGGTGACCACAGCACAGACGTTCAGCTCACGTAAGCTGCGGCAGCATCTGTGCCCCTGCACCGAGCGTGCCAGCGGGCGAGGCTGCCTGCGCCCTGCCCCTTGCCCTTCCTCGCCCCTTCTTTCCCTCCTCAGTTGCTGTAGTGTTTCTAAAAATTAAATCACAAACTAAATTGAAGTTTAGTATGTGAGCTCCCCAGGCAGCGGCTTAGTTTGAGGCCAATTCCCAGTTGTCTCCTGCCTTCCAGAGCCTGTGGCATCAGAACAAAATAGGTGCAGAGTAATTGCCTTTTGCCCGCTCTGTCCTGATACTCGGATTTTGCGAGGTCCTGCGTGATGGAGAGTCGGTCTCTTTTCCTGGCACACGGCAGATGGGGCTGCCCCACAGGACAGATCCTGGCCAGCATCACTGGTGCTCTGGGGGGTCCATCTTGCATGTCTGCAGCATCCCGACCGTGGCAGTTCTGCTTGTGGCTTGTCAGCATAGGGCGTTTTATTACTTGTTGCGTCAGAGCTTGTGTTTGCCCTCGAGCACGGCCTGACCCCCCTCCCTGTCGGCCGCATCGGCCTCGCGGGCACCGACGGGTTCGCAGCCCGCAATCACAGCTGCCCCAGCCCTGCTGCTTTCCTTCTGAAGATGCTTCATGCATCCGTGACGCCTTGCCCTTGGGTCCAGGATCGTTGCGAAGCCCAGCAAGGCTTCAGAGCTCCTCTTGGGGATAGGAGGGGTCTGGGACTGAGCCCTGCCATTACCTGTGCACAGCCGGGCAGCGAGCGGGGCCAGCTACCGAGCCGGGAGTCCTGATCTCCAGCCCCACAAAGTGACTCCTGGAAATGAATGTACGGGTATGGAAAGGCATGGGCAGTCCCCAAAAGCTGCGTTTTTTCAGGATAAAGAACTTTCCTACTTTTGTGATGAGAAATGAGAACTAAGTGTAAGAGGACAGTGTGGACAGAGAGCTGAGAGTGCCGACGGGGCTCCGTCCGTGTTTTGCCACTGCCCTGGCAGGTGGCCTTTGGCGAGCTGCTTCTCTTTCCAGTGACCCGTTTCACTGTCAGAAATTCACATTTCACAAATAGGAGGTGAGAACAGCTCGTTGGCTGTTGCGTAGCATTTCCATCTTTCCACGTTAAAAACCTTGTTGCAGTTAGAAATTTCCCTCTGTTAAACAGTGGTACGTTTAAATTAAGAGATGCTTATGGCTGATCATCTTTGGCTCTTGCAATAAGACAAAAAAAAAAATCATGTATCTAATAATATGAGGGAAGGAGGACTATCAGGAACTAAAAACAGTCTTTCAGTATTTTGGTGCTTTAAATCTGAGTGATCACACTGTGTCTGTATGTGCCCAGTGCATTTACTGTCGTAGTGCGTGTGCCTGTAGAGCTGAGTGTGTTTGCAGATGTAGTTTAGGAAAATTGATCCCAATCTATTTTTAAGGTAAAGTGTGTGTGGTGGGTAGGAGGTGAGGAGGTGGAAGGAAAGCTAAATATTCACATAGCTCCACTGTGTGTTTAAGAGCATCATCTAATAACACTGGGATCGTGGCAGCGAGGTGAGGGAGAGAGAGGAGCGCTTCGCTGGAGCCCACCCCCTCGTGCAAGGGCACAGGAGTGACTCCGGGAGGAGCGTGGCAAGCAGGGCTGTCGCTTTAAGCTGCATCTCGCACCCAGCGGGTCATTGGTGCTGGCGAGGTTCTTCACATGGCTGCGCGCTCCGCATAAATCTCTGCTCCGGCAGCGGGAGCGGAGCTGGGGAGAGCTCTCTCTGGCTGCTGGCAGTAGCTCAAGAGCATCGAAGCAGCAGCCCTGCATCGCCAGCCCCTGCCCTGCGAGGTGAGGTCGTTCTTGCCTGTGGACATGTAGAAGCTGGAGCCTGGGGAAGAGCTGGCTGCTGAGGTCAGTAAGTAAAACTCGGGTTTTGTTTGTGTTTCCTTCCTGTCCTCTGAAATGAGAGGCTAGATCAGGAGTAAGAGAAGGAAAGAGATACAGGAGAGAGATTTGCCCGGGCCAGGGCTTTTGGGTATTGCCTGTGTATGCTTGTTTTTCTTAGAGTTTGCAGGAAGCTTCAGTTTGAACTTTTATTATTAATATTTTTACAACTTTCTGGGAAATAGACGTAAGCAATGCACCGGCTGTTCGGGTGCCTGCCGATGTCTTACAACAGTGCGTGGTGAGCGCAGTCGGTGGTTCTCCGTGCCTGGCTGTGCTTACTGGGGGAGGATGGGGTGTCTGCTGGCCAGCCCTGCCTTTCAGAGGGAGCGTGGCAGCAGTGCTTAGGGATTGGCATTGGGAGGGAAGTGCTGTCCTCAGCAAAGGCTGGACAAGTTTAAGAGCTTTTCTGACTCTGGTGGTATCATCGAGGAGTGGAGCCTCCAGCCAGCACTGAGCTGTTGGTGGCCAGGGACTGGGGGAACCCCACTCCAAAGTCCTGAGGTGATGTTCCAGACATTTCACCTGCCTGTAAAACAGGCTTCAGCTTTTGCCCAGGGGTTTCCTTCCCCTCCTCCAGCCCCCCCTTCACCTTCTGGGAAGCCCTTTCCAAACCTTCCCTCCAGTGCCTTTCACCAGGTGAAGCGATGGGGTGGGGAAGATAGTTCAGTGCCTGATGCACCTGCGAGGTGACAGAGTTTGGGGTCGTGGTCGTGCCATCAGCGCTGGCCCCCACCACGGGTTCCTCCGGGGCGAGGTGTTGGGGTGGTGCAGGCAGAAAGCAAAGCTGTGCGCAGGGGACTGGCAGGCAGTGGGGCAGCTTAGGATCAAGCGCTCCCAGCGCTGGCAGTCACCAGCACCACCACAGCCCCGCTTCTGCCTGGTCATTTTGGGGTCAGCTGCCTTGAAAACAGAGCTGGAAAGCAGTTGTGATGCATCTGGTTTATTGAGGGAGAGACAGATAAGGCATGGCACGCAGGCTTAGATGTGCTGGGATGAATATCTGCCAGGCCCTGGGCAGATAACTGCCTGCTAGAACAAGGGGCACCATTTTTCCAAGAACTGTCTGCAGTTGAGAGCTTGGCCCTGGGGACAGATTCCTGGGTCCTGTCCCAGCTCTGCCACTGCATCACTGCAGGACATGGTCAAGTCACTTCACCTCCAGATTGTCTCCTCCCTGAAATAAGGTGAGGAGGAGGAATCCTTGGTGGACACATTTAAATGCCAAGGGAGTGTTCTCTGCGGGGCTGCTGTGGGAGTATCAGTGAAACAGGCTGCATTATCTCTGAACCTGCTGCCGTGCTCCCCTCATCCCTGACCTGTCCAACACACCAGAGCCAGGCCGCCTTTGAGCAGCAGCTCCTAAACTGGATCCACTGTGCCAGGACCCACTGGGGTCCATCCACCGCTGGGCAGCAGGTCCTGCCTGCAGGTAGGGCAGCGCCGACCCCCTCAGAGGGCTGGGTGAAGCTGGAGTGAGCAGCCCTCGACCTTGACAAGTGCTTGCTGCATCGGGGCAGGTCTGCAAGAAGCTGAGCCTGGAGGAGAGGAGGGGGACCAAAGGCAGGCCAGTGCCCCGTGGGGACACCAGCTGCAAAAAGAGGAGCTGATCTGACAGAGGAACAAGCCCTTTGGGTAGCTCATGAGAGTGCCTGCAGTTTGGTCTGCTGGGCAACGCTCCCTTTGAAGGGGACGTTTCACCCATGCGTGATACAGCAGGTGCTTTTGGCACGTGGCAGCGGCAGAAATCGCCGGGGGATGTGCTGTGGCTCTGCCAGCACAGGAATCTTCTGCTGTGGTCCCTGGGGCCTCTCGAGCCCTGTCCCAGAGCAACCCAGGAGCATGTTGTCACACAGCTGCGATCAGACTGGCTTTTGGTGGGGCTCAGCAGTGCATGCGGGGAGAGCTGCATCCCGCCCTGGCTGCCGCTGCTTCCTGGGGGCCCTCTGGCTCTGCCTGAGCTGACTTTAAACCCTGTGGGACAGCAGGAAGCTGTGGGAGGAGCGGCCGTTGCTGGAGCCGTTCGGTTGAGGGTATTTCTGGCAGCAGGTGCTGGTGTGCGGTGGGGGGAGCGCAGCCCGGAGTGGTGGTGGATACGGGCTGCTCAGGTGCAAAGCGAGACTGGGGACGGGACGCTGCCTGGGAGCTGGAGCTAGAGCTGGAGCAGCATCGTGGCGCAGAAAGGCCGAGCCACGGTGCCAAAGACTTACTGCTTCTGGCCTGGGACGTGTGTGTGGGGCTGGGCACAAGGACGCCCCTCATCTGCCTGGCAGGGAGTGCCGTGTCCTGCTCCACAGGGCCATCGGGGACCTCGGGTATGGGAACAGCACATGAAAGTAGCATGGAAACAACTAAAACGTTCTCTGCCGATCCAGGATGGGGCTCAGGAATGGGAACGTGTCAGAGAAAGGCTCTTCTGTGCAGAGGCACCGGTGGGCAGCGGTGTCCGAGGGCAGCAACCTTGCGGGGCATTTGTGAGCTGTGGCTTTGGGTGTTGTGGGCTGGAAAGTGGTTTAGTTCTTGCAGTTAGGCCTTCTACATTTGTTTAATGGCTTCCCTGAATCCAAGTGAGGATGGCCAAGGGGGCACAGGAATCTGTTCTGACTTTGTTTTGCTTTCCCTGGGATCGCTTCAGCCTTGGCCTCACCTGCGCATCCAGAGCAGCCGATGTGAGGGGTTTCCCCATGAGATGCTGGTCTGTGCCCTGCAATCCTGTTCCCAGGGGGCAGAGCCAGGCAGCCCAGGACCTTCTCAGCCAGAGACTGTGACAGGTTTTATTTAGCATGAGTGAGAGTTTATTGGAGGGGAAATTGGGTGTGTTTGTGCTCTGCAGGGCAGCGACCTGCAGCCTGGGAGAGGCAGGGGCTTGAGGCAGCCCCACGACCAGGCTCCCCTGACCCTTCCTGAAGAGCCATCAGTCACGGCTGAGCAGAGGGGCTCCCTGGGGCAGCACCACTGCAGGGAAAGGAGCAGCAGAAGGCTCCCCATCACTCTCTGCAGCTGCTGTTCACTGCCTTTCCATCACCTCAGCTGTGTTTTACACATCCTGGATCCAACCTGGCAGGTTAAACAGCATGTTCATCCACCAGCAAATAAACGTATGCGAAAGCCTTGATGCCTTCCACTGAGGGAGACTTGTGTCAAGGGAGCGAGTCCTGCTCCTAGGCTGTCCTTAGACAGGTTGCTCAGTTCTCCGATGAGCTGGCAGCGTCCAGGTGGAAATACCGCTCTCAGAAAATGGGAATGAAGCTCCGACCCCCACGTATGGGGCCTCCGCCTACCCAGGATACTGGCCGTCCTTGTCCTACCTGGGGTCAGGGAGCAGGAGCAGAGGCTCCACACTTGTCCTGGTCCCCACATGGGGAGAGATGTGTGTGCGTCTGTGCTGAGGGCGAGCATGTTTGCAGCCGAAGCTGCCCTGGGGGTGATCTCTGCAGCGCCAGCAGCCCCCTGTCCCCAGGTGCCAGCAAAAGCCCGGGTGTCTCTGCCCAGCACAAAAGGGGTTGGGTTGCTGCTTTGGCCATGATGGAGCCTGGCTGACCAGAGGAAAATAACAGCTGGCAGAATGTGGGCAGTTGTGGTGCTAGAGATGGAGGATGCGTGACGAGGCCAGGCAGGGACATCAGCCGTGGGGTGAGAAGTGATCTCAGGGCTGGAAACCAAAGCTGCTGCCCAGGGACTGTTTAGGGCTCTGGATTTTGGGCCTGTGGTGACCAGCTGTGTGTCTGTGCTATCACAGGACTGTTGCTCAGCCCCGTTAGGGGATGCCCTGGCCCTTGGGAAGCCTCCTGACTGTCCTGGATGTGCCAAGCCCTGGGCAAGCACAGCTCGGTAGCAGACGGTGGGCCCCAGTGTGTGATTGCACATCCATCTGCCCTTGCAGCTCGTTCCTTGGGGCCAGGAGCAGACTGCGAGCGGAGGGAGCCAAAGGCTCTGCACCTTGTCGTATTTGGGCATTTTAATTAGAGGCGCAGGCCTGGGGCGCGGGTTTGGCTAGGCCAGCGCTGGAGGGAGCCTGGCATCAGCGGGTGCTGCTGTGAGCCCTGCGGCACCCCGTGTCCCGGGGTGCAAGCCCTAATGCTGACCCGCGGGCACTGGCCTCCTGCCCCTTCGTACCGGGAGGTACCCAGGCATGCAGCCAGCCCCGTCCCACGCTTCGTAAGCACCGGCTGCTCTTCCTACAGATTCAGAGTGTCCTTTCCTCTCCCGGGCATGTTTTGAGCAGAAATCCTGACATGGGAAATTGCAGGGTCTCTGGCAGGATATGCCCCAGGGAGAAACCCGTAGCTAGGGGCTCTAACCAACGCGCTGCCCGGCTGTTCCCTGCAGGGCAGAATTTCTCCTGTGGACCTGCAACTGCTCTGATTTACTCTGTGCATTTGCAGGGAAGCTAGAAGGGAGGTTTGGTGTGAATGAGCTGGCTTCCTCCTCTAGCCTGAAATTTGGGTCACGGAAGCCAACATAGCAGAGCTGTGAGAGATTTTCCGTTCAAGCCCAAGCAAGCTTTGATTTCTAAGGCGCAACTGTTGATGGTTCAGAGGGTCCATCTGAGCCGCTGTTTCATTAGTGGATCGGCACGTGGAAAGAGGTGAGAGGGGTTTTTCCCCTCCCTGATCAGCTCCCACATTGCTAATGTTCCTCTCTGGCCCGCTGCTAATTTTGATGCTGCCCTAAATAGAAGCTGAGTGCATCTCATCTGCTTCACTTAGCATACATGAAAATTGTTTCCCTTCATTTACCAAATCCAACTTGCGGCTTTAACCCTGTCAGCACAAGGCTCTCCCCAGCCCAGACGTCCCTTGAAGGGCTTCGCATGCCGCCGTCCTGGTGAAGAGCTCTCTGCTGGAAACGGCACCACACGTGGTAGGAGAAGAAGGGCTCCTGGCTGCCCAGGACAGCTGCTGGCAGAGCTGGGAGAGAGGCTTTGCTTCTTGAATAGCCAAGGAGATCCCTTTCGCTGACGGAAGGCCTGGCGCTCCAGGCTGGCTCTTCACGTGCTCTCTGCGGTGGGCCAGGAGGGACCCAGTGCCCCTTCCCAGACTGGTCTTTCCCAACCCCATGCTGCAAAATAGCTCAGTACAGGCAGACCCAGTTGTAGGAGTTTTTGCTTGGTTTCTGTTGCATTTTTTTCCTGTATCTGGTGGGACCAGCTCAGCATGCAGGGACCCTTTCTGAGCCTGGCAGATGCCCCTCGTCACTGTCTAATTTTATATCCTGTTCTGAGTTATTTCTTGGAAAGATCTGCTATTCCTACTGCACCGGCTGCTCCAGAGCAGGACTCTGGGTTCACTCTCCCAGCACGGGGCACGCAGCCCCTCGCTGTACAGCGCTTCTGAAAGGCTGCCTTGAACGTGAACCCTGCCGCAGCGCCACTTAAATATAACGCTGTCTAGTGCAAGGTGCTTATTTGGGGCTCTTGTGCAAGAATGGTTTTCCTGAAAAACTATAATTTTGTGTCATTTGCAGCCCCGTGACAAGTGGTGTGCTGAGGACACAGGAGAGCTGAAAGCAAGTGCTGGGAGGGCAGGGGGCAGTGGCCTGCAGAGGTTAAATTTAGCTGGTTAAAAGGATGGCTGAGTGCTGGCACGCCTGAGCTCAAGCTGAGCCTTAGCTGGGCACACAACAGTACTTCAGCCAGGGCGTCCGTACGGTTCCCCCTCAGCCCTCGTGCTTCCGACCGCGGCCCCTCTCTGAGCCCACCCCTTTGCCAGCCCAGAAGCTCCTTTCCCCGCAGAGGATGCCAGGATGAATGGTGTCCCCTTTCCTCCCCTCCTTCCCTTTCAGCCTCCAGTTTGTTCTGAGTGCTCAGGATGCCCTGCAGCAATGGAGGCTGCTCTGCACGAGGCTCATCTGCTTGTTGGAAGGAGCCCGGCTCTGGTTTGGGCTGCAGAAGTGCCCAGAGCTTCTGGGGTCGGCCACGGCGTGGGTGACCCGTTGGAGGGGCCACAGCTCTCCACGGCTGCCCCTCGCACGGAGCACGAGTCGCAGAGCAGCTCTTCACCCTGTTCCCACTCAGGGGTCCAGGCGGACCCTGCCTGTGGCCTCCTCTAGGAGGGTGGTGTTAGCCTGTCCACACCAAAGAGTGGCAGGAGAAAAAGGGAGAGGTTATTTCAGAGCCACGAGGACAGAGGGACCAAGTAGCAGTGACCCCCGGCAGGCTCCAGGCTGTGGGGCTTGTCAAGCCGTGGGCACAGCCAGGAGCCGGCCTCCGAACAGACCAGGAGAGGGCACAACGCGTTGCCGAGGCCACGCCAAACGCAGTGATTGAATGCGGGGAGTTGTTTGGGGTGCTCTGACTCCCTTCTGTATTTTACTGTCTTTCCAGAAAATCAACCGGACCCCTTCAGATGAGGAATGCTTCTTTGACCTGCTGAGCAAGTTCCAGAGCAACCGGATGGATGATCAGCGCTGCCCGTTGGAAGAATGCCCATCGGAGGCTGCAGAGGCAGCTGCCACACCAGTCCCTGCCCTGGAAGAAAGGATATGTAAGCACGGATGCATTTACAAGTCTCTATGACTATAGGAGTGATGCTGCTCCCATGGTGTGGCCGGCTGTCGTGGTTTTACTGTGAATCTTGTGATGTTTTCCCCAAGCCTCAGCTCTCTGAACTTACCAGTTCTTTGGCAATCTCCATTGTTATTTAAGAAAGAAAGAAACATTCTTATGTTAATGGTCGGTGAGGGAAAGGCTGGAGAATATGAACTAAGGCTTGGAGAGTAAACCGGCAAGAGAAATGCAAAATATACTTGGATTTTTTTCAGTGTGGATCTTTTGAAGGTCTGGCCTTCTGAACAGTGAGGTTGGCACGAGGCCTTCTGCCTCTGCCAGCGTCTCCAGGAGGGAGATGCTGATGGTCATTACTGAGGGAGCCTTGTAGGAGCCTGGAAAGCTGGGGCACGCAGAGGGCTGGGCTGGGCTTTCACAGGCAAGTTAAAGCATTGCCAGTTTTTCCTGTAGCGTTGCCATGGAGCAAAAACAACTGGATTTTGTACGGTTCTTGGATGCTGTGATGATAGGTGCTGTGTAAGAACCGAGAAGCCAGAGGGATGGATAAACAGTAGGAAGCTCCAGGAGGCAGACAGCTAGCTCGCCTGTAGGAAGAACAGGAATAAATTGAGGAAGCTGTCTGACAAATAGATGGGACAGGAAAGGCAGGCCAGGTCTGTGTTTGCACTCTGGTTTTGTGTCCTTTTTCTTTTTTTTAATGATACGGTGTTGAGGTCCTTTGTTTAAACCAAGCTGGAGAGAAGCTCTGAAACGTACAGGTCACAGTTGCACACTTAAGCACCATCACAAAGGGCTCAAAACGCTTCATTTGAGCTGATGGATTTGTTTATCAGTCTCCAAATGAGCATGAATACAAGCAGGAGAGGAGGAGACCCCTGACACCCCTCCGAGTGTGGCAAGAGCCGCAGCACAAGGCTGCTCGGAGAAGCAGGTGGCAGGAGCAGGGCCTGAAGTGGCAGCGAGAGCAGAGCCGTGCAGAGAAGGTCAGGCTGCGGCAGGAAGGCAGGTTGGCTGTGAGGTGAGCAGGTTTTTATCTTCTAAAAATAGGGTAGAAATGAGCATCGCTTTTTCAAGATACACGTCTCTGATACAGGAGTGCATTTGGCCGTAACTGCTGTGTAATTTAGGAGACTGAGTTTAAAATACGAAGCTTTATAAAAAACGTACCAGTAGGCACGTGTTCTGTTCCGCTCCCATTGAGCCTTTCGGATACGTTATTTTCAAGGTTTCTTTGCGAGCCGAAGGGGAAGAAACTCTTCTCTGCGTAGTACTGAGGCTTTATGCATTTCTGCAACTCCACGAGCTGGGGCTCTAAAAAAAGCACGTCACGTCGGGAGGCTCAGGGCACCCTCTCCTCAAGTGCTTTGAGCTCGCTAGGACAGCAACACCAATCGGGCCAGGTTTCTTACAGTTTTCTTTTCCTTGTCCCTGTCCCAAGCACTGTGTCTGTTGTTTGGGAGCATTTCACTGCCCAGCAGCTGCCAGGAGCCAACAGGCTCTCTTCATCGAGCGCTGCCCAAGAGGCGTTTCCCGGGCTGGGGGCTGACTCGCTCGCTTTGCCGAGATCCCGGCGTTGCTTGTGGTGCTGGGTTTGAAAAATCCTCCTTTTGTCCGGCTGTTGCTCTGCCCCACGCGAGCCCTCGGTGATGCCAACGCGTTGCTGCCCGGAGCAGGCACACCAAGGCTGGGGTCGCTGCCTGTGCGGGGCTGCGCTCCGCTCGTGCCGAGCCCGACGGCTCCTCCGGTGCTCCACCCCCATGGCTAGGGAGCACCCGGCACGTTGGGTGTCTGGATGGGGTACTCCCCACAAGGGTTTACAGCACATGGATCGTATGTATAGGTTCTGGATGGGGACCCCCGACACCAGCTCGTGCCAGCCCCCTCCTGGCAGACAGGGCCTAGGCTGGCTCTGCTCCGCTCTGCGTGACGAGAAGAACCAGACCCCACGAGTGTTTTCCTCACGCGTGCTGTGACGCAGGTCCTGCAGCTCATGACAGCTGGAGCATCTGCAGGGCTCACCTTGGCAGCGCCTCTGCTTGAGCTGGCCCAAAACAGCCGGGCTTCCAGGGGGGGCCTGGGAAGGATGTGCTGCCAGGTGAGTGGCTTAGCCAGGCCTGGGCTCTGCCGATACCTGCCTGCAATTGCACCCACCCTCAGGACTGTGCGAGGTGCCCGTCACTGAGCCACACAAGTGCTCAGGAACTCTGCGCCCACCTGCAGCTGCTGGTGTCTGCCCAGCCCCGTGCCCCGAGCGAGGTGCGGGTTGGCCCTTGCATGGTGGTGCTTCTTGGCTCGAGGCAGAAACCCGAGTGGGAGCAGCAGCGGCAGCTGCCGGTAGTTGTGCTGGAGACAAGTGATCGCTCACGGGCAGCGGTTTATGTGCGGGCACTGGATTTTCGGGGCTGAGGTGGCATCTTCGGTGCCCGCCAGGAGCTGGCCGCAGCGCAGTAGATAGCAGGGAGCCCCTCACTGGAGGTCCAGCAGCAGGAGATGTGTACGGGAGGTTCTGCTCTTTGCCCTGCCAAGGCACCTACTTTCTGCTTTGCTGCCTGACGGGTTTGTGCGTGCACGGCAGGCGTGTTGCGGGAGGCATGCCCTGGAGTGCACCGTACTGTTTTCACAGCCCAGCCCCATAAATTGGTTGCGTTCGTTTAAGGAGTTTGCTGGCCAGGGAGCGTGCTGGAGGCAGCGTGCACAGCCCCTGGGGGAGAACGCAAATGGACACCGCAGCTCTGCAGAACCAGAGCTTTACTTCTTCCACAGGGAAGGCAGGGCAGAGGGTCCCACTGAAGGTCAGCCTTGGCTGCTGAGCCGGGAGCCATGTGCAGGCAGGCGCCCGCAGCCGGTCCTGCTCGCCCTTCGTGCAGGGCAGCTGCGGGGATGCCTTTCTGGGAGGCGGGTACCAAGGGCTGGGCTACAGCACCGGCCCTCAGAACAGGGAGCAAGCGGTTACGAGATGGGCCACTGGGTTTTGCTCCCCCTAACGCTTGTTGCTTTGATGGTAGGTTTTTGCTTGCTTGTGTTGCCAGCACGGGTTGTTCCTGCTTCCCCACGCAGGGTGGAAGGAGATGCCGATGGCCACACAAGAAGCCAGCAACCCACCCGGCTCAGGCCCAGGAGCCCTGGCTTACAGCAAGGCCCTGTCCCTCGGGGCGAGTGTGCAAGGCCCTGTCCCTCGGGGCGAGTGTGCAAGGCTCGGTTGCAGCCCAGTTGGTCGAACGGCAATTTGGTGATGAGAAGGGTTTGGGCTTTCTGCAGACAGCAGAGCTGCAGCTCAGGCATGAGCAGGCAGAGCCGTGACCCTGCTGTGTGCTCCTCTTCCCCACACACAGCACAGTCCTCCTTAATGGCATCTCCGCAGACGGAGGAATTCTTCGATCTCATCGCCAGCTCCCAGAGCAGACGGCTGGATGACCAGCGTGCCAACGTGGGCAACCTGCCAGGCCTCCGGATAACACACAACAACCTGGGGCACCTGCGTGTGGAGGGGGATGCCCAGGAGCCCGGGGACGAGTTCTTCAACATGCTCATGAAGTGTCAGGTACCGGCAGGGCTGAGCGCGCTGCCAAGTTGGGGAGGGGCGACACTAGTTTCTCCCCCCGACACAAATGCCATCCCCTGATCCCGCCTGCCCTGCTGGGAGGGGCTGCAGCCACCAGTTGCCCACCTGCAGCCCTGGGCAGGGACTTGTCTTTGCCTCCAGGTCCTTCTTTTTCCCCTGTACTGAGGGCTGCGCTTTGTCACCGCTCTGCAAGTGAGAGGGCAGCTGGAGAACCCACCTTCCACCCAGCGCCTACAGCCCTGGGCTGGGTCTCTGCACCTCCCTTAGGCTGGAGCCCGCAGCGGGGTGCAGCACCGCTGGTCCCACTGCCCTGCACCCCCAGACAGGGAGCGCGTGCTCTGGGTGCCTCCTGGGTGCTGCCCCCAGCCCTCTACTGCTGTGACAGGACAGTTCTGTCAGTACTCGGTCCTGAAGCCTGTTCTCCTCCCCGTGCAGTCCTCCAGGATAGATGATCAGCGCTGTGCACCACCAGACTCCATCCCCCGTGGCCCCACCATGCCGGACGAAGACTTCTTCAGCCTCATCCAGCGCGTCCAGGCCAAACGTATGGACGAGCAGCGGGTAGATTTGGCCTCAGCCCAGGAGGAGGCAGGAGAAGAGCAGCAGAGGCCTGGTTCCAGCTAAGAACTGGGGTTTGGTTTGGGGGGGGTGTTTTGGTTTCATTTTGTTTTTTAAAAAGGAAAAACGTGTAGGTGGTTTCAAGCCCGAGCGCTCCTGTGCTGCCACAGACTTCTCCCAGGAGCCGCCCAGGGACAGCCCGTCGCGTTGTACCTGGCCGCTCTGCGCAGGCACTGTTACGGGAAGGCCCACCAGACGGGGGATGGTTTTTACACACGGGGGTTTTTTAGGACTCATGGCCACTGTAACACTGGGCACGGCCCAAGGGAAGACTTTGGCACAACCCCTTTGCTTATCACCTGAAAATCCAGGAACTTGTGCCGTCAGCCAAAGGAGGAGCCCAGAGCGGGTGGTTAACTCCAGTCTTTTATTTCCACAACACTTTTAATTTGATGGGGGAAGGGAAGAGCACCTTTTCCATTTTTGAAGTCCTCCCGTCTTGCCTGTGTTGCGAGGTGACACAAATTGCTCTGGATCCTTCCCTGGAACGTCTTGCTCAGCTTTGTTCTTTCTACAGGAGGAAATGAGCCCAAGTCAGAGGCTACACCAGTCCTTCTAAACCTCCCCCCCACCCCAGCTGCAGTCCTGGTCCCACACACCTTAAAGTTTATTTTAGGTTTGACGCAGGTTTATTTTAGTTTATTTTAAGACTCTGCAGTGAGCCCTGTGACACCCCCTCCGCTTCCCCAGCCACAGCCCTGTGCAGAGCTGTACCGGCACCTCCTGAGCAGGAGCGCAGCCTTGCTCGCCCCGAGCGTTGGCGGGATTTGGTTACCTCTGGAGAACAGCTGTGCCGCCCAAGCTGCAGGCCTGAGGCAGGCGGTCTCTCTGCCCATCTGTTCAGCACAAGGCAAACTCGGGCAACTCGTCGCTGCTGGTGCCGCCGAGCCAGAAGTCTCGGGCAGGACTGTCCTGGGTGCAGGTGAGCGTGCCCGAGGTAGAAGCCTGCATTCGGCAATGACCTGCTTTGAGAGCCAGTGAAGTTTTCTGGCCACGCTTGTCAGGAGAGCAAGTAGAACCATCCCCTCCTCCTTTTTGTGTCCCGGAGCGGTCAGGGGTAACAGCCCTTCCCTCCCCTTGTTCCTCCCCAAACCAGTGCTGAGCTTCTCCCAGTCCCTGCAGAGCTGCTCTCGGCAAAGCGCTCCCGTTTCCCTCGATCCGTCTCCAATAAACGGAGCCTGACGAGAGCTCCAGGCTGGGCTGTGGGCTGGGAAGTCGGTTCCACCCCCGATGCAAGCGCGAGGGTCTGCATTTGCTTTCATTCCTTCCCCTTTGGGAAAAGCAAGCCCAGGGAGGAGGGGAGCACCGATCTAACTTCAGGAGGCGGAGTATTTTTTTTTGCTTGACCGGATAGGCTATCTTGGACTTCAGAAACTCCAGTAATGAGCTCTGCCAAAGCAGATACGTTCCTATAGAGAACAAATCAGCACTTTCTATTTGAAATGCATTTGATGGAAACATTTCCAACCAGCAGTAAGATGTTTTTAGACCAGTGATGCTGCTCATCGGGCATTTAACCTGCCTGCACTGACCACGTGGCGGGGTAGCTGCATTTTACCGGCTACCAGGGAGCACTCACCTGCTACGCTGCTGCACGGGCTGCCCGGCCGAGGCTCGGCCTCCTTCCCGGGGCTGCTCAGAGCTCGGGAGAAGGGATGGGACCTGCCCAGCCACCGACGTACTGACCCAGCTCACGTTTGTAAAGAGGAGGAAAACATTGAAGCTGAAGATGACTTGACCAGCCGCAGGCTCGGGCCTGCGCAGCTCTCGGCCAGGTGGTGAACTGCAATCTGACCGTTAAGCTTTCAGAGGTGTTAATTATTTGCCATATACTTGAATGTATGAGCTTATTTATTTTTTACATGTGCATTTGCTAATGTCATTTTAATGGGAAATTTCCAACCCACAGGTACTTTTTTTCTAAAAAAAAAAAAAAAATAATCTGCCAAATGAATTAATATATTAGAAATGAATACAGCTCAAGGGGAAGGGGGGGTTGTGCTTAATAAATATTTGTGTCTAAGCTTCAGTGACAAAAATTCATTTCCATTATTTCTTGGCCAGCGTTCCTGCTTTGCCGACAGTGGAGCTAATGCAGCCCTTTGGCAGGGGGCTGGGGGTGGGCGGTGGTCTCTTGTGGCAGACACCACCATGCGTAAGTGTTAAGAAAAGGGTGTTTGCGCCCACCTACACATCCCTTTACATTAAGAGCACACAGGTCTCTGAGGCAGCAGCTGCCATCCCCGGCTCCGCCTGCCTTAAATGCACAGCATCCGACTGCACGGCCGTGGTGGGAGACACAAAGCCTCGAGCGTTCCCTGGCCAGAGCAAGGGCCCAAGCCCAGACGTTACCAGGACGACAGGGCAGACAAAGCAGCCCTGCAGTGGCCGAGAAAAGACCCAGCTTTTCTCAGTCACCTTGAGCCCTCCTCTAGGATGGCGGCCGAGCCTTTCCTTTCAGGCCCTGCCTGGGGGCTCCGCCTGTCTCGGTGCCTTCTCGGCGCCTGGCCCAAAAGCTGTGTCTTGTTTCCCCGGTGAAAGCTGCCAGAGGAAAAGGGCAGCGAGTGCTGCGCAAAGCCCTGGCATCAACCCTCAGGGAAGATGCGAAGCAGCGGGCAGCAGCGCTAGCTCATTCCAACGCAGCAGGTGTGAGCAGGCTGGTCGCCTTCGCTAGAAAGTGGACCTGAGAGCAGCAGATTTCGGATCCTGAGCCCTGGGAGAATAAAGCCAAGTCACAGCTGGTCTTCCCATGCCTGGCTAATTTGTGCTGGCCCCTGTCAGTCCTGATCAAAGATTAATGAAGAGCCACCAGCTCATTCTCATCAGGCGTTCTCACACCTCTCAGTGCCTGGACACGAGACGATCTGTGCTAGAAGCCGCTGCGTGTGACCTGAGGACAGGGTTCTGCAAAGGCTAGAGGCTTAGATTCCCAGGAACAGGTGCCATCCCTGTGAGTGAGTGATGGGTGGGTGGGTGTGTCACCTGCAGTCTCTCCCTGTCCTTAGTAGCTGGGGAAGGGAGCACAAGCTCACCAGTAGATGTTCCCTCTCTTCAGCACCTACCAAACAGAAAGAGCCTCTGTAAGCAGGAGGCAATGGCTCCCAATGAAGCGCCTGAGCAGCTCACCGCCTGCAACAGTTGCTGCTCTGCAGAAGCAGATGGCAGCGTGCCAGCGTCCAACGCCAGCCCTTCCCGCTCCCACTCTGCCCAGCCACCCAGCCCAGCAGAGCTTGGTCCCATGTCGGGAAGAGCTCGGTGATGCTGACACCAACTGGATAGACGCGGGATTGCCAGGGCCTGTGTGATGCTAATGCAGGCGGCTTTGGCTTATGAAGCACTGATGCAGCAGCTGTAAAGTGTGTGTTAGACACTACAGTGCAGGGCCCTGTCCCTGGTGCAGGTCTGGAGGTGAAGAGAAGCGCTAAAAAGAAAAACCAAACACCCAGCAGAAACACGAGATACTGATCTCGCCTACCCGACTGTACCCAAGCCCGACGAAGCGCTTGTGAGCCAGGACTGATGTCAGGCCTGCGGGGATTTTCATATTGCTCATCGGCCAAGTCACGGCAGGGCTGAGTCTCTGCACTCGCCTCACGCCTCCCCAGAGCCCCGTGCTGTTGTTGCGCCAGCCATCATTGATCATCATCTGGCTGGACAGGCGCTCGGCCTGCAGGCAGGGACACGCTGGCCCAGAGCATCCAGGCACTGCAGAGGGCAGCTGGAGTTGGCCAGCGTTCAGCAGCTCTCCATAGCAAACGCCTGGGACCCCACCAGGCCAGGACAAAGCCATGGGCTAACGCCTGCAAGGCTTTGCAGTAAGGCAGCACCATCCCGGCATGTCCCAGCCCAGGGACACAGTGTAGACAAGCACATGCAGGGTTTTGCGCGGAGGGCTCGCTTACCCTCGCTGTGCCTCTGCCTGCGCTACAGCAGGATGTGGCAACCCAGAACCCACCTACGTTAGACCTTCTGCACACAGCACAAATAAGTGCTGACTGATTTCACAGGCCCCCTCCTCACTGCCTGCCCTGATGCTACAGGAAAAGAAACCTACCTGCCCCATTGCCACCTCAGTGAGGCAGGCAAATCCCCCGGAGAGGCTCCCAAGCGGCCCCTCCGTACAGCTGAGCCCTCCACAGCACACTGAGGTGTGGCAGGGTTTAGAACCGCCACCTCTGCATAAGGCAGCAGGAGCCACAGTCCCGCGCAGTGCACACAACACATTCATGCACACCGGTAGCAAAAACCAGCAGGGGGTTATGTCATGTCAGGCAACCCCAGCCTCCCTCTTGTTTGGGCCTGCAGGACAGCCTTCCCTCAGCAAGTCCCGCCACCGCTCGCCTCCCAGCCCTGCAGGGCCCCCACTGCAACCACCTTCCCCGACACCACTGCCTTCCCGCTGAGCGCGGGCCAGAGCACCAGCAACCCATCGGAGTCCCACACACGCTGGATTAACTCTGGAATTTGGCTGCGCTACAAAAGGAAGATTTGCTCAAAGTGGCAGAAAACAAGAGGCAAAGTATTTGCCATTTTGCAGAAAAGGGCACATGGGACAGGAGTCAGGAATAGAATCACAGAATCATTAGGGTTGGAAAAGACCTCTAGGATCATCAAGTCCAATCATCAACGCAACACCCCCAGGCCTCCTAAACCATGTCCCAAAGCGCCACATCTTTCAAATACCTCATGGGATGGTGACTCCACCACCTCTCTGGGCAGCCTGTTCCAATGCCTGACCGCTCTTGCAGTAAAGAATTTTTTCCTAATATCTGAATTAAACCTCCCCTGATGGAGCTTGAAGCTGTTTCCTCTTGTTCTATCGCTAGTGACCTGGGAGAAGAGGATCCACCCCTCAACAGCTACAGTGGAATGCATCAAGGACCATGCAAACGGCTTTATGTTTCCTGCCCACCCTGTGCCTGCTGCTCTGCCCCCCTTGAAATCACCGCCTCTCCTCTGTGCCGCAAGACTTACCCAGGTCAGCTGCACCTGCAGTTGCTCGCCCCTCCTCTGCTGCGTCACTTTTTTCCCATCTTGCCACACCTCTGGTTCAGGAGAAAGGCTGCTTCTCTTCTTCGGCTAAAGCAAGGTCTGCTGGGCTCCTCCTAGACAACGTGCGCTCACCTCTGTCCCCTTTCAAGAACAGACACCCTTCCCTGTGACACAACATTTTTCAGAAAATCCCACTTCAAAAGGGAGCACAAAATTCTTCTTTTAACTGTAGTCTATTAGCAGCGGAACCTTCCGTATTACATGCAAATTCCCTCCCATATGGCAACCCTCTCCCCTTCCAGCCGAAAGCCCCAGACCGTTTTGTCAGGAGAAGGCCAACGTCCTGCGCTGGTGCATCCCGCAGCCTCAGCGCTGGGTGCTAACGCGCCCCTGGGGGCAGCACGCCGTACGCACGCGGGCTGCTGCGGACCTTGCGCAGGCAATGCCACGCAGCCAGCTCCCCACGCTCCACACCAGCGCCTCACCCTGAATGTTTGCCCACTCCCTGTCCCCTGTTTTCATAGAATCATTTAGGTTAGACTCAACTACTTCCCTGGGCAGCCTGTTCCAGTGCTTGATAACCCTTTCAGTGAAGAAACCTTTCCTAACATCCAATCTAAAGCTCCCCTGGCACAACTAGAGGCTGTTTCCACGATGCTGGCCTGAAACTTCAGAGCAGTGGCAAAACCACGCCACCTCCAGGTGGGCGCCGCAGAAGGCAGGAGCAGGCCAGCCTGCTGCACCAGCACCCAGCCGCAAGCCCCAAGGCGCAGGGTCCAGCGCTCTGTCCTGCCTCCAGAGAGCACCTAGTGCCAGAGGACCTGGGCCCAGGAAACGCTAAAACCTAGGAACAGCCAACACAGACATTTTGCTACAGTTTTTACCGTAATGCAACAAAAACTAGCACCACCCTTCTGTAGCTGGGGGACAGTAACAGGTAAGAAAGAGAAGGAAAACAGTATAAGAAAGTCAGGTTGTAAATGAACTGTTTCCAAGGCAACGCAGATCCCCCCATCAGCTGCTCTGTTCCACCCCTTCAAAGTCATTAGCATGATGGAAGCAGAATGCTGATTTTCAGGTAAAAGGTAGTAAAATAACCACTCTTCCAGCAGAGCACTAGTACGCGCCAGCAACTCACAACAGGGTGAGCACACAGCAATGCTCCAGGATGCAAGACTCTTGTTTCTTAATACGTGGATCACTCCAGCATCTAGTTGACTCAGAGCGCGCTGTATTTCATGAGGATCTGAACACGCACCAGCCGGCTGGCAGATGTAGTTCCTGCCCCTCGATGCTGTTTCATCACTTGAACTTACATACCAGCAGGAAAACGCGACCACTTCCCTGTCGCTCTGATCCATGCTCGCAATGCAACATGTCTAAAATTACTACAAACACTTCAGATGAATGGAGTAAACTCATTAATACTCATTAATTCATGTAATGCCCTCACTGAATACGTGGCTGATTAAGGACCACGAGCACCTGGACATGCTCAGCTGGAAGAACTGGGTTTCTTCAGCCCAGAGACACGAAGGCTAAGGGGGAATTTTACTGCTTTCTATAGCTCACTAATGAGCAGGCGTAGAGAACAGAGACAGGCTTTCCTCAGAGGTGCACAGTGTTGGGAAAGAAGGTGATGGATCAAGCTGGAACAGGAATTTCAGTCAGGTGTTGGGTTTTTTTCACTATGGGATTGGTCAAATACCAGAGGAGGGGTCCAAAGAGGTTGTGGGATCTCCACCCTCAGAGATATTCAAGACAAGACCCTGAGCATCCTCCCCTGAAGAAGGGAGTTAGACTAGAAAGCCCCAGAGGTCTCTTCCAACCTGAATTATTCTTTGATTCCAAGTTTAAAACCATAAGAAAACAGATACTTTGCTGTACTTCAGGCTAATGAACCTTGGGAGAAGTTAAACTTCCATGCAGGCAGAGGAAGTAAGCCCTAACGAAGTGCAATATGATCACCTCGCTGCCAGATTCATCGCTACCTGAGTGCCATATGCTGGTAAACACCTACATTGTTCATTTATTAAATTATTATTTTTTCTTCTAACTGATCTTAACATGCAGCAGTAGCATTAAAAAGCACCTTGAGATCTGCCAAGTAACTCTAAGACAACTTTCTAGCTGCTCTACTTCTCTCCAACATGCTTCACAAACATTAATTTTGCCTTCACGCCCATCCTCCCCCTCACCACAAGGAAGTTGCGTAACCCCAACACCGGGAAGCCACTCGCCAACTCATCGCCCCGAGTGGGATTCCCGAGCGCGGGAGCTGACGCTCCCACGGGGCGGCTCGCGCCGTAACCCATAGACACAGAACACTTTCAGCCCTGATACAAGGGGAACAGAAGCGAAACTCTGGAAGACGGCCAGGGAAAGAAAAAAGCAGCATACGACTGCAGTAAGAGCTAACGATCCAACCCTCCTGCAGGGCCTCGGCACATCTCCTCAGGTGGCATCAACTGCCTCTTCTGCTGTGCTGCGGGGCACACCTCCACCTGCTCTGCCATCAGCGGCTGCCGTGCAACACCTGGGACAGGCCAGGAGGCATCGCTAAAGCCTCCAGCTACAGCTGCACCTCCCGAGGACAAAGCACATGGACAAAGAAAACAAAGCAGGGCTCCCAACACTGCTGAAGCACCGAGACTTGCCTGAAAGTCAGCAAAACAAGCACCAGGAAAAATATCCACAGTCCATCTCTAAGAACATCAGCTTGATCAAAGGCGAAACTATGCAAGACAAAGACACAAAACAAAGACCAATGCCCCAGTTTATTTAAACACAGAAATTCCCTGCTGAAATCAGGGAATAAAGGTTAAGAGTCTCTCTTGCCATCAGCAGAATGACACAAATCCCATTTGTCAGGTCTGTCCCTTGCTGCCAGTCTCTGGGGGGGCTTCCCCGCTCTCTCCCTCCGTGAGCTGACCTTGTGGCCCGGTATCTGCCGAGCTTTCCAGAAGCAGTTCCAAGGCTTCCTCACCAGCCACACGTCTCACCTTCTCCCCTTTGGCTGCCAGGATTTCCTCGATATTCCTTAATGGCAATGTGAAAAACAACGGTGACACCACAGCAAAAGCCGGACCTGAGAGTCAAGCGCCAGCTCGCTCTCACGCTTTGCTCTCAGGATTAGATCACGCAGTAGATCACACAGGAGCGTTACCGTGCTATTCCTCCGTGAAGAGTTTGGGAAGCCAATAAAACCACCCAAACCTTCTGGGACTATTTTCATCTGTTAGGATCAATAATTTAGCCATTATGGCTAAATAGAAATCTTTTTAAAGTATCTTGGGGAGTTAGAAAACATGGAAACTCAGCAGCAAGTGGGTCTACATGTTTGAAACACTTAACCAGGGAACCCTAGCAGCAATGTGATAAAGCCTAGGGGAGAAGAACTGCACACACAGTAATTCACCTGCTGGCACAAGAAGGGTGGCTGCTGATCACACAGCTTCTGCTGCAGCTTTACACCGTTTATTTACATCCTAGGTAGCGACGGTCAAATTACAGGAAATTATAAAGATCAGTTTATGTGTTTTAAGAAACTGCATAAAACAGAATTCTACCCAGCATAAACTTTGGTTTTCTCTGAACCATGTTTTAAAAACATCAAAGACAAAATGTACCCGGCTCAGGAAGATCCAGTCACAGCTCAGCAGTCCTTTCCCTTCCTAAACCGGGTCTAGGAAGGCTGGCACACGCACACCTACCTCTTTCCTTCCAGGTCTGAAAACCACCCCAGGTTATCCGCTATGACATGGTGGTTCCCGCAGCCGGGACACTTCACTATCACCACCCCGTTATGGTAGGCTACCTTGGAAATTGTTTTTGCTGATCGGGTCTGGCAGACCTACAAGCGAACAGAATGCATTTTATGACCACAGTAACTGCAGTTTCTGGGCTTTTTAAGAGACAAAAAAAAAGTTTATTTACGTAATTAAAGGGCTTCTCACCGCCCGCCCTCCATCCCTAACTACGGGACGGCCGTGCTCGGACGCCGTGCGGCTCTGCGCTACCAGGCTCCAGGGCCAATCCCCGGCAGCCGGACGCTTCCCCGGGAAGAGCCCCTCACCTCAGCCCGCGGCGCCCGGCGCCGCCCCGGCCCCTCACACACCGCCCCGGCCGCGCCCTCCCGGCCCGCCCCACCTTGCAGGTGTACACCAGGCGATAGCGGGCGGCCTGCGGCTGCCCCGGGGCGGCGGCGCTGCAGGCCGGGCGGAGCGGGGGGCGGCGGAGCGGCGGGGCGGGCGGCGGGCGGCGAGGCCGGCATGGCGGCGCAGCGCGGAGCAGGGCCCCGACCCAGGCCCGCGCCGCCCGCTGCATGGCCACGGCGCAGGCGCGCCCAGCGGGCGGGCGCTGAGGCCGCGGCCGCCATGTCGGGGGCGGGCCTTGAGGCCGCGGCCGCCATGTCGGGGGCGGGCGGGGGGCCGAGGGAGGCCCGGTACCGGGAACCGAGCAGCACCCCCGGCCCTTGGGTCGGTGGGCCCGGCCGCCTCCTCCCCGACAGGCCGCGGCTTCTCCGCGTCCCACAGAAGCAGGGACTCCGCGGGGAGATCGCGCCAGGGAACCCGCTTTTAATTAAAGAGCAGCTCACCCCGGGCACAGACAAGTGCCGCACACGCAGCCTCGGCGCTGTGGGCCCTTGCCTGTTTCATCCTGTTTAAGCCTGTAAAACTGTTTAATCCTCTTTATTTCATCTGTGCACGCCACACCGTGATGATCACATCACTGCTTTTCTAAGGGAGATGGACGAGGGAAGGCAGAGCTAAAAAACACAGTCCCATTACAAATACTAATTTTTGATAAATGGTTCTTCCGGTGGTTTTAAAATCTACATGGTCCACACAGAAATGCAGAGGGCACGGTCCCCCCCTGACGTGCTGGCATTCCCCTCACAGGTCAGATCCCGCTCTCAGGAGCCTTCGGTGTCGGTGTTGTCGCTGCCGCTGGTGTTCTCCCAGTCGGCCTCGTGCTGTCGGCCCTTCGGTACCCTTCGCATTGCTCTTTTTCTGAAAACAAGACCAGATGTTTCAATTTTAGAAGATGGTTTCTGCAAACAAGCAGCATTTGAACACTTTGGGGAGTTTACTGGGGAGGTTCAGTATGTGTCAATGCACTCGGGTTTAACTGAATGCGATGGTTTGCTCACACATCCAGCATACAGCTGTGACTGGCAGCAAACACAGGGTAAAGAGAACTGGTCTAAATTGATGACGACATTCTTAATTTCTTGGAAGTGTTTTGTGTTGTTGATGCTCAGTTGAAGAAGCCAAGGAATCCTCCCCAAAGTCTTTTCTTTAATAAAATCAGTATTGTCAACAGTCAGAGGAGTTGTTTACAGTGCCATTAGGAGCAATTCTGTCTAATGCTAGAACTAAGGTCCCTGTTTTACAAGGTTTTCATTGGTCCTGTGGCCCATAAAGGCAGTGACCAGTGAAGAGGTCAGGACTTTGGAGAACGGGCCTTCAAATGGGGGCATTTGAAGAGAACAGAAGGTGGAAATCTGCTCCCATTCACAGTCATGGGAGCTTAGTCTTGAGTGTCAGCTGTGTGTCACATGGACAGTGAATGTCAGACAGATTTCACTCGCATAGGAGAAATCTATCAAATTTATTAAACTAGCGGTTCTTTGGAGCCACCCCCACTACCCTACTGTGGAACCATCTGCATGGTCCAGAGCGAATACGATTGTTGCTATCTTGGCTACTTCTGGTACTAAAACAGAAGTCTCAACCACTTCAGCTAGCAGGATGAGCCTCTGAAGATCTGGAATGAATTTATGCCCTCCATGAATCAAGCCTGGGGACAGGGGATAGACAGAAAAAAGGAAATACAGACAACAAGCTAATCAGTTAAGTCACATGGGTATGCCTAAATTAGTTCTGCTTACTAAAGTGCAGACCTTCGGTAACGCTCAAAGCAGTCCTTCATCCTCCTCCGCTCCTTTTCTGCCAGTTCCTCATTGGCTAAGCCACACTCCTTGAACTGGAAAAAAAAATCCAGACAAACATGAACGGGATTCCTCTGAAGATCAGATCAATGTTAGCACCAGGTAGTGCAAACCTGCTCTGTAAAGAGAGCCCGTTTTGAGGCAGATGTACTGCATCTGGCCTCTGCAGGGTAAAAGGGTGCAGACAGCCCAAATAAGCTCGGTCATTTCTCCTCTCCAACTTGATTGTGCAATGAATTGTTTTATATTTAAATGAAGGAGAAAAAAAATGTGAACCTATGCCTTCCGATGACCGAGAACAGCTGTTCTCTACCCAAAACCCTCATCCAGGAAAGCAGTCCACTGCGTATGCGTGGGCCAGCAGAATGAAGTGCAGCAGCTGTCCACTATTTTGTGCGCAGGATGGTAATGTATCTGTTTCGCATAGTTTTACCATCTTTATTCTCTCCCATTTGTAAATTTGGGATTCTGTTTCCTGTACCAACAGTAATACTGCAGACAAACTGGAAAACATCCATATCCAGAGATGAAGGCCGGAAAGTAATGAGAAGTTTCTAGGCACAGATGGAGTAAGAACCACCGTAAGTGTTCTGCTGTTCAGAGCTCACCCTTTTTGGAGGGTGACTTTTGCACAAAGTGCTCAGATTTTGGAAAAGCAGTACCTGCTTACATGCTTCTCAAACCTGGTAAATCCATCATGAACAAGAACATTAAAGATCCCAAACCCCAGTCAGTAAAGAAGAGGCCACAAAGACTTGCTTACACTGGGTGACTTTGGAGGCAGACTGTTCTCTTGAGTGCTGAATTGCTGGTTTTGTCCTTTGGGGCAATCTTCTAAGAGACGGAAAATTCACAGCTTTAGTCATAGTTGCCATTGCAGAGTAACTTCTCCCTCCACTACTTCGTCAAAGTGCAATAGCTGTAATGACTCTGTGTAGTGCTGGGCAGCTGTTACAACAGCAGAACTGAAACCAAGCCTCAAAACATTCAGGATTCAGTCCTGTGATCAATGCACGAGCCACTTCTCGTTTTACTTGAGCCCTGAATCTTGCTTAGGATGATGGAATTACCCATCAGGCTCAGAAAGAGACAGCAGCTTTCTAGTTTCTGCTTATGCAGGAGCAAAACAAACCTTTGCAAAGCAGCACCTCTGCTTAGCATCATTTAAGAAAAAAAATCATGTTAGAGGTCACCTCAAGAAATCATGTTAATCATTATTTTAACCGTAATTTGTCCCTGTTCCCCAACAACTAAGTGTGCATATCAACTTAACATCAGACTGTATTTTAGTGAAACTCCTTATGTAGTGACCAGGTGCCATGATACATGCTTTTGAACTGAGTGAGGCAGAAGAGTAAAAGGCTTTTTGGGTCAGTCGTGTTTAGCTTTTGTGAAAAATCTCCCCTCTCAATGAATGAAAAGATCATTTAGATATTCCAGGAGATCAAAACAGAAAATTTCTTCTACTGTGCTAGCTTCTTTCCTTTCTCAACATGTTTTGAAAGAGAATTTCAAGTTCTTAGAGGAGCCTATTAATTCCTTTCCACACTGCTGAATCATTTCCACTGGGGATGCCACAGAAACAGAACCAGTGACAGCGTTAACTACATGGTTCTGCTTTTGTGAAAAAAGCCTGCAACATAAAAGGGAAGAGGGGAGGGAAAAATCCCTGGAGAAAGACACGTGGTATAGCTGAAGTGGAAGGATGTTTGTTCTGTTCTCAGCTCTGCCACAAATGCAAGAGGAGTCGGGGAAAAAAAGGCACCCAGGAACTATTTCTCAAAGGCACCAGGTGGTTTTTCATGGACAAATTCAATAGGCAGATTACCTCAGAAAAAAGACTCGAGGTCCTAGGATGGTCTAATGATACCACTTTTCCCAGGTCATTCAGCTTTATGAGAGACCGTTTCAGAGACCATGTAGTAAAAAGACATCCTGTGGAGCTGCTTTTTCTCTCAAAGAAGCTTTACAAGCATCTGGGGACGTGTTCTCCTTTTTATAGGTGAGAAAGATGGTGGTATGGCAGAACACCTTGTATTATGGGTACGTATTCTGAGTTATCTCAAGGAGGTCAGTGCGCCAAGCACGCCCCACTGAGAAGCTTCTCTCACAAACTGAGTCCCCAGTCAGACTACCTGTTCTTCACTAAAAATAAAACCCAGGAATGTCTTTTCCTGTCCCTTTGAAACACTGGACCATCCTCTCAAGAATTCTACTCTACGTTTTCCCAGGAAAAGACTTACTTTTAGTTGGTTGTATATCTTCATCTAGATGACCGTGAAGCGTGAGCTATAGGACAGAAACAAAGCAAGAACATGAGAACTGCCCCCTATTCTGTCTCACACAGTAGCTAGGAACAGATGGAGGAATATAGGAAACGGGACACGTGTAGAACTGACCTTTCCTTAGTGCGTCTTGCTGTCAGCAAAACAGGAGACTGAGCCAGAAGTTACAGATCTACTCATGGATTTATCCTCCCTGATTTGGCCTCATTTACATTTTTAGCCTCCAGACAGCGTGACAACCACTTCCACACTGAAGTTATGAACTAAGTGAAAACTTTTACCACAGATGGCTCCAGGGTAAGACTTCGTTTTGCTTGTTCTCCCACAAGAGACCATTAGAAGCAGCTCAAAAGAATTCAAGTCCCCTGATTTGCTTAGGCTCAACAAATCTTGCTGGCTAATGCCATACCTATGTCCTACACTTAGAAATCTCTGGACACAGGGAGATTCTGTCACTGGTCTGTCTTGCTGCCTCTGTACTTTTTGATATCACTGAAATAAGCCTGAGCCATGGATTGAAAACTGCTATTACTTAGGGAACTGAGCACAAGTGAGGAATTTGAAACTATTCCAGAAGAAAGTGAAAGGTAAACAAGGTACCCCCTACTCACTTCCTGTGAGTCTCTGGAGGAGGTATCATCCAGGTCAGAGGTCTGAAATAAAACCAGTATAAATTAATCATTCCTCATAGGCAAGAAAGCACTAGTAAGGGAATATACACGAGACTGAAAGCTCCGGAAAATAGAGAAGTGTGGACTTCCTCCCTCCTACACTCCTGTCTGACCGCGTGGAGAAAGTACACAAGATGCCACATTAATTAAAAAGCCCTTGTATATATAATTTAATTCCAGAAACTTTAGCACCCTTATGCTCTGCCCTCATTTCATCCAAATGGTTCATACACGGTCTCTAAATAGAGTTCACTCTCTGGTGGTTGAGCATCCCCTCATCATCTTTGGACATGCTCCAAACACAAACACAGAAGGCCTCAGCTTGCATCAGTCCAACTTACCCATGCCTGGAACCAGGGTGAGGTAATAGGAACCATCACATCTTTCATTTTGATAAACTCAGCATTTGCATGGAGATGGGAACCCAGGCAGCTGGCTGCTGCCTGCTGAATTTGAACTGGTTGGGTGCAAAGGCTGGAAGAGCCACACTCTGGCCCTACATTCAGCTTCCCAGCCCATCATACAGATGGCAACCCCAGACATACCGGTGTGGGTAGCTCCAGTTGCAACCTTTTCAGCTTGGCTTCAGTAGCCAGTAACTGACTCTCCTTCTGGAAGAGCTGCAGTTGCATTTCGTCACATCGCTCCCCCAGTTCCCGAATCTGCTTGCGGTAAGCATCCCTCTCAACCAGGTTCTTGGAGTACTGCGTATAGAACTGTTCTCGGGTCAGGAGTGCCTGGCGTAAGGGACAACACGTTGCAGAATGTCACACTACAGTACGTTCAGGTTTACCGGATCTGCCCGCTTCAAGCAGCAAAGCAGGGATTAGCAGCAGCTCCGAGAGGAATGTTTTATCACCTCGTCTCTTTCTGAAGCAACTTCTTCCATCTGCTGCAAGACAGCTTCAATCCGTTTTTTATACATCTGGGAGTCCTTCCTCAGAGATGTGCACTGTAGTTCAAGCATCTCTTTTTCCTCTGCATACTGTTGAGACAAGGTCAAAAGCACCCTGCTTGTGGGCAGAGCCTGAGCTAGACTCTCACCACTTCTGCCCCGTGCCAGGGCCAGACCTCCATGCAATGTCAAAGTTCAGCCAGACTGTCCAGTTGGAGCAAGGCCAACCAAAAAGGTTGGTCAACGTGACTAGGAGGACTACTAACATGATGGATTTTCCTGTACCTGAGCTGTCAATCATGACAAAAGCTCCCATTACCCTTCAGGCTGAGGCAGGGACTATTAATTAACACAGTCATTAACAGGTAACAGTTAACACCACAGACAGAATGCTAAAATATTAGCACGCTTTTTTCCAAACTATAACACAGACACTAGAGTAGGAGCAGCAAGGATTGATGCTGAGCCATTCCTCTGCTCCATAGGCAAGACATCGGAGGTGCTTCATCTGCCTGTCCTACCCACAGACCCTTGGCAAGAATTTGCAATGCATCACCTACCTTGTCTTGGAGCGCCTCGGCTTGCCGCAGCTCCTTGCGAAGGCTGTAAATGGTGTTCATCAGCTCCCGGCGTTCTTCTAGGATCTGGCTAGAGTCATTCTCCAGAGTCTCACTGGAAAGGCTTTTCTCCAAGTTCTGTTCCCTGGCAACCTGCTGGACAAAAAAATAAGTGAGATACAGCAACCATCTAACTCCTTATTAACTCTCTTCCCACTATCCTGTGTGCTCTATTTGACTTGTGAGAACAAGGCCACAGCTGACCTAACACAATCTTCAGTGGAGCCCCATCGCTGCCCGGGCTGCTCCGAATAATCACTTCTCAGGAGTCCATATCCAACCACGCCCACCAACCTGAAGAGTGTTCTCCAGCTCCTGATTCTTGGCCAAAAGTAACTCCTTCTCCTGCTGGATCTCCCACATCACCTCATGGCTTGGACGCTGCTCTATGGCATGCTTCAGTTTCATCGTGTGCTTACGCTCCAGTTTGCAGTCATCCTCAGCCTTCATGAGGCTGTGCTTCAAGTGATCGATCTACAAGAAGGTTCAGAGCTCATGAGTAACAAAGAGAAAACTCTGACCTGCAAAAGCAGTTCTTGCTCCATTCCCCAGACAAACATGGCTTAAGTTTCTCCCCAGCTTTGTTTTCCTCAGGATGCTCAGTGCTCTGGGACCAGAGTCCTGCCTGTGTGCTAAACGGATGCAACCGTTGCTATTGTGAGAGGGCCCAGTCTTGATGAGAAGACTGTTAATTCTTCACAGCCTAACTTGTAGGTAACATGGGCGTACTGGGCTGAGCTCGGGACCACCAAGACACGCCACCTGCACACAACCTCATGCTGGACTGGTCCAGACCATCCTGGGCAAAGACAAGTCTGGTGAACAACACAGCCTTCCACCGTTGAGGTAGGAAGGGAAAAGCTTTAGAAAAGTGTGACTGACCTCTAGGATCAGGTCCCGGTTCTTCATGAGGGCAGCGCTCTTCTCCTCGCTCTGTTTGGCATAGCTCATTGCCAGGTTGTAGTTCTCGTCCTTGCACTTCCGCAGCTCCTTGCTCAGGCTGTCCCTCTCCTCCTTCATCTTCTGCGCCCGCTCTTGGTGCTTGCGGAGCAGGCTGTCCCTCACCCACATCTCTTTGATCGTGTCCTCTTTAGTGTGAAGCCACACCGTGAGCTCCTGGGCCTTCCGCCGCTCCTCCTGCACGGTGCTCTGCAGCTTCATGATCTCATTCATCAGGAGCTGGCTCAGGCCGGATTCCCCAGCGGTGTCTGTTTGGTGGGCAGGCGTCAGCCACCGCTGTCCTGTCTGCTCCCCAGGTGCACACACGGCACAGGTTCCCACCCACTTATCACTGCAGCTCATGATCATCACACGCCACACAAGCACGCAAACCCTGAAGGCACACGTGATCAAATTATCCCCACTGTTTCCCCCCTGCTCTGTGCCTTTCTACACTACAGTGTCACTGACAGAACATGCAGAAGGAAGAATCGATCCTTCCTCATCCACCCTCCCAGGTTCAGCCTGTGATGCCAGACAGCAGGGTCATTCATGCCAGCACCCTTCTGAAGCACACAGGGAGCAAGGCAGGGAGCGCTCCCGACTCTGCTCACCCAAGCTGGGGGAGGCAAAAGCGGAGGTGAATCCCCCCTTAATTTGCACAGCAACACCGAACGAAGAGCTGTTTTTCCAGAACACAAACATTACCTATAATCATAGAGAAAACCCTGCTGGGCTCCTTGCCAGTTATTTTCTTATACAGTTGTGGATAATAAAGCTCGAGACTCTCCAGAAATGCCTCAAAGCCCTTGTGTCCCGTTCGCTGAAGAATGTCCAGAAGAACACCTGAAATAATAGCAACAAGATATTCTATTCATTTATTTATCTTTTTACCTATTTCTAACGTAACAAAAAATTGCTCCACTTTCCCCATATGCAGATTAAAGTCTCTGGGATCAAATTCCCCAGGCAATCCTAAGAGAATTGCCCACTAACTATACAAAAGTATTTTAACTGTTCCTTCACAGTTAACACTTAACCCTTGCACCTAGCTCCTATTACAGTGGGTGCAAAAAGCAGATCTCAGAAGAGCGCTTTATGCTAGCCTGCTGGTAATTACAGAAAAGGTGAGTTAAAACAAAGCACCACAACACCTTCTGCAGCTCGAGGCTCCACTTCCAAATACCAGAGGCAAATATGGGATAAAAGGCCCACTAGTGTAAGAACACTGTGTGTACCTAGAGAGGTAGAGGGGACAAGCCTAAGAGACTTTGAGCTCAGCTCCCTACTTCATCTAGAAATACTCTGTACCAAATCAAGCCCAGGGGGCTTCTTTTCTGTGTGCTGCCATTTTCCAATCTGGAAAATAGGGAAAATCGTTTTTTTCAATGACCCTCGGTAATTTATCAGTAAGAGTTAATCCAATCCAAAACAGGTACTAATAGCATAATGAATTCTGTCATTCTGTCTGGTTGAAACAAGACCTAGGAACGGGGCACAATACATGCTGCATTAATCTTGGAAATCTCCCCCTGCAAAAGTGTTACACCAGAATAGCCTTGTGGGTCCAACCAAAGCAACTCCCTCCCTTACGCTAACCTAGAGATCCAGAACACCAGAAGGCCGCACACCTCCTGTGCTCCCGTTACCCTTACACAGCTTGGGAATGCGCTGATGGAGCCACCTCCATTCCTCCTCTCCCCGCAGCGACGGGCTGGGAAAGGGAGCGCGTAGCAGTGCCTACGTTTGTGTCTAAACACGGGTAGATGGCAACCGAGAAGTGATGCGTTCCTTCAGGCCCAGTCCATCAGCACTCTGTTCCAGCCTGCTCCCAAGAGCTGACAGAGCACGGAAGCATCGACGGAGCTGAGAGGCTGCACTTCACCCACCTGCCTTCCGTTTGCGCATGACCAGGCTGGGGTCATTAAGAACTTGTTCCTCATCGTCATGGCTGATCACTTTACACTGGCGAAGATAAGGAGTTATACGGGAAGGATCTATCACAGAGATCAGCTTCACCCGGAAGTTCTCCAGGTTATTCCAACACGTCTCATCATCATCTTCTTCCAACATGTTGGTGAGTGAGAAGTATTAGTGAGCAGTGTTGTCCTGCCTTGAAAAAACAAATCCAGAAAACAAAGAAGCAGACTCTAAGCCTTCTACAGTAGTGGGGGTGTGGTAAAACCAAGTATGTTAACAGACTGAGAAAAGTGTCTTTTAGATAGAGGAACATATTTCCCATGTGGTCTTTAACTCAGCGCTTGCAAATCACCTGCAGAACACGGTGATACGCTACCGTCGTACCTGAAAGAACAGTGCGGTACCAGACTGGAGATACCAGCAGCTGTGAGGCTAGCGGCAATGCTGCTGACACATATGTGAAGGAAGACTAACATGAAATCCTGAGAAAACAGAAGTCACCGAAGCTTCATGATCTTCCTCCAGCCAGCTGAACATCTCCCAGATCTCACTGCAAGAAAGTGAAACTATTTAGCAACAGGTCCACTGGAGATAGGCAAGTCATTGCGAGCCCCATGAATGGGAAAATCCAACTCACTCTAGAGTCCCAACAGCGTACCCCCAAGAAGTGCTGCCAAATCTCACTGACTTCACCATGTGTTCTCCAGATACTCAGCTATGCTTTTAGTTAAATCTTTAATCCCAAAAAACAATACAAAAAGGGTAGAACACGACACAGGATATGCTGATAGCAAACTGCAACTTTCCAATTTCAAACTAAGCATCCTCTGAAGAAGTGAAAATATCTTTAAAGCTCTCCTAATTAGCTGTTGCCTCTGCTTTACGAACAGTTCACACTCCTCCTTCTCCATATCCCAGCATTTGGGAGATCCCTGTGTTCTGTCTGACCACAGTGTCACGAAATCTAACACCCATAAAAGGCTCTGTGAAAACCTCCAACGGCAACAGCCTTAACTGCGTTCAGCTGTAATCATACAAGAGCTGTTTTTCTGCATGCTGTACTTTATCCCTGTGCAACAGAAGGGAACATGCAGCTGTATACAGTTTTCACTGTAAACACAGAGGTGCAAATCATGCAGCAGGAAACCATGGAGTCAACTGCCTCTCACATCCCCCCAGATTCCACCTGTGCAGCTTCAGCAATGTAGGCTCACAAACGCCACCTGCGTGACTAACGCACCGACCCACCGAGAGGCTGTGGAAGCATTCCCCTTGATGAAGAGTGCTTCTGTGCGTTTGTCCGGCGGGAGCTTGCTGCAGCGCTCCCCTGCGGCAGCGGTACTCTGAGGTTACTAGTTACCCACTTCCCGACAAGAGCCTGCTATTAACCAAAGGAGACAGAAAAACTACTTCTCAGCCTGGGAGCGTGCAGGTACACAGATGCAGGAAACTCAGCGCTTCTATACCCAGCCTTCTTTGCCTTTCCAATAAGAAACTGGCATTATTATTTCTTTGCCCCTTTGTGGTCAGACTGCTCCATAATGAGTACCTTCTGAAATGCCAGTGATTAATTACTATACGTGTAATACAAGCATGAATTGACTGCAGCAGCCATTGTCATTTCCAGTGGCTCAGGAAGGCTGCCAGAAACCTCAGTATTCATGTTTTTAGGCATCTTGTTTGGGGGCAGGCAGGGTGGGAACAGAGTTCTGACCATCAGGGGCTATGCAGGGGCTGGGATTTCACACACACCTCACTGCACCACTCTCAAAGGTCATCTCAAACCTTCATTGTTGTTCTGCTCCAGCACAGAGGAAGATTCCAACCATCTTCAGCACATACTTGTTACACCTTACACTGTCAGTTAACTTTAATGAGCTGGACCGACATAGAACTAGTCATTACTTAGCATGGAGAAAATACTCTGCTCTGCTTGACATCAAACCAGCCCCAGCAGATTACAAGAAATGCACTCCCCTGTTGATAAACACCACATCCTTACCTCAGAGCTGTAAAATAAAATAAAAAAATCCCTGTTAATATAAACCATTCTGCGTTACATGCACCAACCTGAGCCTGTGCAATCAAAAGCCTCTTGTTTCTTCTCCTGGTCTAGCAACACTTGTCTGTGTCCGGTCTCTGAGAGAACTTGTCTTGGATGCAGCCTCCCATTGTATTCTGTCTAGAGCAAAGATCCTTCCAGGAGCAAAACTGGTTTGAGAAAAGAGAAAAGGGGAAACTACTCTGCTATACTCTGAGATGGGAAAGGGCGGGGGGGGGGGGGGGGGGGGGGGAACGGGACATAAAAAAAAAGGGAAGCCAGAATGGGTGACGTGGGAGGAGAAAAATGCTAGTCGCATTGCGAGTCAGCAGCATTACATATGCAGTGATTTTAGACCCATTCTGGCTTTGTTTTCCAACCTCTACCACTGAAATACCAGCAAGGGTCCAGAAAATATCTCTGTGGTCAGAAATCTAAAAAGAGTGAAGGTCACATGCATAGGTCTCTCCAGCTGATTTCAGGAGACAACCAAGGCACAGAGTTAGAAGAAAGAGGCTCTTCAAATAGCCTTACAGCTGTCAGCACGACACCTTTACACATGAAAGCAGGTGGCAGCAAGAACTCTCTCTTAGTTTAGAGTTCAGCTGAAAAGGATGATTTCTATAATGATGCCTCTAATTCTGGATGTCCTTAAGCTTCAAGCATAATTATGACAACTCAGTATTTTGAGGGAAAGGGAGTCAAGTCTTGGCAAAGCAAGGAACATAACCCACGATTCCCAAATTACAGGCTGTGGCTCTAACAGTAATTAAAGGAGCAGCACAGCAAGCAGCACTGTGATGATGTTAAGCATCAGCATCATACCTTTGCCTCCCCACCTTCCCACAGTCCTAGAACTGTAGCTGCAACAAGAACTCACTAACAGTCTGTTTTAAAAAAGTCTCAGGAACATACACGCTCCCGATACCATGGCAGCATGACACATTTTCCCATTAGCTTCCCACTCTACTCTTTGTTCTGCTTTCTAAGTTTCTGGAGAGTTTCTCCATGTTATTATTAGGAGTAGGGCAGAGATGCTCAGAGATTCTTCAAGCCTGTGCTTCTTGTTAGGCATTAAATTAGCTTTCCACTAAAAAAAAAAAGAAAGATACAGTACCTCTATTAGCTATGCCCTTGCTGAAGGTAATCAGAATGTCTGCTCATCAACCGACCTAGCCTGAGGAGTTTTTGTTCTATAGTAACAGATCAGTTTAATCCTGAAAAAGAACAGACACCGCTTCTTCTTATAGTATACAGTTTTTCCACAAGCAGTAAGATTACAAGGGCATCTCATTGCGAAGGATAACAATCATTTAGAGCACAGATCACACTTGCTACCAGTGCCTCACGGTAACAGCCCTGTGGTGTATAACAGACAGAACTGTACGGCAGAGCTTCTGCCGCATCTGAATTTCTTGGAAAAAGTGTTAACTATACTGGCTTAAGGAAAATAAAGTACACTGCAAGAGGAAAGCCATTTCAAAATCGTTCCTTTTGCTCCTTAACATCTTGACACCCAATTACAGCAACGTTGGTACCCCCCATCCCCCTGATCCCAGCTCTACCTAAAGGGCCCTCGTAGAAGAGTTGCAACTCACAGAGCTCTAAACTCACCACTACACTCTCGGGAAGCTTAGCCAGAGGAATGAAGCTTTCTGCAGCACTTTCCCACTAGATTTTATCAGCTTTGACTCAGCCAGCTTTGCACCTCTCTGTAAGACACAAATTGCTGTTTTATGAATGAAGAAACAAGTTTTTGTTCAGTGATTTGCTAATGTCTGTATGGGGCAGGCTGTGGAAGCATCAAGAAAGAATCCAAGCCTAATTCAATCCTGCAGTTTCAGCCACATGCATATTCATTTTCCACATTCTTCCTGGTTTTCATGCAGCTTGCAGACTTCATTTTTCTCATTAGCAATCACACTCATACACACATTATTAAAAGCACTATTTACCAGAAAAAAAAAACCACACAGAATACATCAGTAATTTTTAAGTGAGAAAAATAAAACGTCTGTATTTCAACAAATACTCAAGACTCATTTGGATACAAAATTAATCTGCTGCTTATTCAGCAGTATTCCATCAGTTAGCTATCAACCAAAACCACTGTCACAGCACTAAAAAAAAAAACACCCAGTGAACAACATATTCTGCACGTGGATAAACATTCACATAAATAGGGGCTAAAGGAAATAAATAACCATCATCGCTGGTTTCCCCAGGTCTCCAGCAATCTTCCTCCCCAGCATCTATGGCAGGTGCTCGTTCAAAAGAGAACAGAATTGGTCTATGTCTGAAAGACTCCCCTTCAGCCATTTTGTTTCATTTTTTGAAACTCGTCTCAAGATCCAGACTTTGTCAGGTGATGGGAAAACCAGTCCAGCCATTTTCCTCTCTTCCCCAGGTCCATCTAGTCAGTTTGTTGGAAGCGTTAAAAGTGAATAGTGCAAAGGGTATCTCCTACTGCCACGTAGGAAGGCAGACCTCATTCCAGTGACTCCTGTAACAAAGCACAAACAACTCCTCTTAGTCACAGCATTTTTATAGGGAAGCTGCCCTTTTGGAATATCTAAAACCAATTTTAAAGGCAAACTCCAAACAGTCTCATTGACAACCACACGCAAACACCATTCATGTTCTTTTGGTCTATTTCACCAAAAGCCTCAACAGACATTAAGACATCACACACTTGTGCCCTATAGAAGCTGCCCTGTCATACAGGTAGAGAAATAGTTATATGGGGGGGGGAAATCCCCCACAAAGTTGTTCAATGATGAAGTGTTAAAGACAAACTCCAGGGAAGTACCCACTGGTCTTAAGCCTCAGCTTCCCACCAGCTTTTAATACTATTCTTCACTTCAAGACTCCCGAGCCAGGCTACAGAGGGCAAACTACACAAAGAGCTGCTGCCGCCTGCCCTGGGTCTAGAGGATTGCCTGACAACCCCGGCAAGGACATCTGGCCACCAGCTTGGAACCTGCAGCAAGGATTTACTTTGGCTTCTGCTGCAAGTGTTTAGCATTCACACACACCCAAACCCCCTCTTCAGCAGTAGCCGCCTGGGCTTTCCTGTCCCACCAGTTATGACCCTCTGCTAGACTCATATCAGCAGCTAAGCCTGGGGAGTGCTACCAGCTAGGGATAATACTAGTAGGCGGTGGTACAGGCTAAAAGGCTGCCAAATGTTTGAACTTCATGACTTTTACATATAATTTTATCATGCAGATATCAACTTTCCCTCCCCCTGAAAGTGAAAGTATTAGCCTTAGTCTATGATTAATGGTGACTGTAGAACTCTGTGTCCAAAGGGAACAAAAGTTGAGATAATTTCAGTCCTTTCCTAGGGTTTATTCATTGTCTAAGCTGTATCACAGACAAACGTGTTTCAGGTTCTCTTCTCAGGCAAGAAATACAAGATTCACTGAGTAGCTACTAACACATTTCCTTCTCACATCCTCCTCCTTTTCCTGAAGCGGGCACTTCTCCTGATTTGAGGAGCACTGGCATCAGCCACATCAGTGCAGGAGTCCAAGACAGACTGTGCAGCATTCTCTTCAGCTCCCATGCCCTGCAACATAAGCAAGACAGACTATCAACACCATGACAGCTAGCGTAATTGCAAAAGAATCCCTTCAGCCAACTTTTTATTTTAGGGAGCTCAGCAAAATTTCCAAAACAATCTTCCATTTACCTTGAAAATTGGGCATGGGACAACAACATTCTATCACCAGTGTCACAGCAAGCACAAAACATCCCAAGGTTTTCAGAGCAAAACCTTCAGCCAGCTCTGGCGTTTCTTCCTGCTTCTGCTACCGCTACCAAACTGGAGCGATTCCTGTAGCTTCTGTTGTTGCAGCCACAGCCATTCGTTAGAGAGGCTGCGCGCCTGCCCAAGTGATGCTTCAGCTTTCACTGCTGGAGCCAGACAGTGCCCCAGACAACACAGGTCAAGAAAAACTTTTGATTTCTTGTAAAATACACCCCTACCACAAACTTCTCACTGAAAAGCACCAGGAAAACAATTCAGCTGTAACGTTAGAAAAAAGGAATGGGAGGGAGCCTGGTGGAAGATGACACAGGTTGGCAGTAATACTATCAGGCAGCAAAGAACTGCTGGTGACTTTTGGACGAACCGCTCACAGTTCAAACTACACTGAACTCGGCCCAGACCCAGAAGTCAGAGCCGGAATAGAAAGATAACTGCTGGCTTTTACTATGGGAAAGCTCTGATTTTTAGGCAGCTTTGCCATCTTTCTGTAGAAACAGCCATTTACCTTTTGTATTCATCTTCATTAGTGTTTTGTTTGTTTATTTTGGAGCCACAATGAATTGAAACGCAAGTTTAAGATACACTTCTTGGCATGTTCTGTAAGAAACAGTGCTGGGCAGTAATGGATTTAAGCTTAAAAATCAGAGACTGATTTTAGGTTGACATTATGGCTTACCTCGATCCATAAGCTCTAATAATCTCTAGTCATATAAAACAATTTGGGACAAAGACCTCAAATGGCAATAGGAGAAATTCCTGTGATATTATTGGAGTCTAAAGGACACATACAATGAAAAACAAGGGCCTGATTTCAAAAATAGAAGAGTCAGTGCAGCAGATTATAAACTGTAAGAGGAAGGGACCTTCGATACCCACTTCTGGGAACTATCATGTCAAGTTTAACGTGCTACAGAAACCACAGACTTTTACCCTTGTGAGGACTAAGGGCTCCCAGCTGAGATAGAAAGCTTTTCCCTTTATCAGCTGCAAAATTGCTTAGTGAAAAGGATCAAATTTCTGCTACACTTAAGAACAGTGGGGGTTTCACCCTGGATTCCAGTGCAACATTTAGCTGGCAGTAACTTTCTGCTTTTAGTCCCTGGCACCTCTGTTTTACCTGATTTAATAAATCAGCATCTTTATCTCCAGGCTCATCTCCAACTGTCCAATCCAACCGTACACCTGTTAATTCATTCCCACAACTCTCTTCCTCAGACACGTCCTCCTCGCTCTGCCACTCCTCTTCATCACTCTCTTCGTATTGCTTCCTGCTGGCTGACAGAGTTGTTGTCACTTTTGGAGGAGGCAGAGTTGCTAGTACAGCTGGGAGTGTAAAGGCTGCTAGGAATCTGGCTTTCAGTAGGAGGTAAGCAGGGTTATCGCCGAGTTTCTGCTGCACCAGCTCTCTGATAGCGTGCAAATCAACCCCAGTGCCCTCATCCTGATTGGCATCAGAAGGCAGAAGACATGCCGCTTGCTCTTCTAGAGCTGCTTTCTGCAGAAGTAGCTTTGAGAGGGTTTTTAAATTGCACAGAAAAGGTGGCAAATAAGGCAACCTGGTTTGCAGTGATGGTACCCGGACACCTTGTTTCCCAGTCAGCCACTCCTTCACTAGCCCCTCATCTTCAAGGGAAATGAGGCTAAAGTCAAGTTGATTCTTTTCTGCGCTCGAAGTGGCTGGCTGGGGGGGACTGTCAGCAGGCTGCGCAGTTGGAGGTTTGGCAGCAATAGGTCTATTTTTCAATGCTTGTGCAGCAAAGCAATCAGAGTTCCTTGGGACATTGTTATGGGGAACTGGATCTCCTGGCTGGAGCACAGTCCCTTTCACGACAACGCTCGCATTGGAGGATGATCCGCTTGTTGTAGTGGCATCATGGCTCTTCCCCGAGCTAGTGAGACTTGACACACATTGGGAATCAGACCCTTGAGTGCTTGCAGGTAGCTGTGTTTGCGGCAGCAGCACAGCATGCAGGGCGGGTGCATCAGGTGGAAGAGCACTCTGAGCCGCAGAGGGGTCCGAAGCCTTGGAGAAGCCACCTGAACATGCAGGCGCTGCAGAAGATGTGGTGCATCCAGGACTTGCTGAGGTCACAGGTAAGAGAACTGTGGAATGGTTAGCTGTCTTTCCCAAAGGTACTCCTTCTGCTAGCTGGGCACTCGGTGCTTTTGTCTCTGCACTGCTGGGGTGAGGTGTATTTGCTCCAGCTGGTACAGGAGGCACTCCTAAGCCAGAGACATTGCCATCAGAAGTCACGGTTGTCGGACATTGACTTCTCACAGCAGCAGCTGGCAGTCCTTGGGGAACGCCCACCACAGTTTGTACAGCGGTGGGGAGCAAAGCCTGTGGCGTTACAACCCACGCGAAAGGCAGTATGCTGCTGGGAATCAAATGCGAACCAGTTTGTGGAGTTACAATAGCAGGCAATAGATTGACCGGCCTCTGTTGTGACCCATTACTATTCAGGTCGCAGGTAACTGGTGTGGAAAGAGACAATTTGTTGGTGCCAGACTCAATGCCAACAGGCACCACTGTAATCTGATGTGGCACAAAAGCTTGGTTTTGCAACACCACTGAAGCTGAGCTACCAGCTACGACCTGACCATTGCACCCTCCCTGATGCGGGGCCTGCTCTGCTGCAGCTGGATTTGTGCCTGGAAAAACCCCTCCTTCAGAGCTACTTTCCAAAGCTTGCTCTTTTAGTTCCTTACTGGACTGGAGTTCTGTCCCTTGTGAGGAACCAGGGCTTTCCCCGGTTTCCGGCACTGATGAGGAATGGTTTTCAAGCACAGCAGCAGAAGTTGAACCTGCAACAGAAGTAAATGCTGGCAATGGAGCTGGTGCACACTGTACTTCGCTATTTGTACAACCAACTGCCGCAGGTTTGCTCCCTGCTTGTGCAGAAGGAATGATTCGCTGTGGTGGGTGCTGGATTATCAGAGGTCCCGAAACCAGCACCTGAGGGGCAACAAATACTGTCCTCTGCATAGCTTTCTTAGCCCGGGATTCTCTTAGCCGCTTTTCTCTCAGTAATTCTGAGACAGTTTTAGGCTTCTGCCTTTGCACTTGGGCTGGAGGAGCTCCCTGCACGGCAGGAGCACTGCTCTGCAAGGCAGCAGAAGTCTCCCTTGCTTTTAAGGCAACTGGTCTCCTGACAGCATTCCTTGGTATGCCCCTTCGGGAGTTCCTCTGAGTACAAGGTTGTGACGAACTGCCTACAGAGGAGGGGAAATAAAATAAAAATAAAATTAAAAAGAATGAACAGTATTTTCAAAAGCCATTCCTTAGCTGTTAAGCATCAAGTACCCTGCACAGGAAGTAGCAGAAGTCCTATTTGTGAGAGTTCCTACAACATTGTAGTCTTGATTTAATCAAGCCCCGTCGTGACATCCTTCAGATAACTCTGATGCAGCAAGCTTACCCTCATTCAGTGATGAAGTAGTTTTCCCCAGAAACGACAGGTGGGCTAGGGAACGCACCTTAGCTCCGCACGCGAGGAACTGTGCTGGCCAGCACTACCCCGGCACTTGCGCCAGCCAGGATGACAACCACAAACTGGGGTTTTGGCCAGTGCCAGCACGGTCACTACAGCCAGCACTTTGCTGGAGAACAGCGTAACAGCGATAGTCTACAGAACTGGTGGCCCAGTGCCACTGGTCCCCCATCCCTTCAGTATTTTTTGAAGTCCTTACCAAAGGGTAACATATTCAGCCAATAACTGAAAATCCAAGAGCTAGCAAAAAATGAGCATGACAATGCAGTTTTGTTCCCAAAGTTCTCCTTCAGTTAAATTGGTCATTAACGTAACGGTGACGAATTAAGTGAAAGTTCTTGCACATCATAAAAATAAATATTCTGGTAGGTACCTGAAGAAGTCTCCGTATTTTGGGAAGCCTGCCAAAAAAATTATATTAAATTATACTTCTGAGATATCTAAAGATGATTAAAACAGCACAGATGTGAATCAAACCCACATCCGCCAACACCCTATGCATTGTATTACGCTTCTGAACCAAAACAAAGTGGTAACACACGCACACAAACAGCACCCACTGGCCACACACAATTAAAAATCTCTACTTTGGTCAAGACTTCAGTGGGAAAAGCTTAGAAACAGACCACGTGCAATACCTGCTGAGGCCTTCTTGCATTAGCCCCAAGAAGCTCTGACTGCCTTAGCCTTCTCTCACGAATAATCTTCATGCAGCCATTGGTATCAATCTGAAAGAGCTGCAAGATAAGGATTTCATTAAAATTTGGTTGCAAACAAAAATATTCCGGTAGAGCCAGTGACAATACAAGGCTTCACATGCAAGATTCTGGGGGTGTTTTTACACTTACAGAAAAAATCCTCACAGTATTAGATTTTGGATGCAGGATTTATTTAAGAAACATCATGTGCAAGCCGTGAGGTCAGATTAATCTAGTAATTAGGTGACTAGTTTAAGGAACAAAGATAAACCACTTATTTAAGCATCAAATACAGAAATAAAGATTACCACTGTTTGAAAGCAGATAATGTTACTATGACAGTAAAACCTACCTGAATGAAAAGCGTGAACAGAGGAGTGCTCGCGAGACTGACCGACTTAATCTTCTCTTGAATAGAATCAGCTAGAAAAAAGTCCAACATCAAAATCAGCCGGGCATTCACTTACAGGATGGCAGAAATTAGGGACAGAAAGTAGGAGAGTACTACCCCTGACAGGTCACCACTACCTTTTGTCTGATGAAAAGCCATCTTCCCCGTTTGCAAGGTGCAAGGCAGGAGTACATTGCCCACCCAAGGTGTCACGGCCATTAGAAGCTTTCTGTCAAGGTTCATTCTTCTCAAACGTTCTCTCTCTTGACGGTAAGTTTTCTCCGTGATATTCTGCAGCCCCTGAAGCTTCTGGCCAACAGACGTACCAACTCCAGATACTTTTGTTAAAACGGTGGCAGAAGGTTTTAGTATCTTTGATTGCTGTCCATGAACAAATACATAATTAGAGTTCCAGTTAGGAAGGTTCCACCATAATTAGTCCCAGGAGAAACTACTCACAGGGCAGTTATGAAGGAGAAAAAAAAAAGTTACAAGCTTTTCCTCCTGAGACTGCAGTGCAAGAAGATTTGTGATTCTGTCAAAATCACCTCCCACTAAATAGAGCCTGGCAGCATCACATCACAAGAGCAGACAAGACAGAAGAGGCACTTACAAGTCTCCTCTGAAAGCATGTATTATTTCTTAATACTCTTCTCACATTCTCCAGGGTAACCTGTAGCACTTGCTTTCCACATCTGGAAGCCTAAAGCAGAAGTGTACAAGAACAGATAAAAGGGAAAGTATCTCACAGAATTACTTGCACTGACAAGTTTTCAGCACTGGAAGCATCCTACTAAATTAAATCCGCCCTGAAGCACATACGCTTACCTTAGCTTTAGTCCTTATGCATTATCACAACACCGAATCCCTACTTCGTAAAAGCCTTTGAAGTATCTGCAAACACCCAGGCTGAGGGTCAAAATTTACTGGATGATTCTCTTTGCGTTTTTTGGCTTAACAGTACAAGGAATAGGAAGAAATTTGGAAAAGCCACTAACTCTTCCCTAAACTTGTACTTGTAAAATAATGCTGTAACTGTAATCAAACTTAAAGCACTCCCGGCCCTTGTGTGCCATAACCCCCAGGACACACCACTTCTGTACCCAACAGACTTGTCACCAGTGCAACCGGCCCCACAGCCTAGGGCACACGTGCAATTCTTAACACAAAAGTCAGAACATTTTTGCTTATGTGAACATAAATAGCAACTTCGACATTTAACATTTTGCTAAGGAGTATCTTTCTGAAAAAACGTGCTAGGAGGGTTTGTACTGTTTCAGTGCCTGATTAGGGGTGAAAACCCAACTCAGAGTCAGATACAGCTGTACGAGTAACTTAACTCTTCCAAACTTTAAGCCTATGCACCCTAGTCACCAGGGCAGACAGACACCACAATTGACTGGATGATTCTGCTTTATGGAGATATAAAAGAAGCTTTGTTTCTGTGACGCTACGGGTGGGAAAGAACACAGCTATTTTCTAGGTGATGCATGGGGAGGCAGTGCTAGAAATGTGTTTAATCCCACAGCTCAGTTTCCAACAGCACCCCCCAATGGCATAGTGAGAAAGCAGCCAAAGGCATGAAAAAGATTTTGCCATCTGCTTATCACATACTGCAGCAACTGCACTTCCTGGTGGCTCCTGATCTAAGCTCCAACCCCATCAAGAACAGACAGAGAATCCCAGGATTCACCTTGTTCATTACTTCTACTGGATTCTTCACAACGATGTCTGTTGAATGCGGACGTGCAATGCCCCTCAGGAGGGTGTTCAACTCCGACGCCGCACTTGGAACTTCACTGCTACCGGTCTTTGCATCAGCACTCGCAGGAGAGAAAAGGGATGGAGTTTGGTATCGTCCTTCATTTGGCTCCTTCATATTTGTCCGTGTTGGTATCCACAAATCAATGCTGGGAAATACACGTTCCTCCTTGCTCGTTGTCTCCTCCTCTGAACTGTCTGCGAAATCCAGTTCTATGTCTTCACTGCTACTCTCTGAAGAGCTAGAACTCTCTTGCACATGTCGGCGTTTTGTTGGCCTAGATCTTTTCTTCTCAATCAAAAAAAGCACAGATGAGTTTTAGCCAGTGTCCAGTGCAAATCTTTTAAATCAGTAAGTTAAAAAGTTTTATGGGGCAGTATCCTACCAGTAAGGTGTGACTTCCAAACGGATAGCTTTGCTTTACCGCTGCTAAGATTAACTAAATCCACGACAACTGACAATTGCCTTTGGACACAGATTTTTATTGGTTTAGATTCTTATTGCAAAGAAAAAAACTACGGATAGAGACAAGTTTGTGTGGAGAACTGGTGCACGTGGAAGTACAAACTAAGTACAGTGCTCCATCTTGACACATTCGGGTTTCCATGAACCTTCCCTAGGGCAGGTGCTTCGCCAAAGGGAACAAGACTATCTTTAACGTGATCTGAAGCAGCCAGAATTTCTGTAGTGCCTGGTATCAAAACTCACAAGGTACATACATGAAAACCTAGGTATATCCTATCCTTAGAGGCACTTCAATGCAGTAAAGGAATTCTGGATAATGTACAAATATAGAGAAAATTAACTTCAGACCTTCAGAACAAAGGCTGCTTTGACACATCAAAGAATAGACCACCAGTATCCATGACAAAAATCTTGATTGTGTGAAATCAATGTCAATTTTTGTATTGATTTCACAGGATTTCACTTTTTGTTTAGAGAATCTTAAAGAGCTGGGACTGTGACGTAGCAGAATTCTGTACAGTACCTTCGACCCAATCATGAGCTTCCACTTGCTTAGACATTGGGAGCCAGTCCGATGGGGCAATTCAGAAGCTATTTTACTCCAGTGACCTAAAATGGATGCAGAGTAGAGCGCACCTATCAATGCAACAAACTGAGTGACACACCTTTTCAGTGCAGATTATTATACATATATTACACATTTCCTTGTATAAGAGACAGAGTTGCTACGTGAACAGATGTCAAAACCTTAATACCCATTTGTGTTCTTCAATCAGACTTTGCACTACTTTACACTCAGCTAAAGTTAGAAACTACTAGAAAATGACCCAATAACAAAAACCCTAGCAGAACTACGCGCTCCCTTGCAGCAGTAAGGGAACGCTTGGAAGACAGCTTAAGCTGAATGCTGAAAAGCCTTTATTTGTTAAAGAAAGTTGTCTTAGAGAAAATAAGAGAACTCTTTCACAGGGTGTTTAGAGGGGAACTTGCCCCTCTAAATTGCCATAGCTCTGACACCTTGCTAACACAGCTATAGAACTCTTTACCACCCAATCCCTCCATAACTGAATTTCCAGGAACAGACTACACAATATAAGTAAGGTTGCAATCATCAGTACGAAGCAGAGCCTGCTAATACCAGCTGCAGGGCGTAACATGATAAATTCCATAATAACGCTTACCTCTCTAAACTTCTCATGATTAAGCCACAGAAACACTTACCCAGGCCATGCTTTTGAACCAGTTCAATTAGCTGCTCTTCTTCCTCTAAACTCCACTTGCCTTTCTTTACATCACAGTGCAATGCTTTTAAGTACCTTCAAAATGAAAACGTTATGCTAAGGAACATTCAATCCTGCTTGTACAGTTCCGACCATCACTGCATACTCCAAGGCTGAACAAAACCGGCATTCCTTATCAGATCTTTCCTTTTTCTAAGGGGTTCCATTACACCGCACAGCTACAAACTCTTTGTTCTCAAAAATATCAGGCCACATGATTAAGAATTAGAACAAGCAGCTGTAAAATGGGTCACTGAAATTAGGACATACTGTAGTCCAAGTCTCCTGAAGTTGGGTCCAAGGCTGAAAATTGCTCAGCACCTCATTATCAATGCTCAGTTACAGGAGGTCACTGACTAGATCATGTTCACAGATACACAGACAATACGGGGATGACAACCTCCTCTCCCTACGCGCACTCCGAGCTTAATGACCGCTTCGCTTTACTTTGCGTAACACCCTTCCCAACCTCTGCTAACCCACAGGCAACTCCCCTGCAGGAGCAGCACACCACAGGCAACGATGCGCTGCTCTTTCTGCTAAACTCAGTCAGCTTTTTGACTTCTGTATAACTACAAATGCAGGGTTACGTGGAGACGATGTTAGGGACTATATTTAGACCACAACCACTTTTTACAACACAGTCCGTAAGGTGACACTGGTTTAAGCAAATCAAACGTATTTGTAAAGTAAGTTGCACCTTGGCTCTGTGTAATAAACGGGAAAGCACAGTTGCTACGTTCAGCGTACTTACCGGTCTCTGCACTGAGCATCGCTCCTCCCTGGCACTTCTGTCCGAATTTTATACCAGTCACGCTCTCCATACTTCTTAACTGCAGCCAACAGCATCTGTGTCAATCAGACAAAGCAAGAGTTGAAATTCTCATCAGTACTAATCCTAACAGGCCTGAGACAGAAAGGGTTGTATTTGTTTCCAGGGTGTTGTAAATCTCTGAACAGAAGGGTTTAGGAGTTTCTAAGCGCTCTTCACTTGTAAACTGCCTGTCTCGGTCCATTTTACATTCCTTTGTGCCACTAGTAAAGCTCAGGTGTATATAGCCATGCAGCATCTAACCTTCCCACTTTTTGCACCTGCAATTATAGGCATCAGGGAATGGAGCTTACAGCATCTTCCTCTGGTGTCCAGGGTCCTTTCTTCAAACTGGGATCCACGCTCTTTGTCCATCGGTAAATCAGCTGAGCAGAATCTCTTCCTTCCATGTAATAAGCAACTAGAAATGCAAAAGGTGTATTTTAATGCCTGTTGCAAACAGCGTTTCTTCCTTTACTTACATTGTAACTGTGGTATTTTCACGCAGTGAATTGCTGTAAAAAGCATTTAAACCTCAGCTTAAATACTTAAACAATGGCACCAACAAGAATTGAAAGAGCTACACAAAATGTCACTATTTATGATGTCATTATCCTTACTAGACACATGACGACCCAACAATCCATCTTGCAACAACAGAGAACTAGGAAAGGCTTCTGCTCCAATGCATATCTGACAGGTTCAAGACACCAGGTGTTAATACTCGCAGGCTTGGATTTAGGACCCCAGACGCTTTGTTATATTCTCAGCACTACACCTCACTAGTCATACTGTCTCCCATACTTCTGAGGAACAGAAGCAGCAGTAGTGACCCCTAGAAAAGGCTTCTGGGCACAGCACTGAAAACTGCCACAACAGCTGGCCATGAACGAATACTGGCTTTTCTAGGGAAGAACTCTGACGATTTTGCTACAAAAACCAAAGCTCACACAACCATCGGTACTTGTTAATAACTCTCAGCCAGTGCCAGCCAAATTTCAAAGATGGATAAAGGTTCCAAGAGATACTGAGCTCTGGCTGATATAATGAAACTTCCAGGTAGGTGCAGGAAAGGCATATATCACTGCTCCCACCAAGGCAAAAGAGAGGGAAAAGTCAACCATCCTCCTTCATTCAGCTCACCAACAAGAGGCTTTTAGAAATCAGTACCCCTGTATTTAGAAAACAGCACTGTTCTGCCTCGTCTAGATCACAGGCTAGAACAGTGAGGTGCTACATGGTGAAAACACACAGCGAAAACACAGTGTTTCTTACGGCTTTTCTTAGAAAAGATGTGCTACATGGTGAAAACACAGAACTGTGACTATCCTGGACATGGAAACGTTCGTAGGAAATAAAACCTCGAATCAGAGCAGGCTGGATGCTTTATTATACAGAAACATTAACAGACATAAGCCTTGGAGAGTGAAAAAACCCCAACCATTACAGGTGAATGGAAGACACTTTCACTTGTAGGTCACTTACTTTTCTTGTATGGAATATGACTTCCTACTCTCATCTCCTGAACAAGCTCCAAAAGCATCTGATCTTCATCTTTGGTCCATTCTTTCCTTTTCAAATCTTTGTTATAGACTTGATACTTCTGCAAGCACTGGAAAGGTGTCCTGTTTGTCTTAATACAATGAAAACAGAGCCACTCAGGTAACTGGATGTTTATGAGGATAAAAAGCAAGAGGGCAAGGCTAAAGCACCAAATGGTTTTGGTACTGGTCTCAAATGCTTCTCAGAAAAGCATTAATTGACAACGAATTAACATTAACATCATTTTCTGAAAACTGACATGAGGCACAGTTAAGGCAGAATTAACTGACTTTGCACCTCTTGTTTCTGAGCTCAGAAGACCTTACCCCCAACTCCTGGGCTATAGTCTGCCAGTCCAGATAACCGTGTTTAGCAGCTATCGTCTTTAGCCTCTCTATTTCCTCCTCAGTCCATTCCTTTTTGTTGATGCTTGGATGCTCCCAATTTTGCCAAAACTTCCTCAGTTCTTCTGAACTACGTTGTCCATCAAACTAAAAGAAACAGCAAAAGCCTGTTTTGTCTTGTAGCTGGGACTGAACCAACGGGACAGACAGGAACACCAATACGCGGACTATATTTTGTATTTCAGATATGTCTTATTGCTAAGTTTTCCAGAATTAAATCATCAAATTTAACCAATTACATCAAATTGTCAGTGCTTCTGTGCTCGCCAAGGTCAGATCACACAACAGTCAACTTCTAGAAAGGCACGATGGGAACACTGGATGCAAACTAGACCAAGTCAGGTAATTCTCAAGAGAAGGGACACAGATATCAGAAGTAATAAAACAGCTGATCTCCCAACTTACGTGGACATTTGAAATTTTCTCCCAGTCATGCTCATCGAATCTGTTCCCTAACAGGTCACTTTCCGGGAGTTGGCTATAGCAGAATGGGCAAAGAGAAAGACGGAACTACATTAAATGGTTAAATAAACAGCCACTTCTGTCTTCCTGATCTTGCTTCATCTTATTCCTCCCATCTGTTACTGACTTTCACAAGAACTGAACACTTACTACCTCAAAGCATCAGGCTCTTTAACATGGTAACTTTGCCCAAAATGATGTTTCTTCATGAAAAACAGTCCCCTACAAGTTGATGTTGGTTTAGCAGGAGAAACATTCAGTGCAATACCAAAATACATTGCTCCAGATGTGTTAACAAGCAAAAGCTCAGAACTACTAAGCTCTCTGCTTCCTTGCTGCTAAATCAAGAACTATTTAAAACAGCACCTCTACATTGGGTATAGACACTATGGTTGTGTATCGAGACCCAAACCATGATTCTTAGTAAAGAACTGGGGAAACAAGCGCTCTGCAGAGTTTGAACAGCATTAATTTTTGCAAGCCAACACAAACAAAGATTTCTCCAAATGTCATATCTAGAAGTGCTCGAGGAAGGCGGGAACTCTAAGAGGTAAACTCCAAGGAGAGACTTTCATTATCACAAAGAACATAAAAAGAAGACTTCTCACTTAATTGCCTCTATTTCTTGCTCCAGTTCTTTGATTTGCTTTTCCAAGATCTGTTTCTCCATTTCAGTCTTGACTTTCTCCAGTTTCTGGTTCCAATAACTCATCCTGTTCAAAGACATTTTTATCATCACTTGATATGACTCTACAGGAATGATGTCAACAGCATCAGAAGATGTACGCAAAGATGCTTCCCCCAGCAGCAGTGTTCTTTCCTTCAAGTTCATTGCCACAGTACACAAAACTGTTGTTCTAGGTTTTCCCACATGGCACATGCATTGTTCTGCTTTTGCCCCTTCAGTGCAAATCACTGACCCAAAACAGGTCAGATAAATCATTTCGGTAGTTACAGAGAGAACCAACGACTGCTGCAACAGCAACAAAGACCATACACCAGCTCCAGGCACAGAAATCTCTCACTGGACACACCATTATGACTCACTACATATTACAGTTTCAGCTTCAAGCTCTCTAGACTATTTTAAGTTATACCACTGTGTCAATGGGAAGAAATAGATGGTTATAAAATGCCACAATACAAAACAAAACCTCTCCACCTGCCAGATAACCGTGAAACAATCATCAGGCATTTACAACCCAACCCAAACGCTGCAACCTCTCGCTTATGGTCAGAACACTGCAGTCCAAGACCCTTCGGTACCACGTGCACACGCAGATAACAGAGGTGTCAACAAAGAATGAAAGATGCTGCTGCCCCCAACAGTGTTGTCCTCTGCCCTGGAGCCCACAGGACAGGGGCGTTCGAAGACCACTTCAGTAATTCTGGAGGGGCTCTCCCAGGGCCAACTGCGATAGTCAAAATATCTGCTGTGGTTTGAAACCTTACTGAATCGCAAACAGTTAACGCAAGAACTTGCTGAAGGAAGGTGGAATCTCTGCATATACCCTCTCCTTCCTTCATATATGATGTTCTCATTAGGAGAAAGAAGATTTTTGCACAGTACTTACTTCAGTAACTTCGGCTGAAGCAGGCGCTGCAAGCGGTCACTTGCTACTGATTTCTGCAATAATGTCTTCTCTCTGCTTTTCCCTAAAGCAAACAGGGAAATGGAGCATTCAGACATTAGTGCAAAACCACTGCCAAGAAAAAGAGATCCACTGCTTTCAATATCCCTGTTAATGTATCCCCCAGGTCTTCTGTAACAGTTCCCCACCTAATCACTAATGTCCTGACTGACTTGGGCAAGTCGCAGCCTCTTGCTCAATTTTAGTTCCAAAGAGACCTCAATAATCATCATCACCCAGATGTTCGTAACCATCCAGAGCTGTAAGCGCCCCTTGAACTCCTCATCTGAGCACTACCCTTGGACAGTCTCATTTGGTTTTGGAGTGCTTGCAGGAGTTGGTGCATCAAAACAAACGCAAATGAAAGGAGGGGGTCATTAATCACTCACTGAAACAATTTCTAGAGCAACTCACTTTTAACTACTTTTTTTGTAAGTACGAAATATCAGAAGTGCTGACATTCAACTGCAAATGGAGGGGGGGAACTAACAAAATGAACATAAACATTTGTTATAGCTCTTATAGAACACTGAAGGGCACATAGAGTTACTCACATTTTTTTGAAAGCAGTTGTTCAAAGGATTTTATGCCCTGAGCTGCCTTTTCCTTGGTGTCTTCGTTGGAAGGAGGGCCCTAATGAAGACGAGGAGGGTTAGATACATTGGAAGAGACAAAAAGATTGCCCTTTCTTAGAAGTCGAGCATGAACTGCTACAAAAAGACTGGTGACTCAAACCTGTGCAAACTGTCACATTCAAACTGCTAAGTTACCTTCATCAGCACTAGCTCACAGATACATCGGATGGCAGAAGAAAAATACAAATAGATACTTCAAGCAATTCAAATTTGTCCACGGTTACAGTGCACATTCGCGGCTCAGAGCCAGGCCTGCTCACATTAGCTGATGGCTGGTTGAAGAAGCATTTTGAACATGGGGACACGTATTAGGCACGTTTGTACCTACTTCAGGTGCACTAACAACTTGGGTAGGATTTAATAGAAAAATTACCAGTCACTGCTTGAATATTATACTAATAGATGTATGGTGACAGCTGACATCTTAGTTACATCAAAAAGTCAAGATCTCCTTTGGCCAGTGACCCTTTAAAAACACATGGAAAAAGTAGTGACATTTGCCTCAGAAAACTCAGTTTCAAAACCAGTCAGATTTTAACGAGTACTTTAAATAACAGCATGGAATTGGATCATGGAGATGAAGACAAATGTTCAAAGTTAAGTTGAAAACAAGAATGTTCAAGTGCCCCACGGCTGGAATGCCCCTCCTCAGAACTCACTTTCAGATGTCACAGCCAGACATGGGTTGAACAAACATTTCCAAAAGAGGGTAAGTAAGCAACAAGCGAGGAAAAAAAGGTTTCAAACTGAGGGACTTTCACAGTTACACAGCTGAAATGTAACACAGTTTTAACACAGTTACCATTTAAATCTATTATTGAGAGACGTAACAGTATGTAACCTAGTTATATTTACTTACAATTCCTGTCGTTTTATCCTTAAAGTATGGCTTCATAAAATGACCCAAAAATATGTTTGTTGGTAGATTTCTACCATCTCCTGCCTTTGCTATTTTTGGACCACCAAGCTCGCACATGATTTCCTTCTGTAATACAAGAATTAAACAGTATCAGTGTCTCCTCCAAATTCCTAATTTCAGAGAGCAGTGGCTGAGCCATCAAACATCCCAAGCAGGCTTCACATTTGTAGCACCAGACTGTAGAACAGCGTACGTGCCAAAGGCAGGGTTTGGAACTTATTGAGTTTGTATAGTACGCTGCAGATGGTTAACAAAACTAACTTGCTACAACAAGCTAAAATATAAGATATAATACCCTAGCAGTAGCATTTCTGGTGATAAACATGGAAACATCAGTCAAACAGGCCTTTTGAAAGGCCAGTCAAGTGACATCGGTTTGAACTGCCAGGAAGAAAATGAAGCTGGTTCCCGGCCAAGCAACCTGAGCTCCACACCAGCATATGCGTGAGGGACTATCACTGCTGCAGCTGATGCCACTGGTACCTGTGATGGATAAGGAATGTCCTGGCAAGTTTTACAGTGCTCGATGGGCAGGGGAAGATGGCAAATGGCAACCCAGAAAAGCACGGGAATTAACATTTCACTCCTGTTTCACTCACCTGCTGTTCTTTGTTTTGTGCAATGAGAAGCTCGACTTCCTCAATCTTTTCCTGGATAACTTCCTGGTACACATGGTTCATCTGCAGACACGTTTCTGGATCCTGTGGCAGACTACTTTCAATATCATCATCACTACTGTCATCTTCTATTTCAATTTCCTTGAAGGAAATAAGGCATTTGGGGGGGGGGAGGGGGGGCACGGCACAGAGGAAGGGAAAAAGAAGGAAGGGAAAAGGGGGAACAGGGAGAAAAATGCTTGCTTTAAAAGCAGGTATGTAACATAATTGTTTTTGTAACTGAGTACTTCTATTCTCTTACAAAACTGATTTTCAAAAGAACTGGAGGCACATCACTGTTTGTCTCTCCCTGGCAGCTGTTTCGAATGCTCCCGGGGCAGTTACCAGCCTCACGTAGCTCCCCTTCGCCCTGTTCGTTACTTCAGCCTGCTGCCTTTTGACCCAAAGTCTGACTCCGAACCATGCCGACACACAGTCTTGTGCCATCAACCACAAAACTGTAAGTAAACTGCAAGAGTTGTACTTCACACTGGAGCTCTCTTACTGGCTAAGGCTGTACTTCAGAACCACCCCTTCAAATTTCCACCCCACTTGTGCTTCTACTGAAGCAATTCTTCCCTTACATGATTTATTACCACCTGCTTTGGACACAAAGCAGGGCTGGCTGTTTCATGAACATGCTCTGCACCTGGCTCCAATCTGCACCAGCAGATTCGTCCTTACAGACTACCTTCTCCTCTCCTGTGCTGTACAGGTGCTAAGATATTTCTCTGCTAAATGTCTTTATATATAGTCTGAGAAAATACTATGTTTCAAACAATACCAAGGGCCAACAGATTTGTAAGAAGTCTTAGAAGTAGTTTTCCCCTTGTGCACAAACACAGTATTCTTCAGGTACAAAGAAGTAAAAGATTTCTTGGTCACAAGCTGATCTTTTCTCACATGGAACTGCGCTGCAACCTCCCCAGAAACTGGTGTGTTTCCAGTGACAGAGATCAGCAAGCACGAGAGCAGTGAGGCCTCTGATCCCTGACATTTGTTTTCACGTGAAGAAGTCTCTCTGTTACATGTGAAAAACAAAGTGCTGGGCAGGAATAACTAAACGCCCAGGTCCATTAATCCTTCCCAAGCTACAGAGTCAAGCCAGCTGCCTTGATTTCCCCAGAACAGAGTGAAATTCCCCCTCCTCCTGCTCCCTTCAACAGACAGATGGAAAGATGTGTCTAAAGAGGAAACGGTTACCATTTCATCACGAGAATCCGAGTCATCATCTTCACCATCATCTGTTAGACAACAAAAATACCAACATGCTGACTACGGTGGGATAAAAAAGAGGAAAGCTTCAAAACCAAAGACTTTTCAATTAAAGCATATAGAATAAAGCACCACATAGTATCCTAGACAAGACCATTAGAGCTTTTGGATACTGTCAATATTGTCAAGTAAAAATGCATGCACTTTTTTGTTCTAGAGTTGGGGAAATGAGCAGCTCCTGAGAACTAGAGCAACCATCAAGCTGCATCTTGGTCCTGTATGTCACGGCAAGTTACAGGCTCCAGAGCGCACAGCCAAGTGAACATTCCAACCCAACAGAACCCAGAAACTTTGAAAGCACCCAACAGCCCTTCCACGCTCTTCAGCATTACTGGGTTTTGCATTCAGTGCGGCTAAGGACATCTGACACGTTGCTCAGACTGGCGTGATCAAAACGCAGGTGGATGAAGTGACTGTGCCAGCCACCAGAGGTATTGATAGCCAGACTATTACCACCTCATTTGCTTTGAAAAATGAATTTTAGGACGCCCAGGCAGGAGTGGCTCACAGAGTAGAGTTTGTGTTGTCCGTTCAGACAGCGTGGAAATGGCTGCGGTTTAACTACTGACAATATTTGGTGGGCTGTTGCATTTCATGAGCCAGCTTGTTACCACCTGCCCTGACTGGAAACCTCCACCAGGACGTGTGATGGCTCCCTAAGCCTTCCCCGCTAGCTTGCCATGGGTTTCATCACAAAAACATGCAAAACACCAGTGCGAGAGGCTTCTCCTGCAAGGACGCTGGGTAAGGAAAGCCCTGAGGAGGCGCCTCGCCTCGGGTCCTCCAGAATTCGCCCCCAGCACCGCCTGGGCGCAGCCCTGGCAGAGGTGGCAGGGTTAGCACACGAACAACGCGAGCCTCCCTCCCAACGCGCATCTCGAGGGCCAGAGCAGCAACTCAAGGCAGGAGCAGAAGCGCCGGCGGGGGCTGGAGAGGGGCGAGCCCGCGTCCCGCCCTACCCGTGCCGGAGCCGAGGCTGGCGTCGGACACGGCCGTCTCGATGCCGGCCCCGCCGGGCTCCAGGCTCCGCTCCAGCTCCTCGATCTCCCGCCGGATCCGCTCCCGCTCCGCGTCCAGGTCGAGGCCCGCGGGGGACAGCGCGGCCCCGGCGCAGCGGGGCCCAGCCGGGCCCGGCCAGCGGGACATGGCCGCACCGCAGCCGCCGGGGCCTGGGCCTGGGCGCGAGACCACGCCCCCCGCCGCCACCCAATCACCGCTGGGCATCCCCATCAGGTGACCCCCTCCGCACGTGACGCCGGCTGGCCAATCGAGCGCGCCGGCGGGGCCGCGGCGGGAGGGAGGCGGCGGCGGCGGCCGGGTCCCCGCTCCCGCCGCCCCCGGCCGGGTCCCCGCTCCCGCCGCCCCCGGCCGGGTCCCCGCTCCCGCCGCCCCCGGCCGGGTCCCCGCTCCCGCCGCCCCCGGCCGGGTCCCCGCTCCCGCCGCCCCCGGCCGGGTCCCCGCCGCCCGAAACCCCGCAACCACTTGTCCCCTTGGCGGCAAAGAACGCCCTGAGCGGGCGGGAGGGACACGGGGGGTCCCGGCCGGAACGCGGGGCGCGCAGGGAAGGCGGGCTGCGGGGGCCGGCGGGGCGCGGGGTCCCAGCGCAGCAGGAGGAGGAACCTGGTCTCCTCCGGGCGGGTTTCGGCCAGCCGGGGCCGCGGCCGAGCGGCGGGCAGCGATGGAAGAGCCAGTTCCGCAGGAGCACCAACAGCGTCGCAACGAGGTTGAGTATAAGAAATTAACTTTTAAGTAATGATTTCCACAGGAAAGCAAAGTTCTCCCTTTGAGTCCGTTTGAGTCCATTTACTGTCCATCTTCTGACATTTCAGAAATTCTGTCTATTGATTTAAGGAGATCGGCGATGAGCTGCAGCGATTCTGCTCCGGAGACCAGCTGCCTGGAACGCAGGAGAGAGACGGCGTTAGGCGGAGGAGGAGAGGGGGGAGTCCCCGGCTGGACTGAAGACTTCACTTCTTGAAGTCTTCATAACGTAGGAGTATTAGAGAACTGAAGTATGAGGGACCGAGTCTAAGTCTGAGGGACTTGGTCTAAGTATAATGGTTTTACGTGAACTAAAAAAACCAAGACCTAACACATTCTAGTTATTTTCATTAACTAAGCTTCAAAGAAAAGACACTGCACTGCAGGTAAGTAAGAACACGGCCAGGCTGATCTGGCATACAGAATACAAAACCCCGAGTTTCCATCCTAAAAAAAAACCCCACTGGGGACACTTAGTTCTGACTTCGCTATTTAAACAAGCATCTGGGGCACCGTTAGGGAAGTTTTCTTCAAATGACTCACTTTATTGAGGACCGGGAGTTAGTTATAACCGTGAGGAGGTTCTGTAAGGCAACGTCCGCGTTTTGTTTCACCACGGCCAGACTTGCAGCTTGGCCTGATCTCAAGGCTTCGTTCTCCGTCTTGTAATTCTTCAGCTGAATCTAGGGTGGAAACAAACAAAAACGTTATATGAAAATAACTGCGGAACTCTGGTAGATAGTTAACAATTAAAGCAACTAATTAATACATTCATACAGCAATGCGTTAGGTACAGCGAGATCCTGTAACCAGGCTGCCTATAGAAAATGTGCTCCAGCTCTGGGAGTCTCCAACAGAAAAGTACAATTCAGAAGCCTTTATGAAAACTGAAAACATTTGCACCGCTCCTGTGACAGCCCAACAGCCCTCAAGTCTGCCTCTTTCAAAGAACCAAGGCAGTGCCACAGCACGGGGCGTTCCAACTCCCACAGAACGGATGGAAGCTGCACCCCCGTGTTACCGCCCGCCGCTGCCGGACTGTGCTGAGCTACCTGTGGTGTCTCCCACACTCCTCCCCCTCCTCTGCCAGGCGCCTTCCCACTCGCCCCACGGCATTACTGGCGCTCACACTCCCAAACATCGAGCGGTGTTTGAATGTCCCGCGAAACCTCAGCATAGCTGTAGGTGAAGTACTGCGCGTCCCAGAGGTGGAGTTAACGGTCTGTGTAGGGCTGAAATGTTCTAGTCTAGAACGTTTTCCACAGCATTCGCTAGGAAAAGCGAGGTGTAGGTAACACTTCTCAACATCCCTTTTTTAGGCTCGATTTCAAGGCATTATGTTTTCAGCCCTGGTACATTCAGCAAGGCCTTAATGATACTGCTTCGTACCTGAAGTAGTGCATTTTCCTGTTTCAGTTTTGTAACACTGTTCTCTGCTTTAACAGCCCGTTTCTGAAACAGAATAAAGATTATTTATACCACAGCAGTGCTTAAGACCTAGCAGGCCATTTGAGCTATGTAGGAATGTGTGAATCCAGCATACAACACAAAGCGATATGGCTCAGAGTCGCACCACCCCTTGCTCTGAGTGCTTTACAAGATGGGGATAGTGCCCCTGGCATGTCTGATCAGCTATTTCCTCCCCATTTTTCCTTTCAGATATCTTCAAGTGCCATCCATCACCTCCAGCTATTATGGACATTTTTTTTTTTTGTGGACAAGAGGTAAAGGTACTCAACATAACTAAAGCAAGCAGGAAAAGCAGCTCTGAGCTCATATAGGAGGTGTTTTCAGAAGGCTGTAAAAAGGCAATTGAAGGTGTTTCTGCAAAGACCACCCTTACTCTAGGTAATGAAAGGAGTTCTAGACTGGGATGCAGGAAGGGAAGAGTTCAAACCCATGTCAGAGCTGTTCAGTGCTCACATGGGTGAAGCAATCACCTCAGCTTCCCTCGCTCTGCTGAGGGAGGAAGGAGAAGGAATGGAACTGCACAGTTCCAACTGCAAACAAGCTTCTGCTGCTATGGCAAAGGCCAACACTTACAGTCATCAGCTGGAGGTTTTGTTCCACATGCTGCACCATGGCTTCCAAATCCTGTGCTTCTTTTTCTTCTTTAATTTTGTTTTCCTCGAGCTTTCTTTCAAGCTTCCTCATCCTTACAAAACAAGAGACAGTGTTCAGTAAGCACTTGTAGCATTAAATACCTTTGGAAAAGAAATCTAGGGAAGGATCAAGAAACTAATCCTTTCAAGTTACAAGAAAAATGAAGCCTCCCCACAGAAGTACACTTCTAGGCTGCAGCTCGGGGGATTCCTTTGCTCAACATCCACTAGCGTTAATGGGAACATTAACGGGAGCTGAATGCAGAAAGGCCGTACACAATCAGTCTAGACAAGGGTAATTCTGAAACAAACGGTTACCCTGTTGCCACAGACATTCCAGCTGCCTCCATACGAGGAGCAGCACAGAGCAGGGGATTCAGATGGGAATTTAGGAAACTGCTACCCCAGATTGGGCACCGGGCCATTTAACCTCAGGAAATTGAAGTCTCTCGATATCAAGATATTTTTGCCCACCGGCAAAAATAAAAATGGTTTCCTTGCTTCCAAGGAGAGAGACCAAAATTCATTATTTTGATAATCTGAAGCTTTATGAAATGCATCCTCTAAGCTCTACCCTTGTTTTCACTGAGCACCTAAACTGCATGAAGCGTAAGCCACACAAGCACGTTCATCAGATAATCAGCTTGCTACTTACTTTCCAAGCCTTTTTCAATAAAACCACGTTTGTTAAAGCTTTTTAATAAATAGCATAGATTTCAACTACATTTTTCTTCTTTAAAGACGTTGACTGTTTCCAGGGAGCACCTCTTCTAAGACAACTCCTTGCTTACGTGGTTACTTTCCCCCATACTGTGGCTTACGCACTTGTCTGCTTGAGTTTCAGAGAAAATCTGAAGCTTATTGATCTTGCTTCTCAAACTGGCATTCTCTTCTTTTAGCTAAAAAGTAAAAATTCTCATTAGAAATGAGGGTGTAGTTTCACAACACTACTAACACTCCAAGACCAGTACAAGGAGAAATATTCAGCTATAACTCTAGCACTGGAAAGTCTTGCACTTCCTATGATATTCAAGCTTACTTCTGTGCCTAGTTTTCCCCTGTCAAAACCATTTAACTTCACTAACCCTATGGGGCCAGAAATGTGGCACCATGGCGCAGATGTGACTAATCAAATGCTGTTAATTCTAAATTAATACAACCTCAAGGGGAAGAGCTTGAGGAAGTCACCCGGGTCATGCCAACAGCAGTCGGACAGACAAGGTACCGAATCTGACCTGTGCTGTAGAGTTTTTCGGACCTACTTCTCTTCTGCAAGCATCCCTGACAAGCTGCCGCGCGTTGCACAGCACTGCTGTTGGCACAGTTTAATAACACCGGAGGGTGACCCCAAGTTTCTGTACAACATGATACAGGAGCTCAAATCTCGCTTGACACAAAACGGAGCCCAGAGGTGACGTTCGCGTCCGCCCTGCCAAAGGTGCCCGGGAGGCCGGCCGAGGCGCTCACCTCCTGGTAGCTGGGCTGCCGCAGGGAGTGAAAGCCCGGTCCCGGGGGGGCTCCGAGGGAGGCCACGCTCGGATCCTCGCTGCCTGCCAGCCCCGCAGCCTCGCAGAAGGAACCGGCTGAGGGCGAGGCGGGGCCCGCGGCAGCGAGATGGGCCTGCTCCACGGCCAAGGGCCGGTAGCTCCCGCTCCATTCCTCCTCCTCCTCCTCCTCCTCCTCTCCGGGCAGCGCGGGATCCGGGAATAAGAGGGGTCCGAGGCCCGGGCCGGGCCCCGCCGCCTGCGGAGAGGAGAGCAGAGGGGCTGAGGTGGGCGCGGGACGGGCACCTCAGCGCGGCGGGGGACCGGGCCGCGCCTCCACCCGGGCCCTACCTGGGGGGCGCCGGCCACCTCCTCGCCGCTCCGGGCCTTGCTACGGACGAACTCGCGGAAGGAGAAGGGGTTGGGCTCGGCCGGGCCTGCCGCCGACTGCCCCCCGCCCGCCGCCGCCATGACCGCTCCGCGACCCGGGTCGCCACCGGCGGCGGGACGGGGCGGGGCCTCGCCTTAGAGCGGGCCCCACCTCCCCTCAGAACAGACCAATTAGCGAGCGGTCACCACAACCTCACCCAATCGCGGCCTTAGCCGAGTCCCGCCTCCTCGGGAAGGGAGGACTCAGCCACGCCTCTTTCCCCGCCCGCTCATTGCCAGGGCGCGGGCAGCGCGGCTGCGCAGTGCACCGGGCGGCGGCGAGGCTTCCTGGTGACGGCAAGATGGCGGCCGCCATGGCGTGGTTGCGGCGGGGTGCGTGGGGCCCGGCCCGGCGGTGAGCGCTCCCTCCGTCACTCGCGGGGAAACGGGGAATGGGGGTAGCGGGGGATGCAGCGCCCGGCCTCCCTGACGGCGGCTCCCGCTCTCCCGCAGGTGCGGGCTGGCGGCCGGCCGGAGCTACAGCGGCGGCGGCGCCTACCCCAGCGTGTCGCTGACCGTCCCGCTGCCCGGCGTGCCCAAGGCGGTCTTCGCGGCGGCCGAGGGCAGGGAGCGATTCGAGACGCGGGTGACGGTGTTGGACAACGGGCTGCGCGTCGCTTCCCAGAATAAGTTCGGGCAGTTCTGCACCGTGGGCCGTGAGTACCCGCGCCCGGCCCGGGGGGGGCACCGGGCCCGGCCGCTACCACGGCCTGAGCTGGGGGGCAGCGACACCGGCCCCGCCGGGACACCTCACCCTCCCCCGGGTGCCTGAGGTGTGTGTAAGGACCGAGTCGGGGCAAAAAATCGTGCTGACCTTTTCCTCTTCTTAACACCAGTTCTTATAAATTCGGGATCAAGACATGAAGCGAAATACCTCAGTGGCATCTCTCACTTCTTGGAAAAGCTGGCCTTCTCCGTGAGTACCGGACTTGTAGCGGGGTCCCGGAGTCTGTGCGAAACACCATAAATCTGCACAGCGGCGAGTGGTGGGGCAACTCGACAGAGCGGCCGAGGGCAGGGCCCGCTCCTTGCAGCGGCACTGTGGGTTTGATCTCTTTAAAGAGATGGTGATGGTATTCCTAGTTAATTACTGTGACCATAATTATATTTTGAAAATCTGCTGCGCTTTCGCCTCCATGTGAGTTATTACCAGTAATACTTAATGAGTATTTAGCGAACAGTTTGACTTACAGACTGTAGAGGATGATGCTTGTTCTGGGCTACTCCAAAGGATTATAAACAGTTATGGCTTTACTAATTTATAACACTGGTTTCTTCTTTTTTAGTCCACAGCCCAGTTTGGCAGCAAAGATGAAATTCTCCTCACCTTAGAAAAGCACGGGGGCATTTGTGACTGCCAGGCATCAAGGTACGATGCTCCTCCTCTGTGCTGTGTTACCTGAGGGCTTGGAATGCTGACAGTTGCTTTTTCTGGTGTGTGACAGTAAAAGCCACTTTTTGCTTCTAAGCGGCAGAAATCCATTTGGTAAAAAGCTACAAAAGTGAACGCAAAAGGGTTATAAAAGTCAGTTCTATTTCCTTTTCAAAGCATTTAAAGCTGCTTGACCGCTATTGTTATCTGTGATTTCTTGATATTGAATGATGGTAGATGTGACTTCTGAGCATGGAACCCATCTGCTTGTGTTGCAGGGACACCATAATGTACGCTGTTTCTGCTGATGCCAAAGGCCTGGACACGGTGGTCAACTTGCTGGCTGATGTAGTGCTACAGCCCAGGTTATCAGGTCTGGGAGCATAAGTCTCTGTCTCCAAAAAAAGACTCCCAATGCATGACTTGCTATTAGACTTCAGAATTTTTTATTAGATCGTGCTCATCAAGAAGTTCTTGTGCAGTAATTGGGTATTTTTCATGGTGGTTGTTATCTCTTACTACAGATGAAGAAATTGAGATGACTCGAACGGCTATACGATTTGAGCTTGAAGACTTGAATATGAGACCTGATCCAGAGCCTCTGCTCACAGAAATGATCCATGCGGTAAAACACTGAAGAGTCTACCTCGCATGCAGTCCCCTGTATGAGATGTGCACTCTCTTCCTCAGTTTTTCCTCAACTTCAGGGTTTATTTTAGATTATACTGAAAACAGATTTTTCTGTTATTCAGTTAAATTCTGGGGTGAGAGTGAGAATTTTGCTGTCCCTCCACTGGGGAATCCTACAGCCTACACCCATGAAAGATATTAACTTAAACTAAAACTATCTATAACTTACCTTTGTCGACATGGACGACAACATGTTGTTGAGGCATAATTCCGAAACAGAAAAAGAAGGTTTAGATGGAGGGAGGTGAAATAATATTTGTTACTTTAATGTATCTGTTTCCTTTTAGGCCGCCTACAGAGACAATACAGTTGGACTGAACAGGTTCTGCCCAGTGGAAAACACTGACAAAATTGATCGAGAAGTCTTACATTCGTACCTGCGCAACTACTATACGCCAGACAGGATGGTGCTTGCCGGGGTGGGAATTGATCACGAGCAGTTGGTGGAGTGTGCAAAGAAACATCTGCTTGGAGCGGAGCCGGTGTGGGGCAGCAGGCAGACCAAGGACGTGGACAGATCTGTGGCTCAGTACACAGGAGGCATTGTCAAGGTAAAAGGAAGGTGGAGATGGCACCGTGCCTCTTCCTGTCTGTTGGAGGTTCAGATTTGGACTTCAGCTGATTTCTCTACAGGCTTTACTTTTCTGAAATTATATACTCCTCATGAATATGAGCCAAAACTGGCCATGACGACCATTATTTGGGTGCCAGGTTAATTATTGGGAATGTATCAAGCTTGATACAACAGGAGTGAAAACTGATCCTAATAATTTGTCTGCCCTTCCCACAGGTTGAAAAAGATATGTCAGATGTGAGTCTGGGCCCTACTCCCATCCCAGAGCTTACCCACATCATGATTGGGTTAGAAAGCTGCTCATTCTTAGTAAGTATTAACTAAAATCCTTTGGTTTGGGCACCCTGTACTTGAAGAATCCCAGGATACGATCTGATGATGTAGATGTTGGCGCTCTTCCTGCTGTTGTGGCAGGTACAGACAAGCAGCTTTTTCACTGACAGTTTGATGAAGGCACCTACCTTTACGTTCTTCTTGTGCCATGTTTCTTTCTGACTCTTTTCCTCCTTCTTTACTCATCCCAGACCCTTGAGAGCTCTGCTGTTAGCTGACTGAATTTCTTGTTGCATTTCAGGAGGAAGATTTCATTCCCTTTGCGGTATTAAACATGATGATGGGAGGTGGTGGCTCTTTTTCAGCTGGAGGGCCTGGAAAGGGCATGTTCACCCGACTGTATCTCAATGTGCTCAACAGGTTGGTTTGCCTTTCTGTTTAAGGGATAGCAGAAAGAGTCTTCTCTAGCAGGTTCCCATGGAAGGCTTCATGTTTTGAAAGCCAACGCCCCCAAGTTTTACACCAGCTTATTCCGCTTGAAACACACAGGACTGATTTGTCAGTGGGCATTTTGAGAGGATGATGGTAAAAGGCAGAAGTGACCAGGAATCCTGCCTTCCTCCATTAGCCCAATCCATCCTTTAATTGGGGGATATTAACCAAATTGGCAGGAGGTACCAGTACTACTGCTCTTTGGTCTCAAGGGTGCAAGTGAAGAGAAGGAGTACCTGGCACGTGCAGAAATTGCCAGAGGCAGAGACTAACAATTCTCATTGGCACTGCTGAGAATCCTGAAAAGGCACTAGGAGGGGACTCGCTGTCCGCATTAACTTTACATTTAAATTCTGGTTTTTAGATTTTTAAATACTGTTTGTATACTCACAGGCACCACTGGATGTATAATGCAACCTCTTACCACCACAGTTACGAGGATACAGGTCTCCTGTGTATACATGCCAGCGCAGATCCGAAACAGGTATATAGTCCTGAACTCAGACAGGTGTCCTTAAGAAGTAATCACACCACTTATTACCAGAGAGTAATGTTAACAGAAGAGCATTGTTCTAATGCTCCTTCAATTATCTGTTTTTCCTAGGTCCGAGAGATGGTGGAAATCATCACAAGAGAATTCATTCTAATGGCAGGAGCAGTAGGAGAGGTCAGCAGCCTAACTTGCAGACTATGCAAATAGTCTTTGAGCTGAAATAATGCATTGCACTGGCCTTGCTGGGATGAATTTTTGTAGATACACATGTTAATTATTTCTGTAAAAGAATATAGCAACTTTAGCAACATCTTCACAAAGAGGAAGGTGTTTGCAGAACTTTTAAATGGTATCTTCTATTAGAGAGCAGCAGCCAGACTTCTTTGAACGTTTGTATTTGCTGCTTATTTACAGGTAGAACTTGAGCGAGCGAAAACGCAGCTGAAGTCCATGCTCATGATGAACCTCGAGTCTCGGCCAGTTATCTTTGAAGATGTCGGAAGGCAAGTGTTGGCAACAAACACAAGGAAGCTACCTCATGAGCTCTGTGCCCTGATCGGTGAGTAGACAATGCTTTTCCTTGCTTTGACTGAATTGTAGGTACAGTCAGGGTGGGGCAACTTACAACATACTCTTGTAGCACAGATGAATTGCCTTAGAAAGCCTGGAGGCATAAATACTACAGATCTGTATTTCAAACCGATCTCAATTGCATGCAAGCTAGCACAATGTTTATTTTTGTCGGAAGGAAAAAACAGAAGAATGGTAGAGAAGGTCTAGAGTTACTGATTGGTTTTCTGAGCATGGGGTCTGACTCGGCATCATAATAAAGCTGCCTCGTGCTACTTAGAATGTAGTTGTCACAACTCTAGTTTTCGGGGTTTTTTTTCTGCAGGTCAGGTGAAATCTACTGATATCAAGAGAGTGGTCACTAAGATGCTTCATAAAAAACCAGCTGTGGCTGCACTGGGTGACTTGACAGATTTGCCCACTTACGAACACATCCAGGCAGCGCTTTCCAGTAAGGACGGGCGACTCCCTCGGGTGTACCGGCTCTTCCGATAAAGCAGCGCATCCTGCACGTCTGACAGACTTGTTTCTTTTTTAATGTTTTTGAGATTATAATATTGCTGCAAGGCCTTCCCCCCATCTTTCCAGGTATACGGTGCAAACGTGGACCTATGCTACAGCTGAACAAAGCTGCTTCAGAACATTGGACTGGGAAGAGCTCATTATGCTGGGCTTAAAGGCCCACCCTGGCTCTGTATGAGTCCTTCGAACCTCTGAGTAGGTTACAAGAGAAGATGGGTGTATACAGCCTTCTCTTGCACTGGGGAGAACATAGCAAGCCAAAATATTCATCGCTACAACTGAAAGCATGTATCTGAGAAATAAGTCACTGCTGTGTGTTACCACTTAATCGTATCAGCAGGAGAAGTGTGGCTGTCACGCTGGAGGCCCTGGTTTGTGCCATTCCTGAGGAACGTGGCAGTGTGCTGAAGAATGTGGCTTATTTATCTGAATTCAAAGAATATTTATAGCTGTTACCAAGGTGAACAAAAGACTTGGTCAAACTGAATTAGGAAAATGCTAGTTATCATCCATGTGAAGTTAGGCAACAAGTTTCCTGAGTCCAGGTTTTGTTATAAGCATCATGGATCCATTTCATCAGTGTAATTTACCACCTGTAGTACTACTAGAAGTCACATGTCTGGAAGAAACTTCATAATTTTGCTAGTGCTCAGAGGAAAGGACACCTATGGCATAACTGAGCTTCTGCGGAGTTCATCTACAGAGATACTCTGCATAATGCTACCTGGACGCTTACTCTAGAATTAAAGCGATCCTATTCTTTAGGTTTTTCACTTGCAAGTGAACTATGCTAAAGAATAAAAGTCATTTTACTCCAGAGTTGGTATACAAACAGAACGCTATTAAAGGAGTTGCTGCTGCTGCACCTTAAACTTGTACCGACTTTCTTTGTTGTCACTTGGATGAACTTAAGGCCTTGCAAAAAGAAGACATAATTATCAGTCTCACCGCAGAGATGTCATTCAGCAAGGAGTCAAGATCAACAAAATGACAACATTGAGGAACCTTATGGTCTTGAAAGCGAATGATACCATGTCAGAGGAAGACACGAAGCTAAGTGCCACACATTTGACACACTGAAGAAATGGAGACCCAAAAGAAAGGAAGAAAACATTTGATTTACGTAACCCCCTACCATATAGGCTTAAAAATGTAGAGAGCTGCGTTGGAGCACGTCACTGGCTAGATGTGTATTGTAAGGAGCGATCAAACTGGGAGCAGAGCACTGTGAGGCAGCTATTACCTGCTTTATCCCCATACCTTTCCTCATGCAACTAAGAGAAAACATGTTGCACTGCTTCTTGTGGAACACACAGTATGGAAGTCCTCTTCAGTTGTTGTGTATGTTTGTAAGAAAATAAAGAGATCTCTAAATGACTGGAGCAAGCAATAAGAGTTCTGAAATTCATCAGCTAATGGCTGGGTTTCTTGAACTGGTAGGTGAAACGTGCTTTGTCTGTTCAGTGCAAACAATCCCAAAGAAATCTGTCCCACTTTTCCAGCTGAAGACAAATGGCTCAGGTGACCCAAATGGTTAGCATGCATCACACAGTCAAAGAACGCTAGTTCTGACAACCCTGCAATAAGAGCTGGTTCTCATGTAATGTATTGCATTAATTTATTTTTATTCCTTTAAAAAGAAAGGAAATCCAAATGCCTGATGGCTACAGCCAGGTCAGTGCCATAAATGTTTGTACCGCAGAACAGAAGCTCTGTCTTGGACAGGTTGCATAGTTAGCAGCACTTGCTCCAAGTTGTTTGCATGGTGTTTTATGTACTAAGGTGATTAATGATCCAGCCGATCTGTGCCCATGAAGAGTTTTTAAGTATTAGCCGTACTTAACGTTTTACCAGTGCCATACTGGTCCATGTAGTATGTTTAGCCTTAAGACAACACTACTTAAAAATAGCAAGTTATTCACAGTTCACTGAATTGGAAAAATAAAAAAAATTAACTGTAGTCAGAGGTAATGGAACTGCGCTGATCTGACTTGCTGCAGTTTCTCCGCGTACTTCCCTAGTAGTCACTTGACATCTCAAATCACTTTGGTGAAGCATTATACAGGAGCTGTACTTAGGCTGTTATTGTCAAGTCAAGTGTCCTGCTGCTGAAGGCAGGTAGTGTTGGGTCACCCCTGGGGAGGGCAAGTGAATTAAGGAAGGGAATGCTTCAAGCAGTCTCAACAGCCAAATCTATGGTGTGAGAGATTGATATTTACCTCCTTAGTAACAGAAGGCCTGTAGAATAATTATTGAAAGGCAAAGTTTCTAAACTTCAAATGTACAGTAGTACATTCACACAGATCCTGCTGTAGAGGACCAAAAAAGCCCAATGCAGGATCACCGTCCTTACGTAAAACTGCCCAAGGCCCCTAACTGGTCCCTGTTATGCATTTTAGAGAATGCCGTACAGTTGGCTACAGATAAGGAGGAAAAACCTAACCCCACAGCATATGGAAGATAACCAGATCAAATCGAACAGACAAAAGTTTTTACCTTTCTGCAGGCTTTTCTTAGGTCCCCTACCCCCAGTCATGCCAATTCCAGAAGCTATGCCCCCTCTGTGGAGTCATCTTAGAACCAAGAGACTGCATCCAGTTGTTTCCAGAGATAGTACAGTTAAATATAAAGCAATTATACCTGTTGGGATGGATGTCCTAAATAACTGACTCCATTTTCTTCAGCAAAAGCACCTGAGCTACATGGATCAGCTCATGCAAATGAATCCAGGATGAGGTTTAAGACATTCTTCACAAGCCACAGCAGTTGCCAGAGGTGCTTCAGCAGACAGTTCCCTGCAGAGTTTGCCGTGGCCTGAAATCCTCCTTCCGGGCACCTCTAACACAAGCATTGCAGAGTTCTCAGCTCAGGAAATGCTACATATGCTGCTGGATTTTTGGTCCTTTTGCTCCTGCCGTTTCTGAAGTTCCCTTGTAATCCGCCTCTTTATTCCGATTAAATAGAGTTCTCTGTCAAACTGCCCTGCAGCAAGTGGAATGCTACGATATAAACACAAGCAATTAGATCAGGGCACAAATACATTCTTCTTGTTTGCCCAACATTTCCCAAGTCGTTCATACAACAAAGGCCAGAAACCTAATTTTTACTTTCTTAAGGCTCTCAGCTACTGCTGTGGGAGAAAATGGGCAAAACAAAGTTCTTACTCCGCAGCAACAAGTTAAGGTTTTCCACAATGTATTTAAATGAAGGAAAATATTGGCTGTAAAAGGCAAATGTACTTTCAATTCAAGCAGGAGTGTGCCTGCATTCATAAGGGACATATATGGAAGGCATTCTTTATGACACTAAACCAAAAAACACTCATTTGAAAAGCTAAACTAGATTGCTGTTAGCTTGGTGGTGTGCACTGGTATGGTTCATGCACAACAGTTCTTACCTTGGTCTGTCCCAGAGAGGCCAGAAGGAAACCCTAGAGCCCAGCTTCACAGACTCTGCAATACTTCTATTTAATGGGTATTGAATACTCATAAACAACAAAAAAATCCCAATTCTAACTGCACTGTTGATCAGGTGCTTTAAGAAATTACCATTTTCTAGAGCCTGGGTCTTGAAATCCCTGAGCATGCTACTCACAGAAAAGAGACTAAATTTCAGTCACTTCACCAAATTTTCTAAGGAGTTCTACTAGTGTGGCAGCCCAGTGGGGTGTCAAGCAACTGGGAGGATGTCAAAATACTCCACTGATGTACAGCTATGTTGAAATGCAGCCACCACTGAGGAGAGAAAATTGCACTGATCCCAAAGATGGAAAGAGGAACAGAAAAGGAAAGCTGTCCATGCTGACACGCAAAACAGAGAGCTCCATCTCAGATGAAACAGATTTATAGTCTATGGCAATGGACTCTGTTTATCTCCCTCAGGAGGATTAACGGACCTGGCAGCAGGGATTTCAGATGTCAGTGCAAGGTTTAAGCACTCTTACTGCTCTGACCGCTGAGAACATATAATGGGTAAAAACCAAACAGGATGCAGAGAGCTACGTGGGATAAACTCTATTTCAGGGACTCTCCTGAGAGGACAAACTCCAAACAGGAGCATATGCTCAGGATCGCTGGAGCCATGTGCAATCATACAGAATGGTAAGGAGGTACTCACTTGTCTCTGCCAGGCCTCACTTTCACACGAAACAAGGCAAATACAGGCCGATGGTCTGAAGTTTTGATCACAGGACAAGATGAGTACTTGACAGCTTGGATGTCGTCTCTGTACCGGCTGCGGAATACAACTCGGTCCTGGGAGGCAGAGAGAGAGGGGAGACTGACAGTAACTCCCTTTGCACATCCACCCTGGAAAGAAGCACTGGTTCTCAAGACACAAAGCCATTCGTTTATCACACTCCACTTAATGAAGTGTCTTGGATGGGGATACATTCATGAAGAATGTGTGTCTGCTCCCAGTAGCGGTTCTGTGCCCAGCTCTGAGCACGGGAGATTGCACTGGAACAGGAGGTAAGGCAGGGAAAACAAAGATTAGCAGCCTGTGCCAAACTCCCCCTGTGCTCACAGACTGAACAGTCCTTTCTTCCAAACCGGTTCCATATGCCCTGTTGCCCTTAAGCAACAAATCTCAGCACGATGGTATCTCATGCAGACCGATTGTGGAAGGCAGTTTTTTCTCACAGGTGAGAGTCCTGTTTAGAGGCACATGTGAGGCTGAGCATCCCTTCCAAGCACGCTGCTCTGAAATCACCTCTTACCGTGTAGGAAGGAGTCCTTTGTTTGGAAGTGGTGTCATAGCTGTCCTTTCCTATGTCAAACTTGTAGGAAGGACGGAAATGAATGTCAGCCTCTTGGAATCCTTTGAAAATAGACCCTGTAAGTGAAGGGGAGAACAGCATGAACAACAAATTCCTCCTTCCTATGAAGCCGGCACACTTTCTGTGTTTATTCAACACTGTTGAACTAACGCCGGCTAGAAACAGCCACCATGTACGTACACGACTAGAAGAACCTGGGCTTGGGCTCCAGAAAGGGAGCAAGCTCAAGTTCTTACATAGTGAGGATAAAAAAATAGCCAGCGGCTATTTAAACAAAGAACACTTCCCCTTCCACTGAAAGCTCATGATGCTTTGCAATGCTATCTATTAAAATCTAAACGCCCTCGACGCTGTGACAGAATGATGTCCAGTTTATAGAGGAGTCAGATGAAACAGAGCAGTAAATGGCTCGGGAGATTACACTGTGTAGAGCAAAATGCTATAGCAAAATATCCCTTGTGCAGACTGCCACTGTACTGGACAACTGCTGACTTCCTTTCTTAGGGAATTTAACAAGAGAAAGCAAGAAAAGTCTTTAGGAAATAGGAATTTGGCTGTAATTGTTTCTATTCTCTGTTCCTGGTGGCTAGGGAGAAAAACAGCTGTCCCTCACCCCTACTCATTTCACTAGTAAGCTGGTCATATGCCAGTAGCTTGGACACATCTGTTCCTGGGTTCTGGTTCAAGATAGAATCCACAGTCTCACGATCCTTATTTAGTCGGAAGTTGAAGTCACCAAACCAGAATACTTCGTCAAATCGAGTTGTGACATCACCTGCAAATCCAAGCCAAAAGTTTCAGTATAAAGGTAAACATCCTGAAAAGTTCTGAAAGAAAAAAAAAAAAATCCCAAACTTTTCTTCCTTGAATCTCCTTTTACTTTTGAGGAAAATTAAAGTATGTGATGTAGCCACACCCTCATTAAAATGAAACTCAATTCTTTCGAAGTGAGAGCTGTATGATGCGGAGTTTACTGAGAGCGCTGCTGGGTATGTTCAAGGAACAGGCGTAAATTCTTCCTTTTTACTTTCTTTTCTTTATTACCACGAGATACAATACTTGAGCACATTTTTCTGCCTGTGACCATCACAGAATGTGCTAATAAGAAACCAGCAGAAAACAGAACAGAAATTTTTAAAATTATAGAAAAAGCTGAAAAGAGACCGAACTATCAATGGGACCAAAAAATAGTATGAACACAAAAACCTAATGCTACACTGCAGACAGAGTAAATTCATCTTTCTAGAAAAAGGGCTCAGCTACGTATCTAGACGTGATGTTAACAGCACAGTATTAAGAAAAAATAGTGGAATTTGGCAAACAATACGCTGACTAGTGTATATGCAGATTGGAATAATGTTCTTTGTCGTAAGTTTTGAAATCAAGTAATTCCTACTTGTTCTAGACAACACCTGGAAAGCAAAACACATCCATAATATTAATAAAAATTACCCCAAGGTTATCTAACTGCTGTTCTGAGGAAAACAATACATCACATGAAAATTCCTTTTGAATTTTCTCTCTCCCCCTCCATTTCAACTTCTTCTCTCAAATTCCCCCCCAAATTATGTCCCACCTAAAAAAAGTAATAATGTGACTAATAACCATCTGCAGACAAAAGACCTGTGGTCTCTTTATACACCATCTCAAATTAGCACTCTCATTCTCTCTTCCTTAGTGTAGATTGGAAGACAATGCGCAACCTCTGTTAATCCAGGCTTCCACACAAGCGTGGTTTCACACTTACTAGAACTGGATCGATATGGGTTTGTGTCCGGAACGTTCTTGGGAAGTGTAAGGGCTTGAATGGTTTTATTGTAGTCCAGTTTCCTCTCATTCACCTTACTGTCCCCAGCTGAAAGACAGAATTCCCATTACTGCCAACGATGCACCATTTTCATTCAATTACCATTTTTAGTTATAACAGGAGCTTCCAAAGGACATCAGATATTTTTCACGTGTAAAATGTAACACTGACCCAGGGAACATACAGACTGAAAAATAACAACAGAAAGTGTGGAAAAAGGGATAAATTGTGCAGAGTTCATTTCTGGTTTTCTAAACGCAGTTCTTCTGTAAGTTTACCATCAAAAAATCCTCCTCCCTTGTTCTCAGCTCAGCAATCTTGAGCTTTGACTTCCATCTGTCCTGCTCCTCTATCCCACTGCAGATTTTTTACCTTTGTAAAGCTGCCCCGCTCCTCCCTCAATGAGGACATGCTTCTAACAAGACTGTAAATGTCTCACATGTGAAGTGGGAGGTGATGAAGAGAAAGGAGGTCCCAAAAAATGTGAAGCAGATTCCCAGAGCTCCCTTGGTTTTGATCTGAGATACAATTCGAGTTGTCACCGTGGCATACTCTACTTCTGGAAGGAGAAAAAGAAGCTGCTGTTACTGAAAAGCCTCCAGAGGCAGTTAGCAGGGCAGTTAGGCAAGGGACAGCCCTGGAGAAAAGGACAAGACACCTGATGGCAGCAGTCCTCTCACCTCCCCACTCTCCAGCTCTTACTGGACCACACACCTGAGCAGAACCAGATCAGGTCCCTCCGAATGAAGACCGACATGTACAGCACCCCATGTGCAGCAGAGTAGAGCATGACGTAGTGGGGGCCTAGTGTCTCTTGCAGGCGGATCTCCCACTCTCTTCTGCAGGAAAGAACAACAGCTGGATCACAAGGACAGCACAAGAGACAATAACCAGGAAAGGAGATCAGCATCATGAAAACAGAGCGATCCTTCTCATAAAGAATGTCAAATAAGCGTAAGCAAAACCTCCACTGCCACAGCGACGCTGCAGTGAAGGCTGGTCAGTTTGACATGTAACTCCACACATGCATGCAGCAGGCTCTGCATGTTGGGGAGAGAGTACTACTGCCACGGCACCGAGCAGCTTGCACGTCTGAGGAAAAGAAAGCCCCACTAGGAAGGTACCCTAAAAAAGCAGAGTCTGACATGAGGCTTCAAGCCCTCTTCTAGGGTTGGTCAATCTCAGACAGACTAGACATTTCCTGCAATGTACTAACGAGCACGTGGCTGCTAACGCTAACAGCCAGCCCGTGAGCTCGCTCACAGCCAGCTCGGATCTACAGTGAGATGCCCACAGAAATCAGACCAGAGTTTCGCTATTAGCTCCCCTGACAACAGGACCAAGTTCTACATTTACAGATTTTTGTGACATTTTCCTCCAAAACCCATTTTCTCTGGTGCTCATGCAACGCAATTCTGAGTCTTATTAAATGGGTTGTTTGTTGAGAACATTAAGAGTATTACGGAGGCTATTTACAGACTAATTAGAAACAAAGTAATTAGTTAACAATAAAAGAGGATGGTTCATTACATTGTATTTGCTACCTGTCTGGACAGCCTTCTTGAACCCCAATGACATACATGTCCTGGGCATAGTCAGGATCTGTTGGTAATAAGAAGTCATCCAGATTCACTGGAAGTTCCTAGTATTAAAAGAAAAAAAACAGATAAAACAGCAATATTAGTTATGCAAAGATTTACTAGAAAAGTACAAGTAAAGTCCAAGCTACAAGTTCCCTATGCAAAAAATTCAGTCTTCAAAAAATAGGTTAAGTGATAATACTAAAAATTCTCCTTCGCAAGGCAGAGTTCAACTGCTGTCGCTCCAGCAGTAACCGGGATTCCACAGTTCAGCCATGGGGGCCAGTAATGTGATGTTTCTAATTTCCTGTCATGCTTACTTTTTACCAAGCTCATAGGCTATTTACCAAACACCCCGGGGTTTCTTGTGTCCCTCCAAGCATAGCTTCTCAGACACCTGGTAGAATCAATCTTGAATTCCTAGGCTACATAAAGATGTAGGAAGGAGGCTGTGTGCTTTACCAGAGACGTTCTCATCGTAAGCACTAAATCGCCAGTCATCTTCACATGACCCTAATTGCAATGGAGCATAAAGAAGCTGCCACAAAAAGCCGGAGTGGCACTAGCAAGCTCACTGCTTTCATACCTAATACCTGAGGAACCCCATTACAATGACTCTCTCACTAAGATGAACATGCACGAGCGGGCCTTGTAATTTGATAAAGACAATGAACTCAAGTTGATGAGGAACATAGTCATGAACAGAAAAAAAAAACATCGCACCAGACCTTGCAGTAAAGATGGGGTAACTTTACCACTGCCAAAAGACCCGTGGAGACTTCTGTGCACATACCTTCTGACCCTGCATGTTCCAGGTGGCCACAAAAATTCCAATATTCCGATCAGGAAAATATTTGCTAAGTTCTTCTGCTCCCAGTAAGGCACCATTCGCCAGAAGGCTGCCTTCCAAATAACTTCTGTGGACAGAAGACCCATAAAAGAGCATCTAAGGAAACAGCATGACAGTTGGAATAATGATTTGTAATGCTTGAATCTTGAGTTAATCAAGAACATACCTTTAGCTCACGAAAATGGCATTTAGTATTTATATATTGTTCTGCTTGCCTAAAGTTCCTTACAGAGTTCCAGCCGTTATATAAAGATCATGGATCGTATGCAAGAAAACAAAACTATTGTCATAAACCAGCCTTTTCAAAGGACATGAATGTGATAGTGAGACTGATGCTGCATAGGTTCTGTGATGAGAAGACTTAAGCCATCCGAAGTCTTCAATCCCCCTAGCACTTACCACAGACACAAAACCAAGAGATTGGTTTGGTATTTGAGTATCTTGAAGCAGTTCAGTTTACTTAAAAGATGAAAATAGTTCAATCATTCCCAATATTCTGGCACCAAGTCACTCCTAATCAAAGATTCAAACTCAAATTCTTCCTTCAATTCAGCTCGCCAAATTAGCTTTCAAGTAAAGGATTTATTGAGTCCGCGGTCTAAAAGAATATCACATTCAAAAAGGATAGATCTGCCCCGCACCACCTGCCACCCCAAAGGACGTGCTGCTTTGCTTACAAGAGCAAGGGGTATTGGCAAAAGGGTTGCAAGCTGAGTAAGAATCTTTAATCTTGCCTAATGAGTAACCAGAACACGAGATCAGGGCCACACTAGGAGAAAGTGCTAAGATCTGAGTGGAATCACACTCTTCCTCAAGAGATTCCTGAAAAACCTGGGGCAGAGGAGCTCCTGTGGGACACTGAAGCAGTTCGCAGTACATGATCTGATCCTGCCGGAGGCCAAACAAGCTCAACATCTGCAGAGGACCCTCAGCACCTTACAGGATTGTGATAGTACTGCGCGTACTTCACAATAGCTAAAATATTGGGGTGTTTTCCCGACCATTTAACATTTCAGCACAAGCCCAATGTACTTTTAGATTTTTAAAAAAATAGTTCTTCCCAACTGCCAGCATACACAGCTACTGTTTCCTGATTTTCAGAACAGATTACTTAAATGTTACAAGCAGGCTGACATCAAATCAAACTTTTATTTATGAAAAACAATACCCAGCTGACAGGAGCAAATATAGAGTATTTGTGCTAATCTCTTCATCTTCAAACGTTTCCAGCCTCCCCAGCAGGTTAAACAACACAGAACAACAACTGTGCTTTACCAATCGGTCTAGAGCTCCCTGCCTCTCTGCCCAGCAGGATTCTGTGGGGCAGCTGGCTCCCTGCTAACACACCCCAAACTTTGCCACCAGAAGCTGGGGGACATACCTGCTTCGAACATCCTTCGAGCGAATGGGAGTGAGCAGGCTGAACGTGGATTTCATGGAGTCTGTGGAGCAATTATCATAGACCATCCCGTTGCCATGTAGCCTGGTGTCGCTCAGGCTGCTGCTTACCCTCCCAAACTTGTGCTGAGAATAATGTCGATAATCCATATAATCTGAGTCAATCCTATTTGCTGTCCTCAGTGTGTGAGAGGCCACGTTGAGCTCCATGGGTGGGAGAGGTCGAGCCGGCATTATTTGGGACAGACGGGGTTTGCCGCCTGCAAACGCCTTCCCCCGCAGAAGCCCACCAAAGGCACTGGAGATCTCAGAGGCTCGTTTTCCCAGGTCGGAGGTGCCTCCTCTGCTCTTTCCCATGGGACTGTCTTCTGAGGCATCAGGTGAACTCTGCAAGGAATTCTGCTGGCAGGGGCTCGCCCTCCCCCTGACAGGAGGGCTGAGGGACGCTTCCTGCAGAGAACCGTTTGAGGAACTTGTCTCATTGGGATCAGTCAGACTTTCCTGACTCGTTCTAAACCGCCTCCACCTCCTCCAGCTTTTCTCATCCAGAGATGCAGCACGCTCCAGCCGGGGTTTCCGAGGAGGCCTTGGAGTGATCGATTTAATTTTCATATTAGCTTTAAGTTCACTGGGTAGAAGTTTTAAGGTTTCATTTAAAGAGGTGCCTACACTTGGAGGATCCTCAAAGGTAAGTACCCCATTGCCACCAGCCTCCTTCTTTGCTGCCTTGCCAGCTTTTTTAGCGTGCAGGTCCTGTACTGCCCCACCTTCCGTGCTCCGAGTAACACACGCCCCTGAGTGCTGAGGAAATCCATTTGGAGTACTCATTCTCCCCCAGGTACCAGATATGGATGCCGCTCCATACAAAATGTTCCTCACAGCATAGTGTCCTTCCCTTGCTTACCCCATAGGTTCACAGGGCTATAACCAAGCCAGAAAGATGTGGGAACTGAAGACAGCTTAGTCTTTAGTTGAAAATGAAGGGCAGGTGTATGTGTAGGCAGATACATTGTCTGCAAAATTTCAAGAGGTGGGATACCTGGATTTCCCCGAGAGAAACACATAAGAAAGAAAAGTTATTGAGCCGCGAACTCTTCTCCTTAATTAGGAAGCCACAAGACCTCCCTCTAGAACAATCCAAACCTTAAAGTGACCTTGTTAGAAAACCAATGTTTTGGGTTTTTTTTCTTCCCCAAAAGCTGAGCAGTGAACTGACTTCCTCACTGCTGTAGGCATCATGGCTGTGTACAGCCTTCTTTAAGAAAAGGTCACGTATACCATTAGCATGAAAGGAAATTAAAACTGCACATAAACCACAGCTTTTCTCCTTGCCGTACAGTGAGTCACCAGAACAACCAGCCTCCAGGCTGCCCACAGCACTTGGTGCCAGAGGCCAGGAAATTTCCAGTGATCTCAGCTTCTACCCTGATCTCGCAGCGGGGAGATCGCTGCCACCTCTTCTTGCTTTGCGCCCATCCCCGGCCACTGCCGCTGAACCTGAGAATGTATCTGAGGAGTAGTTTTAGGGATACGGAATTGGGGTTCCAGGCAAGCTTCTGCTTAGGGGGGGAAGCACCTCCTTGTTCTACAGTTATTGCAAACCAAACTACCCACCTGCAAGGCTACATTTCCTACACTGGAAATGCAAAATCCTGTCAAAGCACACCAGAATGCTATTTCTGTCCCCTGGTGAAGCCGCCCACCCCCTCCGCCGCCCACGCAGGAGGGGCAGCTTTGCCCGCTCCTCACGCCTCGCCTTCTCACCTTCCCGCTTCGCCACAGCGAGCGGCAGCGGCCGCGCCAGCCCCAGGCCGGGAGGGGCCGGACCAGACTGCCCGCGGCCGCGGGCACCGACGGGCCCCGAGGCAGCACCCACGGGCCGCTACCCCCCCGCCTCCCCGCCCACGGACACGCTCACCGCTGAGGAGAGACCGCTGACCTCCGGGCCCGCGGGGCCCGCTGCCGCCCCGCCGGAGGCCAGCTCCGCGGCGCTGGCCTCGACGACCACCTCAACCCGACGCCCGATCCTCGGGGGATCCCTCAGGGGCAAGGCTGGCGGCTGCCCCGGCCCGGCGGGCGGGCACGGCCGAGCGGGCGGCGGCGGAGGAGGCCGCCCCGGCCCGCCCGTAGCAACGGCGGCGACGCTGGGCCCGCCCCGCCCCTGCGGCGGCAGCGCCCCCTGGCGGCCGGAGGAGCGCGCCGCCAGCCCAGCTCTGAGGGAGCCATAAATAAAGCAGTCGTATAAACCCCACGACTGTCAGGACCTGTTCTAGCCTAAGGCGGCGTTTAAATAAGCAGTTTAAAGCATTTTGCACTTCTAAATTATTTTTTTTAAGTTGCGTATGTCAAGCCTACAGCTTCAACTGCGAGCAGTTCAACAAAGACAGCTGAAGCCAGGCCCCGGCCAGATGCAGCCCGCTCTGCCTCCCTTTCTTTAAACAGATTCTTACCAAAGATACAGGACAGGTTCCTTCACCTAGCTTGCTAAAACAATAACCACAAGAAGAATTAAAATGTGAAAGTGCTCCAGAGCGCAAAATATTTTATTTAAGAATTTACAGTGTCAAATCTTACACTTAGGAAAGATAGCCGCTCCCAGCTCAAAGGAAGCCTTCTTGAATTAAGTTGTTTGGCAGTCTCTACTGAAAGGAGAAAATAATCAGCAGCCTGGCTGAACGGGAGGAAAGCCAAGTGTCTGACCAGGGTTCAGTTACAGAAAAGTAAACCACACCGACTGCTGCTGCCCACGTCTGGAATTAAGTACGGACCATTATGCAAAGGTTTCTAATCCCCCCCAAACAGCATTTTACTTCGGCTACATACAAACGTTTTAGGACATATGTAAGGCTATCGAGATCTCAGAAAGGTGGTGTTATTCAGGGGAAAAAAAAAAAGAAAACCCCAAAAAACCAAAACAACAACAAAAAAAAAAACGGGGGACCAACACTGGCAATTTCACATTCACATTTTTTCTACACATGGGCAGAAATTCAAGTAAAATCAAAACAGTTTGGTGGCAAGTTCTAAATAAAATATGGCCTAATGATTTAATAAATATTTAAAGTTTATTTCTCTCTTTGCAGATAATTCAGATTCTTCAGTGAATATGAATGTTGCATATCATGGTCTTCAAGATTTCCTACATTAAACCTAAAGATTTTAAAGTCCATCAGTAGAGGTCTAATCCATCTAACTTTTAGTATGTTTGAAACTCAGCTGTTAGCTATTTAAGACCTTGGTTATTTAAGTAATGGAAATTCAGAACAGAGTATGATGCTGATTCTGGCACTCAACAGGAAAAAAAAAAACTTAACTTTCAAGCTGTTACCACCTTAATTGTACAGTGCCAGCAGTTTGAGAGAAAGCAAGTAACCGTATTGCACTTAAAAGAACACTCACTCGTCAAATAGTACAGCATTGGCTATTATACAGAGAGCTTCTTTCAGACTATACAATTTGCTTTACAAGTAGTCTAAACCACAAACTACATACATACTAGGTAAGATCCAAACCAAATTAGTATTAGATTACAGTCACAGTTTTCATTCAATATAGGTCAATTTATTTGGATGAGCTGTGGCCCCCTCCCCCCTTCAAAAAACAACCCCGTGTGAGGCATCTCCCAGATGAACATCTCCGATTTCACACACTGACAAACCAAGTCCTGTTTGCTAAGCATTACAATTGTGCATGGTCCTCTTAAGGCCACAGAGTGTTACGTTACAATGTGGACATGTTCTTCCCCCGCTGGGAGGGGAGAATCCTTCAGAAATTAAGGAATCCCTGAAACTGTGTCTTTGAAGGTCACGCTAGTAGGTTTAAAATAAACTTAAGGAATAAATTGCCTATGCAATTTACAAATAGTTTTTGTAACAGACAGCAACTATTTCCTCCCTTGTGTCTATTCTTTACCACAGCAAAGCTATTTCTAGCCAGGTTTTTTTAAAAGGAGAAGTTACATATATTTCATGTTTGGTAACGATTTGTGTAGATGAGGTGCAAGTAGGGAGACCCATGGAAAAAAATCACCCATCATTAAATTTCTGTCATGTCAACTGCAGCTAGTACTGATACCATGTGCCGTAAGATTGAATAGTTCTTTGCATACTCAGAACATGAGTGAGAATTCCGAATACAAAGCCATTGTATTCTACTTCAATGTTGGGTACTTCCTCTGTCCAATTCTTCCCAGCCTTGAACTTCCAGTGGCTGCAGGAGACTGCAAAAAAGGAGAACAATAAAAAAAAAAGTTCTATAAAAGTGTCATTCTGGAGACAAAATACAGAAAGTTGGCAATAAAGTGTTGAACACAAACCTGTTAACTTAAACAGGTGCTAGACTGGTCTACATGCACACAGAATCATAAAGTTTGGAAAAGACCTCTAGGATCATCAAGTCCAACTGTCAACCCCACACTACCACGTCTCCTAAACCATGCCCTGAAGTGCCACGTCTACATGTCTTTTAAATACCTCATGGGATGGTGACTCCCCCACCTCTCTGGGCAGCCTGTGCCAATGCCTGACCACTCCTGAAGTAAAGAAATTGTTCCTAATCTCCGATCTAAACCTCCCCTGACACAGCTTGAAGCCACTTCCTCTCGTTCTATCACTACTAACACTCTACATGCAACAGTCCAGATTAAACTAGTAAAACATAAAATCAAAACGCACCCAAGATTAAGACCATGCTTGCCAGGTGATGTTGACTATCAAAGCTAAACGGCACTTCAGAGGCACCGCATTTTCACAGAGGTACACCTTTAAACAGTTTTAATCTTTGTGGCTCTAATGAGGCAAGAGAAACTCATCCTGCAGTAGCAAGAGCCTTGTTCTACGTACAAGCCTTGCTGTAAAATGCAGGTACCTGTGACTGTGAGATGGCCTCTTTGGTCATGCAACCTTTTAACCCTTCACACTTGGTTGGAGAACAGATAGACTGCAGTGTAGAAGCTGTTGGTTCCATTACTTTATCTTGCAAAATTCCAAAATGCTACAAAGGCAGGGAAAGCCCAGAGGCAAAACAGGTGACAGAATGGATTATCTCACTGTAAGGATGGGCTGGGGGTGGGGAGTGGGGAAAGGAACACAAAGACTACGTTCAAAAGGCACCTGGGAGAGGAGAAGGCAGAATTTGTACTGATAATTAAGGCTACATCAAGTTACCTATTAAAGGTAGGTGCAGCCTGCAGTCACTTAAAACAAGAAGGTTCAGCATGACTATGATTTAACTAGAGCAACGTTTCACTACTTGGTTTAACAGTCCGGCCTAACAAGTCTATGGTTTTGTTCCAAGATGAGGCCTTAACTCACTTGTGCAAATTGAGAAGGATTGTAGAACGGTACTGTTCCTGCTGAAGGTCCCCCCGAAGGTGGTACAGCCGCAGGCTAAAAAGTAGATAATACGGAAGTTACAGAACTGCAGAGCTTCACTGCCTCTCAAATGTGGTTTGCTTAGTCACACAGAGAAAGTATTCACAGTAAAAATGCCAACAATATGGACAGGGCAGCATGTTGTAACAGCTGCAAAAAGTGCTGGTACAGTTTGCATCCATATCTTTAATATTACTTGCTTAATGTAGGAATTAGCAAAACAATGTCACATGCATAAACTGTAAATAGCTCTGAAAATTCAAAGCATGCAAAACCAAAACAAGACACCAGTGCGACTTCACTGAATTAGTATCTTCTGCTTTTGTTAGTAGACCTTAGGACTTGCCCCAAAATAAACACTCTATGTCAAGTTTCGCTTTATTAAAAAATATCAGAAACAGTTTGTGTCAGCCCTTTATGGTGACCCCACAGTACTGGAACTTACAGCAGAGATGAAGCATTCCTTTAATTCCTACAGGGGCTTTTACAGATGAAACAGGCAATGGTGGTATTACCGATTTGAGACTGGCACTAGCAGAATGACAAGGTTTTCCTTGTGTGAGTCTCTTTAGGAGATTTTGGGGGGCTGCGGTGGTGTTGGTTTTTTGTTTGTTTGTTTAAAATCAACTGACTTCTTTGGTATCCCAGGAAAGAGCTGATCGGAACTATTAAGTGAATCTCTTGGGAACATGAACATAAACAAAAAGCATGCCCAGATTACGTGCATTCTCATAAATACAAAAAATTCTGAAGACCCTGTTTGAGTGTTAAAAGGAACACTACATCATTAGCCACTTCTAATGTTATTTCTGTGAAATGAGTAGAGGGGAAAATGACTAAAAGTAGCATTAGTAAGTATTTGAGCAAATGCAAAAAAAAAAAAAGAGGGGAAAAGCAAATAAGTTAACATAAATGAGAATGGCCAGCCACATGTACCTGATTAAAATGCTGGCTTACTTCACGTGATAATGAACTCATTGAACTAGAGCGCGAAAGCTACAAAACAGCAAGAACACACAAATACAAAAAAAACACAAATAAAAAAGTCGTCATGCATGTCACTGCCCCAAGCTTTCAGTTGTTTTATTTAATTTTAAAAGTCTCACTGCCAAAGGTTAAACCAACTTCAAGTTAAAAAAAGTAAAGCCAGAAGTTAGTTTAAATCAAAAGGACTTCTTAAAGCACAAAATTATGTAGATATAGAAAACATTTAGTAGGAACAAAGGTAATGTTACTCTGCCTGGCACATAGCAATCTATTCTCCTCGTTGTGTCTCACACTTTAATATTAGTGAAATCATACGCATGCATGGAGGCAAGAAGAGATCCTCAAACTGCTATTGACATTTTACTCTGAAAAGGCTTCTAAAACTCTACTTATACAGAAAAGGAGATGACACTACAGAACATAGGCCTCAGAGATTGAAGTTCTCGTATGTACTTAGAGGGTTTTTCTGTACAATTTTGTAGGCAGTCATACGATCCCATCCTGGCTAGTTATCAGCCACCAAGTCAGTTACTTCTTCTTTTAGATGGCCCATGTTAAGTCCACTACAAATTAACAGTTAAAATATGCTGCACAGGTCGTTAGCTAACTACTCTGAATCAAGCCTTACCTCGCCCGATTGGGAGCCATCAGGGTTAGAAACAGGAAGTCCAGATCCAGGGGGAAGGATTGCAGGGTTTAAATACTAAAGAAAGACAACACACTTCTGTTACCCTTCGTTACTATGATGCTGTTTCACATTTCTGCTATACTGATCGTACTGAAGCAAGAGAACATTACAATACATCAAGCCAGGTGAAACATGCAGTGTATGGCTACTCCCTGTGTTACGTTCTTGGTCCCTCTGGCCACTTTTCATGGGCTTCCCACTTCCATTTTCACTCCTCCAGTTTTTAACTAACATGCAGGCATTACGTTTGTCTGTAACAACAACATGCTTTGTACATACTCTGGCTATAAAACTACTATTCAGAATAATGAGGGTTTTTTCATCAGAAGTTTGAATTGTGTATACAAGACATTGGTTTTAACCCACCTCTGGTTCAACAGCTGCAGCAGGATCTGCGTTGGTTTGATTTGCAGCTGGCGCGTGCTCTGCTGCACCGCTCCCTTCCATTGGCTGGGGCTCCCCTGGAACTACAAGAAAATGGGATTTAACCAAACACACCACACCAGGGCATTTGACTTCACAGAACGAGAAGCAGAGATGTCAGAGAACTGAATTTCTACAATACCAATCTCCTTCCAGGAAAAAGGTAATTTAAAGAGCTCAGTGTCAATGTCTCTAGATGCCCCAGTCTTGTTATAAGTCTGCAAAAGCAGGAGATGCGTACAGTTCATACAGATAACCGTGGTGCAACACAGCATGTGGCGAAAGCAGAAAAAAAGAAGAACAGATGGTAAGCAAGCATGCAGGGAAGACCTCCCCCTTTCTTTCCCCAAACAGCAATCCTAGAACTAGGAACGGGTGTCAGAAGTGAGCACAAGATACTGAGCAACACAGGAATACTACACAGTTCAAGTTTTGCTGTTTGGATGGCCTAGCCGCTCTGGAACAGCAGGGTGGGGAAAAAGCAACAACAAAAAAAAAAGGCAAAAAAGAGAACCCCTTTGCTTGCAGCACACAGAGCTGGGCTTTACTAACCCATTAGTTTTACTGCAGTTCCCAGAGTAATTTTACTTCTAAACCAGATTGGAGCGAGATTGAACATTCTCAAATGTTCATTAAAGGCTACATAACACGCACACTGGCAAAAATCACTTAGGTGACCATATAACCATAACTAACCATAAAACCTCCTTACAATTTTATCCACTCGTGACACACCTGAGTTCGGAACAAATACATTCGCAGGAATCGGCATGGGTGCCAAGGGAGCAAATAGGTCTGATGGTGCAGGAACAGCACCACCTGACTTGGTTCCACCTGGATTCAGGACATCAACATAACGGGCTCTGCTTCCAGCTAAAACAGAAAAATCCAGAAATAACAGAAATAAACATAGGGCTGAGTACCACAATGCTTATTTCAAACAGTCTGCCAGTTAAGCCATCTTTCAGAATCAGAAAATAATGCTCTAGGAATACCAACAGTAATACCCTAGTCACTACACAGTTGTGACAGCAGTCACAGTGCAGAAGCTTGGCACAAGCAAAGCCAGCAACAGCCACAGCTCCATGAAATCACTGAGTTGCCAACTGTTCCCAAACAGCTCCAGAACAGCCAAGACTTCTGCCTTCACATTTTATGCAACAAAAAACCTGAAGTCTTCCATAGGTCAAGCATCGATCTTGCCTGTTACCTGCTCTTCTGGAGAACATGTTGACAGGGGCACTAGGTGGGCCTCCAGGTCCAGGTGGAACAGCCTGAGGAACTTTAGGAAATCCTGTTGGAGGTGGCGGTGGAGGCTTGCTCTGCAAGGAGAACAACAACAACAAAAAAATCCAACCACATCATTGACTGAGCGTTTTAAACCAAGTTTCCATCTGACTTCTTTTCCTTACCTATTCCAGAGCACACAAGATTGCGTATATGGACATACATCCTGAAGAGCAGACCACTATTCCTCATCTTCCATCTGATAACTAATGTCAGCTGGCATTTCTACAACCCATCTACACTCACGCTAAAAGGAAACATTTACAACAGTGGTTCTTATAATTTGTATTTTGAGACAGGTCCTTGAATGACAAGGATGGACAGGATGCATAATTGTCTTTGCTTTACAATGCATTACATTTTCAAAACTATAGACTCTTTCTACTTTTTTTCCCTATATTCTATTTGCAGCAAACCAGCTGACAAGCAATTGCCCAGGTGGTGTCACCCTCTGAAGGGATACACTGGGCTAAGCCTAGAGCAAGTTCTCTTGTAAATTCAATTACAATTACTGGATCCGCACAGGCAACTAAAGATACAAATGGTTCCATAAGGATGTAGACCATAAGAACACGTAGCCTGTTGATTAGTTGAAAAAAAAGTTGCACATTTTAATCCAAATTCAGTAAGAGGCAATTCTTAAGAGCCACTAACAGATTAAAGGAAATTGTGTGCCAGTATGGATTTCAGTTTTCCCCTTGGAGAAATAATGAGTCCTCAGATTTTTACCTCTTCTTCTGGTTCATCCAGATTAACCCAGCGTTGTTTCTGTTCATCCCAAACAATCTACAAGGAAATCACAGTCAAAGACTCAAAGGAGTTCAAACACAGCTGCTAAGAAAAAAACCAAACAAACCAACACCAACCCACCAACACCAACCCAAAAACCAAACCCCAAGCTTTTTTGTTTGGTTTTTTTTGTTTGTTTGTTTTTTTTTAAAGGCAGTCTTAGAATAAGCACAATGTTGAAAGTTTTACACACATTTGTTTACTTGTCAAAACAATGTTTATCTGTCACCCGGGAAAAGACTTTGAACACATGAAAACGTGTAAAGGTTTTGACAATTTAGGGGCCTTACTGATTTGTTCTTGTCATCTGGAAGGTGAGCTTCATTCTTCCCTTTCCCCATCAGCCAGCGAAACCAGTTTCCACCAGTCTAAAAATAAATTAATCTATGCAGTTAATTCTCTCAACACTGTCTTTACAGGCAGATTAAAAGAAAGATTCATGCAACAACTAATTTTCTGTTAGGGACTTAAACTCTGAGCCCGGAGCTGCACGTAATAGAAAGAAACGGTTTAGTCAGGACCTATTAAATCAGTACCCAGGACCAGGAGTTACCTCATATACTAACAAATCTCCTCCAGCTACCACTACCTTTCTTAGAAAGTTTACCTTTCTAGGTGCTGGCTCCTTTTTTATTTCTTTTTTAGTCTCCTTCCCTACAGGAACAGAGGGAGAAGGAGAGGGCTGTTTTGCTGCAGAGTTGGATCTCTCTCGCCCCACAGAATGAGCAGAGGACTCCGAAGTCGTTCGTGATCTTCGCCCATAGCCCTGTATTACAAATATATGGGAAAGTACGAAGTTGTCACTGCTGGCGTGATGGATTACATTTTGTCTTGATAAACAAATTCCTTCTCTGAAAAGTTAGTAATAGGAAGAGATACAAAAGCACATAAAATTAAACATTAAAAAAATTATGAAGATCTATTGAAAGAAACAGCCTGCTCGTGGCATTACCATATGTGCTGAAGACTGAGAGGCAGATCTGGATCTTCGTCCTGGTGCCTGGTTAGATATAAATCCAGGACATGCTTAATAAGCAAGCCGCTAAGTATCTGACACAACATTCACTTTTTATCAACAATTCCCACACAACTCAGGATATTCAAGCTGGTTATTTGGGTACTCCTATCTCCTCTGACATGTAGGAGGTGCAGAAAAAGAGCTGAAGTCTGGCCAAGTAATTGCACTATCGCGTAATTGGTCCACTAAAAAGAGTTAAATCAAGGCACTGCTGTGCAGGCTAACCAGCCCTCAAGAGGAAAGATATAAAAATACTGCACCAAGGAGCGGTTGCTGCACTTTTTTTCCCCTCCAGCATTAGGTTGCTCTAATGTTTGTGTAGCAAATCAAGCATTAAAAAAAAACAAAAAAACAAAAAAACACCCCCCCACTGTTCCTTCTATAAGTATGGTTCATTTCTAGTTAAGAAGTCTCCCAATCCTTTATCAGTTGCCAAATGTATCCCTATTTTAAAAGTTTATATTCATTCTTTCAAACATTTGTCACTTCAGGAGAATAAAAGGAGATACCAACTTCAGTGATATTTAACAGTTAAAATACTATATATTTTAAAAAGTCGTTTGGCATTTTCATAAACACCTTCCACGTTTCCAGCCATGACCAAGTGACAGTCCATACTATGCTTTTAAAATTCAGTCCCAGGACGTTCTTTAGGGCCTGCTTGCCTCACTTGCTCATGGCATGCTACAAATTCTTCTGGCTAAGAAGAACCAATCTGGGAGATGGGAGAGGAAGGCAGGGCAGAGGAAGATTAATTAAACTCTTCAGACAACAGCCTGGTATCCCCCCTTCCCCTTTAAAGATAATTATTTTTAGAGAAGAAAATAATGTCTAAAAACTTTTCTACTAGTTCCTCATTATTTATTCCACTGAAGGGGAAGGACAGTGGGGACAGAAAACTAAGGTTCAAGTCTTGCCGAAGAGCAAGATGGAGCCCCAATACACTCTTGTGTTTGCAAATATCTGCAATGCAACTGACACTTATTGAAGAGATATACGAAATAAAGATACCATGTTAGCCATTCTGCCATAGAAATCCTCCTCTCTCTGTTCAGGGAAAGACATTTTTGAAGGAGACTCTGGGGAAATTCTCTGCGCTCCTTAAAAACAAACCAGATTATGTTAGCAGGGGGAAACACAACACCACCACCACCCCCGACATAGCCTCCAAACACCACAACAACACTTAAGGAAAAAGTTTTCACTAGATATGAATTTTGTGCTACAAAGAACCTGATCTTTTAAAAGATGTGAACTGCGGTTGCTCTGAATTTTTTTTTCCTCCTGCATGGGTATTGTGTTGTTTCTAAACACAGATCAGAGCAGGCTGAGGGATGCAACCATCAGTACGGGGCAGTTGAAGGTGCTGCACATCTCTAACACAGCTCTGCCAAACCCGCATAATGCTGCCTTCACACATGTTGGGTTCTGTTGTCACAGAATTAAAGCTTAAAGTCCTAGAAGCTGATGTCCAGAGGCAGAAACTCCTGAGGCTCCAGTCACAGACCTGCCAATCCCAGTGCACTCAGTGATTACCTCTTAGGTCTAAATCATAGTCTGCTGACTCTGACCTCTCTCATAATCTAAGCCAAATAAGCAGGATGAATGCTATAACTTTCCACAGATGCTTCTGTACCGTTATATGGTGTTTTAAAATTTCATTACCCAAGACTTGACTTACTATTTTCTAAATATTGAGATATTTTGCATTACTCCAAAAAATATTTCATTCCCCTTACAAGGGAGGAAAGCTGTTTACTAAGATCCCAGACCTGTTTCCAGGTTTGTCTGCTCTTCTGACCGTGATTCAGTTTCTTGTGGTGGCCCTCCTGGTGGTAATGCTGACCCTAAATACAGTGGCGATGGTTCGGTTCCATATGGATTTGAAAATCCTGGAGGTGCAAAGCCAGGTCCTGGCTGAGAAGCCACTGAATACAAAGGGACACTTCGGACAGCTTCCTGGTCACCAGGAGGAATCATAGCAGCTGACCCATCAAGGACAGCCTGAGGTACTGCAGCACAAAAGAAGTTAAGAGTTATAAGTAAACAGAAATTCCTGTGTGTGAACCTTTTACCCTATGAATAAAATGACACAATGCAGAAGTGAAATATCACTGTTTCTACCTCCCTTTTAAGTGGTTTCTTATACCAGAAACCTGAAACATTTATTTTCTCTCTGGCATGAAGGAGGATATGAAACACTAACCTGAAGGCATCAGCTGCACACTTTGCATCTGTTGAGCCATATTGGGTAATAAGGATGCCAACAATGGATTTTCAGCACCTGGACCCATGTCACGGCCACCTCCTGCTCCATCACATTGACTAGCACGGTCTAATTCAGAGCTTGGTGTACTGCATGCGTACGGTGGTGGGGTGTCTGTGTTATAAGCTATTGCACCCTCCTGCGCAAGAAAGCAAGATCTTATTAACTGTACCGGAACTGTACCAGTTCATAACAAAAGGAGACCTTAGAGTAAAAACAGCCCACAGGGGGTTTTTTAGTGTTTAGTCTAAAAATGAGTTGTCAGCCATTTGGAGGCCAAGTTCCACCAAAACGTTTAAAGTTTTGTTTGTGGGGTTTGTTGGGTTGGGGCTTTTTTGTTTGTTTGGTTGGGGTTTTGGTTTTTTGTTTGTTTTGGTTTGTTTTTGTCAAATGGAAGCTTAGTTAATTAGCTCAAGGTTCAGATGTCTAAGAGATCTCTTTAAATAAATGGTAATTATTTCCACTCTGTTACAATCTAGCTACACTAATTCACATACAACTTCCCCCCTCCCCCCCGTACAGCAGGAGTTATGGTAACCTAACGAGCCTTGTAATTCTCCCTGTGTTACAGTACTAAGAAAAGCCTGTCTCGTAACATACACCACCCTTTAACTATTCGTATTGATTCTTAGGGCACTAAAGTGTGGTAAATCCACTTGGTTTAAATTGTAACACTTGTACTTTACAACATGAATATAGCAGAAGGTCACTTCATATGTTTCTGTAATCAGCAGTATAAACAAAACCATTTAAAAAATTGGATTTACACTAATCCTTAAAAGAGAATACGTCATGCTGAAAAGTACATTCTGTACCTTGATCTGTCCATCCACATGTCGAAGCCTTACTAACCATGAAGGTTCAATAAAAGATTCCTGTTCTGGTTTTTCTTTTATCTGTGGGTCAAACAGGCGTAGTTGTGATGACATCTAGAGAAAGGAATCATTGTAAACTTTAAGTTAACCAGCCAACAAAAGGCATCTTTAGCCACAGTTTAGCATCTACAATACGAAGCCACAAATACTTAATTCTTCCTTACGTTACCTTGATTAGCTGGCCAATAAGTACAGGTGAATAGTAATGTGGATCTTTAAGGATAGTTCTGGAAATCACTTCACAATAATGGAAAGCCTGAGCGGCAAGCCCCATTTCAGCTAGCCGGCAAGCATAGATGAATTTGAAAACCTAGAGAATGCAAGCAGGCGAAATAAACCAAGTGATCAGAAGAGTCTTAGAAGTATCAAATGAAAGGTAGTCTGTCATTTCAGTTGAAAGCTCAGATATCCCATTATCACATCTATACTCCTCCTCCACCCAGTGTATCCAATGGAAGTTATCTATTTGTCTACAGCTAGTGCCAACACCTTCTGCTGGATTTTTCTTTTGGAATACAGTTACAATAGCAACAAAATTTTAAATTCAGGAGTTCAGAATGTGCAGATGAAAAACGTGGAAAAGATTTAAGTGACAACACGAAAAAAGCCATCTTGCACTACGTTATCCCTGAATATTTCATGTTACAATAGATAAAGTTTGCTGTGCTGAACACTCCATGTGAGAGATTGAAACCTTGCATAAAACCTGCCAAAAAGAAAAAAAAGAAACAGCTCTTCACCTGGAAATTGGGCAAGCAGCCAGGCTGAGTTCCTAGTGACTGTGCATATTCATAGGCTTCTGTTCTCTGAATGGCTTCATTGGTGGCAAACTTAAAAAACGGCAAGCTATTTGGGAATAGGAGAGGAAAAATATTCTATATTGTCAGCGTGTATAAACTCAATGAGGACAATCAGAAATAAAAAACATGGCTCTATTAGACGCACGATATCAATAACTTTTACTCCTCAAACAAGGACAGGGCATGAAATAGTTATCTCCAAACCAGCTGTGGGTAGTGATGATAAGAGGAGCAGTGCAACTCAGTCTCTCAAGCCATTAAGCTTTCATTTTTGCACCTTAAAAAGTTGTGGGGTGGAAAAAAAAGGAAAAAGGAAAGCCAAACCTATGATTTGATCCAATTAGGACAAGCTTTGTTGTCTTCCTTGTGTAAACTCCAAAACCAACTTGGGCCATAAGGTAACAAAAATGAGCAGCATCCAGCAGGCCTTTAGAAGCTGTAGAGAAATAAGCGACAGAACTCAGGATACTTCACCTCGGTAGCACACTGTAATTCAATGTCCCATATTGTTTTGGGTTTGCATTCAAAATACCTTCACAGTAGAGACACGCCCATATAAAACTGTTCCACTTTACATTTTACACACCAATTGCTTGTTTTCAAAAAAATAAGCTGAGTAATTAAAGGTTTCAGAAAGCTCTTCCTTTAGTCATCACCCTATTCGTTCCCCAAGAGTTACCAAGAGTGTCTCCCATGGTTGCAATGGTCCTGGATTCCAAGTCCACATTGTTGGTCAAGTTGGATAACACCATTGCTAGGTGAGGCCTCCAGTCTCCCCATTTCTCATCTCCACAGCACTAAAATTAGAAGAATTACTTGGTCAAATCAGTGACTGCAGCTCTGCATGGGTAAGCGTTTCAACCTAAAAAGGACTAAAACAACTTATCTGACAAAAAGCACATGGAAAGATTACTGTTGTGAACTCTACTAATCACTGCAGTGCCTCTTCAGTCTCAACTGTAGCTATCACTTGAATCTTACCGTGGATGCAGCTGGCATCCTTCCAGACATGAGCTGGTAAACAGTCTGCAGAGGGTCATTAATTGGGAGACTGTTGGCAAATCTAGAGAGACATGATACAGAAAAACAAACCACAAACATGGGGTAAGCAGTTAAAATGTACTTGAACACTCAGCAGCAGTTAATCTAGCTTAGCTTGAGAGAAGGAAGTGCTGTTTGAAAATACTACACTGAATAAGCAATTGCCCAGTGGATAATGATCAAAAGTCAAACGTTACTAGTTAACTGGATCTGCCACTCTGACATAGGTCAGTCCAAGCTAGTAAAAACCTCAGGATTCTCCCTGTGCCACCTGACTAGACTTAGTTACATCATTTCACAAGCTCAGGAAGCTGAGAGAAGAGCTACAGACAAAGCAGGTACAAACACATCTGCTTCTTTCAGGCAAGGAGAATGAAAGGTATGACAGAGTTACTTGGCTTTTACAAAGCCGACAGTTGGCTTTTTGCACAGTTTTTTCAAAGCCTGGCTAACAGCACCTGTCAAGCAAGCCCACAGATGACACTGTTCAAATAGCCCTTAAAAGGAATGAGTAGCATAGAATAACTTCTCAGGTTTATGGCCAGAAGGCCCCAGAATAAAACGTAACGGGTGACAACTGAACATAGAGGTAAAATTAAAGCATAATTCTTACATGAACTGCTAAGGATAATTCATGATTTTGGCATTAAGATTTCTGAGCTCCAAATCTCTACCTCATTAGCAGAACAGGTAATCATATTGTACTAATCAACAAGCAAAATAGTACCTGGTCATAACTCTTGCATGTGTTCTGCTGTCCATTTTGCTGGCAAGTAGCAGAGCATGACCCCATAAACCATGCTTCATGGCAGACTCCAAAGCATCCTAATGAACACAGAAATTAATTTCCCGGGAATAGCTTACCATACTACTCAGCTAAACAATGACTGTTTTAAAGTAGTACTTGGTGATTGAATGAAAAAAGTGTTTGTTTAGATCAAATGCTAACACATCAATATAATTGTTTTATATTATTAACTGTAGGGAATAACATTTTTCCATATCAGTGTAGTGCAGTGCCATGAAGTATTATATGCATTGCAAGTTGCAAAAATTATTTGAACTGATGCCTAGAGCTTTAAGATTTGCTAAAAATAGGTAAACAAAATAGGACATATGCAGTATTTGGAACAACAGTGTAAGTATTCACCTTCTTGCGGCCATAAAGCAGCAACTCTCTGAATCTCTCTGTCTCTTTCTCAAGACTGTCAATTGTGGTTATAAGACTATCAGTGAGAAATGAGAGCTGGGCTTCACCAGACTCCTCTTCCACTTGTTCCAAAGCCTCATTAGTGAAATCAATCAAATTTGCCTCATTAGGGGACTTCCCAGGAAGCCACACTGTTTTATGATCTCGGAGCAGAAGTTCAGCCAAGTCTGTTCCCACAACAGTCTATACAAGTAGAGAAAAAAAAAAAACAACACAAAACAACCAAAAATAAAAAGCTGTTATTTCAACACCCCCTTCCTTTTACTTGTGACTTCAACAACAGCATGTGAATATCAGCACCTTTGAGCACCTGAGGACAAGTGACCAGTTTACCTGTTCCACCAATCTGAACTATTCCAAGATAGGTCACTTATGCATATTACTGTCTTTTACATAAATACCATTTTATGTATAAATATTTTAGGATAAAAATTCAAGCAGCAAGACATACCCCATTCTGCCTGCACAACAGTACAATAAAGTCCCAAAGCAGACTTGCAGATTCTTTGTCAATTAAATTTTCATTCTTAAAGCACTGTGTAGCTTTATTTTGTGCAAAATTAATAACATCCACTTTATGGGTGTCATCCCTGAAGAAACAAAAGAAAAGGTTTTTAATGAGACAAATGTAAACACACAGATCATTTCCGTGATTAGTATGAGGGACAAATTTAAAGCTCATGTATTATTTAAGCAGGTGAAAAGCCACAACTATTCTAAGTCAGTTTAAATCCTCCAATTTGCAATTAAAAGTTCAATGAAGAAATGAGTTCTGAACGCATGGAAATTATTTCTGGTATCTGTAAGAACATACTTAGCAAGAGGACCAGGAAACGCTCTCATCTCTTCTTGCTCTGGAGAATGCTGTAACATAGTCTAAAACACAAATACAAACCGTAAGAAATTCTTATAGCTATGAATTTTGTCTTTTAAAAATAAAAACCCCAGACCTTAACATAACCCATAGTGTAATTGAGACTACTGCTCTTGAACAAAATACATATGGTGACTTGCAACCTGTACAAGGATAATAAGTGATGAAATCTATAATTTACATGGAAGTAATTCTGTAGCAAAATATAAAAGTCTTCCTCACATCTCTTCATTCACAGAATAGAACAGAACAGAAAATATACCCATGATATTTAATCCCCAGTCCATCTAGATGACAAGCAGTCCTTAGTCCCGCAGAGAACGTACAAGGACAATGCTGTCTCTATGAACAGCAATACATTAGAAACAAACCAACACAACTCCAGCCCTTCTCAGATGTAAGGATTTTACCTGACCAAAATTATAAGGAGCTGGATGATTTGATCATGACTACAACATCCCTCAAAGGAAAAGAATTTTTCAAGTTGCTGTTTTACTTACAGCCCAGATAAATATGAAGATACATGTGCTGACATATAAAAAGAATTCAGGAAGCTATAGATCCACGGTCCCTACTCCCCTTCCAAAAGAAAGGCCTGTATTCCACCACCTCCCTTTTCTTCTTTTAAGCTTTACCTCCATACTGTGTATTTCAACCAGAGCCGGTTGTCCTTCTGAAGGCAGGTTTGGCAGCACTTTTATTAAGAAGCCCCCAGGACCAAACCTAGTACAGATATGAGGCACTGAAAATTTCTCAGGAGTTGAGGGCCTTAAAGGTGCTGAAATGGGAAGAAAAGGTAAAATAAGAACAAGTAGCCTATCTTGCAACTAAGTAAACTTGCTGATGTGTTTATCCAATTCCGTAATCCTGCAGTACTAACAGAAAAAACCCTGCCATTCAATTTGGCTAAACTTTATAAGCAACAATGAAGCAGTTCAATTACCAGTCCCAAAGATCATCTGAAGATTTGCAACAAGAACAAAACTAGACTATAGAACTTTAAAATCCACTTTTTTTTCTTCCCATGCAGGGGCTCTGATTGTTTCTGCCAGCTACATTTCTGTGATCTCTGTACAAATATACGATGCATCTTCAAAGAGCTAATGATACACTTCCACATACTCTGGAAAAGCTTTTCCAGAGAAACAGTGTTTTGCTCCATACTGAAAGGGTAGGAAAAAAAATTATGGAATAATCTGAAGTTTAAGTTAAACTTTAATCATTCCCTATGAAGCACACGCAATGTAGTTAAAAATCTACCTAAAAAGACATGTGCAGATAGAAGTATGCAGTATTTAATAGCAAACACTGTCTAGCTACTACCCAGGTTTCAGCAAGCAAGTTATCCTTACACTGAAAGTGACACGGAACTTTGTTCACATTTACATAAACTGTAAACCAGCATTTTTTCCCCGTTAACAAGCTCAGTGAATGCATGAAAGGCGTCTCATACACTCCAAATACTAACAGAAGCGCAAACTGCTACTGGTAGACAATGTCACAAGCACAGCGCCTTCCCTCCTCCTTCCCCAGGGGTGTCAATACCTTGTTCTACAGCTGACCATCCAGTTTCAGTCGGGTAGCCATAATCTGTAAAAGGCTGTTGTCCATCAAAGTTAGCAGCGTATCCGCCATATGGATAATCTGTGTGGAGCGACACTGCCTGTGCGGTAGTTTCATACGTATTAGCCGTTAGATCATGATTACTTCTATACAGCTGGCTCTAAATAGATCATATTAGTAATTGTTAGCAGAGAGCATGGAGTTACACAAAGCAAGCAATACTGCAAGCACGGCTCACGACGGTAAGCATTCCCCCCAGCTTCGATTCTTTATACTGTTCATAAACCAGGCTTGCTACACCACTGCTTTTGAGAAAGCTACCCTGCAAGGCACCTGCAGCAACAGGCTACAGAAGATAATTAACGTCTCATAGTGTTCTCCCTCACTGTTTTTACTACCACCATTTGATCTGTTCACATCCAGGCATGTTCAGTTCTCTCACGACAGAATGCCTATGTGCTTGTGTGAAGAACAACATTATGAGTTACAGGTTCAAGTGTTGTTGTATCAGCAGCTACGGATCAGAATCAATGTTCACCTCTGCTGTAACACAGAAAACCTCAACTGATTAAACCTGATGAATGCCTAAATGACTTCAGGTGCCTAAAGATTAATGCCTAATGATCTCCAATACTAATTCCAATATTACTGAATTAATTGCAGTTCAGACTGGAAAACCACCTAAACTTCCAGGAAACACAAAGAACCAACACATGCTAATGAGATAAATGCCAAAATGACACATTCCGCTAGCAAAGACTGGGCCTCAAAAATTACCCAAATATTTTCTGTGTTTTTCAGGTATTTGTACTTGTGGCATAAGTAGGTAAGTAATCAGTTAGATTTGGGTTTTGCTTTAAAGTCAAAACAGCATCATACAAATATGAGTTAGTCTTTTAACAGATCCCAAGTTCAGTAATAGCATTCGTGCTTATGATGAGAAAAATGACATAATGCTGAAAGCCAGGCACGTTATCAACTACAGCCAAGCACAGTAAGGGCAAAGTTCTCACAAACAGCAAATGGATTCAGTAGAGGAAATTTTCCATTTCTGTGTGTATGGCAACTTGCACAGCTGAGTGCTGATTTTGGTTAAAGTTCTCTTGACAACTGTGATAAATATTAAGGTCAAAACTGTATTACAAAACAGCCTTAACTTATAGATGTTTTCAAAATACATATTCCTCAAGCTAAACCCAGAAATCTTTCTATATTTCTAGTGTTTCACCCACCCTTCACTCAGCTGAAAGAATACTTGATGTGACCATTTGAAACTCACTTGTTGAGAGCGAGAGCTGAAACTACTCTGGTGACTGTGAACACTGCGGGAGCTACGGAGACTATGACCAGAATGCTCACTGTGGACACTGCGTCTATCAAATTCATCACCATAAAGATCTCTATGGGGTTCAGATTCATCATCAAAACTTCCAGTAAAACGAGGATCATATCTCCAGTTATCTTCATATCGGTCATGTCTGAGGAACAAAGCAGCATACAAAGCAGAAAATGAATACAGCCACCCCCATCCCTGAGGGAACTGACATCACTGCATACCTGCCAGGAGAAAACTGTACCTACCTTCAGAAGGGCTTTTAGACTATTTCCTAGATTGAGGTTTTTATTACAGTAAACAAACCAACATTTCTTCAGAAAGTTTATCCAGAATATTCAAGATCAAGATCAACATCGTACTTAGAGTCTGTCCTAGGAAAACCCACACAATTTTTACCTGATCTGAAAACAAGTCCTACTGTCTTAAACCCTTAAGAGTGACGTGACAGCTCATCTGTTTTTCCTCAGTGACCTATGTTAAAGCCACAGAAAGGACTAGCAACATATATGTGACATATGTGTAATACTGCATTTTAATAGTCTGTTACAGGATGCATCTGCATTCCTAGAGAATATTGAGAGGATTTTGCATAGAAAGCTACATGATACTCTGAAATTCCAACACCTGATAAAACTATCACAACAGCTCATAAATTTTGAAGGTTTTGGGGCAGACCTTCAGCAAATAAGGTAGTGCTTTTGTTAGTGCACAAGAAAAGCCTCAGCCTTTGCCTTACCAGTTACTGCCACAACTTAATTTTCTGGTGACACATTTGACTATGCGGAACTCAGCCCTGAAGAAACCAATACCAGATTCTCCACCTTCACTCAGGCATACACACTAGCTCTCTGACTGTCATCAGCACCCTGGGCTGCCCTAGATCTGGAAAGAGCGCTGAGAAAACACGGATCAAATGGACAAACCTGTTGCCATATGGATATGCTTCTCTCTTCTGGTAAGGGTTGTGTTCAGCATCATACCAGTACCTCTGATCATAACTCCTAGGATCTCTGTATCTGGGATCGTAGGCTGATGAGTAACGTTCCCAGCGATTTTGATCTTTGGAAAATAAAAAGAAATGGTTTAAGTACTGGAAGCTCTTGCCTATAACCTTTTTCTACTCCTTTCTCTTTAATTACACACTGATTTGGTCCTGAAGCATACAGCAAAACCAAAATATTGTACTTAAAGCTACATAAATATGTCCACTCATTTTTAGTTAAAAAAAAACAACACAAAACCAAGCCGCTAACAAAAAACCCCACAACTTAAAAAAATCAATTTCACACCTTTCAGAGAAACATGGTTATTATAGCTAGCTAGATACCCTTGAAGGGACAGTGTTTACCATCAGACAGAGAGCTCTTTTCCAACAACTTCAAAACTTGATCATAACATAACAACTCAGCAAATACTAACAGAATCTTTGTAATCAGTCTTCAGAGTGTCATACTAAACGTCTCAGGACATGGACAGATGTTGCTTAAAATCCTCCCAGGCACTATACAAGCAATTATCTTCAAATTACCAACGCCAGTATGTCTCTGTGAGTGTTCAGGTAATTATGGGCAAAACCAAATTCTAGTCATGAGACAATTTCTGTTTACACCCACCTAAAATTGACTGTAGAAGTCTGTCTGCAGGTCACACACCAAGGGTACTCCCCAGTGAATGACAGGCTTGCAACACATTGAAGAAAAATATTCTGCAGGCTTACAATGCTGTGCTTTCACAATGGAAAGGCAAATTGAAGGCTGGTAGTGAGGAAAAAAATTTATTTTCTATTTACTATTTCTACCGAATAAAAACCATACAGAAAGGATGGCACAGTATTAAGAACTGAATTAGGCCCAAAGATCAGTTTTCAGCAAGTATAACTTTATTCTTGCTGGTTGTGGAAATGTTATCAGTTTTCTTAATATGGAAAAAAAGATAACAGTTCTCTGATCTTAAAGTTCCTCTTGCCCATAAATTTCTGTTTAAGGCCACATTTTTCTATAGAAAAAATTCAGAGTTCATTTTGACACCTTACCTCCATAATCATATGAGTTTGGGTAATAGCCTGGATAATAATCACTCCATCCACTTTTTGTGTAATAATCTTCAGTATACCCTTGCCTGAAAGAAAGTGCACAGGTATAAAAAGTTATTGTTCCTCCTTCAATCTATTCTGAAGTCAGCAGGAGACATGAAGAACTATATGCCACAACTGATTAGGTAAAGTTTCATATTTAAAATAATGCTTTTACAGGAAATCAAGGAATCATAAAATTAAGACTTCACAAACCAATATATCACTAAACTGTGTGTGCCATAAAAAGCTGACAGCCCTTACTATACAATAATTTAGTGATTTTTGTAAACTGCTTTGGCGATAAGTTTAATTACTTACAGACAATCACAAAAACTAATGCTATAATTAGCACCCTTTGAACTGTCTCAACAGAGAAAAGTCAGTAACTTAACAGGTAATGAAATAAGTGCTCCCTCAAATTTAGCAGTGTTTTGTTATACATCTTATGGTGATGAAAAGAGGACTACAGTCTGGAGAAGAGGTCATGAAAATGGGCCGGGACATGAACTAGCACCCTCAAATAATTCTGAGCAGGAGGTTTCAGCCTGTGGGGCTGCCATTGTGACATGTGTCACTGGCATTAAACACAGTTAGGAAAAGAAACAAAACCAAAACACGCTACACCTTTCTTTGGGTACCTGGCCAAAGAACTCAATATTGTGTCACCTTGTTTGACTTGGAGCTGGTGCCAATCTGTGGCTGGCAAGCACACGAAATACTAACATTGTAGGGCTAGCACTGCCGTAACCCAAAGCTTTATTTTCATTCTGCACTCAGTCTGCTTCCCAACCTCAGCTTTTCAGTAGATGCATCCATGTTCTGAGTGTTGGCACATCCTTACATTTAATACTTCAGTGAATAAATGAGATTGCATTGAGATGCAATTGTAAGACAGCACATCACTACGCAAATAATTCCAGGCATCTTCTAGGTCATTTCCCTTCTCTTGGATGGACAGCAGCATGTAGGGAAGACTTGTCTTTCATTTGAGCAAATAGAGGGGACTGAACAGAGGAAAATGCTCATTTACAGAGCCCATGTTAGAATACCAATTGTCCAAGTGAACAGAACAAGCACAAGAACCTGACTAAAGCCAAGACATGAAAGTAAGAGTCAGTGCACATACAAAAGATAATTAGAATACTTTTGATGGAAAAAGAAAGACGTGGCCATTACTTGAAAAAACATGAGCATTTATTATATGCCATTTTTAGGACACCATCCCACAGCTTCTGAAAAAAGCTAGCAGATAGATGTTAGATGAAAAATGTAGTGTGCCTACATATACGCACGTAAACGTATACGTACATACATGTACATATATGTGTGTATATATACACATATCTTTACATCTACATGTGTGTATATACTTGTGTGTATACACTCACAAACACACATATGTACACATACATGCGCAGGAAGTAAAGGTACTTCATGCTGATGTGGAACAGTGGGAACTTTCATGCTCGTCTACAACTGATCATACAACTGACACCGCGAGCTCCAAGGTGGCCAAGCAAGTCAAGCAATGATGCTCCTCCCTGGAACGTGTGGGAAGTTTGCTAATGCAGCACCTACCTCTGCAGAGGAGGAGATTTGATCTTATCAGATCAGGTTTATCCACCTAACCGATCTTCTCAGTCTCCTTCAGAATTATGTTATTCCCCTCCCCAAACAGAGTTTACAAAGGTGCATCATCAATACCAGGATGTTAAGGGCAAGCTTCAGACATCCTATCACACTGACTTTGCCACTCCTAGGCTCTGCGGCCCTGCAGTACCATACCGCATCCTGCATCCAACTGCGCTGTCTTGTCACACATCAACACTGACAGAGCTACTTGTAACAGGCTTTGATCTGCCCAATGCCACCTATAGGCATTTCAACCTCTTCTAAAAATAGTACAGAAGAAGAGTACACACCAGTAAGTGCTACTAGAGGTTATCATCTCATTATAAGATCTCACAGTGCACTTAGATTCACTTAAGATGACAAAAGTTATCACATGCAGCTACCACCGTTTAGCACTCCTCAAGGCCAACACACACCTCCTATATTCTTCTGGAGGTGGTAAGCAAAATGTTATATTTTTAATTTGAAGACTGCTCCATGAGTGAGCTACCAACATCAACAGACAAATACTACAAAGGGTTTCATCATTTCCAGACAGATAACTGGGGTTCTCTCTTGGAAACCTCCAGACCCACCCACCAGATAACATTCTGTCATTAACCTGAAGTTCAAAGAAATCACTTATGCAATGATCATCGGAAAGCAGTAATCCCTGGAAGGTAATTTGCTGCCTCTTGCTAGAGAAGTACTAGAGATGACATTTCTCCTTTTTATTTAATATTTGCAAGTAGCATCTGAGCACGTTGTTCTCCTCTCTCAATTTTTTTATTTCATGTAATCAGACAAACCAAGGCTTTGAAGTTTTCCTGGTTTGTGCGCTACCTGCATCAAAACCTGAGTGAAGTCAGCGGGTGAAACGCCCACACAGCACCTTTGCTATACGGGCCACAGTTTGGGAATTTTGTGAGAAAGCTTATCCACACAGTTGAACTAATCATCAGACAGAGTAACCTGACACAGCTGCAGGATGTTTTCACCTGATTCACCATCTCTCTCCTCTGAACATCTGAAACTCCATATATCAGTAGGCCACATGTACTGCTATGCTTGCAAGGCAAATCCCAGACCGATGTGCAAAAGTACCATTTATTAACACAAGTAGTGGCCACTGCTGAAGCGCTAGCCAGAAACTGAACTACTGTTGATTAACAACCCCACGGCCTACACTGCTCTTTCACAGCACACAGGAAAGAGCTAACAACAGCATTGAGTCCATCGCAGTGACTGCCTGCCTGGCAGAGATGCCAACAACCACCCAGAGAACTGAATGAAAGGAGTAGTAAGGATTTAGCAAGAGAGAAGACTGCAAAATTGTATCCCTTTCAGACGCGGCATTTGATACCGTCCGTTCCTATGGCAGCACACAATGAGCCTTTCAACCTCCTCACTGCGGCTTATGCTATAAAACTTCAACAGGCACCATTACACTCGCTGCTTCAGCGTGTACCAGATCTTTAGTTTAGGAATTGCATACCTAGAAGAAGGCCTGTCAGAGCAGTGACTAGCTCTAGAACTAGGACGTTCAGGCTCAGAATACCGATAGCTCCCAGGCTCCATATAAGCACTGCTGGTGCTATCGTAGTGTCTGTACCGTGGGTCATACTGTCCGTAGCTATCCTCCTAGAAAAGAGATTGACATGTAAGGTAAGAGGCTTCCCACCTCCAAGAATAAACCTTTAAAAACAAACAAATCACCATACACACCACCACTGTGATACCTGATGAGAGGCAGATCAATAGACTACAGTATAGCTTTCAATACCTGTTGTGACAAGCTATAGTCAAGCCTATTAATATCCTAAACTTAAGAAAAAAGCATTACATCAGGACTAAAGGCAGTTCAACCGCTATGCTGGCCACTCTGCTAAACTGTCAATAATTTAGGCAGCAGATGTGAACTAAATCTGAACACCTGGGCAGCTAAGACAGCTGTAGCTGCCAACTTTTTCCAAAGAACCAAATAAACTGCTGTCAGCTGACATCTGTGACAACTGGAATTGGTATTAACAACTACTTTAAGTTTTTATAAACTTAGGTTACATAGTTTTGTTACTGCTATCTGGATTTTCCCTACAATTAAATACTTAACACGAATGCTATGCTGAATGTCAATTACGACAACTGTTTAAACACATAATTCAAAGATGAAAATTACTAATACATACTGAGGGGAGGAAGGGAAAAATAAAAACTTACCATGTAATAAAGATGAGCTGCTGTTCTGGGGTCTGGAGGAGGATAAGGTGGTGGATATGGAGGCTGGTAAGCATCGTACGGATGTCTGTAGTAGTAGTAAGGGTTCTGGGGTGGACCAAAGGCATCCTGAGGAGTCTGAGGCAGGGGTGGACGCTGCAGGTCTTGTTGCACGTTTGGCATGACAGACTGACTGGTGGTGGTAGAAGGGGCTGTGGAAGCTGGAGCACCCGACGGCTGTCCAGACACCGGTTGCTTATCAGGACTCATCTGATCGTACCTTGTCAGCTGTGCTGAACTTGCCTCTTGGGGGCCCGCGGCTTGAGGATGGTTACTCAGCACCTGGTTCTCACACTGCTGTGATGTCGGCATGGCTTTAGTCCCTGCGGCAATCTGGTAGTTTGAAGGAACTGAGGACTGCCCCGATGTTAGTTGCTGCATTTGAGCTGCTTGCATTTGTGGTTGAGCTGGCAATGCTCCTTGTACAGCTCTGTCTGATACAGCCTGATGCTGTACATCTTTTGTCACCTGTTGATAGAAACGTTGTTTGTCATGCAGCTCAGGACCCACCTGACCAGCACTACCAGCTGACTGTTGGGCATATACTGGATCACCAGAAAGTGACTGATTATGCACCTGTACAGAATTACTTGCGCTGCTTTTCTCCAACGTCCGTGATACCGTGAAGTCGAGTGCTCCAGCAGCTTCTTCTTTGCTATTTGGATGATTTGCAGAATTATTAGCCTGTACTACAGGATTAACAGGGGGGGCTAGTGTGCTTGCACTTCCACTGGGGAGATTAGTCCCAGGAGAAACGGATGAGTTAGACCCTGGCTTGCTAGCCAATTCAGGAACAAAGCCTTCCATATTAACATTCTTTTGCCCTTCTGGAGCCAAATTAAGTGGAGTTTTCATAAGCAAGTTTGCAGGCTGATTAGAAGCAGTATCAGAGGAATTAACAGGGCTTTGTAATACATTATGTTTTAACAGATTAGTATTTGGAAGTGCATTAACTAATATAGATCCAACTTGCATCACAGGTAATGGCACATTTTCCCCAGAAATGGTCCCACCAGCATGTGAAGTTTGGGGACCCACTGCAGGCTTGTCCCCAACCCCAGAGTCCTTCGTTGGCTGATTGTTTTCATTGCTGCTTAGCTGATTAGATAGAGAAATAGAAAAATTAATTGGCTGAGCCAAGTTATAGCTTTGATTAGGCTGAGCAATCAGGATAGGCTGATTTTGCAAAGACTCTGTAGGTGGAGAAGACAACAAACTTGCATAACCAGAACTTGCCTGAGACTGAAGTGCCTCCTCTTCTCCCATTTTGGGAGGATTCTCAAGATTTTCAGAAGATATATTTCCATCCTGGGAAAGCTGCACAGCAATAGTCCCTGGTTTACTTGGCTGCTGATTAGACAGGCCTTCTTCTGGTGGCTGAATAACTTCTACAGTTTGTTTGGCAGGTACGTACACTGCAGGAGCAGCAGGGGCTAGAAGAACATTTCCCCCAAAATTAGGTAACTCATTATGAGCCCACAAAGTTGTCGCTGGGCTATCGCACTTCTTAACTGCTCCCTGAGCTCTTGTTGAGGACCTTCTCTCAGATACCGATTGTATGTTTTCCACAACAGATCCAGAGTGCAACATATTTCCAGTTTCACCAGTGACTGCAAGAGGCACTGGGTGTACCTGAGGCATGAAAATAGTTTCCAGGTTATCTGGTGGCTGTTCAAGGTTGCCTGGGGATGCAGCCGGCGCAGCTGTATTCTTCTTTATATTCTTTTGGTTTGAGTGGTTCTCTCTTAATTCAACCACCATCTTTGCTTGGTCAATCTCTGCAGGTTTTATACCAACTCCATGGGACCTCACAGGTTCAAAAGAACTATTTGCACTTGTCTGAAATACTCCTGTAGGCTTAGGAGGACTTGGAGTTGGAGGCTGGGATAGATTACCATGGTAGCTCTTGCCCAGGTTTAGGTCACTTGAATCACCTCCCAGAGGAGAGGAGTCAATCTGTTTGAAGAAGCTGGCAGAAGATTCTTCATCAGGCTTCCCACTTTCTTGCTGAATAAACGTACCAACTTGCTCTTGAGGTCTTGCTAAGCTCGAAGCGCTTCTATGGCTAATGTTGCTATAGTTTGAAGATACACTATCTGGTCGGACAGGATGAGGTAATGAATCGGGTGCCTCCAAATTTGGTCCTCCTTCAGCATGGCTCACAACAGCATTCTTCGGAAGCATCTGACCTGGAAAGGATCCATATCTGTACAAATCAGGACCAGCGGCAGGGGCTGAAGCACCGATGTTCTGTGGTTCGCTTGGCAGCACTTCCTGATTCTGAATGCACTCCAGGTTCTCAACATTTTCATACTGTGACCCACCATTCCCAGACGCGTCCCCTATACGTGCCTTATCATCACTAACAAACATAGAGTGCTTAGCGGCCTGTGTCTCCTGCTGACTTAGGATTTTAGGGAAGTACTGGACATCCATTCCTTTTTGTACCATCTCATTGGCTGAACCTGTACCAGTCTGCGCCTGAGAGAGAACATTAGTTGGAACCCGCTGAGAGTGCGTTGGCTGGTGATACAAGGATGCTGAATTTGGCTGACAAGCATCAAACTCTGTTTTCTCAACTATGTAATTTTTTTCAGATGAAAGTATTTCTTCATTTTCTGCCTCATCCCCTTTGAAAAACATGGAGAGAGTTCCGGAATCTTGATCTATGGGAATACGTCTATTTGATGTTTCAGACATATCTGGAGCCTGGTTTTGGGCGTTATTTTCCTGAGCTGTGGGAATGACAAAACTGAAGTCTTGCAATGGTGGCTGTGGGTAAAACTGTTCCTGGTACGGTTGACTTAACCAAGCGTTAGTCGTTTCTGTGTTCTGCCTAAACGTATTTCCAGGCTGGATGCTGTTCACATGATGACTGCTATTTGCAGAGCCGTTTTTCCCATTCTTTTCACAACCAACAGATAAAGGCGCTTGCATGATATTTTGTGGAATACCTTGGTGTACAGGACCCTGCTGTAAATTCGTCTGTGGAGGAGGATGAGAAGTGCTAACAGGAGACTGAGAAATGTTATGAACATCAATCTGAGAAGACGGCTCAGGACAGGGCATAAAATTTCGAACTGGAGACTGCAGGTTACCTTGAACAGGCCTCCACTGAGACACAGGCTGCTGAGGAGGTGGAGGGAAGAGTGATGTTGCATTGGGTCCTGAAGGAACATCGTTTGGATCTCTACTAACATCTTGTCTACCTCCAGGTTTGTTTGACAGAGACACCATTCCAGGATGCATGCTGAAAGAATTTTCAACTGCTGCTCCTGTATTATAATGCAAAGGTACTGCAGGCCCATGGAGTCCAAGATCTGCATTTGGATGCACTTCCATAGTACTATTTATAACATATCCTGGGGACGGCGAAGGAATTGGAGCATTAGAAAACGTACTGGTATTTATTCCTGCTTGAGACACAGGAGCTGATAAAGACGTAGGTGGTCCGTGAGGATTGTCCCCTACACATGACGGTGAAGTATGCATAACAGCTGGCTGCGGAAACACCGCTGGGGAAGAACTTTGCATAACCAATGCATTTCCCTTGGACAGATTATCTAAAGGGGAACTCTGTGGAGTTTGTCTGCCATATGCAAAAGGGTCTGTCACAGGCTGCACTGGGGCAGCTGTTGCATTTGCTCGTTTACTGAGCGAGCTGCTTCTCCAGTACATGTTCCGAGCGATGCCTGCAGGAGGTGGAGCTGCCGCTCCTGCTGGAACAGTCTGTGGAGGCTGCTGCATGATGGCCTTCTAGCAGGGTCGGATGCTAGATGACAAACTAGTAGTGGATGCTGTAGACAGATTCCTTCTTCCACCCTGTTAAGGCAAAACAGATGACAAGTGAGCCTCCTTTCTCATAAAACATGCAGCACGTAAGCAATTTTCATTTTAGAAACAAAATTACTCAAAGAACTTGAAGTGGAAAATATCGCTCCTTCCTCCAGACTGTGTAAGAAATTTACACATAACATTGTATTTCTAAATCCAAGTCCAGTATTAACCAAGTTTAATGCTGGGTGGTAACAACACACTTCATTTAACAACCATATTAACAAATAGCTCCAAGTAAGAGCAATTAAACACAGTTCAGTCCCTTATAAATGCTAAAATCTCAGACTGTTAAAGCATCAATGGTATTATTCTGTTACATTTCCCCAAATTTGTTTTAAGCAGAAATATGCATCATAGACAAGACACAGCATCAGTCAACCTACAACACAAGCTGCAAGCACTATGGCAAGCTCAATGTAATTATAAAGAGTTGAGAAATTATTATCTAACTCTCATTCTGTTAGAGATGATCTTCAGCTCTTTTGCACTGCTGCTCAGTGTGTATGGACCTTTTTACAGGTAAGATGAGAAGCAAGCATCTCAAGAAAGAATTCATCAGATATTACTCTCCACAACAGAACACAGTCCACTTTGTTTTAATAAAGAAAATATTGCCTAGGACAGCAGTGTTATGTTGAGAAAGGCAACTGCGTTTTCATCACAAATATTCTCTCTTCTAGATGAATGCTGCATAATAGCAGAACTGCATTTAAGAATATAAAAGACAATCAACTCTCCCCACGTATTAATTAATCAATGTTCTCGCTTTAACAGTAGCAGGACTTTGGCATGGTATCAGAGTTATAACTATATTTCAGGGTGGAAAGACAGGCACAGAAGTGTTCCAACTCTGCCTGCAAGAACTCCAATCCAGTTAGGAATTTGGTACACAGGAAGTTCAGTAAACTAAGCAGGAACATGTAGTTTTCAATTTTATCACCCCTTAACAACCTGGGGAGGACAGAAGCCAACAAAACTAGAGTTTTTCTTCAGTAATTATCCAGTTCGGCTCAGTGAAGCTTTAGCAACACGTGATAGTTTTGTTTTCTAACAGTACATAATAAATATGGCTTATATCATGTAGAGTGAAGTACCCACAGCAATTGTTTTATACCAGATGCACTTCTCTTTATAGAAGACAGATATATGGTTTTGGTTTTGTTTTTCTTTTTTTCTTTTTTTTTTTTTTAAGAGATTCAGCATCTTGTTGGTAAGAGTAATAAAGTGAGAGCCAGGAAAGTCAGATGTTTGTGATCAAGCCAAAATTTTAATAGCTACAGAGAAGTTCAAATGGAAAATGCTTCTGGTTAATAAAAAAATACATATCGAGTGGACACTGTGTAACTACATGTATTTCATAAAGATTTATAACTGAAAAATTACAATAAAAAGCACACTGACCAGTACTACATCATGATCTCTACAGACTTTATTGGACATCAGTACAACTTAGCCTAGGGAAAAATCTCTTCTACTCATCACTGCAGAATCCAACAGTCCTATGTATAATCCAGGTCCCTCTTTCAGAGGGCCTGAATTACCAGTCAACAGAGACAGTGTTTCTCAATTTCTCCCCCGTATCCATACATTTCACAGCCGCACTGTAAGCCAAGACTTCATGATTTTGTTAAAATCTGTGTTTTGTTAAAATGGGAAAGACAACCAGAAACTGACTTCAAGAGAAAAGCATTAAGTAGGAAGCTTCATTAGTTTCATGCATTATTTGCATTTGTCCTCAACATTCTTTTCAAACACCACTGCCTGTTGAATTCCTATCAAGGAAAACCTACAAAAATGTTTTAGTGCTTCGCGATCTTTTCTCCTGCTACGATATGGAGGTGAAGGTTTTCCAGCTGGCCATGTTTACTGCCAACCACATTACCAGGAAACCCTGCCTAAACACCCACCTCAGTTTCCACATGGTTAAGAAAACCCAGGCTGTTCTGGACATCCCCATTTATTTTTCATCATGTTCTTTACTGTACTAACCTAACTGCAAGAACTTCTCCCTCCCCTCCAAATAAACTCATGTTTTTGTGCAATGTACTGCAAAGTGGGGAGGAAAAAGAACTAATTAAGACATCTGCAGAGACAGTTTCCTCTTGGAAAGCACTAACTTAACCGAACACAATGTTGATATCTCCCTAGCGGTTCTGGTTTTAATAGAAAAGTTATTTCTGAACCACAGTTGAACAGCAAAGACAACCGTTTTTACAACTTAAATACCCACTTCCCAATTTCTAACGTGGTTTTCACTCCTTACAGTGTCCTATCAGACTTACACAAAGAAAAAAATTCTAATACTTAACCATTTTTGTAACAACCAGTACCAGTAATTAGCTAATTAAAATAAGTCTAGAGTTCTACTTTAAAGAGCTGGCTTGCCATTCCTATAACAAGATCTCTAATGTTCATTTACATTACAGAAGTTCAATACGAGGGTATCAGATTCCTTACAGAAGGAAAGTTAATATTAACAGACTGCACACAGTAGTAAAAGCATGCAAGATTTGAAGAATTAAGTCCAAATAAAAGGAACATGCCCGTGTCAGGCAATTTAAACAGAAGATATCAGCTCGGTGATACTGACCCTCCCTGCCCGCAATCCAGTACTAACAGAAATGCTGATTTTAAGAAATTTATAAATGAGAAATAACTATGTTAAGAGCAAACCATCTCTGATTTACCTAGTTTGGAAATTCTTAACTTTCAGCAGGTTTATTAATAGATAATGCAAGGCAGCCTGCTAAACATTAGTCATCAGAAAGTACAATTGCAGAAGCTGTTTCCAGACATGCCAAGAAAACATTACGGGGAGGGGGGAAGAAGATTAAACCACCCTCTAGACAAGGCCATTAATAAGTTTCACCTGATGAGGTCTCCACCGTGATCAGTTTTAAACTCCTCTGTGAAAGTTTATCTGCATGAAGGAATAATTTATTTGGGGGGCATTAATTTAATCCTATCTCCAGAGGACGTAAGATAAATAAATTACTCTTACAAGAATAAGTATGCCCACAATGCAGGTTACAGAGTACTAATGTTAATTCTCATGTGTGCCTGTATATAAAGATACACCTACGTGTTTGCACACACACGTGCACAACAATAAATGACACATTCACATACACAGATTTCTAACAACAAGAACAAAATCAATAAAAAAAACCCCGCTGCAATCCCAAAGGCAAGAGTAGCTGTAAAGTGAGATTTGCAGCTTTAAAACCAGTGCCTGGAACACTAGCTTTTCATGGGGTTTTTTTGCTATGTAGACAGCTGCACATCTGCACGCATGTGGATGACACTCGGACTGAACACATTCTATGTCTTAAGTACTGCTGATAGCTTCCTACAGACTTCCTCATAAACGGCAACCATAGCTACACATGTTATTCAGCGAAAAGAGCTCTTTGGGAATCAAAAGCACAGAGCTCAATATGATTCATGGACAGCAGCAGCATAAAACACTCCCGTTTGCTTTATAACAGGGGCTGAGTACCAGTCCCTCGCCCCAGCAGGTCCTGGACACTTTCATGCAACTGTACTACTGAGTCAGCACCAGTTGCTACTCCAATAAAGCGCAGACCTATGACACTTGACAAGTCGAAAACACAACCCGGAGTCGCCAGAAGAATTGTGTCTCGCTAAAGGGAATACACGGCACGGAACGTCAGGCGATCCTCCGGCTGCAGGACGGCCTGCTCTCCCCGCCGCCCCCCAGGAGGTACCACCCGGATCCCCTGCGGCGTGGGCACGGTCCCACCGCGGCACTGGAGCGGCCCAGAATAACCCAAGCCCCGCAGGAAACTCGCCCCGGCAGCGTTTCACCGCCTCGCCACCCCTTACAGCACCACAACCTGCCCCAAACGGGACCGGGGGCCGAGCCCGGGGACCGCCACCGACCCGTCGCCTCCCGGCGCTGCGACAGCCCCCGGCTGCCGCCGCCCTGAGGCCCACCCGCGCCCGCCGCCACTGGGTAGCTCCGGCCGCCCTGAGGGGGCACCGGCCGCCGCCAGCCCCGGGGCCCGCACCTCAGGGCCCTGCGCTCCTCACGCAGCTCCGCCTGGGACCCCCGGCCCTCGGGGACCCCCGGCTCTCCGGCTGCCCCCGGCCCGGCCCCGCCCCGCCGTACCTGGCCGTCCCCCTTCACGGAGGCCCCTCAGCAGCGGGCGCCGCCCCCCCTCACGGCTGCAGCACCAACCCCCTCCGCCGCCGCCATCTTGGAACATCCGGCTCAGAGTTCCCCCGCCGCTGCCGTCGACGTGTCACGCCGCGTCGCGCGATGACGCCACAAGCGCGCGCAGAGCCCGGCGCTGCGCGCGCTTGTTTGTGTTTTTCTGCCGGCCGGCTCCCCCCGCCCTTCCGCCTTCCCTTAAAGGGAAAAGGCAGAAGTGTCGGAGGGGAAAAAACACCCCAATCATTAAGGGCGGAAGTGGCTTCGGCAGCGACCGCGTCGCAGCGCCGTGGCGCAGGCGCAGTGCGGGCTCGCGCGGGCGAGCCCCGAGTTGCGAGCGGAGCTAAACCCAGTGGGCGGCCCGTCACGAGCAGGTTCCCCAGGGCTCAGGGTTGGGGCCGGGCTTGTTTAATGGCTTTATCAATGATCTGGATGAGGGGATCGAGTGCGCCCTCAGTGAGTTTGCAGATGACACTAAATTGGGCAGGATCGATCGATCTGCTCGAGGGCAGGAAGGCTCTGCAGAGGGACCTGGACAGGCTGGACTGATGGGCTGGGGTCAATTGCATGAGGTTTAACAAGGCCAAGTGCCGGGTCCTGTCCTTGGGTCACACCGACCCCAGGCAGCGCCCCAGGCCTGGGGCAGAGGGGCTGGGAAGTGCCCGGCGGAGAAGGCCCTGGGGGTGCTGGCTGACAGCCGGCTGGGCATGAGCCAGCAGTGCCCAGGTGGCCAAGGAGGCCACCAGCCCCCGGGCTTGTGTCAGCACTGGTGTGGCCAGCAGGAGCCGGGCAGGGATGGGGCCCCTGTGCTCGGCACTGGGGAGGCCCCACCTCGAGTGCTGGGCTCAGGGTTGGGCCCCTCGGGACAAGGAGGCCCTTGAGGGGCTGGAGCGTGTCCAGAGAAGGGCAGCGGGGCTGGGGCAGGGTCTGGAGCACAAGTGTGCTGGGGGGCGGCTGGGGGAGCTGGGGGGGGTTAGCCTGGAGAAGGGGGGGGCTGAGGGGAGCCCTTCTCGCTCTCTGCAGCTGCCTGAGAGGGGCTGGAGTGAGGGGGGGGTTGGTCTCTGCTCCCAAGTCACTAGCGATAGTGTTGTAAGGGGCCTCTGACAAGAATTCGTTCAAGGACATAATCTTTGCAAGTGTGATCGGGAACATCCTGGAGGGATGCAAACAACCTAGCAGCAGGCGCCAGTGAAACTGAGGCAAAAGGAACTAAGGACATCTCCATCTAGATAAGAGTCAGAACACCAGTTGAAACCAGCACACCTTGCAACACACTGTGATGAGATTACCTGATGGGCCAACTCTTGACCATATGTGGAAGAAGGATTCAGAGTTCATGGAAAGGACACAAAAACACCCCTTCAACAGACCACTAGGGACCATCAGGGACCACCTGATACCTCTTCAGGGGTTCCTAAAGGGCTTAAAATGCACGGGTAATTAAGATGCAAGTATTAGAATTAGTTCCAGGAAATCTAATGCATATGTATATAACTGAGCAATATAAGCTTTGTCTATCGCAACTTGCAGGGCACACGCTAGGAGGAATTATCCCCCATGCATCTGGCACCATAATAAAGAATGCCTACTTCTTAATGCTACATTGGTATTAAGAAGTTTTATTCCCAGTTTCGGTGACAATAGAACGAGAGGAAATGGCCTCAAGCTGTGTCAGGGGAAGTTTTGATTGGAGATTAGGAAAAATGTCTGTACTGCACGAGTAGTCAGGCCCTGGCACAGGCTGCCCAGAGAGGTGGGGGAGTCACCATCCCTGGGGGTGTTCAAAAAACGTGCAGGCGTGACACCTGGGGACATGGTTTAGGAGCCCTGGGGGTGTTGGGGTGGCGGGTGGACGTGATGGCCTTAGAGGTCTCTTCCACCCTCCATGATTCTGTGAGTCTATGGCTCGGGAGTCGCCGGTTCGAGCCCCGGCCGGGGCACGGCGGGTCCCTGCGCGCCCCTGGGCCGGTGTGACACGGCCGTCTGTCCGCCCGGCGGGGCCGCGGTGTGCCGAGGGGAGCCCTGTCCTCCCCGAGGGGACCCCCCCGCTCCCGGAGGCGAGCCGCGCTGCCGGGCCCCGCCCGCCATGGGCCGCGGCTCGGCGGGGCGCGGCCCCGGGGGTGCCGGTCCCCTGAGGCGGCCGCCGAGCCCAGCGGGACCCGGCCCGGCCCAGCGCCCACCGGGGGCTCCCGAGGCCTCGGGCTCACCGGGGCCGGTGCAGTGGCGAAGGCGGCCGCCAGGGCGGGACAGAGGACCGCCGGGCCCGGCCGCGGCCTGAGCCGCGCCTGTCGGGGCGGGAGAGGGGCCGGGGGGCACCGGGGGGGCAGGGGGCTGCCCGGGGTCCCTAAAGCTGAGAACGAGACAAACGGGGGTGTTTTGTCTTGAGGAAGAGGCAAATGTAAGAAACCGCTCCTTGCTGCAACGCGAGGTCCCCGTCCCGCAGGTCCGGGGGGTTTAATCGTGCAAAAACCCCGCTAATCGTGCAAGCCCTTGGAAGGCGGGCGGACAAGTGTCCCAAAGCTGCAGCGTAGCGGGTGCCGGGGTTCAGCCCTGCTGCGCACAGCCCTCCCTGGGATGCGTTAACCGAAAGCCTTATAAAAGCGCTTTCCCAGAGAAGCATATGTTTGCTTGGCTTATTTTTTAGACAAGGGTGTAGCATGATATCAGTTACGTACAAGTCTAAAGATTTTAATCCACTCCGCTCTGCGTCCTAGCTCTGCATCTAGGGTCTATTTCATGCAAACACAAAGCTTTTAAGGGGGGGAAGTCCCTGTTCAAACGCATCTCCTTTACAGGCAGCGGCCACTGTGCCCATATCGTCACACTCTGCACCCAACAAAAAGCCTTGGAGGGGAAAATACAAACGACCTAAACAAACGTCTTAATCAAGGGTCATTATCAGCATAAGAGCGGTTTCTGCACGCTTGATCATTAAAGCAGGGTAATATCCTCAAAGCCCAGTCCAAGCAGGGGAATCAGCACTTTGATGCTGTTGTGGGAACCAGAGGCAGTGCCGTGATTTTTAAAGTGTCTTTCACCTCCCTCTTCTGTAGGAACGTTCTTAATAAACCAGCATGTCAAATACGTCCCCTATGCAAGCATGACTTGCAGAGAAAGCCCTGGTCCTTCCTTGATACTTCCCCCAACAGGTGTAGTCTGAGGAAACATGATTTTTCATTAGCCTGATTGGCTTTTTAAAAATACATATGTATTCTGTAAATACCATCAACAGCTTACACCTGTACCTATAGCTATATATTTACATTACATATCTAACCCTCTTGCGCTCCTAGACACATACGTACACAATGCGAACGCTAATGATGGGCTCTCACCTTTGCTGTTCTCCTGATGAGTAGGCGAGTCTAAAGAATTGTCACATTAAGACATTCGATCCCTTTTTACCCTGAAGCCTTCTAACTGATTTGCTGTGCTCAGCAGATGCAGCCAGTTCAGGACTTGAGAGTGACCCATTACAAATAAAAAGGCTTGCTGGTGGGAAGAGGGCAGCCTGCGTCCTCTCCTGCTTCATCGGCTTACCTGAGGTACAACACAAACGATACCAGCCTTTTCCTATTAAAGTCTGATAATTGATTCAGCTTTCAGGTTGCAGGCAACCAGAAACACAGCCCTGCCCCAGGAGCTAGCTATTAAAAGGATCATTCTCCGAGTTTAGAAACAGGGAAAATGGCTAAAGGAGAGTTTTTCTTATGAGTGTCGGTGTTCTCTATCAGGTTAACCAACTTGGACAAGCTGAGCTTTATTTATTTACTCATTTAGTTGCTGTGATTATTCAAACCACCCCACACATTAACCCGTGTGTAATTCGAGAGAGGCTACACCTTAGCTGAATTTGGCTCCTTTTGTACATTCTTAAGGGGGTGATTTGAGCTGCAGTAAGAATTCGGCAACCAGGGTTCAAGCAGCTGTTAGCAACTTTCTGAGCAAACACCAATAGCCTGGAGGTAAAAGCAATACAGAGTAGCAATTTCTAAATGTCCCATCTAATTGAGCAGGAATAATGAAAACAAAGAATTAAAAAAACCCAAGCCCTCCAGCATGTAAACAAATCGTTCAGATGCACCCATTCCTCATAGCATCAACATACTTGCCATCAGAATAGCTCCGTGTTAATTTTGTTTTACACAAACACTTCTGAACCCTTCCCTTGGCATGGGATGTAATTTTAGTGCTTCTCAGCCTTCTTCACCTGGAATGCTTAAAACAACTCTGCTTGCCATGACCCAGTCGTTCCTCGGCATCTTCTGTTGACGTGAGAGCTTGAAATTCAGCTCCCAGCATCTTTACCTATGTGGAGTAACGATGAGCTTGTGGTTAACAACGTGTGTTGGTGGGAGGGGATTGGGGGAAGGCAAATCCTTTGGATAGAGAGTGGCTGGGAAAGTCCTAAGCGCAGAGGGAGGGTTTGCAACTGGGGCCATTTCTTATTTATCTGGATCCCAGCTGGGGATCTGTGACCCCCACGATCATCTCCTTTACCCACTCAGGAAAGCAGGAATGAGGGACTGGCAGGAGTTTGTGGGTCACCAGACGTCTTCATAAATCTAAGAGTCCTCAGGGGCTAAAGGCTTAAAAATTAAACTGTGTCCTTACTTCTCTACTGCTTAGAAAACCTTTTCTGACTTCTAGTTTGAATTACCCTGTAGCCCATTTATTTGTATCTATTCAGACTTCTTTGGTTTGCCTCTTTCCCTGCTATTTAGCCCCCTCTTTCTTCGTTCTGTCCCTCTGACCCATCCTCATGGAAAATGCCGTGCTTTGCAGCCCCTCACATCTTAAATGAGCCACATGTGTTTCATTGCCTCTTGCGATGTCATGTTGTTTTGCACATCCTCGTAACGCCTTTTTTTTTTTTTTAATCTGTTCCAGGCCAAATTCCTGCCTTGACCACGAGTGACCGGAGCGTTGCACACTCCACCAGATAGGAGATAGTCGTACTAACGCCTCAGGTTGGCATGAGCACCCCCAGTCTCACTGGCAGCACGGAGGCGTGCCATGCTTGCAGCCAGCCACGGGCACGAGCGCTGGGACGTGTACGTGTGGGAGAAGCCTGGAAGGATGGGCTGCGTGGGAACATGGCCGGATGTTCCCAGATGTGATTCATGGACAGCACATGTGCGAATCGCGGTGAAGGCAGACACACTTCATCTAGCGTATCCCAGATGGGATGCAGCGAGACACAACTGGGGGGAAGAGCACGTCTCAGGAAGCCCATCTCCAGGGTGTCCCTTGGGGTAATGAGATCCTCACTGGTGAACCACATTTTGCAGTGTGACGAGGGATCTGTTCTCAGCTAAAACACCCCTTTCCACAGAGTTTGCAGGGAGCGCACACTGGCACATCGCTTCCCTGACCTCTGAAGGCGCTGCGTTTCACTGCTGCTGGGTGGCACATAAAATGCCACTGCTGCAGCACCAGCTTCTGACCAGGTGTACAGCAAATGTCTGGCAGCCCCGAATCTGTCTGGGGCTGGATGCCGGCTACATGTACACACATGCCCACTCCCTCCCTGGCCACGGAGTGGAAAATACCAGCATTCCAGGAGTTACCAGGCTTATCTGATTTGGGAGGAGGTCCACGGCTCGACTATTTATAGCCAGTTATTTGGGGACTTTGCAGCTGCATTTGGACTATAGAGTCCCTGTGGGGAAGAGAAAGCATTAAATTAAATTACCATAAAAATTTTGAGTGCAGGAAGGACAGCAAAGGTTCCTGCGCGGTGTTTGTGCCCAGGCTGGCATCAGCGAAACTTTCCCTTGGGTGCTGCTGGCCCTCGTTGTCGTCGTCGGATGGCTTCCCAGCTCCTATCTGTGCGAGCCACCACATCTGAGAGCCCAGCCATATGCTCAGCGCTGTGTGTGAAGTAGGAAGCACTCTGCATAACTCTTAACACCACTCGTGGAGGGCTCTGTTTCCATAGGCACTATGTAATGAAAAGCACGTGGCCATTTTCTACCCTCGGCCGCCTCATCAGCCAGAGAATGCTCCTAAAAAACTGATCAGAAAGCAAAGTTTTAAAGTGACAGAATACAGTACTTTGAACAGGCGAGTGACGTTCTTTAAAACAACTTTTCAGTGTTTCCCCTTTTAGGTCCCGACCGAACGGCAGAGGCCTGAGAGGACATCAGAGCACCCACGGCACAGGTCAAGGGCCACCTGGGCAGAGCCCCTCCTGCCTTGCTCAAACCAGACGTCTCAAGTCGGTGAGAGTTTTGCACAAGTTAAGGAGAAAGTTCCGTTGTCCAAAGCCCTGCTCTGAGCTTTAACACGGCGAACAAGGCGTTAGGAACGTGCCGGCGCTTTGCGCCGAGAGGCAGCCCTGCAGTACTGAAAGACAGCGGGTATCAAACCCAGATTTCAACCAAGCCGTAACAAAAACACTAAGTTCCAGTTTTAGTAAAATCTAGATGCCCAGAAGCATCATTTATTGCAAATCAGTTAACCAAAAAAAATACATCATTTTTGCAAACTACAACTTTGCATGTAGATAACTTTATTACAGAAGATATCTTTTCTTAATCTACACTCTAGTTTATAAAACATAGGAAGATTCAACACCACGTGATGTTTTTATCACTCATATTAAGCATGTCACAAGTACAATGGCCTGAAATGTTAACTACGATGAGTGCTCAGCAAGGTGCTGTGCCTTAAGAAATATCCATTTTATTTGGTGTTCTAATAAAAAGAAACGAGGAAAAGAAACCCTTTTCTTAGGTTTTCTTAGCTGCTCTCTATTTGCCTGTCCAATACACGTATCTAGGCTTAGGGTGTCTGCTTGCCTTTGCATCTGAGTGAGTGATATTCCAACACCTCTATAAGGTGATATATTTATGATATATTTAAGACTTGCTCATTTAGATTTTTGAAACAAAATCCACCTTTTCTTAAAAAAAAACATATTTACAAACATTAAATCTGCCACAGGCTTATACTATATTTTACATGATACACAGAAAGAGTGTACATCAATATAAAAAAAGATGCATCACTCCAGACTAACAGAACAAAATGTTAACGTTTCACAGCACGGACTCAGCTGTGCTGTCCTTCGCCCTCCTGTTCAGCCAGTCCAGCATCCCACCACACCCGGCAGCGCCTTCCACTGAGCACCCAGCAAAGGCGCTGCCAGAGGAGCTGGAGACGGGCGAGCACTTGGTGGTGGCAGTGTTATAATGCTTTGTAATCTCACTCAGGTTGTCTGCATTAATAGACACGCCTTCTTTAAAATAGGCAGGCCATCCTTAAAATAAGGATGTGGTTTACAAGTTTATATTGGCATTTATTTCTTCAACAGTTACTCAAATGCAAACATGAAAACAAAAAACAGTAAAGATAAATTCAAAGTAAAATTAAGTCTCTTTTGTGTATAAACTCCACAGTTATGGGTTTGGTATATACTCCATAGTTATGGGCTTGCTCTCTTAAAAGTTTGGCGAATATAATTCTTTTTGGTGGGGGACAGTATTCATGTTTTGTAGTTGTTTTTTTTTTAGCTTAGAACCTGTTCTTACAGGTCTATAATCCTGATTTTTTTTAAACCATAAAAATCATTTAAATAGATATATTTTTATATATATAAAAACAAGAGAGAACAAAAATTTCTATTATCAAGGCAAATGTGCAACTATATAATACTGAAATTTAAACAAAGATTCATAACTGGTACCATAAAATGTCCTCTCAGATATAATAGCAAAGGAAACATTTTAAAGTACATTTTAAAAACCTGTCCATACTTTTTTTCCCCCCCTCCCTAAGGAGTGGTATTTTTAGTCAATTTTTCCTCCCATTTTCTTTCTCACCTCTTTCTGAGTTGAAAGAGAAAAAAATAAATTAATGGCATTTCAGAATCACAAATTGCTGCTTATAGCTTTACATAGACATTTCCTCTCAAATCAAACAGGACGAATCCCCCCAAACAAAAGAGAATGTCCTATAAAAACCTAATTTTTTGATTCCTTGAAACATAACTGGTGTCCCACATTGAGTTCTTAACAATAGAACATATAAATAAAAAGGCAGTGTTTTCATGTAAAATAAAAAGTACATAAATAAATACTAAAAAAAGGAATTAATTTGTCTTTTTATTTTTTTAATAAAAACATATTTAAAAAGGATCCTTTAATAAAAGCATCCAATGTCCCTTTAAAAAAGATCTCCCTCAACCTTCTAACTCCCACTGAGCACCAGCGTCTCTGAAACACCGTCTTTTACTTGAAGGCTTCGGGGATGTGTCCCATCTGTGACTGCATACTCGTGGGAGGGCTGGAAATGCCCTCGGACCAGTCGGACACGTTGGAGTGAGGAGACGAGCTGGACCACTGGTCCGGTGACTCCGGAGACGGCGTTAGGAAAGGGTGGTCGGGCACCTGGAGCTGGTGGCTGGGGGTGTTGTCCAAGGGGGAGGAATAACTGTGCTGGGAAGGTGGAGTTAGAAACTGCGTGGTGGTCATGGGCTGGGCGAGGGAGGATGGCAGAGACGTGGGCAGCATCTGGGAATCTTGAGGCAGGATCGTGTGGACTGCCATGGTACTGCTGCTTGCCGGCTGCATGTCGGGCTGGCTCAGCTCGGTACCAAGGAAATTTTGGCCGATGTGGCCGCTCGCATTGGAGCTGGGGTTGTGATGCTGCTGCGGCGGCTGCTGCGGCGGCTGCTGCTGGGGTTGCTGCGGCTGCTGCTGCGGCTGCATGTTCTGCTGCTGGAGCTGTTGCTGCTGCATCTGCTGTAGCTGCTGGCTCTGCATCAGATGAGGCTGGGAAGCCAGCCGGGTGTTGGGCATGGCCTGGTAGCTCATCATCTGCGACAAGCTTGTGGTGGGCAAGCCGTTGTGCAGGGAGGTCATCATGCCGTGTTGAAGGTTCTGCGTCTGCTGATGCGCCCCTGGTTGCATGTTGCCTCTCATCGGGTTGTACTGATTCTGGACCATGCCGTTCTGCAGCCTGGTGAGCCAGTCACACTGCCCGTTCAGACCGGCCGCTCCGCCCACGGAGAAATTCATCGGGGTGTTGCTCATCACTGTGCTGGGGCTGGAGACGGGGAGGTGAGAGAGACGTGGCGGCACCGAATCGAAGGCCATCCTGCTGGAGTTTCCCATGGCCATATCCTGCTTCCCTGCCATGTTGAGGTGATTGATGCTCATGTGGGCGTCAGGCATGCCTGGCAGATGATTCAGAGGCATGGAAGGGGACTGCTGAAATGGAGAGGTCATCAGCGGAGGAGAGGCAACATCTGACAGGTACCCATGGGGTGACTCCAGGGAATCCACCGGAGACAACACACTGGAATTGTCAAGCAGACATCCTTTTCCATCTTGTGATTTTTTCCTCCTAGCTTTGAGATCTTTGGCATCCTTGCCGTTGCAGCTCAGGCCCTTGGTACTCGGCTTCCTGGCCTTCTTGCCCTGGACAGCAGGTTTCAGGTTGCCGATGTAGCCGCTGGGAGAGCAGAGCGGTGGGGACAGCGTGGGTGCCCCCAACGGGCCGTTGTGCAGCGGTGGGCTCCGCACCAGATTGTACTCGTCCAGCAGCCTCACGATGTCGTGGTGCATCCGCTCCTGGGCGATGTCCCGCGGGAGACGGTCCATGTGGTCCGTGATGTCGCGGTTTGCAAAATGGTCCAGCAAGACCTTGGCGGTTTCATAGCTCCCTTCTCTGGCTGCGAGGAAGAGTGGGGTCTCCTCCTAGAAACCCAACAAAGATGGTTAGGCTTAAGTTCACGGATTCTCCTGGCTAACACTCTCCTGAACTCCATGCCCAACACCATGCAGTTGGGTGGCAGAGACAGAAATCGTCTCTCCTCTGGTGAGGCTTTGCTGCTGCTTGTTCCTACCCTGCTGAGCCACATCCTTATGCTCATACGAGACCCGGAACCCTACGAGTGACCCGGAACGTGTGAGGAGATGGCCTCACTGACACTGCACCATACTGCTCACCAAGCACTGCACGGCCCCTCAACATCACCCGTAGGACCAAATCCCACAACGCTTTTTTGAGCTAAATCCAACAGCTTCATTCACAGCGGAACAATCAAATTAGCGTCTCAGTGCCAGTGTTTTATTTTAGGCAAAAATTACCCTTTAACAGGCTCCCCGGATTGTTCTGTCCTTGCCTCTGTCAGCCCTGGAGACCCCTACCTTATTGTTCTGCATGTCCTTATTGGCACCGTTCTTCAGGAGGACGACTGCGGCTTCAACGTTATTCACAGCAGCTGCCCAGTGCAGTGCCGACTTGCCTACAGAGGAAGACCACGACATAGGACATGCATTAGTGAGTGGTAAGAGGAACAGCAAGCAGCCCTTTCCTTCCACTTCTGAGGGAGCCCGTGTTTTAGTTGCCTGCAGTACCTAGATCATCCACGGCGTTGACATCTGCATGGCAGTTGATGAGATCGTCCAGCATGCCCTCCACAGCCAAGCGAGCGGCCAAGATCAGAGGAGTGGTCCCGTCGTGCATTCGAGCGTCGAGATCGGTTGCCCTGTTCCTAATCAGGATCTGCCACAAGGGTCAAAGCGCAGGAAACACAACCGTTAGGAGGGACAGAGAGCAGACCCTGCAGGTACACCAGGTCAGGACCTGCAGCCCCCTTTCTGTCCGTCCAGTCCCCCATCCCAGGCCAGAGGTGCACATCCAAGGGCAGCTTCGGGGTTGCTGCTTTGCTGTGCCCTGCCCTGAGACAACACAGCCTTCAGTTTTCAAGACTTCCACCCCACAGCTTGCCAGGGCAAGCCGGAGACCCTGCGATAAGCTCAGTCATGTCTCATGCCTACGTGACTAAACATGTAGCACCAGTACTTTCCCCAGAAAGCCCCGAGACTGGTGGCAGAAGGATCAATTACCTGGAAGACTCCCTGGGCATCGGCAGAGACGGCGGCGTGGAGGGGCGTCCTGCCCATGTTATCTTGGATGTTTGCATCGGCACTAGCTTCCAGCAGGCGCTTGGCAGCGTCCGAGCGGGAGTACCGGGCAGCCAGGTGAAGCGCCGTCTCGCCGGTGCGGTCAGTCTGGTTGTGTAAGCTGGCGCCTTGGTAGATGAAATCCGAAATGACAGCGGGAGCATCGTCTTCCTCTTCGCTATTGCCGGTCTCCAGCCCTCCTCCACTGCATGAGGCGATCATGAGGGGGGTGAAGCCATCTGAAAAGCACAGGGGAACTTGGTGAAAAAAGGCTTTTTACCCTTCTGTAATGCAGGCAGCTCAGCAAGATGCTCTGTCTGCGATAAATGCGTATTCTCGTGGGTGCATCAAGACTAAGTTCCTGACTGGTTCTAAACATCAAACACGAATATCCTTCCTCTGATATGGATCTGAAATTCCTTAGTGGTATCTCACCACTCATTGCTTTTCCTATTCCATCTGCTAGCTTGCACACTAACATATTAAGTGCAATTTATAAGGAAGGTTGCTCAAAGCAAACTTGAGTACGGTACAGAGCAGCCTTAAATAATTTTATTATTTCAGAGGACAATTTCACAGAAATGGAGAAGACCAAATGTTTGTAATAACTTAAAAGCCTATTAGCTATTAATATAGTTAAAAACCTGAAAAGAAGGTTGTGAAATGTGCGGTTTGGTGGGAGGAGAGGAAGCCAGGAGTAGCACAGAGAGAAACTGGATGATTTAATAGGTACTTCTGTATTCTCTAATTTCCATCTCAGTGATTAAACAAAAGAGATCTCATAGATAGCAAAATACGACAGGGTCCATCTCCAAATCGCACACAACAGCAACCATGTGATGCAGAATGGCTAGCAGCCACTCGTACTAGAAACGGACAGGTAGGGCTGCCTGGGACTGCTCATCTGCAAGGGCTAAGGGAGGGTTTTAGATTAACTGACGAGCAGCACAAAAGTGAACGGAGTCCACCTTACCAGGACCTCTGACGTTGACATCCATACAGTCTGCATCGATTTCCCCCTGCGGTGGAGTAGGTGCCATGGAGGATATGCGCAGGTCAGCGGCATCCAGGTGCTGCTGGGTCCACTGCCTGTGGTCCGTCTGGTCGTCCGTGTCAGGCAGCATCGCCTGCTCCTCGAACTGAGGAACGACAGCGGGAAGTGAGCACCGAGGAGAGCACACAAGCCAGGGTGAGAGGAGGGGGCTGAGCTCTAGCATGGGAAGCTCTGCAGGTCTCAGAGGTGCGCTGGTCACACGCAGGCTTGCAAAGGAGCCGGCAGCAGCGATGCACAGCGCAGGCTGGCCCCCCGAGGGTCCCTCCGCTCTGCTGCTTTCCGCAGCGCTCTGCTCCTTCCACGACAAAACCCAGCGAGCGACTACTTGCAGCACAGAAAGGGAACATGGCAGTGAGCTTACCCTGAACTTCTTGGTGTCCAAGGTCTCCTCATCACCCCACTCGTTTTGGTTGTCATCCATCAGTGTGCCATCGGAAGCATTTTTGAGTGGTCTTTAAAAATAAAACCATAGGGAAAAAATTAACTCCTCTGCAGGAACTAGTCTGTGATGGACTGTGTTTATCTACATGCACAAACTGAAAGAAGAATCACCACGGCAATTTCCAGGAGGTTCCCCTCAGGTTGCCTTTCATTTTTTACCGAGTGCAAAGGGACCACAAAGCATTTAAAAACCTCCTCCAGATGGGAACACTGTCCTCCCCATGCAGAACTTTAAGAAACCGGGTTTTCCTCCTCCCCACTCCGCCAATCTGATGTACTAAAGAACAAAACTCTGATGGGTTCTTTCAGAAGAGCCCCGAGCAGCCCCACTGCACTGTGTTTAATGGGTTAGGAAGCAAATTACTCACTTCAGTCCAACAGAATCCTCCCCAAGTGGTTCTCGTCGCTTCTTCTTGCTCGACTCTGTCACTTTGAAGCCTTCTGGGAACCAAAGCTGCCCATGCTCCCTGCGCCGCTTACGAGACAGCAGTACTCCCACTCCGATGAAAGCAAGCAAGACCAAAGGCACCACCACGTACATAGGATACAGCTGCGAGTTCTTCGTGGGCTCAGCTGTTTCACCTACAAAACAGTGGGGCACAAAGAGATGCTGAGACATTAAGCTGTATAGCAAACCAGTGACAGAGTGGAAATGAAGGAAAATTAGTTAATAGAGGTACCTAAGTCTGATCTAAATCAGCCCCCCCAAAATAAGGTCATTTTATACGCTATTAATCAGAATTGCAAACTATCGGCAAATTCTCGGCTGCACAAGCCAGCCTGCACCAGGAGACAGCTTCACTTTTTTCTCCTTTAAGGAAAAGGATTAGTGAACTTCAAATCATTGCGCTTGCATTGAGCTGTTAAGACAAAAGGATTTAGGGGGGATTTTCAAGATACAAACTTCAACTCCTTGCATGTCACTGATTGATTGGAGCTGGTTGGGTTTTCTTTTTCTTTTCCTTATTTTTTTTCCTAATAACTTTTATAGTGATAATGATTTTGAAATAAACCTGGAATAAGCAAAAATAATAAACTGTTTTTGAAATTTTTTTAAGAACAGACTTAAAGACACACACAAAAAAGATGCAAGGCTATTAAAACCAGACTGTGCTCAAATACAGCCAGCTTCAAATAACTAAACATGCATAAGGCTGGAAAGTTTTGGCTGTCTCTCCTCCCCAGCTGTCCGGCCATACTTACTTTTAACGGCTTCTATTTTGTAGGGTATGTTCAGGTTGCCAAGGGAGGCCAAGGCTCCCAGGAATGCCGCCACATCGGTTGCACTCTGGAAGCACTGGGAAGATGACTGGATGCACTGGCGGTTATCAATTTCCAAGTAGACGATGGATCTGTGCAAGAGAAGAGTCAATGAGAAACACAGAGCAATGACCACACCGAGAAGACAGACGACCCCTGTCTCCCTTCCCTCCTTAACCCCCCGTCAGTGGGAATTAGAAGGTGGGGATCCATCTCCTCGCTTCCCTGTGGCCCACGCCCTGAAGCTCACACTCATGGTCTATTGGATTTGCTTCAATGAATACTGTGAAATCTAACTCCTTATCTACAGGAATGGAAGGGAGTCTCTGCTTCACAGTGTTTTAAAATTACCCAGACACCACAGTATCTTAAATAATGCTGTTTGGGAGCCTTCAGATCTTTTCACATCAGTTTCGCTGCTCTAACTCCTTTGCTTTCGGTGGCTTTTGATTGAGCCCACAGAGAGGGAGAAGGTTAGATCTATTTGTTTACACCAAAGATCTCCAAACGCAGTTTGCAGTAATTGAGTTTTACAACAAAGCTCTAGAAAGCATTTCCCAGGGAGAAACTGAGGCTTAACTTAATGACTTCCTGAAGTCAGACAGTCGGTCAGGCCAACCTCTGCTTCCAGGTCCCACCCAGCCCAGCCCCGGCTCCCAACAATACACAGGACTCCTTCAATCGTGAGAGTCGGCGCAGCATTGTATCAGGGATTCCTGAGCGATCACTCGCTTTTCCCACATGAGAGCAAAATCCGGTTTCTGTTCACACAGAAAGCAACGTCTAAATACAATTATCTGGCCTACATCCTTCCCTTTATAGCATGTTACTATTATCAACACAGAAAACAAATGCTGCTCAGTGAAAAAGGAACCCATTGGTCCCCCTTACCCTCTGATGTCCATCTGATCGAGCTCTCTCTTCTGCCTTCTGCCAGTCCTGGAGTAGAGGCTGCTCTTCACTTTGTTGATGACAGCACTAGACATATCTGACCAGTCCTCTGTTGACCTCTTGATGTAATGCTTTTTCAGCTCCTCCTCATTGCCGTAGTATGGAAAGATCATATACTCTCCCTTGGGGTCCTTCTTGAAGACCACGTTGGTGTGCAGCACACGGCTCAGCTCCCGCAGGAAGTTGAAAGAGTTGTTCTTCAGGTTGTCAGGAGTGATGAGGACCACCACCACCAGCGTGCCATCCGCAAGCTTCTCTGGCATGTTGTTTGCACAGTCCAGACCATCCCATTCGCACTCAAAATTATTACAGCCCTGGTCACAGTGACCATCTGAGAAGTGATCTTTGCAGTACTGATCATAGAGAGGGCTGGGCAGGAGAAAAAGAAAGGCAGAAGAATGAATTAGGCCAGGTACTGCGCATATTACCTATCTGCTGAGAAAATAAGCAGCGGTCCACAAGGACCTCTCGTTTGTATAAATAGTCTTCATCCTGATAGAGACTAAGCCAGTTTACACAGAAGGCAACTGTTTCATGCAGTGCTGTGAGGCATTCACCTCTGCAGGTAAAAGATAGCAGCTGTTAAATTATAAGTTGCAATTTAGATGCCAGAAAAAGGGACAAATTACTGTGACTCAGAGAAGACATGGGGAGACAGCATAGTTACTCCGACCGGAGTTTGTCCAGGAATCTGGGATTAAGTTCCTGATGTTGCCAAAGACAATGTTAGGTAAATGCCTGGATGTTAACGTCATCATGTTTTCTGGCTGCTCTTCCATCTGGGGTCTCCCTACACCGAAACACACTGTGTTACTACTGTGAGTTGGAGAAGTCACTTCTGCGGTGTGAAACAGGCAAGGACCGGGAAGCCATCTGGAATGAGCCAAACCCAGAGAGCTTCCAAGTGCATATAAACTCAGTAAGACCACAGGGAAGTGCAGTTGCTTGAGCTGCAGCCCCACAGGCAGCAGAACAGAATGTAGAGAGTGAACAACACATCTGCACTTCTGAGTTTTAGCAGATGCCACCAGGAAATACCCCCAGATGATCTGCACAGAGGCCACGGCTTTAAAACAAGAGGGTCAATGAGCAAGTCACTTACTTGCACTGCCCTTCATATTTCTGGCAGTCAAATCCATCGTACAGGCAGCCCGCGTTATTGCACTGAGAGTCGCACTTGCCATCGTTGAAGTACTTCCAGCACTGCAGCGACTGGGAGCAGTTCTTCCAGGGGTCATTGAAATTGAGGGAGCAGTCGCCCCCATCCCAGCCGCAGGCATGGTTGTTGCATTTCCCATCGCAGATCTTGTTGCCGGCATACCCCGCACAAACTGCAATCTCACACTTCTCCTCAATTTTGGGTGGGATGATATCCTGCCCAATCCCACCTTGGAAATCGAAGTCGAGGATGTGGCAGTTGAGGCCGTTGAAGTTGGCAGGGCAGTGGCACTGGTAGTAGGGGGAGGCATCGCTGAAGAACTCGCAGGTGCCCCCGTTGTAGCAGGGGTTGGATGTGCAGGGGCTGCTGGCCGGGTACTGGCACTCGGGACCCGTGAAGGCCGGCGTACACATGCACTTGGAGCTCTTGTGGATGGAGATGCAGGTGCCACCATTCAGGCAGTGCAGGTTCCCACAGGTGCGGGAGTCGTTCTCGCAGGTGGCACCCACGAATCCCTGGGGAGGTGATGGCAAGGAGGGAGTCAGAATCACCAACGCTGTTCTATGAGCTGCCTAACAGGCGTGTGTTGTGGGAAACTCAGCACAAGCCCAGTGAATCAGGGCACACTGTAGCATGTCCTCTGAAATGAGTGATGGGCAAGAATAGTCTAGAATGTAAACCCCATTAAAGTATCCCGCTCAAAATGAAGGGAGCTCTTCTCTACAGCTGCCTGCTCCACCTTTACATGGTGCAAATAAAGGTCAACCAGGCGAGAGTCTGTCCTACAGAGCTGTGCATCGCACCTGCAGGACTGAGCCACCTCCTCCTCCCTGACCCTAACCCGGTCTCCTTGCAAGTGAGGAGGGTAGGCATGTATGGCTACACCTCCCTCCAGCAAGCACCCACAGCAAAGCATCTTTCCCTCCATGCTTACCCCTGGCTACGCCAGCCGGGGAAGCCTCAGGGGCTAAACCGGCCCCTCGACTGCCCCTCTGTGCCAGGGGCTGAGCTGCAGAGCCTGTGCAACACCCCATGCTCAGAGCCGGAGAGGAGCAGGTACCTACCGGGGGGCATTTGCAGATGAAGCCACGGCCAGTGTTGCTGGCAACCGCGCACGTTCCACCGTTCCTGCAGGGTTTGCCTTTACAGCCGTCCACCACAGTGTCACAGCGACGGCCTGCCGAGGGAGAGGAGCACGTGAGGAGCAGAGGAAAGTGTGAGAGATGTGCGGGGTTGCTGGGGACTGCAGGGCTGGGCAATGGGAGCGGGTTGGGACACGGTGCTCACCTGCATAGCCAGGTCGGCACTCGCATTTGTAGTCATTGACCCGCTGCACGCAGTTCTGGGTGCCGCGGGCATCGCAGGGGTTGGACAGGCACTCGTTGACGTCTCCCTCGCAGCGCTCCCCTACAAAGCCAGGGGGGCAGATGCAGCTGTAGCCACCTACCCGATCCGTGCACTTGCCATTGTTAAAGCACTTGGGGCCCAGGGTGACAGGATCAAAGAAAGGGCTGCAGTCATCCACATTGATCTCACAGTGTACCCCTAGAGAAATGGGGGAACAACCCACACAGCTCATCAAACAGTATCGGGGTGCCCGGTGGTCCCTTGTGTGAACCTTCCCTGCGAAGGGGCTGAGCCTGACCAACTCAATGGCAGTCTGAGCCACCGCTCTGGCAGGAGGCACGCAACACCGCGCAGCTCACGTCCAAGGTTGCGTGGCCTTGATGGCTAAGCTCGCAGGCAAACACAAACCTCTACTGTTGCATTTGCTTCTGCTAGCCTGAGCAGCTAATGAGCAAATACCAAGGATATCTACACTCAGCCCACTAATGCCCCAGCCTGGGGAATTAATTTACCTTGAGTTCCTCTGGGGCAGGAGCATTTGTAGGTATTGATGAGATCGATGCAGGTTCCTCCATTCTGGCATGGGTGGGACAAGCACTCATTGATCTCCTCTGAGCAGTTAACTCCATGATAACCAGCCACACACTACAAGGAGGGAACAGAGGAACTATCAGAGATGCTCACTCAATTCCCACGCGGCTGCAGAAGCACAGCCAGCACCCCAGCCTTCAACATGGTAAAGGGGAACCGAGCCAGCCTGAAGCTGGGGCAGCTCCTTAGGCAGCGGAAAGGCAGTAACTGGTGCTTTATCCCTGTGCATCTCTGCCCCCCGCGGCACCCACCTCACAGGAGTAGCCTCCCAGGTAGTCTGTGCAGGTGGCTCCGTTCTGGCAGGGGTTGGGGGAGCACTCGTCCACCTGCTCCTCGCAGTAGCTGCCAGTGTAGCCGGCCTGGCAGCGGCAGAAGTGAGTGTTGCCAGTGTCTACACAGAGCCCCGAATTCCTGCAGAGATGTGCGACATCGATACCTGCCGGGGAGAGTAGAGTGAGATGCAGGGATCTTGGTGACACCCACGCACCGCAGGGCCGCGTCCTGGCCACCAGGCATCCCACCGGGGATGACAGCAAGGACTGCAGCCTGGGGGCTGCATGTTACAGCAGAACTTGAGATTGCTCTTATTGTGCCAAAGATCCCACCAAGAGAACTGAGCGTGTCCCTGCTCGGAGCCCAGCACGGGGGGCACCTGGGGACCCCACCCTGGCCCTGTGAGGCTGTACACATGGCAGGGACTTACCTTGCTGCTTAGCAGCCACCTCGCAGGAGACACTGGGGACATCGCAGTAGAGCCCTGTCCATCCGCTGTTGCACTCGCAGCGGTACAGGTTGTTGGTCTGCCAGCACTTGCCTCCATTTTTGCAGGGAGAGGAGTCGCACCAACGCACCAGGTTCTGGGGGGAACAGAGCAAGAGATTGGAGGTCAGGACCCAGCAGGGCTTCTGCAGGATTGGAGACTGCAGTGACCCCTCCAAATCCTCACAGCCAGCATGCATGGCCGGACACTGGGATGGACAGCCCAAGGCTCCTCTACCTGGCAGTTGAGCCCGGTGTATCCCTGGGGACAAGTGCACTTGTACGCCCCGTAGCTGTCCTGGCACATGCCCCCGTTCAGGCACGGCTTGGAGTCGCACTCATTAATGTCATGCTCGCAGTAGCTGCCTGTGAAGCCGGGTGGACAGATGCAGGTGAAGGTATTGATGCCATCCACGCAGGTCCCACTGTTGAAGCAGGAGCTGGGAACACAGACATCACATCCCAGTGAGTCGCAGCTGGTCGTGGACGCCAAAGCCCCCACAAACTGGCCCAGGGCTACAGGGCAGTGCAGGGAGCTCAGCCCCTTGCTCCAGCCCTGACAAAGCCCTGACAAAGGCTGTGCCCGCAGCAGGAGCTGCGCCAGGCTGTACCTCTCTGTGCAGTCAGGCGTGTTGTTCTCGCAGTGGATGCCACTGAAGCCAGAGGGGCAGGTGCAGGTGTAACTGTTGACGCAGTCGGTGCAGTTGGCGCCGTTCTTGCAGGGGTTGCTGGCACACTCATTGATATCCTCCTCGCACTTGGGCCCACGGAAGCCAGCCAGGCACTCGCAGAAGAACGTGCCGATGCCATCGGAGCAGGAGCCACCATTGTGGCATGGATCTGGAGAGGAGGGACGGGCATGTGAGGATGCAACGGTCCGGCCCCAGCACAGCAGCGCTGCCCGGGGGCTGCCCTGCAGCACCATCCCCGCACACGCCCCCCGGCCACACGGAGGGATGGGACAGAGCCCGTGGACGCCCAGAATATCCTGAGGCACAGCCTGCAGCATGGCCCAGGCCAAGCAGCATATGGGGCTCGCCCGTGCACAGGGAGGAGGATCCCGGCCTCAGGAGGGGCAGAGAAGCCAACGGCTCGGGACCAGGCTGAGAACAGTCCCCGGCATGGCCCCTGCTCTTACTGGGCTTGCAGTCATCAATGTCAGTGTCGCAGTTGCGGCCGGTGAAGCCGGTCCTGCAGGCGCAGTGGTAGCTCCCGTTGGTGTTCTGGCATATGGCCCCGTTGCGGCAGGGGCTCTTCACGCACTCGTTGATGTCAATCTCACACATCTGACCTGCACGACAGAGTGAGACAGGGACCGCGTGGGCTGGAGGCACTGACAAAACCCCAGGGACAACGATGACATTCTTGGGCACTGCTCGCAGGAAACTGCCCTCGCCAAGGGGTGCAGGTGATGGCCGCGTCCCATCCACCCAGCTGAGCCGTGGGCAGGTCAGGACCCTCCCTGACGCTGGGCACCGTGCAGGGCTGCTCCTATCTGGCAGGGCACGCAGGCAGCCACCTGCTCACTGCCCCCCAGCCACGCTCCCTCCCCTCCATCTTTCAATCCCCGAGCAGCCGGGGAGCGGGGTGCAGGGGCAGTTGGTGTGCTGAACACCCAGCCAGGCCAGACCCCTACCTTGCCAGCCAGAGGGGCAACTGCAGGAGAAGCTCTTGTAGTCCTCTGACTCCCGGCACTCGCCACCATTCTTGCAGGGGCCGCCAGCGCAGGGGGCCAGCACATCCTTGCAGGTGGCTCCTGCACAGGCAAAAACACCCATTGACACCCCCTCTAAAACAAGGGGTGGCCCAAGACTCTGCTACCCCCTTCCCCTGCCCTGGGCTGCTGCCAGCCCTGGGACAGGCTCTGGGCTTTCCCACTGCCCCAGCACAGCCCAATTGGGGCCATCTCCTCCATCCCTGGTCCACCGTGATCCCGCGCTCCCTATGAATCCTTTAGGCCTCGGTGATCTGGGTTGCATTAAAGCACTGCACATTTCCTTTGGCAGGGAAGAGCCGCTCAGGGTGTCTTTCCCCCCTTGCGCTTCCCCCTGTCCTTCTCAGCCGCTTTTCCTGTTTACATCCAGCCAAGGGACACATTCCCTCCAAACCCTTATCTTCCCTGTCAGCCAGTATCTCCCGAACTGGCCTTTGCTATTTTCCAGAGCCTTCCCCTCCCCACTTGCCCAGTCCCCGTCCCCCCAGGGGTTTCTATGGCCACTGCTGAGTGCAGGAAACTGCTCACGGCTTCCTGCAATTGTGCACCGGCTGCCGCTCTGCGCGAGCGGAAGCGGGAGGCCAGCAAACAGGAATTGGCTCAGCAGAATCCCCCAGCCCCTCGGCCTCAGCTCGCTTTTTCCAGCATGAGCATCATGGCAGGAGAACGGGGCCACCGGCTGCGCTGACCCCCCCAGGACAGTGGGGTGTGAGAGGGGCGGCCGCCTGCTGCTGCTGCCCCGGCTGCAGGCTGCGGCTGAGCCACCGCCTCGGTGCCCTTGAGGAGGAGGAAGACAAAGGAGGAAGCTCTGGCTGGCCACTGCCTAAAGCTCCTCCGAATTTCCTCCAGCTGTGCCGTAGAATAGGGAGGTGGAGCCACGGCCATGGGCAGCCCCATGGTGGGGCAGTGCGAGGGAAGCCTCCGCACTTCATGCTGGCTCGCTGGACATGCAGAGGGACCAATTTGCTGTCACATCCGAAGCAGCAGCCCTGCGGACCCCTGGCGAGGGCCCGGGGGGGGGGGCACAGGGTGTTCCCCCTCACCTGTATAGGGCAGGAGGCAGTTGCAGGTATAGCCAGCGACGTCGTCGATGCACGTGCCCTGGTTCAGGCAGGGGTTGGAAGCGCATTCGTTGATATTGGTCTGGCAGTTGGGTCCTGTATTAAGAAAAACAGATAAAAGCGAGTGTGATGGAGGTGTGCTGGTGGGAGGGGGCTGAGGGTACAGCGGCGACGTGGTGACAATAGCAGTGGCCCACCCATTGCCCTGGGAGAGCCTCCTGCTCTCAGCGCCAGCCATGGGTGGTCAAACTCTGCTGAGGGTGCCCAGGCTGGCTGCGCTGTCACGTCTGTCACCCAGACCTGGGGTCTCCGCCAGCCCCATGGCAAAGCCTCCAGCCTGTCCAGCGTCATGAGGACCCCCACCCCGAACTCCTACCCAGGCCCCAGCATGGGGGGGATGGGACAGCATCCCTAGCTGCACCCTTACCGCTGAATCCCTCCCTGCAGGTGCAGATGTAGCCGCTGGTCATGTCCTTGCAGGTGCCACCGTTCATGCAGGGATTGGACTCGCACTCGTTATTGTTAATGTCGCAGTTTGTCCCGCTCCACCCTGGGTCACAGTCACACCTGTAGCTTTGGGGAAAAATTGGGGCATAAAGCACAGGATTTGGTCTGACGTGGCCCTCCCAGCTCCACCAGCCATTGTCTACACAGCAAAGCCCAGGCACCTAATCATGTCCCTGCAGGAAAACATCCCCTGGGACTAGCACAGAGCATGGACAAGCAGCAGCATGAGAGATGGCTGCCCGCCCTTCCTCTAAACTCAGCTTTGCTGGGTGGCCCTTTGGTCCCAGCAGCCCCAGCACCCTCCAGCCTACCCATTCAGCCCGTCGTGGCATTTCCCGTGGATGCAGGGGTTGCTGTTGCACTCGTTCACTTCGGACAGGCACTTGGGGTCGTGGAAACCCTCGGGGCAGAGGCAGGTGAAGCCGTTGATGCCATCCTTGCATGTGCCCCCATTGTGGCAGGGGTTACTGGAGCACTCGTCGATGTTGATGTTGCACATGTGCCCTGGGAAAGGGGGGTGGGGGCGATGAAACGTTACCCCATAGGATGCACGGCACGGCACGGCGGGTGCGCGCTGTCTGTCGGGGGGCACCCACCCGCAAGGTTCCCCTCAGGCCACCTGGGGAATGGCTGCCAGAGGCTCAAATCTCGGGGCACACGTGTGCCAGCCGTGTAGGAGCAGGCTGTCCTCCAGGTAGGGTGACTTCACACCCCTGTATCGCCCACCTGGCTTAATTAAATGTGACTGGGAAGAGGCCATGCCCTGGGCTCGTTTGGTCCAGGAGGGAATAACAAAGGGAGCTGGTTTCAGCATGTAACCCTACCTGCCGCAGCCCACAAAGCCAGGCTTTATTGCGGCTCCCAGTGGGCAGGAGGACAAGGGGCCATGAAAGCAGGGAGAGGCGGGGGCTGTTCCCATCAAAGCCCTCCGCCATTTCCAGCCGCGATCAAACAAACCGGTCAGACAAGGCGGCAATCTGATACCCATGGGAGTGGGCGCAGAGGGAGTTGAATTTGCGGCATCAGACACCCCTTTGATTTCGGCCTGAGCTGGGGTCACCCTCCTGAACAAGCAGGAGAGCTGGAGGGTGCAAAATCTCCTGCAAGTGGGATGGCAGCATCTCCCCTCTTCGCTCCACCCTCGCCCTGGCTATGTGGGGCACCACCAGCGGCAGGCATCCGCGCAGAGGGGATATCCCAGGGCTCCCTGACGCTAGACTGGATCCAGTCCAGGTCCCCAGGGTGCCGCAGTGGCCACCTTGCCCTTCCCTCACCTGTGTAACCTGGCTCGCAGGTGCACTCGTAGCCATTGATCTTGTCGATGCACTTGCCGTAGTCGCAAGGGTTGCTGGCGCAGTCGTCCAGGTTGATCTCGCAGTTGGGCCCTGGGGAGGAAAGCGGTGCCGTTAGGGGGTCCCCAGCCCCGCTGATGAGGCACACCAAAGCCCGCCGGCACTGACTGCCGCCGCTGCTCCACAACAAAGCACCTCTGCCACAAGCAGCTCCCCGGGTCCCGGCTGGGGCGTGGTTCCTGTGAGAGCCAGGCACCAAACCGGGAGAACTTGCCCTCACCGAGGATGCCCCAGGCCAGCCCCGGCACCGGGGTGGCTGCTGGCGGTGGCCCAGGGCCAACCCGCCTGGGGACAAGGATGGGACCAGGGTGCCGCACAGCAGAGCCGACCCACGTGGAGCCCCCGGGGGATCCCTCCCGCTCACCCGTGGTCCCTTTGAGGCAGAGGCAGTTGTAGGCGTTGTTCCTGTCCTGGCAGGTCCCCCCGTTTTTGCAGGGCTGGCTCTGGCACTCATTGATGTTGATGTCGCAGCGGTGGCCTGTGTAGCCAGGCTGGCAGAGGCAGATGAAGGCGGCGATGCTGTCCTTGCAGGTCCCATAGTGGCACGGGTCAGGGTCACACTCATCGATGTCAATCTCACAGTGAGTGCCCGAGAAACCTGCCACCAGCGGAAGGGATACAGGGTCAGGATGGGGGACACGGCGCGAGGATGGGGGATGCGGGGTCAGGAGGGGGGACATGGCATGAGGATGGGGGATGCAGGGTGAGGATGGGGGACACTCCTTCCCACCCTGGCTAGGTGTGAGGCAGTGCACCATGGTAGCTTGACCTGTGCACCTGCCCCACCACGAGCCCCAGGACCCCCAGGAGCAGGATGCAGGCAGAGGAGCACCCCGGCACGCTGGCAGCGCGGCCGTCAGACCCCATCTCGCGGGCTTTGTCCCGGGGCGCACAATGACCTGCATTAAGCCGCCTCAGCTCAGGAGTGGGGCCCCGCGCTCGCCTGTGGCTTGTCCCAGAGAGCACGGGGGGGGCCGGCCGCAGGCACCCCCGAATAATAAACCCCCCGGCAGATCCTATTCTCCTGGCCGGCTCCCTCCCCGCCGGTTTTGGGGGTGGAGAGCTGAGGACAAAGTACAGCTTTGACTAGACCCCGCCAAGCCCACATAGCAGCTTTTCATCGGGGCTTGGCATTAGCAAGACACTAATTAGAGGCCATTCAGCTGGAAGATTTCTGGCGGGAGCTACTCCACAAAAGAGCCACTGTTTGCCACCAGGGCTCAAGTCATCATTTTGTGCAACCGCTCCTTGGGTTTCGGTCGGTGAGCCCCCGTAGCCCTGCACCTTGCGTCCCCATAGAGGCAGCTTTATTCCTTCCTTCCTGCCTTCCCCCTCGCTGCCGCCCGCCGCTGAGGCAGGGAGCGCGGCGGGACGGCTGCTGCAGGGCCACACCTAATAAGCACTGGGCTCGTTACGCCCGGCTCCGGGGCTGGCAGGCAGCAGGACTCGACTCGCTCCGACGATGCCTGGGAAAGCGACAGTCCTGCCCCATGGGAGTCACATCAGCAGGGACCAACCCCACTGGTGAAGGGTTTGGGGACGCCCCCCACAGCAGATGCCTGGGGAGGTGGGCACTTGTTAGCAATTCCGCAATGTGGTTTTATGGCACATCACAGGGCAGAAGGTGGCTTGTTCCTGCCCGGTGGGGTGGGACCCCCGGGACATGGGGACCCCTCACCTTCGGTGCACTCGCAGCTGTAGGTGTTGGGGCCGTCCACGCACTTGGCGCCGTTCTTGCAGGGGGTGCTGGCGCACTCGTCAATGTCAAACTGGCACAGGTGCCCGTTGAAGCCTGGAATGGAGGGAGAAGTCACGTCCCGGTGCAGCGGCTGGACCCGCCAGCCTCCCCCCACCGCCAGGCAGATCCCGCTGGTCCCCCACGTCCCGGCCAGGGCGCCGGGTTTCCATGGGGACGGCTGCTGGGGGCCCTGAATGCGGGGCTGCGACCCGCCATTGAGAGCATCTTATTTACATCTCTAGAGGAGCAAAGTCTCTGAACTTCAAAACCTCCTTTCACAGATTAACCGTCTCCCCATTCTCCACTCCACCCCGTGACTTTGACACCACATTCAAAGCCGCTGGTGTGGCCCCCCACCCCCACCCCCAGACCTCCTTCCCAAAGAGGGGCCTTTTCAAGTGCAAAGCCGTGGGGTTTAATCCTCCTTCTCCTCTCCCATGGGCCCGACCCGGAGCAGCATCGCCTGCACAGGGCTCAGCCCTTTGCTGCAATGGAGGAACCCACCACCAAAAGCACCAAGAGGTCCTCGGCTCTCTCTCCCCATTTCAGGGAGCTCTGAAATTTAAGGAGCCCATTTTTGGCTCCTTCCTGGCTTGAGCCGGGATGCATCACAGCTTTGTTTCCACCACTATGGCAGTGGGACGGATGCTGCATACCAGTGGGGCACTCGCAGTGGAACTCGTTGATCTTGTCAAGGCAGTTGCCGTTGTGCAGGCATGGGCTGCTGGCGCACTCGTCCGTGTTGATCTCGCAGTAAACCCCCTCGTAACCTGTGGAGAGACCCGGCGCACCGTCAGCACCGCGGCACGGGGCTGGCCCAACACGCAGGATGGGCAGGTTAAACTGGGGCACATTTGGTCCCCCTGTCTTTAAAAAGGCAGCTCAGGAGCTGTGCTACAGGTGTTGGGACCTGATGCACAAGCTGCTCCATGGTTGTCTACCCCAGACCTCCCTGCCCTTGGCTTGATCCAACCCAGCAGGGTCAGGAGGAGGAGGAATCCAGAGCAGGGCTGATGGTGCCCAACTCTCACCTCCCGTCCCCCTACTGCTGCGGGAGACCAGACAATCTTTACCAAGCTCTTTTTGGTGCTGTCCCCAGGCACACATGCCTTTTGTGACTCCTCACCCAAACCAACACCGAGCTGAAGGTCGGGGGAACCCAGAGCCCACCCACACCCAGCACCAGGGCAGGGGTTCGTGGGGCCGCCCACCCACCGGGCATGCAGATGCACTGGAACTCTCCAATCTGGTCCAGGCAGGTGGCATCATTCTGGCAGGGGTTGGAGAGGCACTCATTGACGTCAATCTCGCAGCGAGGGCCTGAGTAGCCCTGCAGGCACTGGCACTGGAAGGACCCCTGGGTGTTGATGCATTTCCCTGCGTGCTCACAAGGGTTGGCTCCTGCAACACACAAGCACGGCTCACAGGACACGCTCCCGGCTCCATGTTAGCTCCCGGCTGCACCGGTGCTTTCCCCAGCTGCTCCTCTGCCACCTGTGCGACCTCAGCCGCAGCGCTCACCCAGCGAGCACTCGTCCACGTCCTGGTTGCAGGCCGGTCCCATGTACCCCGAAGGACACGTGCAGATGGCTTTGCCATTGATGGGGTTGGTGTCGCAGTTGGAGCCCTCGTTGCAGGGATTGCTGATGCAGGCGTCATCGAGGTGGCACAGCAAACCTGGGGAGCAAAAGGCAGGTGCACGTCAAGGGTGATGGGCACAGAGTCATCATGCACCAAGACCTCAGCTAGGAGCCAGGGGACACGTGGGGACCTGCCACCCTGCACTGCGAGCAGGGGGCAAGATGGAATGGAGCCTCACCTGTGTGGCCGTGGGGGCACTCGCAGTAGAAAGAGGCTACCCGGTCGTGGCAGGTGGCCCCGTGGAAGCAGGCGGCCGTGGCACAGTCATCGATGTTCTCGCTGCAGTCCTCGCCTGTCCAGCCGTTGACGCAGACGCAGTTGTAGCCACCATGGCTGTTGTGGCAGGTGCCCCCGTTCTGGCAGGCGTTGGGCATCAGCTGGCACTCGTCCACATCTTCGGTGCAGTACTGACCTGCCAGGGGACAGGGCACCTGCATGAGGCTGGCGCTGCCCAGCTCCCACATGCTCCGTGAGCATTGCTGTGAAGCAGGACGGCTCTCCCCACCGGTCCCTAGCATTCCCCAGGGCAGGATCCGTCCTCCCAGCCCAGCCCCGTGCCACCCCCGCTGCTGGTGGCAGCATTACCTGTCCACTCGGGCGGGCACTGGCAGTTGTAGGTGTTGACGCCATCCACGCAGGTGCCCCCATTCTTGCAGTTGTTGCCCGGGCAGTCATTGATGTTCTCCTCACAGTTCTGGCCCGTGAACCCTGCGCAGAGGAGACGTCGGCCGTGATGCCGACCAACCAACTGGCTGTGCCGTAGCCTCAGCCCCCCCCTACCCCTTTGCCGATGGCAGGTTGCTTGTTATCGGATGCCGAGCGTGCACCAGGTGCTCCCAGCCCGACTTTGAAGCCAGCCACACAGTTTCATCCCCAGCCCCATCCCGCCTCTGCCGGGGCTTGGTTCTGCTGCGCAGGTTTCGCCATCACCGGGCCTGGCAAGCGGCGGCGGCTTCCTCCATACAGGGCAGACGGGGCGTCCACAGCACGGGGCTCGTCTGCCAAAGCCCCCGGCTCTGGAGACGCTCGCCCCGAGCGGCGGAGGATCCAGCTCCACAGCAAGGCGGGATGAACTGGGGCTGCTCCCACAAAGGCTCGCAGCACACGGCGCTGAATCACCGACTTAATTTCACATGTAAAGAGCCTCATCAGCAATGCTTCCCCCGGAGGGGGATCCGAGTTCCTGGCAGGGTGAACCACCGCCCCACGCGGCGCTGTGCTAATCCCAGCCCGCCTCTCGTGCGGTGAGCCCGGCTGCTCGGGTTTATGTTATCGCCTCCACCTGATAGCGAGGCATGCATGGAAACCGCACCGCCCCCAGCCTCTCCCCGTGGTGTCTGCAGGAGAAATGAAACAGCCAGGCCCTTCTCAAGGCATCTGTCAAACCACCCCATCCCCCTCCAACTGCCGCTTGGGCTAAGAGCTGCATTGACTCTGAGACCCCAAAAGCCCCCGACTCCGCCACCATCCAGCCTTCCCAGCCCGCCCAGGCACTCGGGTCCGGACGGCAATGCCAGCCCAGGGCAGCTCCCCGCAGCGCCGGCGTGCACCTGCAGCTCCCCCAAACTCCCCAAGGCGTTCTGCAGGTCCAGACCAGGCTGCTTCCCCGCTGCAGGCAGCTCACTATGTCACCTCTGCCTCCATGGGGTAGGGACCCGGTGCCCAGGCTCACCCTCTGTGGGACCGCAAGACCCCGGCCCAGTTCTCCCCAAACGGTTGTGTTTTCCTCTCCCCCGAAGCCTCAGCCCCATCACACGAGGAGGAGCAATAGCTATTTACGACTGCTGGTAGGAGTCCAAAGCAGATAATGTTGATTTGCACCTCATTTTTAAGCAGCTGGGCTGAGACTGAACAGCAATAACTGGCAATGTCCTAGATACCAGGATTAACTCATTTTGAACCATCCGAATGAGTAATTAGTACTGCAATTACTTTAAACTCAGGGTTACATTCTGCAGTGATGGCATGATAAAACGGCTGAGATTAGTTTAACTTGAAGAAACCCGGTATGGCCAGACCTCTCCGGGAATGAAAAGGGGACATTGTTTCAGGTCTGCTGCGCTGCATACCAGCGTATCAATCACCCTCTTATCATGAGAAACAGCCCCCATCCCTCCTGCCTCTGCTCGAAGCCGATGCAGCTCCTGCAGCAGGCCATGGGGATGGCGGAGATGCCGAGGGACCCCACCCCACCATCTCCTCGGAGCAGAGGCCGTGCCATGCCACACCACCCCACGGGAAGCAAACCAGCTTGTGCAGCATGCAAATCTCCTGGAAGCAGCTCACAAAGCTGCAGCTGGGTGTGAAAGTGCCAATCCCCCCCCACCCCCAAGCAGGGATGCTCCCCCAGGGCTGTACCTCACCCAGATGTGCCCGACGCTTGGGCTGCTCCAGGGAAAGTGCCTTGTCAGCAGAATGACAGTGCAGGGCCAGCGCCGCTCCTCCTGCTCCCTCCACCTGCCCATCCCTGTGGCAATGCTGCTCCACCAGGCCATGGCTCAGAGCTGCTGCCGCAGAGCATCGCCCCTGGGAGCTCCCGGCTGCACCAGCTCATCCCAGAAGGAAAGGCTTCCTTCCCCAGTGCTGCTTGCCTGGTCAGCCCTAACACCTTGCTGCCCCCAGGGACAGGAGCTTTGCTCCAGCCTGGGCGAGCAGGCATGGAGGGGAAGCAAGAGATCCTGCAGGGCCCTGTGTAGTTTGGACAGTTAATGAGCCTCCTGAGTTACTGCAGCCAAAAGCTTTGGGAAGGGGATTGAACCTCTGAGCTGTGTCAGAGAACAAGATGAGATCCCCCATGCTGCCCGGTGAGGATTGCACATCTTCCCCCTGCACTGGGCTGGGCTGCCAGCAGGATGTGGGTACGTCTGTGCCAGCTGGGAGACCCCATCCCCACCCCGATGCCACGTCCCCAGTGGCGGTGGGGCAGGAGCTACAGCAGAGGGAGGCTGGAGCACCCCACGGTAATGCCGAGCACTACCCAGGGTGCAGAGCAGAGAAGCCGCCAAACCCTTGTCCTGCCCCAACCCCTGCAGGGCTACAGGCAACCAGAGGAGATCAAACCAATCCCACAAGAGACTTCTCAGGCAGCTTAGTGCTCCCCACAGCTTCCTTCCAAGGGAGAGGGGGGATGTGTCCCCTCTGCGTCTGCCGCAGCTGGCCAGCATGGCTGGCTTGGGTGAGAAATGGCACTCGCCCCCCCAGCAAACAGCCTGCTCTGAGTGTGGGGCTGCACTGGGCGACAGTGGAGCTCTGGGCTGTGCCGGCCACCCGCCGGCAGGAAACTCCGCTTTTTCATTTCTCTAGCCAGTGCAGGGATGGGGGGAGGTTGGGGCCACGCTCAGCCCCTTCCGCTCCCTGCCCCAACCACACTGCAGACCGCTGCCCGAGGGCAGAAGTGAAAGGGCTTCCTGGGGTCAGGAGGCCCTTTCACAGCCGCTTTTCTTTCCCCTGGCATGCAGGGTGACAAGCTCCCTTGCAAGGTGCTGAGCTCCTGTATAGGGTGCTGAGCTCCTGGGACAGCCCCCACCAGGCGCCCTCCTGCATGAGCCCTTCATTTCAGAGGCTGTAATTCAGCTGGGCTGCTCCGGGACTTGCCGGAGGGAGCAGCAGCGAGCACGGAGAGGGTCTCCCTTCTCCAACTCCATTTGCACTCGGAAACTTTCCAAAATAGCTATTCCGGGCTAATTATTCCATTCTGGAAGTGGATTAAGCTAAAGCGGAAAAAGGCACTCTTATTCTGGAATATGAGCATCCGCACAGGGGCCTCTGCTGCAACAGTTGTTTTGGAAGAGCTATTTTGGTGAATCACCAAGTATAAAAAGCCCCCAGATGACCTCTCCTCTTCGCGCATCGCTGCCCAGTGTCCTCCCAAACACACGTGGCACCGAGAGCCTGTAGCCTCTTGTTTTTGTCCCTCCCAGAGCTATAACTCGAGGGAAGATCAGGCACTACTTGTTACGGGGGGGGGGGTAAAGGGGCTGCAAGAGGGTCCCCTATCCGCATCCCTCCCCTCGGAAGCAGCCCCTACCTGGCAGACACGTGCAGTCGTAGGTGGTGTCTCCGATCTGGCGGCACGTCCCCCCGTTCTGGCAGGGCGAGGGGTTGCAGGGCACGTAGAGGTGCTCGCAGTTCTGCCCAGTGTACGCTGGCTTGCAGGAGCACTGGTAGGTGCCCACCTCGTTGGTGCAGCTCCCACCATTCTTGCAGATGGGTGGCGAGGTGTTGCACTCGTTCACGTCCTGCTTGCAGTTGGCCCCGTGGAAGCCGGCAGTGCACCGGCAGATGTAGTGGGCTTCGAAGGGGACGCACTGGCCCCCGTTGGCACAGGGGTTGGAGGCACAGGGGTCGGCCTGCTGGCAGGTTTTGCCTGGGGAGAGCAGGGCGGGAGGATGAGGATGCAAACCGCAGCTCAGGCACTCAGTGGGAGCAATCTTTGTGCAGGGGTGCAGACCTGGCTCTGAGACTGTGTTCACAGGGGTTGCAACTAACTCCCCCCACCCTTGCCCCTGTAAAACCCTCACCCATGCAGGAGGCTGGCACCTCACCCAGCCAGGGACCCTCCCAAGCCCCAGCTCGGGCTTGCAAACCATCACCCCACCTTTCCCCCAGCACCAAAGGAAGCCAAAATCAGAGGCAGCGCCCTTCTCCATCCACGGGGATTTTCCAGGAGCAACCCCTGTCACACACAGGCTGTCCTTCTCCCCCCAGCCGTGTCACCACGTCCCCATGCCGTGCGTCTGCACCGCCTCACCTGACCACCCCGGCGGGCAGCGGCACTTGTACTCGCTGAGCGTCAGCAGGTCGCAGGTGCCCCCGTTGCGGCAGGGGTTGCTGAGGCAGACGTTGTCGCGGGGTGTCAGGCAGAGCTCGTCCGTGAAGCCCAGGCGGCAGGTGCAGGTGTAGTCCACGGTGCTGCCGCGCACCACCGGGGTGCAGGTGCCGGCGTTCTTGCAGGGGGAGCTGAGGCAGGGGTTGGGCAGCTGGCACCGCTCGCCCACGTGGGCACTGCCACACCTGGTAAGGCCAAGACACGCCGTCAGTGGGATCAGCCCCCAGGGGCTGGGGGCACCCATCAACCCCAGGGACCGGCTCCGGGAACACATCCCCAGGCACGACCCCACACCGCATCCTGGCACATCGGGTTTGGTAATTGCAAGGCTTTGCCTTGGCTGTGCTGGGTTGAGAAGAGGAAGATGAAAGAGGTGCCGGGAACAAAGGCATCCCCCATCAAGGGGCCTGCGCTGACTTGCAAAACCACAGCCTCCAGCTCTGACGTCCTGCTTCTCATTGCAACATGCTTTTTTTGCTCCCCCCCACTTACTGAAGAGGAAACCAAGGCACAAGGAGGGACGTGGTAGAGCACGGATGGGCACCTCGTACCCACACCCAGCCCAGGGCACCTACAGACCCTGAGGGAGAGGAAACCCTGCAGTGGCTTATGGGGCTGAGCAGCACAGGGATAGCCCTGTGCCCCAGCCCACCCCTGCCTGCACCAGGCTCCCTGCTCCACCAGGGTGATTTTTATCCTCCCTCCATCCTAAAAAATCACCCAAACGCGATCAAACATGGGCTCAGCATTGGCTGGTAGCAGGTGGGACACGTTCCTGCTCCTCGCAGCCGGCCAAGATCTAACCTGATGACAAACCCCTGTGCAAGGAGGGACAATTGGCCCCGGCTGCCGCATCCCTCTGCGCGGGGGCCCTGAGAAAAGGCCCCCTGACGCAGCCACCGGCTCAACCATCTGTCACCGTTGGCCGACAGGGCTGGAGCAACTGCCTGCTGCAGGACCGGGGCAGGTGATGGGGACACGCTGCAAGGGCAACTCCCGGCAAGGCTGGGCAGGACGTGGGGCTGGCAAAGGACCCTGCAGAGCGGGGAGCTGTCCCCCGGGAAAGGAGGACAGAGCAAAGCTGTGCACAGAGAGACCAAGGGCACCCAACATCCAACAAAGATCCTGGGGACAAGGCCCTTCAGCCCCTCCCCAGCACAAACCCTCCTGTGCAGCATCGCTTGCATCACATCTGCAACATGAGATGCCACACATTTCGTCCCCAACCAACTCTGCTCACATTACACTGCTTCCAGAGGGGGATTTGCTGCCCTGGCTGGGCTGCACTGAGCACCCATCGCAAGTATGGCATGGGAGGAGTGGGACGACACTGGCCTGCTGCTATCCCACACCGCGATGGCAATGCCACCGCAGCAGAGCAGGACACACAGCGCTCAGCTCATGCTGGGCTGCTGGCTGCTATCAGAGGCCTTGAGAGCAGAAATCAATCTGGGGGCAGTTGCCTGCATCGCTACGAGCTTGGGGTAAGGCAACTACTGCTGGAGGTGATGGCTGAGGAAGACGACGGCACCTGAGCGCTGGGGGACTGTGGTCCTGGCTGTGCTTTGGTAGGTCAGGGCTCAGGGCACCCACCATGTGTTTGCACCCATCACCACCTGAGCTGGCAGGACTTTGTGTCCCCAAGTCTCATGCATGGCCTCCAAGGCTCCCGCAGCACATAGCCCCCTTGGCGTGAGCAGGAGGGGTCCCGGGGAACACTGCAGCCCCACGGCTGCAGAGCAGAGCACTCACCTGCAAACCCCAAAACAAGAACGTGGGGCTCCTCCGGTGAAGCACAACCAGCAAACCCCGTCCCTCAGCCGGCCCCAGCCTGGAGCTGCCATGCTTTGCTGCGCCGTGCCGGTGGCAGGACCACGTTTTGGCCCCGCTCCCCCTCTCCTCTTCCCCTACTTTTTTTTTTTTAACCCAATTCTGATTTCATTGTTGGGGATTGTGTGAGAATTTGTCAGGATTCGGAGACATTTTGAGTTAATGAGACGGCATTATCCAGGCCAAATGAAAAAGAAAATGTGTATAATAATAAATCAGGGCATCTGCTCGGCACACAAAGGGCGGCGGGGAGCAGGTGTGCATCCTAATGAGGCAGAGCAGCTGCCGGCGCCCGCGGCCGATGCCCGGCTCGCCGGCGGCTCCGAGCCCGGGGCGACGCGGCCGCGGGGCGATGGCGCTTCTGGGTGGCTGCGCCGCGGCCCCGCGCGGGGGAATGCGAGGGCTGGGGCCGCGGCCGCCTGAGAGGGGCCATTGTGCGGGGCCCGGGCGGCCGGCGCAGGCACGCCGCCGGCAAACCGCTCAAGTGTGCAGTCATCTGTTAAAAGCACCGCTCTCCCCCGCCTCCCCGCACCACACACGCTTTTTTTCTTAAAACAATCCTCTGGGCTCTTGTGGCGGCTGGCGGACAGGGAAGCGTCACGAGATTCTCCAATGGGAGAAGAAGGGCGGGGGGGGGAAGGGGAAAAAAAAAGGAATAGAAAAAAAAAATTATGCTGGACAAAGGGCCCCGGGGGCAGCGCGGGAACTGCCGAGTGCGCGGGAACCACCACGGCGCAGGTTTTGGCTCGCCGTGGGCAGCCGGGACTGGGAGGCGATGCTCTGCATCCCGGGCTGAGCTGGGCAGCCGGCGGGGCTGTCACTGGGATTGGGGTTCCTGCACCGTTGGACTTAAATAAGGCTGGGGTGAGGGGCGCGGAGCCGAAAGCCCTCCCACCCAATTAATTTTCAGGTCGTTTCCAATTTCAGTGCAGGCTAGTGGTGGTTTGAGCTCACGATGGGAAGCCGGAGCAGAGCCCAGCCCTAGCCCTGGCATGGTTATTAGCCAGGAGGTTAATTAGTGATGGAAGAACTCCCCTGGGAGGCAGGGGAGCCCCTGCCTGAATACACAGTGGGGTTGGGGCCACTGGCAGTGCCTGGGCTGGGGGCTGCCCTGTGCCTAGATGGGCTGCCTGGGAGCTTTCCAGGCTTTTGCTTCAGGAAACCCCTCAAGTTTCATGGAGTTGGCAGATTTATTTTTTTTTTAAAATGGTTTTCTATTTTTTTTTTTTTTTTACGAGCTGGTTTATGGACACAATCAGCTCATCAAGGGAAGAGGGTGCAATAGACACCAGGGAAGGGCTGGGCACGGGTCGGCCCCGGCCAGAATGGACTGAGCTGAGCAATGGGCACATGTGGGCAGGTGGGACCGGGGTACGCTCATGCATCACATTGTGGGTATTTCTACCACAACATGGTGTATTCCAGCCACCGAGATGTGCAGGTGAAGCAACTCTTCAGAAAAAAAGCAATACAACACAGGCACCCTTAAAATCCGGTAGTCACCACTCCAACCCACGGAGGAGTTTGCATCGCGCAGAGCAGGGCTGCGCAGCACAGATCGCTGTCGACGCCTGGTGATTCCCAAATCACAACCACAACCGTGGCAGGGACGGGGACACCCCTCGCGTACCCACGGCACACACCGCACCAGCTCAGGGAGCCCTCTCAAACTCCTTCCACGGTTTCTAAGTCATCTCGGTTTCTTTTCAAGGTTTCAGAGCAAAAGGTCCCTGACAGCAGGGATATCACTGTCACAGCAGCGATATTGCTGCTCAGCAGGAGCACGAAAGCACGGACGCTTCTCTGCTCACACACGGCAGCGCCCAGGACATGCCCACGGGCAGCCTTGCACCTGGCAGCTTCGACACCACTGCTGCATCATCTGTAGATGCTTCTGCACAGAAATGATGCTATTCCTGCCCATGTTAAAAACAGCAAGTCTGAGACCAGGCAGGGAAGAGCATGGCTATGGACCGAAGCCATGGGATGAATTTTGCTTGTTTCCACCCCGCGCAGGTCCCAGAGCTCACTCTGGAGCTGCATTTAAAAGCCCCAAAACCGCAACAACTTTAGAGAGTCCCAGCTGCAGAGGAAAGCCTGGAGACAAGCCTCGCATGCAAAGCAAGAGATCAAAAACCAGGTGAAGAATAAGGCCAGCCCAAAATGTATTTTTCAGCTCTCCCAGGTCTGGAAAGGCTGGATACAGCAGAGCCAGGTTCAGCTCCCAGCTGTGCTGCAACCTCATCGTGTACCCACCTACTTCTCCAGGGTCTAAAACCTCTCCTAAAGTTCAGCCCAGGGAGCTAAGCTTTATTTTCTGTAAAAAACATACCAGCGGGTGGTGGTGTCAGGGCTCCCAGGTGAGCAGACGTGGAGGATGCGACGTCCCCGCGGGCTCAGCCAGGTGAAGATCACCCTGTGGTTTTTCCTTTGGCATTTCCCAAGCGAGGGCTACCCAAACCAAACCCCAAGCAGCTTATGGAAATTAGCATAAGAGACATTAAAGCTATGCTTTAATTATAGATATATGTGTTGGCAGAGGACAGGGCGGGTGCTCCAGGATCAAAACAGCTCAGAAGGGCCATTAGAAACCAACTTTGAGGTGGGGAAAGGCGGCTGAGCTCCCTGGGGTCCAGAGGAGCCTCTGGGAAGTCCCCGGAGAGGCCAGCGCAGCCATGCTCCCAGCCCCACACATGACGTACGCCCCATTCCCAACCCAGGCAGGAATGGCTAAAAATACCGGTGTGTCTCCCTCCCCCGAGCATGCAGCTGAGAAATGTTTCTGTTGACTCATTAACCTGCTGAGAAGGAATCAAACACTCCAGCTGCAACCCACCATGCTGTTTTAGACCCTGACGGAGAGTGATGGCATCCGTACTCCGGTGATGGCCGAGCCGTGCTCCACTGCACGACACTCCCCCTCCCAGCACCGTGCCGGCACAAGGAGCAAGTCAGGGCAGACAGTCTCACAACTCTTCACTTCTAGGATATTTTCTACGTGACCTATCGACAGGATTAGGGCCGTCACCAAAGCACCAGGCAGGACAGGGGACAGCGATGCAGCAGCTGGTCCCCGTCCCTGTGGATGGGGATGCTGCATGTGCTCCTTGCAGGTGTGAACACACTGATTTACACCCCCCAAGTGTCTGGGGCTGCCGTCCATCCGGTGGCTTTTTGTTTCGGGGGGTCAGTCAGAGGCTGGGGACTGGATTCCCACGACACCAGGCTGCAACATGTCTTCCTCCTCCGCGCCGGCCCCGAACAAGCACCCGCTCCCGGAGTGCAAACTGCTGCGAGGGGGGAGGCGCAATTAATAATGCACCCTGCTCCCGACCCATAAATCTCCGGCACGATTCACAGGCAATGTGAAGGGTGATGGAGAAGGCCTTGTCCAAGGTCAGACAGCAAGTCCCAGGGGATGGCCTGGGAATGGGAACAGCGGCCCCAAATTCCATCCCCACTCCCAGTGCTGAGCCTAGGCCAAATCGGGATCTGCTCAGCGTGGGCACGTGCATTTGTTGTGTCTGCTGCACATCCTTCACGAGTTACAAACAACGGCCCAACGATGCAGTTATTTCAGCAAGGCTCCAGAAAAGCTCAGCAGATCATATAATCAAAAGCATGAATGAACCGCAGAAATGCCAGAGAGCCAACAAGCTCTGCTGCCACGCCGCTGCCACAGCTTTGCAGTACACGTGTGCTTGCCCGGACATCGTGGCTTCCAGCATCCCCTCGCTCCAGGAGCGGCGCCGGCAGAGTTGGGGTGCCCGTCCCAGCCCCCCGCCAGCCTGCAGCCCCCGCGCCGGGTGCTCCGTGCATGCAGCTCTGCACGCACCGCCGGCCCTTTGTTCGCTCCCTCCCCACTTGCAGCGTGCAAGGCTTTTCCGCCAACCCACCAGCAACAGGTTTTGTCCCTCCACAGCAATGCGGGCACTGAAAGCATCCCGAGGCAGATGTTTCTGCGACCTCTGACCCAAGACTAATGTTTTCCTTTCTGCGCTAAGCTGCCATCTGCCACGGCCAGCACAGATGACACCCAGGCACTCCCGCAGCCCACCCCGCCCCAGCACAGCTCCCGCATGGTGGCACGGGGGCTTTGTTCAAATTTGAGATGCATCAGCCTTGTGCAAGCACAGCCCAGGGGCTGGGGGTGTGTTTCAGAGGTGCTGGGTGCATGGGGGATGCCCTGGATGTGGCGGGCTCAGCCTGCATCACCCCACAGCTGAGAACGGCCACACTCACACCACTCACCGCTCTCCTGCCCAGCCCCAGGGCGTGCTCCCAAGGGCTGAGACCATGGCAGGGCTGGAGGTAAAACCCGCTTCAGGCTTAAAATGCACAAAATAAACCAACAAGCAAAATGAAAACCAGATGTAAGCTGGAACACGGCCACCACACATGCAGGGGCTGTCCCCCATCCCCATCCCATGGCAGGGAAGGTCCAGGGGGCAGCCCCATGCTGCAGGAGGGGATGGGGACCTGGTGGGGAGCCCCATCCCAGCCACTGGCCCCACGTCCAGGCTGCCTCTTATCTGTGCTGCTATCGCATAACCTCTTCCTCACCCTCATCTGCTGGAAGCATAAACGGCCGCGGTTGTTTTCCCCAAGGTACGAGCACCGTGGGAAAGCCAGGGAGGGCAGGCTTAGGTCTCTACTCAAGCCCTGTTTGGGGGTGCTCAAGACTCTGGGGCAGCAGTGAACCCAAATGCTCGGTACGGGGTCTTCCCTGCCAGAGGGAGCAGCCCCCACCCCAACACCCGTCCCCAGGCACAGGGTGGGCTGTGTGGGATGCCGCTTTCTGCTCCGTGGTACCCATGGCCCAGAGCAGCCATCCCAGAGAAGCCACCCTCCCTGCATCCCAGAGAGCCACCCCAGCACAGAGGTGGTTCAGAAACCACGACCGTGACCTTGTGTGGTGCAGAGGGTCCCCACCAAGGGACCACCACACACACAGAGCCCTCTGCGCCAGCAAACGCAGTGCGTGACTGAGCGGACGCCTGTGCCAGCACAGTCTGGACCCCGTGGAGTGAAGCAAGTGACCAAACGTGAGCAGGACACTCGGATTTCCCGTGTTTGCTGGTAACAGCTGAGGGAAAGAGAAATAAGCAGCAGGAGAGTCTCCCTTAGCTGCACACAGGACCACAGCCACTGCACGCTGCTCCCAGCCGCAGAGCGGTGACACGACCCTAACCCATCGTCCCCACACCACTTGAGGTAACCGTTATCCTTGGGCTTTACAAACGGGAACCACAACTGCCTGCTTTCATACCTTCCCCTACGCAATCCCAGCAGCTGCAGACCCTGAGCGTTAAGCTTGCTTTCCATCAGGCATCCACACACGAGTCACTTTTCCAGTTGTGCCAGTGGCTTCCTCCCTGGCACAGCCTGGAAGCAACACCCCAGCTTTCCCCTGAAGTTACACCCTTCCCCGTAAGACACATTTGCTTGGTGCCAGCCCAGGAGATCCTGATCTCCCCCAGCTCCAATCTGACCAGAGAAAGGGCCGTGCTCAGAGATATGTCTCCGTGTCCCGGAGAGATCTGCTTCCTACTGCATCTTCCCATTCCATCTTACTCCATTCATTCTCATTCCATTGCTTCCCTACGAGCCCCTCCCGTGTTCCTGTATGGAACATCACTGGGGACCGCAGGCATGTACGACTGTCTATGGGATGGCTTCCCAGCAGCGTCAGCCTGCCTTGAAATCACCTTGCTGAGCGTGGGAGCACGCTGTGGAGCCAGGGGAAGGCAGACAGGCCTGGAAACCTGTCACGCTGCGAAAACAGAGCTCAGCACGCTGTGCTCTGGTCCCATCTGCTGCCCTGGCATTGCCACCCTGCCCAGGGTGGCCCCGCACCCCTGGAGCCAGAAGAAGGAAGGTGCGGGGAGACGGGGAACACTTTTGGGTGCTGCCCTGACCTCCCTGGGTCACGTGGGGCTGCGGATGCTCCCTCCTGCCCCGGCAGCCAAGGGCTGGCGGGGGCCACTTGAGCCCCCTCCCAGCAGCAGGCACGGCCAGGCTCACCGCATCTCACCTGCAGCTTCGCTCTGTGGTTTCTGGCACACGCGTCCGTTAAGAAACCCAAGGCTTCGCCACGGCTCCCAGGAGAGACAAGGCAGAGAAGGCAAGAAGTTGCCCAGCTCCCCCTCGCCCGCATGGGGCACCCCCACTGGTGATGCACCCCAAAGCTCCCGCCGGCCCTGCTGCGCTCCCCTGGCGCCGGCACGGCCCCACAAACACCTCTGGCAGCCGCAACGTGGCTCCAGCACCAAAACCCAGTGCTAGACCAAAACGGTGGTTTTTAATGAAGTTACATCCAGGCCCTGCTTTATTAAACACTCTGGGACACCAGCCTGGGAAAAAAACAGAGTTTCACACAGGGAGGGTGGTTGGCAAAGCAGCAGGTTCCTTCAAGTGACATCAGGTTAATAAAGCAAGAGCAGATCTCCCAGTCATGTTTAATTAAAAAAAGCAAACTGCAATCCGAAGTCTTTGATGTGTTTTTTTTTTTTTTGTTCCATTTCATTTTTGACCTAGCCCAAGCCATCTAATTGAGATTTTAAGACCCAGACTTTCATCTGGAGAGAAACTAAAGGAATTCCCAAAGCTGGATACACTTATGGACAGGAGTAGGGGAAAAAAAAAGTGCTAGAGCCCTGTTCCTCCTACCAGCATGAAGGGGAGAGGGAAAAAAAATGGCTTTGTTTCTTAAGCAGACATTAGTCAGGACAGTTTGGGAATCAAAGTTCCCATTGTAATGAAAAACAATATAATCCCATTACTAAGCAAAGTGGCCAGGCTATTCACAGGGTGGTAACCAGCTACCTGGGAAGGAGCTGCCTTTCAATGGAGCTTCATTCACAATAAACATGAAAGATGTCGAAGGAAGAGATCAAGACAAAACTTGCCTCATTCCCACCCTCAACAATGGCCGCTATGAATTTTTTTTCTCCAGTTGATGTTTTTTATATCCTCTGCTGGTGTAGATCCGTACCGCCCCATTGTTTGTGCGAGCGAGCTGCCCTGCGCTGAGCTCTGCTCATCCCGGTCCCTTCTCCTTCTCTTAGAGGAGCCCATTTATGGGGCAACCACGAAGGATACGCTTCTAGCAGAGGATCCCCAGGGAACACAACCTGCGCTGAGGTCAGCACATGGTCCCACCACCCGCCCGTGGGGCAGGGATGAGCGTCCCGGGGCAGGTCCTCCAGCAAGTACCACACTGGTGACTGGTGTGCCTGTTAGACACCATTACGTTACCCAGCTCTTCTCTTCCTCTGCAGTGCTGCCCAGCAGCCGTGGCATTCGAGAGCACCCACTGCAACCGCTCCCTATTTTGATTTTTCATTTGTAAACATTTTTCCTTTAAAAATGTTTTATTCTTTAAGCCAGCAGAAGGAAAAGTCAGAATCTGGGGGAGATGAAGAATTTCCACCCCCCCAGGCCGCCCGCCCACCCAGCACTGCTGGTGCACAAGGCCACTCTCCCTTCTCCATCCCTTTTGGGGTAAATGCCCATTTTCTCCTGCTCTGGACGCAGTGCTGCCCACACCTGCGGCCAGTGCAGGGCAAATTCACACTGCCTTGCTCCAGGGAGCTCTGGCATGCATGCAGTGCCGGTGTCACCATCTCACTAAGCAATGATGAACTCTTTTTTTCTTTTTTTTTTTTCCTTTTCCCTCCTCAAACCAAGTTTTGGCTAAACACCGCACTGCCCGAGAGCCAAATATGGAAAACTCCCACCCGGGACACGCGTGACCCCACCATCCCCACTCTTCTAATCCTGAACATAAAACCTGAGATTAGGATCTGAACAGTCACCAAGAGTTTAAACAAGCTATATTTAGCTCTGATATTTATAAACAGGAGGAGAGGGGGGTTTTGCAGAGCACCCTGGTGCCCCTGCAGCACAAACCCTACCAAACACCAGAGCAATTCACACCAGGGATGTTTTGCTGAGATGGCGAGTGGGCAAAGATGGCAACAGCTGGGCACCGGTGGATCCAGCTCCCCACAACCTCACAGCCATGAAGCTGCTGGTTTCCCTTTGCAAGCGAAGCAAAGCTCCCGAAAATAGCTATTGGCAACAAAATCCTCGCTCCCTTGGAAACCATGGCCTGAGGGACGTAAAGCACCTCTCAGCAGACGGGTATCTGCTCCCGGGATCTGTATCCCAGGATTTCTGTTGCTGCCGAGTTTAACCAAGGAAACAGCGAGGGAAGGAGGGAAGACTCTGCCTCCAACACCTTTTGCCGGCAGAAATCCCTGTGTCAACATGACGCCCTCGCTGAGGGAGCCGGGACAATGGTGGCGGCTCTGCCCTCCGGCCGCAGCCTGCATTCCTGCCCCCCTCCCCTGGAAACCCCCCTTTTGTGGGGAGCAGCAGGCCCTGTGAAAGGGCCGTCTGTCGCCCTGCCTTTTGACTTAGAGGTCTGTGTCTAACATTTTAATAGGGGCTGGGGGCCGGGGAGAGGCCCCCCCCCCTCCCAGGCTGCTCCCCTGCGGGGTCACTCTCCCAGCCCGCCCCAAAGCCAGTACACAGGGCTCCGGCTGCCGACGGGCAGTGGGCGCGAGCCAGTGGCGCTGCACATCCCGCTTTTGACAGCCACATTCCTCCGCCTGGCCCGAGAGGGGCCATTCCGTGGGTTAACCAGGCGGGAGTGCCTTTGGGAGGGTTTTTTTCTGATCCCCCTGCGCAAGGATGCACCGGTGGGGTGGGAGTGCTAGGGATGTGCTCTCTTCCACAGCTGCTCATCGACAGCAGATGATTTCCATCTTAAAATAAATGGCTGCACACTCACAAACGCTCAACCCCCCAGGCAGCGACGCCAGCGGGGAGCGTATGGTCCTTGGGGTCCCCATCGCACTGCTGACGCCGGCTCTCTCAGCAAGGGGACATGGGAAAGAGCAGCTGACAAAGTGAAGAGCCCCAGTGCCAGTCTCCTTTCGTTGCTTTTCTTGGGAACAGCTGTGGTGGACACAGGTAGCGTCACATCGCACCAGGAGCCACGGCGGAGGATGAGGAGGGATCAGCAGCTGGAGGCAAGGCTCAGCCCTGCAGCCCCAGCCCTTGCAATAGCCTGGGACTGATCCTGCACAGCCCTGGAGGACCAAGCAAAGCCTGCCACCACCACTCTCAGCTATGCTGACTTTAGGTCAAGCCTAAAGCAACAGGCTCCCCAGCCCATCAGTGCTCCTCCTGGCACCCAGCCCTCCCAGCCCACCACCACAAGGCCGCTTGCCTGCAGGGTGCCCCTTCTATTAAATAAGGGCAACGTTAAAGCATCATTAAAACTTAATAAATCCATTTCCCGTATAAATACCATTAAATTCAGATTTTGGGGAAGGGAATTAGGGTGAAAACTTGTTAAAAGAAAATGACTTCTGCACAAATAAATTTTTGCAACTTGACTGAGCGTGAAAGTTTCCCATTAAAATGCAACTCCGCTCCCTTTGCTGGAAATGTGCAAGAGCCTAATAACCAGGGCCTAAACATTAACTGTTTAACTGACTTTTCCAATATTAACTCCAGGCTGCCGTGGGGGAAGGGGAGGACATGACGGGTGAAAGCTTGAAGCAGACGTTAATTACTGCTGCGCGAAGGAAGCACACCCAGCGCACACACCGCTCACATGCTCCCAACAGCCCTTTGCAGACGCGGGGCATCACCGGCCACGAGCAGGGCATGAAGCCCACCGCCCCATCCTGGGGCAGGGGTCCCCACAGGACCCAGCCAAACGCCTCCCCCCTCAGCCCCGCACACGGGTTTTAGTCGTGGTCCTGATCCTGCATCTCTCACGCCGAGCACCCCGTTTACCAGCAGGCACCTCCGTTGCCCACTCCGCCTCCGTGAGCCGGGGTGCGCCTGGCAGGTTGTGCTGCACCGTCTCGCACCAAGAGAGGTTTTGGTGTTCAGATAAGCAACAGCACACGGAGGGAAACTGAGGCACCAAGCAGACCTCGCTTGATGCACGTGGAAACCCTGACACCGTCCCGTACCGCTGACCCCTGCCCGTGGGGCACACGCCAACGCAGGGAGGTGAGAGGAGGTGACCCGATCCGCCAGACACATGCTAGAGCTGTAGATGGAGGTGCTGCAACAAGGCACTGCCATGCACTGAGGAAGGCAGAGTCCAGACGAGGGCACATAAGCCTGAACGGGCACCGTCATACCTCAGCCCAGGTGGGCATCCCTAACTGTCCCGAGGCTCTCCAAGCAGGCGGATGGGAGCTGCCATGGTCCAGCGTCACTCAGACCTAGCAGAGCGCTGCAAAGACTTCCCAACAACACACGTGATAGATGTGCAAACGGACTTGTGTTATCAAGTCCAACTGGGGTTTCCTCAGCCCTTCAGAGCCCCCGCTCTGCAATCCTGATCGGACCCTGCTGACACCGGTGGTGCCAAAGCAGGGCCCTGAGCCTCACACGACTCTGCTCCTGGATGCCTCTGAGCTCAGACACCAAAGAACCAAAACTGCAACGGCCCCCTCACCATCAGAGTAGCATTTCTACTGCTCATTCCAGATCTTTTGACCAATGCAAGCAGCTGCAGGTCTATCCCAGACCAAAGCACGAGCACAACCCTGGGCCGGTGAGCACGCAACAGAACGCCTGTGGCCGGCAGTCCTTGGATGGTGGTGACACCAATCCACCGCTGCCGATACCTGCCAAGGCCAACCCCAAGGAGCCCGGCACTGCGGGATGGAGCCCTTCTGCGGACAGATGGGCTGGGGAAGCTGGGATGCCTCTTCCTCGCAGCAAATCCAGGCTCATGAGGGCACCATGCTGCACGGCAAGGTCAGGGACCTGCAGGATTTTAGCAGAGCCACTTCCAGGTGCTGGGGCTCAGTGCTGCGGGCCAAGGGCATGCAACAAGATTAAAAACCCATTCGGAAAGCATCTGGAATCACCCCAAACCTCCACCTCTCTGGCCGGATGGTCCTTCTAACCCCAGCCCCTAAAATTAAGGGTTGCAGGAGGTCAGCCCAGGACCAGCTGGGGGAGCGGTGAGCAAGCTGCCCAAGCGCCCCACGGTGCTGCCCCATCCTGGGTGGCAGCAGGAGCCGGCTGGACACAAAGCCACACACCTGCAGTGAAGCAGACGGACCCTGACCACCTTTTTGGCCCCTGGGATGGAGACAGGACTCAATCGAGACCCCACTGCAGGTCTGCTTTCCCAGGGGGGTTTAAGTTGTATCCTAGAGGCTCTTCTACTCCACAGCCCCAATATATGGTCTAAAAGCTTCACCTGGAGTTTGGCGACACGTTAACCATGGAGGAGTCTCCATCCAAAGCCAGAGCTTACCAGCTCTCAGTAACTGCACCCTGAGGCTACTCCCTTGGTAAACACACTGATGCTCTATAAATTTTACATTCCACTCATGTACACATGCCGTTACCATTCGGGACACCTACCAACACGAGCAAAACGAGGGTCAGCACACCTCCAGGCCTGGAAAGAGCCGGTTAATTTCCAAACAATGTTATTTTAAAACTTGCTAACTGCCTGCTGATTATGTTATCCAAGCCCTTAATTGGTGAATAGCTTGGCCTTGCAATGACCAAGCATGTCTCCCTCATGCTACATACAATAAACCGGAACAGCCTCGGAGGCGAGACCAGGGTGTGTAGTATCAGCTGGAACAAATGGACGTATTGTGGCTTCCAGCAGGTAGGAAGACAGCAAGTCTGGGATTTTTGTGGAATAAAATATACCCTGCATGACAGAGAGCCACCTCCAGAAGCCATCCATGGAGCAGAGCCCCGTGCACTGCATCACACCACGGGATCGCACATTGAACAGCCGCAACTACCTGGGGAGGACTAGCCCTTCTGATCTCAGGTGGTGATGGCCACTGCGAATACCTCAACCCCTCTGGATCCTGGGGAGCCCCTGCACAACCTCACCTCAGCAGGCATCTCCTGCTCATCTCTGTGCCGCAGGTACTGCTGAGAGACCTACCGAGACACCTCCTCCTGAGCATGACCCATGCTGGCCCCCGCCCAAATGCAGTACAACCCTCTGGCCATCACAAATACCAAGCCATGAGAAAAACATCAAGCAAAAAACCTCAGCCCAACCACTAAAATCCCAGGGCAAGTTAGCAGGAGTCAGCGGGACCACCTCAGACAACTGATAACCATCAAGACACTTTGCAGAGAGCAGAGATGTAAACAGAGATTATTCTAGAAAAGAGCTCAAAAGTCCTGCTGCTGTCCCAGTGACCTCACCAGCTGGGCTTCTCAGCTAAGTTTCTCTTCCACTGGAATCTGCAACAGGTGATGCTTTTGTATTTTTAATCTACCCTCTTACCCATTTCCACCTTGTTCTTTCCGAGAATGAGATCAGACTTGAAAGAGCCATCAAGAGTTCTCAACATGGCTGAATCACCGCTCGTCTACTTCTTTAAGAGCTTCCTCTGGTTGATTGTTCAACACTCCACCCTCTTCCTCTCCAGCACGGAGACTGCATTTTTTTTGTTATTATTTCATGGAAATAACGTTGGGTTAAAGCACATGAGAAAAACCAAACCAGAAGGAAACTTCCGCCCTTTACAATAAGATAACAATGACTGAGCAGTTGAATAACTCGAAGGGCACAGAGAGCTGCAGGGCTCAGATCCCTCCTCTGTCTTCCTGGTTGTCTCCTGAAAGAGGTTTGAGCTAAAATAATAATCTCTTCTTGCTACTGTCCCCCTCTGAATGTTTCTTCCAAGGTTTCTGGCCTGCTGCCCGTGGAAGCTGGTGGTGGCAATGGGCACCAGCTCAGGAGCCATCGCCCCGGCTGAACTTCACCACCACGCTGATTCATAAACAGAGGAAGTACTTTAGCAAACTGACTTTTCCCCTTTTTCAGTGCAAGCCTAGTGATTAATTTAACTTTTTATTTTCCTTTGCCGTCTCTTTGGCTTCTCTGGGCAAAAGTATGACAACACAGATGCAGCTCCTCCAACTTTAATGGTGAAAGGCTGGTGAAGCGGGGTTTGAAACTCAGCCCTCTTTCATGCCATCTGCTTTTAACTAGCGGAGCAAGGGAGGTCCTGGGAATAAACATCACATGGCACAGCAATCTAAAATCAGCCCTGCTCATTTGCAGGGATGCCAGTCAAAACTATGGTTATCCAACAGTCTAATTAGGAGCTATCACTAGAAGTCAAAATGACCTTTTGGAAAACCTTCTCATTTTGTCTGGGAAAATGCCTTAGTCAAAGGCAAGTGCCTTTTCTGGAAAACCACAGCTCCCCAGCGCTGTGAAACCACACTGCAACACCGCAGCAGCCATCGTCTGCAGACGGGACCTTTTAAAGCTCCAGATCCAGTGCAAACGCCATGCATGGGCCAGAAACACCCCGCACCTTCAGCTGGGGTGCATGCAAGACGCTCGAAACTCTGCTGCTGCTCTTTCAGCATTGAAAGACCCGGTACCCCTGCCAGGATTGGAAACCGGCTCCAAAGGCGGCTTAATTAGGCCGCTTCTGTCACGAGCCCTCCAACCGACCAAATGCTCAGTCCTCTCCATTCAGTTAAACCCCTGCATGCCCCGGTCTGCCTGGCAAAGGGACAAGCAAGATAAAGCACCTGGAGTTTTACAAACTATCACCGTAAAATAATAAAGGCAGAGAAAGCTCCTTGTCTCACGCCGCGATTCCCTTTCCATAACAGGGCTGATAACTCGGTTTTGGCGTTATCAGAGTTGTCTTCACGTAACCCAAATAGGCCTCTCCCGCCACAAACGCCGGGACGCTTGTCCGCTGGAGTAGCGTCTCCCTCGTACGCTATTTATTTCACTCCACTTTCTAATTGGATTTGTGGGGGCAGCACAATGGGGCTTTATGGCCAAACTTTGTTAAGTGCCAGGCCGAGCGGAGATGTGGCCAGCAGCCAAAATGGTGCATTTCACGCAGGCGCCAAAGGGCAGTGCCAAGCTTTTCTGCGTCTGGTATCTGTGTTCTTGGCTCTGCTTTGTTTAAGAAGCTTGGAAGCAAAACTCCTCGTAAAGAGATATTCAAACAAGTGAAAAAACAGGATTTTGCGAGCTGCTATCAGATACTTTGGAAAGTTGCACCTCCTCCAGTCTGGCAGTAACTCTGATATCTGCTCCCATCGCCCACAGAGTGTACCCTGCACGGGACAAGTGCTTTAACACACTGAGAGTGCACACCTTGGTTTCCTGCAGAAATAACTTGCACACACTCGCGAAGCCATCCCGGCGTCTGCAGCCAAGAGAGAGGTGGTGATTCACAGCTAGCAATGAAGAAGTTCTCTAAAGTTAACTTTTTCCTCTTAAAAAAAAACCATCCCAAGCCTACTTTGGAGGCTTCTCCTCCAAATAGAGCTCGCACACATCAGATCTAATTAGATTCCATCACCATCTGCACATGAAATGTAAATCAGGAGTTGCAGAGACTTAAGAAAAAAAGGGAAGAATGACCACAAGGAAAAGGAGGGGTGTAAGGTTGGGGAGGGGGTGGAGGGTTGGGCATTCTGGGAAGCCATACATGATTAGTCACACAGCATTAATCTGCCTCCCTTAACAATAGCTGCCGAATTTCGACCGAATCCCAGCTGTCGCTCTTTGAATGAAAGAAAACAAGATTTAGAGCGTCAAGCGTTGGTAGGGGCTTCTGTGCAAAAAAAAGTGGCGTGCATTCATTAGTGGCTCACAAAGGGACCCAGCCTTTGTCCATTAAATTGCTCATGTGCCTGATTGATTTGCTGATTTATTTGCACCAAAGGGTTGGGGGGCTCAGCTTGGAGAAGGGGGCGGGAGGTGCCCGGCTACTGGGCAGAGTAATGGCACCCAGGCGGATTTGCAAAAAGCAACACACATTGTCAAGGGAAACTGCCATTCAACAGGTTGGGATTGGAAATGCCTTCAGGTTCGTCCGCTGAGGACTTCCTATTTGGAAATTTGGGGTGGGTGGGAACGTCTCCCCGCCTGCTCTCAGCTCAGGCCATGTTCAACAGGCAGAGGGGAAATCTGGCCGGAAAACAGAGCCTTGCCCATTCACATTTCTTTTATGGAATAGTTTTAAAAAGGGAGCTGGAGCCTTATTCATTTCTCTTGGTTATTGTTCCCTGGGAGCCTGGAGTGAATCGGCCATCGCTGCGGTGGGTCGGTTGGTCCTTCAAAGAGTCCCAATGCTTTACACATCCGTTTCCCCACAATCAGCTTGAAGAAAGCCCCTGCCTGGGTGCCAGGTCCTGCCAGGAACACCAGGCTGGACCGCAGCTTGGCACTGGCACCAGCAGGGCTGTGGGAGGAGGTGGTCCTGCTCCCCTGCCTGCCCCAGGCAATGTCCCGCAGGCCCACGGACATCAATGAGGCAGCAGCAGCAGCCAGAGCCACACCACGAAACCTCTCTTGAACGTTTATTGGAGGCATACTGGACACCGCGCCACGAACTGCCAGGGTGCAAAGGACTGAAAGGCAATGCTTCGGGGTCAGGAGGGAGTAGCTGGAAGACAGACAGCCAGACAGCCTCCCTCTCCCCACCCGACGGTCCAACGAGCGCCACAGGCTGGCCCTACCTCCTGCTCCATCAGCAGGGCAGTCTGCATAGGTTAACACCAGCAAAACATGGCCCTTTGCCCATGTTTTTCCACCCAGCTAGGAACAAAGCCTGATCCTGCCAAACTCGCGGCGTCTCCTACACAAGCAGGTTATTCTTGCCACTCAAGGAAAGAAAACGCATCTTGCCCTATTAAATCCAGAGTCTTCAAAGCAAAGTCAACACGCATGTCAATACTTTGGTCGAGAGAGATTAAAATCCTCTGGCTCCTCCATACTTACTGGCACACCTCCGTCCCGTTGAGAAAAGTTTCGCACTTGCCCCCGTTGAGGCAGGATTCGGCAAGCTGCGTGCACCGTAAACCTGCAAACAGAAGGAGAGCGTTAGCCACAGCGCAGATCCCAGGTGGCAGCGGGAGGAGGCGGGGTGGCTGCATCCCCCAGCATCCCCCAGACCGGGGTCAGGCTCGCCAAGACTCCCGGAGCCCCCTGCCCGTGCAAAGCCTGGTGAGACGGGGGCTGCAGCACCCCTCGGCCCCCACCCGCAGGGTGACGGCGCAGGGACCACACGGCCCCAGCACGGAGAGGCTCACCTAAAAATAAACTCAGGGTGGGCTTGAGGGTAAGCTCTGCCTTCTCCTCCGGTGGGAGGACTGACAGAGAGAAACCCCAGATCAGGCCCTTGAGTGACAAAATGCCATTTGGGAAAAGCCATCCGTCTGAGGGCCCATTAGTTATCATTAACTCAGTAACGAAATGAGTCGCCCGTCACAACTTGCTATGAGTAAAGGTTTCATTGTCTGGCCCTCAGAGCCAAATTCTGCACAGTTACCACAGCAACTCGCTGAAAGTACCAGAATCGCTTCCGATTTCCACTCCGGCTTGCTCTTCCCCTTCTCTGCCCCGCTAGCTCTTCACGGTAACTGGTTCTGCGACACGCGTGTGCAGCCGGAGCAGTTTCACAGTGAGCAACTACAGCTTCACACCGCCACCGCCAGAACCAAACTTCTCCCCCGGTACGGCTGCCGAGCCCCAGGCACCCCCGGGACACCCCGCTGCGCTCGGGGCTCTGCCCCCCGCCCCAGCTGTCCCGTGGGGGATGGAGCGGGGTGCTGGGGACCACTCCGGCCCGGCACAACTTTTTACAAACTTTGCTTCCGAAGGGGATGGCTCTCAGCCCGGGCTGTCCCGGTGTGGATTGGGATAAAGGCAACCCCGCTGCCTTCCCTTCCCCAAATCCTCCCAAAACACTCTTGCTCCGGAGGAGGCTGCTCGCTCGGCCCCGGGGCTGGGAGGGGGGGGGGGCACTGCAGGCCCCCGGCCCCCCGTGGCGGCCTGCTCCCCGCTCCGCCCCACACTTTTAGGGCTCTTTTGCCTGGCCCCGACCAGCTGCCCCCGACGGTCACCCAGCGCTTTGCGGCGAAGCACCCGGACCCGCCCCGGGGGTGGGGGGGGAAGGCGGGGGGGGGGACGACCCGGGGGGGAACCCGGCTGACTTTCAAGAAACAGGAAACCGAGAAAAATTTGCAAAACGGTCAAAAGCTCTCGCAGAACAACATGCAGGAGTGCGACCGCCCTGCGCGCCCCTCCACCGGGCCAAGCCCGTCCCGAGTTCTGGCTCCCCACTCCGCCCGCCGCACCGAGCTCCGGTCCCACCCCCCCGGCCGGCCGCCGCACCGAGCTCCGGTCCCACCCCCCGGCCGGCCGCCGCACCGAGCTCCGGTCCCCCCCCGCTCCGGCCGGCCGCCGCACCGAGCTCCGGTCCCCCCCCGCTCCGGCCGCCCGCCGCACCGAGCTCCGGTCCCACCCCCCCGGCCGGCCGCCGCACCGAGCTCCGGTCCCACCCCCCGGCCGGCCGCCGCACCGAGCTCCGGTCCCCCCCCCGCTCCGGCCGGCCGCCGCACCGAGCTCCGGTCCCCCCCCGCTCCGGCCGGCCGCCGCACCGAGCTCCGGTCCCCCCGACGGCAGCGAGCGCAGCTCCCCGCGGCACCCCCCGATACTAAGCTCCGGTCCCCCCGGCGGCCCCGAGTGCCGTTTCCCCACCATCTCCTCCGGGGCACCGAGCCCCGACCCCCCACCCCCGCCCGCGGTGCTCAGACCCGCTCCCACCACGGTTCCGGCCCCGGTTCTCCCGGCGGCGCCGAGCTCCGGTGCCCCCGCAGGGGCTGAGCCCGCTCCCCGGGCATCCCGCGTACCAAGACGGCGGGAACCCCACGTCCCGGACCTCCCCCCACCGGTGTCCAGCCGGGACCGGGGCACACGCCGCCCCCGGCCCCGCTCTCGGCAAACTTCCTGCCGGGCGCTGGGGCGGCCGGTCCGGGGCCCGTCGCGGCGGCCCTCACCTCGCGTCAGGGCGGGCAGCAGGAGCACCAGGAGGCCGGGCGCCAGGAGCCGCTCCATCCCGCTCTGCTCCCGCCGCTCACAGCCGCATAGATCCGCGGGGCCTCGGCCGAGCCGAGCCGAACCGGTGCCGGTAGGCGCTTGCCCCGCCGGTAGCCCCAGACGCACACCGCGCCCCAGCGCCGAGCGCAGCGACTCCGAGCGCCGGCGCCTCCCGCGGCTGCTCAGCCCCGGCGGGCCGGGCCGGGCCGGGCGGGAGGGCGGGGGGGGGGCGGGACGGCGCGGGGCGGGACGCCGCGGCACGGCACGGCGCGGCGCTGCACGGGATGGGACGGGACGGGATGGGACGGGACGCTCCTCCCTACCCAGCCCGGGGGGCCGCCGCTGGGAATCCCTTTCCCGCCACGGAGAGCCCCTGGGTGGGATGGGAGTGGGGGTGAGGGGTCCGCGCAGCCCTCCCCCCACTCCAGTCCATGCAGCCACTGGACACCCCCGGTGCAGCCTGCCCTGGCAGCGCCGGACACCCACAGCGCAGCCCCCCGTCCCCAGTGCAGCTCCAGCACAGCCCCTCCATCCCCAGCACAGCCCTGAACACTTCCATGCAGCCCCCCTCGGCCTCAAGCAGCTCCCACATATTCCCAGTGCAGCCCCTGGACATCCCCAGGGCAGCTCCGGACACCTCCATGCAGCCCCTAGCCCCCGCCTCAAGCAGCTCCCACATATTCCCAGTGCAGCCCCTGGACATCCCCAGGGCAGCTCCCGGACACCTCCATGCAGCCCCTAGCCCCCGCCTCAAGCAGCGCCCACATAGTCCCAGTGCAGCCCCTGGACATCCCCAGGGCAGTTCCCGGACACCTCCATGCAGCCCCTAGCCCCCGCCTCAAGCAGCGCCCACATATTCCCAGTGCAGCCCCTGGACATCCCCAGGGCAGCTCCGGACACCTCCATGCAGCCCCTAGCCCCCGCCTCAAGCAGCGCCCACATATTCCCAGTGCAGCCCCTGGACATCCCCAGGGCAGCTCCGGACACCTCCATGCAGCCCCTAGCCCCCGCCTCAAGCAGCTCCCACATATTCCCAGTGCAGCCCCTGGACATCCCCAGGGCAGCTCCGGACACCTCCATGCAGCCCCTAGCCCCCGCCTCAAGCAGCTCCCACATATTCCCAGTGCAGCCCCTGGACATCCCCAGGGCAGCTCCCGGACACCTCCATGCAGCCCCTAGCCCCCGCCTCAAGCAGCGCCCACATAGTCCCAGTGCAGCCCCTGGACATCCCCAGGGCAGTTCCCGGACACCTCCATGCAGCCCCTAGCCCCCGCCTCAAGCAGCGCCCACATATTCCCAGTGCAGCTCCTGGACATCCCCAGGGCAGCTCCGGACACCTCCATGCAGCCCCTAGCCCCCGCCTCAAGCAGCGCCCACATATTCCCAGTGCAGCCCCTGGACATCCCCAGGGCAGCTCCGGACACCTCCATGCAGCCCCCCCACCCCAGCCTTGGTGCAGCGCCCCCCGTGCACACCCTGCGTAATCCCAGTGCAGTTCCCCCCATAGTCCCGGTGCAGCCCCAGTACAGCCCCCTCACAGCCCTGGCGCAGCCCCCTTAACTGACCTCAGTGCAGCCCCCCCCCGCCCCGGCACAGCCCCTGCAGGCTGCAGCACCTGCCCAGTGACTGCAGGAGGACCCAGGCCCTCAGCCTGACCCGCAGCGTGGCCGTGCAGGGGCCCTGGGCACATACACCATGGGGGGACATGGGAACGGGGTGGTTGGAAATGGCCCCAGGGGACCAGGGCGTCCCCTGGGTGTCATGGGAGAGCTGGGTGCGGGGTGCGCTTGGGGGCAGGGGGTGGGATTCACCCTCTGCCCTGCACCGTGACGCAGGTGCCTGCAGGTACGCCGAGGCATTTCCTACCCGCATTCACCATACGTGCAGGCAGCTACCCGTGGAGCTGGGGTCGGATGTTGTTTGTTTTGTGCTGTGAACTAATGAACTCGCAGGCAGAGCCCCGGCCAGCTCGATGCACCGCATCAACAAATAAACAAATAAATTAGGAAAAGCAGGGAAGCCAAACCCAGGAGGCAGCCCGACAACCCCCAGATGTGCGCAGGCTTCCCGTGCGTGCACTGCGTTGCCTGTGGGTCCCCACGCCCTCGTCCCTGTGGCCCCAAAGCCCCGATACAGCCCGCTGCTGTCACTGTGCATGGTCAAGCCTGTCACACCGAGCTGCCCCGGAGCCCGTGGGATGGGAACATGAGGATCTCCCACTCAGAACCCAGCCAGGCCTGAGCCTGGGGCTGGGTTTAAGCACTTAAACTCATGTTCGCCAGCGTCACGCGCGTGCTGTGCCTGCAGCGGGGTGCTCAGCGGTGGTACCCACAGAGCACCGCCGCCGGAAACAGCCTGTGTGAGAGTGTTACTGACTGATGCTTCCTCACGGGGTTGTGGGGGCCAGCCCTGCTCGGCGAGGCTCACCACGACACCCGTCCGCCACGTCACACCACGGCAGCCCGGTGTCTGCCACTGCAGCACTATGCCTGCAAAGCGATGGGGGGGGGGGGCAAAAGCTCGGGGCACAGAGAACTTGGGGTACTAACTGCCATGGGGATGGGGGCACCTAAAGCCCATCGGGCTCTCGGGTCTCCGAGAGGGTCTCTGAGCCGTGGCTGTTGGAGGCCATTGGATGGCTCTTTTACAGCTCTCAAATATGGAGACGTGTGGGGCTGGCTGCCGGCCTTTGGCTGAAAGCTTGGGAAAGAGGAAGAGGAGTGAGGGGTCAGCAATGGGTTAATGGGAAGGAGGTGACATCGTTGTCATCTGTGTCTCTCATCACAGGGCACCTCTCCGCCAGCCCCCCCCCCCAGGCTCATCCCGTCCCATGCCAGGCCCGGTGTTATCCCACTGCTTCCTGTTGTAAATTATTTCCAGAGCAAGTGTGAAACAATTAAACAAACCGAAGGGCAGAGTCTGCTCGTCAGATCAAAGGAGCAAGCCCTGCAGCGGTACCTCACTCCTGCACTCTCCCCTCCTTCTCTGCTCCTCCTGCATTCATTGCTTTGGGCTCTAAAACAGTGCCCCGGTCCGGGTTGGGGTGTCGGGGCTCTGCGTGGAACACAGTGCCACTCAGGGTTCGGGTGCTATGGGGAGCTTGAGCCCCCTTTGAAACCTCAAAGCGTCCCAGCAAGATGCCACTCGCTGTGCTCCGTCACGGCGGAGCAGGGGCAAGGCCGGGCCGTTGGCGCGTTTCAGGACCAAATGACAGATGCCAAAGGATGAGAGCGCTGTGCTGCAATGCCTCTTCACCCTCATTTTCTGCCCTCAGCAGGGAAGTGGGTGCTTCTCCTGTTTTATCCTTTTTACAGACATGAGTATGATGGCAGCAACTGGGCAGTGGGATGTGGCCCCAGCCACCACCCCCGCTGAGCAACGTCCCTGTGCCACCACGACCGTGCCACTGTCTTCAGCCTCAGCAGGAGGCAAGGCAGCTGTGAGGGCAGCCTGAGATTTGTACTGCTCGGGCTTCCTTGGAGATGGAGACTTCTTCTCTCTTTCTCTCCATCTTCTCCCTTTCTCCTTCCCTGCTGGAGCCCAGTGAGCCAGGAGCATCTCGGCTCTACCTGCCTGGAAATACCAGCTGTAACTTTGCCCGGGCTTGTTCTCCTCATGCAGAAAGCACCACATGTTCAGCTTAGGTGCGGTTAGGGGCTTGCTCCCCGAAACTCGAGGGAGCTCCCCCAGCCCCGCCAGACCTCTGTGGCCATGCCTGGGCACATGGGGCCATCGGGGTCCCCGCCGTGCCCTGCTCTGTCTGGGAACGGAGGGGTGGTGATGCCGCCTGCCGCGCAGCGTGGAGGGTTGCGGCGGCAGGACTGGGTGGTGGAGACACCCAGCCCTGCCTGCTGCCCCGGCAGTGCCCGGATAACCGGGTGTCCCTGGCACCGGCTGCTCTCAGGGTGCCAGACACCCATGAGCTTGGTGCTGAAAGAGCAAGTGGGAAGCCATGTGTGAGCCCTAGCCCTGGCTTTCCTCCATGGTGGGGAGGGTCTGCCTGCGGTGGCCGGGGGTAAGGCTATGGATAAATGCAAACACAGCCGTGCATGCAGCTGCGCAGCCATGCCCCCTCACCCCCTCAACACGAAAGGTCAAATACATCTATTTATTGCCATCACCCAGGGGCTGCCGTGACCCTGCGGCAGCGGGCCAGCACTGCACCGGGGAAGGCTTTTGCCATCAGGGAGGTAAAAGGCTCCTCCGTGGTTTCCCATGGGCAGGACAGAGGCACGAGCGTCTTGGCGTGAGGATGACTCCTCCAGCCAGGCACTGCGGTGGGATGCCCCGCTTTAACCTGGTGCCATCCCTCCCCTGGTACAGGGGGGATCTGGCGCAAGGTCCTCGCAGGGAACCTCCTCGAGTTTCCTTCTCCCAAACACCTCCCCTAGAGACTCTTACCAGTTGAAGAAAAAGGGAAGGAAGGGACAAGTCAGCATTCGGCATAAATCTTTTTGCAATAAGAGGTAAATATGATATAATTTCAAAGAAACTTTTTCTTCTGAGTGGTCTTTAGGGGTTAAAAATAATGGGATTTTAGGTACTTTTAAAAATAGCGTTCATAAAAGGCTTTAATAGAAACCTTGGCAACTGTCCACGTGATTAGTGATTTAAAAACAAAAAACCTCCACACATGTTTAAAAGTTTTAATAAGTTAAAATTAAATGAGTGAAACTCTGGGAATATTTTTTTGTTACTGCAAGCTAAGAAAATTACGTCCGTTAAGCAAAACTTAATACAAATATAAACAGGTAATGCACATCTGTAAATTATTTTCATGTCTCCAGGGGCTGGAAAAAAACCTAAGTGAGACCAGCATTCTTATATATATTTTGCCTTGACAGCTCAGGAAAAAATTTGCCAAAAACCAGAGTTAGAGCACTGGGCTGGCGTGGGAAAGTTGGTTTAGTGAGAAATTTGCCCTAGGCTATTTAAATAAAAACAGGCGTTTTTTTAATGGCAAATGCCTGTTAAATACAACCAATGCAGCTTCCAATCGCCTGAGTAACTAGTGTGCCTATTCCTTCTTGACACTTTCATCTCTCTATCATCACAATCAATATTTTGCTCTTATACATTCACTGCAATAAAAATAGGACCTATAAGGCAGACATCAAACTGAATCTCTCCTGCTTTCCCCGCTGTGCTTGGTTTGGCATTCCTCTGCCGGCTGGTTTTTGGAGCAGCATGCAGGGTTAGCCCTCCTTGCGCTGGTACACACACCCGCACCCTTGCTCACGCTCTCAAAAAAAGCTATTTTTAGTAATTAAGCGTGAATTAAATTGGGTAGAGCATCCTGGAAAGTCTGAGCAGATAAAAATACAGCCGGTCATGGAGTCTGCGATGTAAAACTATCCCAGCCAAAGCTGGCCCATAATGGGATTAAGCTGTGATTCCCGGGGGCACCAGAGAAATGAGGCTGGATTTGCAAGAATGGTCTAAATCCTGAGTTTTCTTTTTTTTTCCCTGTCTTAAATAGCCGAGTGGAGGATTGTGAATGGACGGCCATAGGATAAATCACACGAATCGCGCCATCCCTCCGGCACGGCGGTGATGGCAGCGCCTCCGGCAGCACGTGTCCGTGGAGGATGACTTTCCTCCTGTGCTGTGGGGATCGGTCCCACCAGGGTGTCCAGGGTCAGGATGGGACAGAGGAGAGCCAGCCCTCGCTGCCGTGGGCGGAGGTCGGTGCCACGTGTGTCCCTGCCCCAGCACGGCTGCTGTGCCCGGGCTTGGCACCCGCGGCGTTTTCCTCCTTGTTGGGCTGCTGAAACTGGTTTTAATTGCAGGGTTGCTCCTGGCCATCATTTCTCGGTGTGTAAAGTCAGCTTAGTAACTCTCACCCACGGGATTAGCGACAGGCAGGGAGATGTCCCAGAGGAGCAGATTTCCCTGCACTGTTTGTACCTGGGTGAAAGGTGCTGCTGCGCTATTGTGCTATAAAATCAGTGTTGTGTTTAAAATAAAATGTCTTTATGGGCTGCAAAGGGAGAACAGGTGTTGGGCAGGCATCTCTCAGCCCAGACCTGGCCTCGCCGTCCCGTGCGCTGCTCTTATCCGCCTCCATAAAACAACCGAAACATTCACTGTTGTGTAAACAGAGGCTGATGGGGTTTATGGAGCTGCAGGTGACAAAGTGCCCGTCCCCAAGCCTGTCCCATCCCCGTGCTGCTCCCGTGCGGGTGCTGGGGCATGGGTGCACCCACCTGCGTGGGCTGGCTAGAGATGCAGGTCCCACTGTCCCTTGGTGCATGTCTCTGTCCCCTCCATGCTTGTTCTTGTCCTTGCCTGCACCCAGGTGCTGCACACCCTGTGTGTCCCTGTTGCCTCCTCTCCCTCACCAGGGCAATTCTTTGGGGTGTCACAGGCACCCAGCTCAGGGCGGAGGGTGGCTCTGCACCCACGGCAGGGATGCAGGTGTGACCCCGGCTCTCTTGAAGCACAGACCCCAGCCCAGCCTTGCCCCCAGCCCTGGGGCCATGCAGGACATATTTGCACCCTACGTTTCATGTGCATCTCCTTTCAAAACCACACATTTCTTTGTTTTTTTTTACCCATTCCTCCTTTTCCTGCTGAGGCACATGGGACTCTTCATGGTCTCAACAAAGAAATGGCTCACCAGAGTGCGTGGAAGGGCCAGGATCAGACCTCTTCTGATATTTACATTAAATAATTGAAAACCATCGCTCGCAGCAGTGAAAACCCAAGTGTGATTCTCTGCACACAAGCCTGGGCATGAACCTCATACTGGATTTCTGGACCGCCGCGCAATGCCAAGCACATCTGAGTTACGCTGGCATCCCCGCAGTTTCACCCGGCTGCTGGGATTTGCCTCTCCCAGGGCAAGCACTCAAGAAAGACGTCATGCCACGCGGACACTCACTCTGTGCAGGTTTTTGGGCAGGTTTTCTGGGAGATGTTTCTCCAGAGACCTGGGCATGCCCCTTCTCGCTGCGCTGGCCTGGAGGGACTGGGTTGCAGGGTCCTGGGATGCCACTGATGCCGGCAGGTAGTTTCAGGGGAGGTTCAGTGCCAGCTCTGTTCACACAGCAACGGGATTTGGGACTTAGGAGCTCCTGCGCCAGGCTGAAGCCAGCTGAAATTCTTAAGCGATTACAAAAAGAGGCTGAAAAAGTGCTTTCCGCACCCCAGCCCTTGCTGCTTGCTCCATTCACGGGTGCTCCCACCCTCCGCCCCCTCTTTCCTTCCGCATGGAAACGGGAAGATTTGGAGATGTTTCATTTTGCAGAGCAAAGCAAAATGAAAGCAGCTCTTTCACTGCCCCCCAAAACGCATGCTGAGGGGACCACGCATCTTCTGCGCCGAGGCAGGGCATTTTGGGCTATGGGCACCCAGGATGGCAGCCCTGCTGCTGGGGTGGTGTGGGGGCTCCTGCGTCCCCCCTGCCACGGCCGGGTGCATGTGTGAGGGCTGCTGTCGGGGAATGCTTCCCACCCAGCTCTGACCTTGGTGCCTCCCAGCAAAAACACCTCCTGGAGAGGGGCCAAGCATAATAGCCAGTTCCTTCTACTCCCTTCCTTCCCAGGCAGCCACATTATCACAGGGCTCGGCTGCGAATCAAAGCCAGGCACACGAAGATGGCAACCAGGAGAAATCGGCAGAAAGATGCCGTTTCCGCTCAGAAAGGAGAGGCTGTGGGGCACCAGCTGCCTCGCCGGAGCTGCCTGCTTTATCGTGGAGTACCCCATCGTGGTGGGCTCCATGCCTGGGAGGGAGGGAGGGAGGGAGGGAGGACCCCCCTGAACCACGCTTGTGTGCATCCAGGAGCCCCAGGAAAACCCCCATTGTGCCCAGCGCATCCCTCATGCCGGGGCACCGGGGACCCCCTGCCCTGTGCCGTGGCGGCTCCCATGGGGCTGACTGTGCTCAGGGGCTTTCGTTATGCCACAGCTGGTGCCAAAGGGTTTGGAGAAGCCGCAGAGACCGTTCCCCGACCTCTGCCCACTATCAGCTGTAGGTGAGCGATTTATTTCCTGGAAAAATCATTGCGGATTTTCTTTAGCGTTAGACTGAAAAATAAACTAACAAAACCCCCCTGTGATGCCACAACCCTTAGTCCCTCTGTGGGGTGCTCTCTGCGGGGATGGATTGCTCCCGCTTGGCAAGGGCTGCTGTCCCTCGGTGGGACGGGGGCTCTCGCTCCGGCTGTCTCCCCTTGAGGTCCCAGCTGGCTCATAGGGCTTCCCCCCATCTGCACATATAGGGACGGTCCCGCTGCTCCCATGCGGCGGTGCAGGCACAGGGCTGGCGGCACGGGCCGGGCCGTGTGCCGCACCACCCACCGGCACCACTTCTCCCCGCGGCACGGGCCGGCATGGGTGGCAGGCTGGGAACCGGCCGGCAAAGAGGTGCCGGCAAGGTGTGAGCCCTCCCCTGCCGCCCTGAGCCACCGACTTCAAAGCCCGGTGACCTTTCAAATGCAGCGGCTCTTGCACAGGGTGGTGAGACTCACAGCCTGGAGGAAGCGGGGTGTGTGGGGGGATCTGTGCACCCCTGGCCAGGGGCTGACCCCTCCCCTGCCCCGGCACGCAGGGATGGGGTGATGCTGCCCAGTGGGACCCCCGTGCCACCACCAGCTCCCCACTCCTCGCAGTAGCCGGCACCCCACTGGAGCGGTGTCTGCCTCAGGCACAGCTGGGCAGGGCTCTCGCTGCCGCCTGGACTTTGGAGCGTAGCTGTGTGGCAGCCCAGGCGCTGCCGAGGGTAGTGGCATGCTCGCTCTCGCCAGCTCCGGCCCCACGCCAAGCTGTGCCCGTGCAGCACACGGGCTCTGCCGCGGCCCCGGCGCGCTTGTTGCTGCTGCGTTGCGTGCCACGGAGCGGGGAGCTGCGGGTGCCTGCGAGATGATGGTCCCATGACTGTCCAGCAGCAAAAACACATCAAAGTCTGTCCTGATGGCAGTGAGTAAACAGGAAGGGAGAGAAAGACAAACACAGCTCCTTGCAACTGTCGGGAGAAAAACAATTCGCTTTCCAGGCAGGAGAAGGTTTGCAGCCCTCTCAGCTGCAGCCCCACAGCCAAATGTGGCAAATGAGCCAAATGAGCCAAAAGGGCTCAGGACCACCTGCCCAAATGCTGCCGGGTGTGTAAGCACAGAGAGCTGAGCCCTGCCAGTGGGGGCTGCAGGGGTCGGGGCTGCCTGTTTGTCTCCTACTGCCCGTGCGCGAGGGGCATCGTGCTGAGAGCTCTGCAAGCACAGAGCAAAGTGGTTTTGGGAAAACTGGTGGAGACAGGGCTGAGCAGAACAGTGGCTGCAGTTGGTTTTGCAGCAACAGTGCAAGGCATTGCAGGCTGTTTCCTCGCCCGCTGCCCCAGTGCCCTGCAGCGAGGCCGGTTCCCAGGGCTGCCCGAAGGGGCTGCGCCAGGGTCCGATAATAGGATTAGGGGCCTCCTCGCCTGGTCATCCCATCCTAATCCTGCTGGGAGGGGAAAAGTCAGGCTGGGACAAAAGGCATTAGCCGTCCGTGCCTGGTCGTGGCCCGCTGACCTCTGCACAGGCGGCGGGGACGGGACAGCAGCCGCAGACCCCTTGCTGCTGCCACGCGGGTGGTCGCGGCCGCTGGCCATGTCCTCGCACCGTGGGGGCTGCCCGTTGGGCCACGTCGGGGCTCCAAGCGTGTGGGGCATTGGGCACGGGGGTGCTGTGCGGTGCTGGCACGGCTCTGCTGGGCGTCAGCGGGACGAGCTGATTCACCGCCTCGGAGCAGCTGCTGTCCAGTGAAGTTCCTGTTTTTCAGTGAAATCCCCAACTCTGTGCCTGGAAAAAACAAATGGGAGTGGAGCAGGTGCCTGGCTCTGTGCAGGGTGGCTACGAGGGCTCAGCCCCCGACCGTCTGTTGAAAACACAAACTCCAGAGCTGGACCAGTCCATATCTACAAAACTGATGAAAGCAAACTCAAAAAACTGCCCCCCAAAAAAACCCCAAACTCAAGGGTTTGGGAGGCAGTCGAACCCTCCTGCTTTAGAGCACAAAAGGTGGGAAAATCAAAATGAAACTTTCCCTGGAGAGGGATTAGCCCCCTCGCGCCTGCTGCCCCCCACCTGGCATCGCTGCTGCCTGCCCCACCAGCCCGTGGTGGCTTGGGTGCCCACCCAGGGTCCCCAGGGCAGCCCGGCAGGTCCCCGTCCCTGCACAGGCACGGCAGTGCGGGAGCAAAGCATGGTGCCTGGGGAAGGGAAGCACATCCCCACCCCGCAGCGCTCCCAGGGTCGGCTGGCAGCAGCCCTGGGGAGAGCCTGCAGTGCCTCCTGCAAAGTGCCTTTAGGGAACACGAAGGTGAACGGCCCAGCCGGGCTGTTCCCGCACCCCAAACCACAGCCGTGCTGGGGTGACACCCAGCACAGCACCGCTGGGGCATCGGGGCGGGCACGGCGGGGAACGGCACCCGCGTGAAAGCAGGTTTGCTGAGCGGGGTGTTTTCAAACCTGCACTTAAGGGAGGAGGTTTGCCAACGGAAATATGTAACTGACTGTAAATAATAGCTTTTATCTGCAGCGGTACCCATGAAATGAATAAGCTCCCCGGCAGCAGCGGGGCAGAGCCAGCAGATCTGCACAGGTGACAGCGGAGGGTGTTGGATTACGGGCTCCCCGTCACTGCCGGAGCCCCCCAATGACTTGTGACAGGTTCATAAGCTGAGAAATGTGATGCCTTTGCAAGGTTCAGTAAATATTAGGACTACTCCTCCCTCTTTCTGGTGCAGGTTTAATTGCTAGGATAATTCATGAAAGCACAAGGAAAAAAAAGCATCTGGGAAAATAGGACCTGTTAAATAGAGTCCATTAATAATGAAATAATTGTTCCTCTGCATGTGATTCAGACAGCTGCCTAATTGTTAATTACCTTGATATGAGAATAACAGGTAATTATGAGGCTACATCACGAGGAGCTGACTTTTTTTTCTTCCTGCTTCTTTTCTTTTGGTGAATGCTGGAGATGGAGCATGCCCTGGCAGGTCACGCCGGGACTCGGAGGAGAGATGCTCCCCAGGCAGGGTTCCTCCTGCAGGGGTGAGGTGGGAGCTCTGGGTCACAGCCACGTCCTGAAGCTATTGCTGCTCTTGGACATAGATCCCAAAACACACAACTGTGCTGAGGATGGGAGCCAGGGGCCAGCCACCTTCCTTGTCTGTGGGACCCTGCCCACAGGGAGCCCAGACCCGGCTCTGCACTGAGCAAACAAGAAGCAAAAGTTATTGGTGACCTTGGCTGTCAAATTCCCCAAGATTACTTTATTCAAGAGACACTCTTGAAATATTGTGTTCTCATTTACCTGTTGCAAAATGTGCTTTCTCTACAAGTGCACACGCACACAAATACACACACACTCAAACCACAGGCATGTGTGTGCAAACACTCACACCCTCCCTTCCCCCCATGTAGATACCAAGCAAGTATCGGGCAGAGACAGGACTCTGCCTTAAGTATTTTTGGACAAAGAAACATTGCTGAGTTCCATTTTCTAGAGGTGAGAGGATGCAGAGACAGACGGGCATTGCTGAAGGTGGTGATAACATCTGTGCAACTAGTGACAATGCTGCTGGGGATTTGCCATCGCTGGTTTAATGCAAAAATTGCCTTTGGCTTCTTCCAAAGAAGAGATGCCAGCCAAGAGATAGCCAAGCAATGGGGAACTCAGGACAGATACGTGTGGATGGAGAGAGTTGTCTGAGACCCGATCAGAGGAGGAGGCAGCCCCAGGCACGGTCCTGTTCTCGCTCTCCCCTCTCAGGGCCAAGTGCCTTTAATCCCCTCCATGCGGTTTGCGTTTTGGCTCACTGGTGCCCTTCACACAAAACATGGGAGTGTTGGTGACCCTGCAGCAGCTCAGCCCATCTGCCTGCCAGAGAGCCTGGCGTGGGGTAAGAAAACAGATCAGGGGCTGAAGCTGCTGCTTGGGAGTTGTCTTTGGTGCAGCCAGTGAGGAAGGGGAGGATGGCAACAACCCTTGCTGCCTCCCATACTGGCTGTGCACACTTCATGGGCCTGAGCCTGTGCCAGAAAAGCCAATGCTGTTCCCTGCGTGCAAGGGGAGCAGGTCATCAATCAGCAGAGATCTCTGCAAGATATGGAGCTGTTATCAGTCCTGGAGAAGGTAACATGTCTTTCCCTTTTTCCATGTGGCCAGCTGGAGCACGAGCCACCTCGGGGTCTTGAGCCTCTGGGGTTACCCAGATGCAGGCTCCTGTCCTGGCCATTTCCATTGCCGAGACAGACACTTGCAGCAGCCTGGCAGAGGGACGGTGCACCCTCTTCCAGACCCCCAGCCAAGGGACAGCAGCTCTCTGGCAACTGCTCTTTGCCCTGCGAGGGTGAAGGTGATGGGGCAGCGCCAGCCCCGTGCCTGTTCTTGCCTTTGCTGGTGGTGGTGGCGTGTGAGCGAAGTGGCACGGGGAAGGACGTGCCCAGCCCCGCACCCCTGGCCCTGGGCACGTCCCGCTGCCAGCAACGTGCTGGGGAGGGAGGGATGCTCTGCTTCTCATCCCAACTTCCTGCAGGCAAAAATAGCTACGGGTCCCGGGTTCCTGTGTATCTCATGTATTTATAGTGTGAATGGCTTCATAAGGCTCTGCCCTTCTGGCTCTCACCTGCATTTCAGGGAGGAAATACCATCTCCCTCCCGTGCGTTCGTGCGCGTCTTTCACACCAGAGACGCCTCAGCACTTCCCACAGGCATGAAATAAATGAGGTCCTGGTGGCGAGACCTACGTGACAGCGTCCCTCTGCACTGGCTGCCAGTCCCGGGGACAGCACCGGTCCCGGGTGGGATGCCCCGTGGGTGCAGCGGTGTGGGAGGCACAGGGGTACCCAGTGCTGATCTCCAACACCTGCCTTTGCACAGCGAGGGCAAAGTCTGCGGGATGGCAAGATCCTTTTGAGAAACAAAAAAGAATGGACAAAAAAGGGGACGCAGCCACCGGCACGCAGCAGGGCGATGCCTGCCGGCTTCGCTAGGCTGCCTGGGGGCCCGGTGGTGCTGGCGAGGGCAGGGCTGGCACAAATCACCACCCGCAGTGGTGACAGGAGTTTATTTTTCTAAGCAAATCGCCAAAGAGGCTAAATATACATTTTCCATTCAGTTCCCCAAAGCAGCGATAGACCAGAGCCTAAAAATAAATCCCTTTGATTGCGCCTGGGCCAGAATTAGATTGCCTCTGGACCAAGCCCTGTTCAGCTTCATCACAGCCTGCACCCTCTCTCTCTCTCTGGGCTTCTGCTGGTGCAGGACAGGGTCTCATGACACGAAGGGGCCCCATGAGCCCCCCACCCTCCCTGGCTGCAGCCCTGGAGGTGCCGTGGTGGTGCGTGCCAGGGAGCGGCGGTGCGTGGAAGAGCGCCTGCAGCCAGCGCCTGTTGCAAGACTTATCTGCTGGAAGAGCTCGTGCTTTGCATGGCTTTCCCCAGCCCGGGGTATGCCAGGTGCTGGCCCAAAACCCAACGTGTTCCTCCAGCGCTGCCTTTCCTGCTGCACCATGAGCCTCCAGCCCCAGATGCTGCCTTGGCCCTGGCTCTGCAGGGGCTCGCAGCCCCTGGGGTCCAGCCCCAGGGGTTTTGCCCATGCCTGAGTGTGCAAGCAGGGTGTGAACACCGCTCCTCCACCTGATGGGTGCCCACCTTGGAGGGCTTTGGGGATGCAAGGGGCCAGGCTGAACTGTGGCTGCCCAGGGGCAGTGAGCCCACCCCAGCCTGACCCAGCTCGTCCTTCCCTCCGCTGTGTAAGTTGTAACTGCTGTTACATCTCAGTGAAATAACACATTTGAAAGAAGGGGGGGGGGGAAATACTCTAAACACTGTAAAACTGAAATTGTAGTTCTCCCGGGATGCAGTGTCTGAAATATTCCCACAACCTTTGCATAATGCATTGCTCATGTCAGACCTCGGGAGACAGAAATTAATAGCTAACAGCAAGCAGGCATGGCACACACGTGGGCTTTCCTTCACTCCGTGCTCCCAGGGGCTCCGCGCTCTGGGGATGCTTTTCCTTTACATTCAGCTCAAATAATTCTCGTTTAAAGACACGAGAAGAAAAAGACCATAGAGCAGTCAAAGAGTATTTGTGCCAAACAGGAAATATTCAATAAATGTTTATCCTCCAACACAATGGTGGGGTTTCAAAAGTTTTCTATGGATGCGATTTAAGGTTGAGGGGGTGGAGGGGCTTTTCCTCCCCCTCCAGCCTCTGGATGAGCGAGAGCCAAGTTTGGGCTCCGACACCGAGCTCCCCGGCCGGGCAGCTGCTCCCCACTCACAGAGGTGCAAACCAGACCGCGCCAACCCCCCGATTGTACCCACACAGGGATTGGGCAGGAGTTAAAGGCTTCACTATCAGTCAGGACACTGCCCTGGGAGGGGTGCTTCGTGCCTCAGTTTCCCCACCGAGCCCCCCTGTTCCCAGGAGCACCCTGCAGAAATGGGGCCATGCTTACCAGCCCCCCTGCAAATCCACTCCTTCCCTCTGCTTTCCTGGTCCCGGCAGCTTTTTCCCAAACCTTCCACCCCTCCCCCCCAAAATGTGAAAAAATAGCTCCATCTGGATGCTGTTTCCACCCAGGCACAGGCCCCGGGGCCGGGAGCCAAGAGAGCAGCGCCTGTGAACGGCAGACGTGGGAGCTGGAAAGGATGTGATGGGGAAGCTGTGAGAAAAGCCTGAGGTCGGCAAACCTTCGGCCTTGCCGTGGGACCCACTCTCCCTTGCAGGAGAGGGCTCGGCAGCCAGAGACATGGGGCGATGCCAGCCCAAGGGACGGCGGTGGTCCGGGCTGGGGGGTGGCACAGAGAGGTGCAAAAAGATGGGGAGAGGAGGCACAAATCCTGCCCAGCAGCCCTGCGCTGAGCCAGCGCTGCATCCAGGTCCCGTTTCCATCCCATTTTGGAGTGGGGGCATCCCACGGGGCCGTGGCAGTGGCTGCTTGGGGCTATCGGTGTGGAGCAGCCCCAGGGACGCTGCGCCACTGCTCCAGCAGCAGCTCCAGCCCTAAACTTTCCAGCCACTGCTCCGGGCTCCCCAGCCTTGGCCATGGGAGGGGACGGGCTGGCTTCCCGCTTCCCAGACTTCCCACGCCAGCACGTGTTATTTATGACCCCCAGGTTTTCAAATTAAACATAAATTAGCAGAGGCAGAGGGGGGGGAAGCAGGGGTCCCGCCGCGTGGTGACAACTGCACGAGGAGCAATCTCGCTGTAGGAAGGGGGACAGGCACAGCCGGCGCGGGAGGAGTTAAGCTCCCCGGCATGGGGAAGCCACCTCCATCCTCCAAAATACAATCGACCAGGAAATAAACAGGAGCTTGTGTTTGTTTCAGTTCACAAGTGAAAAATAAAAGGATTTCCTGCGGGCCAGGGCACCCAGGGTCCCGCGGCCCGGCCGCCGAGCCGCCTGCCGCCCTGCGCCCATTGTTCGCCCCAGCTCTGCCACGAGGGACATTGTTCCCTCAAAATGTCCCATCAGATAAAGGAGCTGAAAATGGCTCCCTGGGCAGTGCCTGCGATGGCCACTAGCACTGGCGAGAGCAAGGCCATGGGTTTTATCCAGACTTTGGGGGTCCCAGGCACAGCCCCCAGTCCGGGTCCTGCAGGCACCCTGCGCTGGCAGGCAGCGAGGGGGGCATATCCTGCTTTTTACTGCGGGGCAGGGATGACAGGCAGGCAGTGATGCCCTGGCATGTTTGTCGGCGACCCCCAGCACCTAGCAAGTCCCCCCACCCCAAGCGGGGCTGCGGGTGTGGGCCAGACCTAGACCTGTGGGTCTGAGCAGTCGAGGGGTGCGGGGAGGTCTGGGGTGGCACGCGAGAGCTTTGCACCCTCTCAAAGAGGGTTTCTGTCTTCCTCTTTTTATCAGCCGAATCTCACTGAAGCAGTGAAACCTCACGTTTCCTACTGTTTAATGATATTTGCTGACTGTAGTGTCACAACAACTGTACCGGATGAGTGGAAAGAAAATAAATGCTAGAAAAATAACCCTGCGTGGAGGCATGTGGGAGTGCTGAGCCCTGACAGCCATGGGGCTCCCTGCCGGCAGAAACCCATCGCTGACACTGATGCTCCTGGAAAGCAGCAGAGAGTCAAAGGGAAACCTTTCTGCAGCCTCTGGCCAGCGCTGCTGCCTGGTCCTGGGCTGGGGGAACCCGTGGGGTTGTGCAGGGCTGCCAGTGGTGCTGGTGCTGGCGGTGGCAGCAGTGGGCTGCACGCCTTGGCACGAAGTGCTTGGCAGGGCTGCAGCACACTTTCACTGCTGGCCGGAATTATGTGTGACGAGCATCTGAAAGCAAGGGAGATTTTGCATTTCAAGTCATTCCTCACCTTCTGCCCCTGAAGTGGGGTGAGAGCACTGCCAGGGACCCATCTGGGGCTTCTTAAGAAACCCCCGTGGCTGGGTAGGAGGCATTCCAGCAGAAAAATAAAAAGAAAAAAAAAAAGAGAAAAAGAAAAATAACGAAGAAAATTTGCTTTTTGGAGCAGCCTGGCCATGCTGGTTGAGCAGAGGTATGGGGCTGGTATGGTGGGTCTGAGCTCCTCTCGGCTGGCCTTGCAAAACTCAGGTGGGCTGGACTCAGGGCTTGGCCTTCTCGGGAGCTTGCCCTGGGTACAGGGCGCTATTTCAGGCTGGCAGAAAGTCTGGACCCTGTGGAGGGGTGTCCTGGAGGTCTCCTGGCAATGTCTGTCCTTGCCACGGCTGGTGCTGGTAACTGGCATCACCTTGTCTTCCTGCTGGGAGAGTAAACCTGCTTGAAGAGCTTCCTGCACTTTTATTCCATCGTTAGCTTGTGAGCTTTGACAGTCCATGCGCTGGTGGCCTTGTGGTCCCTCTGAGATGTACATCTTTAATGCGTCCATTACCTCACTGGTAAATCACAGCATGGACAAACAACCAGCTCCTGCCTTTGGGTGACCGTGACCTTGCAGCTCCCTCGGGGGCACACGGCAGCTCTGCACATCGTGGGTCCTCACCCAGTTCCCTGCCCCAGCTGCTGGGGGCAACGCAGCTTGCTCAGCTCCGGCGGGAGCTGGGTGGTTTTGGGTGCCCAACCAGCCCCTCCTGGGCTTCTCTGGTTGGGCACATGGAACCTGGGCTCATGGTACCACAGGGGAGCAGCTCCCACTTAACTTACACCCAGCCTGCTCTGCAGAAACGCTGGTGCTGGTGGCAGCTTGTGATGCTCAGGCTGGTTTTTTGCTCCGGGGGGTCAATAAGCATCTAGAAAAGCTGGAAACCATCAGCTGGAGGTAACGCAGCAGCTCCCCTGGGTGGAGGGATAGCCGTGGGGACCCGCTCGCGTGGGGCTTGCTGGTCTGCAGCCGCCGGGGAACGCCGTGCTCTCCCGGCCGTGCCGCGGGCGTCGGGTGGTGCCGGCAGAAGGTCCCTGGGGCGGCGCAGCAGCACGGCCGGGCGGGCGGGCGGGCGGGGGGCACGGGGTGCAGGACTGCCGCGGCAGCTGCGGGGGCTCCGGTGACTCGCCGGGAGCTGCAGGCTGCGAGCGCTTCCTGCGATTTGGCCCTCGGTGAATAAATAACCGCACACAGAAGCGAAGGCAGTGAAGGATCTCAGGCAGAGTAAATATAGTTCATAACTTTTTTTTCTTTCGGTCTGATCCCAAGCCATGTCTGTTTGTACTCTTGCCTTTGTTTTGTCTTTTTTTTTTTTCTGCTGTGTTTTTTTAACCAGTGTTTGATGGCAATCTCCCAACAACACGTTCAGGCTGCTGAAAGCGCCTTATTTTGCTGTGGCCGGGGCAGCAGCTATCATTGATGGTTCAAATCACTAGGCAGCCTCCGGGTTGGAAAAAGACAACAATAGTATGACACTCAGAGGTTTTTCAGAGCAAAACTTGCCAAAAAGGGGATAAAAAAATGGTTTGGTTTTTTTTTCTTTGTCTTTGGCAACTATAAACTAAAACCTCTCTGGGTCAGAATTGCTTCTCGGCTGATGGGAGCGTGGCTCCGTGGCCAAGCCCGCAACCGGCTGAGCCGGGCAGCACTGGCACACCTCTGCTCGGGCACCCCGCTGCCACCAGCTGCCACAGGCTCCTCTGGTTTTCAACTTGCTAAATCAAGTACCAAACCCGGTGCCTGGTTAACCAGCACTCAGCTGGCATTTCGGCAGGTTTTGCTTTGCAGATGCAGCTAATTGCCACATTGGAGCTGACAGTGCAACGCACACCGTGGTCTTACCAGCGCTACAGGCTGCAAACTGCTGTGTCTGGCTTGGGTTGATGCACTCTCAGGCATCTCCCCTTCCCCACGGCTCCTTTGGGTTTGTTTGTTGGTTTTCCTCTTCATCAAAGTTAAAAATGAAAAGGCAAAAATGTCTTCTAGGACATTCTAGGGTTGGGACACCCCAACCCTTCCCAGTGCTCCTGCTCCAATGCCCTCCCACCACTCGCTGCTGCTCCTCCTCCGTGGCTTGTCCTGGGGACGCCGCAAGCTTTCGGTGGGTGACAGGGTGTGCAGCTCCAAGCACGGTCCCGGCATGAGGCCTCAGCCGCCTCTTGCTCATGTTTTGGCAGAAACAGGGTGTCCCTGGGGTGGTGGATCTGGAGCTGTTGTGCACATGGGCTGTGCTGGCACCGCCGCCTGCACCAGGGCACTGGGGAGAAGGGGACCGGGGGCCATCCCGGCTGCTCTTCGCAGGCAGGTGAGAAATTTCACAACCATTGGCAAAGCGAGGCCTCTCGGGGGGACAAAAGTACCCAGAGGGATGTTGCCTCTGGGAACGCTCATCTTGGGAGCTGCAGCAGCCCCACTGCCCTCTTCTGCCACCCCTTGTTCCCCTGCCTGGCCTCTGCACCCCATGGGACCCCAGCCCAAGGGTGGGAATGTGCTGTTCCCCTGGGGCTGCCAGCGCAGACAGGTGGGAACAGCCCCGCTCTGCTCGGAAGAGCCATCCCTGGGGAGGAACAGAAACCTGTTCTATAATGGCAGAGAAACTCTCCCCGTTGGGGAGGCAGAGCCACCACCGGTCTGCCTGTCCCTCACCCTTCCCGCAGCTGGTTGGGTTCCCAGAAATCCACCTCCCAAAAGGGCCCAGAAATTGGATTTTGCCCAGTGAAGCTTTGCAAGAAAATCTGGGAATAACAGTGAAGCGCCCAGCCCTGCTTTGGTGTCCTTTCACTTCATTTTTCTTCTGCGTTGCAGCTTTCCACCATGGCCCAGCGGTGGCTGGAGGGGTTGCATCCCCCACAGCCCCTCTGACTGCCAAGCAGGAGCAAAGAGAAGGGTCCTCATATCGGGGAAGGAGCCCTCGCAGGGATGCTGCAGAGGAGCACCAAAGAGATGCATCAGGTGCCGGTGAGGATGAGCTTCTGCTCTTGCCCTCCTGGAGATGCCGCCTCCTCCCTGGCTGTGTCCCGCAGGGCTGGGGAGATCTGCTAGCCCAGCTGTCCAGCAGCCCATCACCCAGGCCTTAAGCCTGCAGGTCCCATCCAACCATGTCCAAGGCGCTGCCTGCCAGGCAAGGAAATACTTAAAGAGAAGCAATATGGCAGTGGAAGGGAGAGGTGGCTCCAGCTGTACTCTAACACATTGCACAGATAAGGCAAGAAATCTCCCAGGACAAACCTGGGGGAGCTGGGGGAGAAGGAAGCAAGGGGTGTCCCCATGGGAAAACACATACATGTTCGGGCAGTAGGAACAGAAGCGCTCGTCACTCATGAAAAAAAACCCACAGAAGTTCTTTTCAGGCATCAGCTTCCAGTAACAAAGCCAGATTGATGGAAAAAAAGTGCTTTTATTTTTCATTCGCCAATGGAGAAGCTAAAAAAAAAGATGCAAAGAATAACTGGGGGAATGTAAAGAGTCAGTTGAGGGAGCTGGGTCCCAGGGGTGTTCAGACAATGCCTCCTGCCCCCAGGCTTTTAATTATTGTGCTCAGGAAATCAAACAAGCGTGCTATTATTTATTTGGAGGAGGCATCGCTTTCTGTGTGTTTTACAGGGGTTTGCCTGGGCAGCCCACAGGCACGGAGGGATGATGCCTGCTGAGGCTGCTTAGTGCATAAGGAGGGACCGGCCAAACTGTTCTTGGGTTGGACCAGACAGGGGGTGCATGGGAGAGGAGCCATGGCCCTGCCGGGCTCCCCAGGCAGGTGGCACTGCCTTTTTCAGGGTGCGGAGGGGGTGAGCAGAGCCACAGCTCAGCCCTGGTGCAGCCTCCATTTCCCAGCAGCTCGGTCACTGCCAGTGGTTGGCCATGGTCCGCCGGGTCCAAGCCAGGACTGGGAGGATGCTCCCCAGCCCACTGCCGCATCCCAGTATGCTGGAGCGTCCTCCTCTCAATGTCCCGTCCTGCTCCCCATCCTCCCTTCCTCCTCGCTCCCCCTCCTCCCGCCCTGCCGAGCCCCGAAAGGAGTCTTTGGTATGTTGTGTGAGTTGCAGCTCAAGTGAGTTTTATTCAGCTCCACTAACCTTGGCAGACAGACCCCAGGGAAAGGGACAAAAGGACAATTGTTTGCAGCAATTTTGCCCTCAATTGGTTTCCCCATCAGCTTGCAGAGCCAGCCAGGCACTGCCTGACTAACAGCATTAAATTCAACTCGCGCTGCTGTGAGCGGGGGTGGGGGGTGGAGGAAATTAAACTTTTGGGGGCCGCTTCTATCCCTTCCATGCACAAAATCCAAAATTGAGGTAGGGAAAAGGGGGTGCGCTGAGCTGTCCCTGCAGCCCTGCTCCCTGGGTGGGCTGGGGGATGGTAGGTGGGGTGCTGGTGCCTCCATCCCCAGCCCCGCTGCTGCGCCCAGCTGTGCCGCATGCACCCCTCGACCGGAGGGCCAGCTGCCGGCACGCCTGCGCGGCGACGGGGCGCCGAGCCGCTCACGCTCCAGCTGGAGCCTGCCCAGCGCCGCGGCAGCGAGCCGGGTGCTGCTCGTGCCGGTGAGGCCACTGCCGGTTCTGCTGCCCCCCATCACCGTGTCATCGTCCCACGCCGGGCTGGCTGCAGCGGTGCTTCTGCGGAAAGCCCAAACAGAAAGTGTCTGCGCTCCTAAGTGTCACTGACGGGAGGTCAAGCCTGGCAGAGACCCTTCTTGGGCTACGAAGAGTCCTTCCAAAGTCTTGGCTATGGAGGGGCTGCTGGGGTAATTTAAGCTGCCTTCCTGCACGCCCACGGCTTGCTGCCGCCCCGCCGAGCCTCCTCATGGCCGGGGAGTCGCTTGAGCAACCGGCATGTCTCTGCCAAAGATGTTCAGTTTTCAACATAGGGATCCCAGTGGAGGGAAGCTTCAAGATGTCTTTCTCTACTGCTCATCCCCCCAGTTCCAGTTGGAACGTTTTCTGGTGTCTCGCTGCTGCCACCATGCCTGGCTGGGGTTTGGCCCCTTAGGGTCCCCACGGGAGCAGGAACGCCCACCACGCCTCCACCACAAAGCTTTCCTGGGAGCAGCCGGGCAGTTAGGAGCAGGGAATGGTCTCATTGCTAAATCAACGCAACCTCAGCCAGCTGTGCTGGCGTGGCAGAGACCAGCTAAACCATTCACCACCATGCCCAAGACCATGCCAGCAAAGTCATCCCAGGGCCAGAACTGCAGCCACCCAGTTGCCCCACCAACACGCTCCCCCAGGGAGAGCAGGTCCCATGGGGCAAGGAGGGGGTCTGCATGGGAAAGGGGTCCTCGCTACGCCCCGAACCCCTGGTGCTGCTGTTTTTCCAAGCAGGGTCTGGCTGGCTTTGCCCACTGGGCTCTCCCACCACAGCTCTGGCACCGCGGCCCCAGAGCTGGCCAGCACCGGAGGGACACAGGTGGTGTCTGGCTGGGGAGGGCAGGAGCCACGGGACGGCTGGGTTTGGGCACGTCTCCCCTCTGCCCTGGGACCGCGGTTTGCTGTAAAGCCCAGTCTGAGATCCGGACTGTAACGAATGGGTTGGTTTTGGCTGGGCCCCAGCTGGAAATCTGCCTGCACCATGAAACCAGCCTGTCTGCGGAAACGTGGTGGTCAGCCCGGCGCAGGGACCTCCGGCATGGACCCACCCCCTGCCCACGCACCTCCGGGGATGGCATGGGGTGATTTTGGCAGGATGGGGAGGCCTAGCTGGGATTAGCCCAGCTGGGACCCTTCCTTCTAACTCAAGAGGGTTTCTGGTGCTCCTGAGGGAGGTGCGAGGACGCTATGCACGGGCAACGTGTCCGCACAGGCGAAACGACCCCTCTCCATGTGCCCTGGGACATCTCTGCACATTTGAACTCCAGGTGAACGAGTTTTGGGTGTCTGCATTTCAGTGATGGGGAATATGCCCGGGCACATCCCCACAGCGGGAGAGCGCGAGGAAGAAGCGCCGTTCCCCAACCGCCCTTTGCCATGCCGCATCTCGGCCCTGCGGGACGGGATGGCAGGTGGATGCAGGGGCACCTGCGGCACTGGGACGGTCTGTCCCAGACCCATGCTGGGGAGGTGGGTGTTTGCAAAGCTCACAGCCGCTGCTCTGCAAGGGGAACTTCATCTGCTGGCTGCAGCAGCGGTGAGGAGCAATCATAATTAACGTGGCCCCGGAGGCCAAATTCCTTTCCTGGCTCTGGTGGGTGGGAGTTGGGTGGGAGTCAAGCCAGGGGGGCTGCCCAGCTCAGCAGCAGTGCCTGGAGCAGGCGGGAGTCCTTGCACAAGGCACCCCAAAATTGATCTGCTGTGCCATGGCTGGGCTTGGAATCTGGAGTTATTTGACATCCAACAGACTGAAAAGGCCCAGGAGATGCTCTCTGTTTTTTATCTCCAGTGTAATCAGGTAATTAACAAAGCAAATGAACTTCGGTTTCTGTTTTCAGAGTTGGATCTGGCATCACATTTGCCTTCATTTCGGGGCTCAGTGAGGAGCATGGGGTGAATGAGGGTGTGCATACACTCCCAGCTGTCCCTGTCGTCCCTCTGACAACTCCCTGCACTGCAGCAGGCACTGCCCGTGGCTGGGGGTGAGCCCTGGCTGGGGTGTGCAGGGCTGCAGAGCAGCTCAGCATTCACTGAAAGGCCCTGATTTTCCATGAGGTCTTTGCTCGCAGCATGCTGGCTGCAGGAGGGACAGGTCCTTGGGACAGGGCAGGGTATCCAGCAAGCCTATGTGCCCTGGGACTCGGCGGTTTCTCAGGTCATCAAGGCTTCTAGCACAGAGCCTTTGAACCATTTGATCCTGTGCCTTGGGAGGCAGGAGCTCCTCTGGCTCTGCCGCAGTGGCGTCTGCAAAAATGCATGCCTGGAATCTTTTGCAAACTTGGCTCTGTATTCCTACAGAACAGAGTTTTTGCCTCCCTGCTCAGTCCCTCTTGCCTTGGCCTGTGTGGAAGGGGAGAGGTGGGAAGTGGAGCCTTGTGCCGTCCTGAGTCCATCACTGATGGAGATTTTGGGGAGGGACAGGATCTTTCTTGCCAAACCACTTTGCATCAACAGTCAGCCTAGACTGCTTTTGCTTCAGGGACTGGCAAAGGGAGAGGCTGCGGAACAAAGGAGGAACTTCTCCACACATACTACACACAAATATTTGCCATAGCAGCAGGAAAAAAGAGCAAATTAGCAGCAAACGAGGTGATCCTGTGCTTGGCCCAAGTTACCTGGGTAGGAAAGTCCCACTTTAACGTTGCACGGGGCAGGTGAAACGTACCCTTGGAGCAGCTCCAGCCGTGCCAGCGCAGCTGACACCAGGTCAATGTATTCCTCCCTGCCGCTTCCTTCCCCAACGGCCGCTCGTCCTCCAGCTCAGAAGAAAGGCAGGAGGGGAGGGAGGCAGCCCCCAACGCGGGCAGGAGCTTGGCTGTGCTGAGCGGTGCTCAGGCGGCAGCAGGCACGGAGGGGCAGCCGCTGGCTGGTGTTGGCAGGGAGATGCCATGGTAACCTGCCGGCGTGATGCTGAGCACCTCGCGTCCTCCCCACGCTGGGGCTCGGGGAAGAAAAGGGGACAATGGGGCCGGAGAGGCAAAGCTGCCTCCCCAAGCTGTCCTACTTTGCCCCATCTGTGAGCTGTCAGGCACCCGCTCGGCTTCGCCCTCCGGCTGCTTTTCCAGCGGGGCTGGACACACACACCCCCCCTGCCACAGGCAGCATGTTGCAGGGGGGGTGCAGCTGCCCTGGGGGAGCCCCACACAGTAAAAGGCAGAGAGTCTGCAGGGATGCTCAGGGAAGGCATCTCTGATAAGTGTGGATGGCCTTGCAGCCGTCGTATGGGTGTGCAAACAGCCTGCAACGAGCCAAGGTGTCTTCCTGGGACTGATATTTCTCTTTTATTTCTTTTTAAGCAGGGGCAGGGACACGCAGCCACGTGCGTGGCCGGCTGGGTGGGCGCCAACCCAGGTAGAAAACCCCAGAAGGAAAAGGCACCTCCAACCAGCCTCCCAGACACCAGCCCTCAAGAGCCAAGAAGACAAAGATTTTCCCATCGCGGGTCCCTGCGTTGCCACGTGTGAGCAGATGTGGCGTGGCTCCCACCTGCTCCCTGCACTGCGCCACGTCTCGGTGTTTCGCGTGGGCCCGGGGACCCGCCATCTCGGTGGGGTTTCTCCGACCGCCGCCCCCAAGGTGTGTGGGTGTGGGGTGCTCCCCCGAGCAGGAGGAGGGAGCCGGGTGCTCGGGGAGGCTTGCACGCCCCGGCAGGAGCCGCTTGGGGTGCAGGAGCATGCCCAAATCAAAGGGAGAATTTAATTAAGATTTCCGACGGAGCGAGATAGTGAAATGAGCAGATCTGGGCCCTCACCGACAGAGACGGGGCGACTCCCTCTGTCTGCATAGGCATGCCAGGGATCATTTGCATTTTTAAACAGAGTGGTTTTTAATTGATATTGTGCTTGGATAACATGAGGAAGGAAAACCAAGGAGGCCTTTTCATGTCTGAGCCCCAGCTCTCCTGCAGAGCCCCGGGTCCCCGGGGAAGCCTGGATCTTGGGTGCTGCCAGGGTTGGGGTGCCGGGGTGGGCAGGGTGTGATCCCACTGCCTGCAGGGACGGAGTGGGGCTTTGCTGTGCCTCTCCCTCTGCATGCCCAGAGCCTGGCATCGCACAAGGGGAGGATGTGGGGAGGTTTGCACAGCACATTTTTTAAGTACTTATGGCTCAACGTGAGCCTCCGGAGCAGGTCTTAGCAGCAGTTCACTTCTTGCACACACACCGCGCCCAAGATCTTCCCTGAGTGCTGGCAAACTGTTTGCCCTTGCACTTGGCCTCTCCCCAAAAATGCTCAGGTGTCCCCTTCCCCAGCCATGCTCGGGGGGATCCCACAGAGCTGGGTGCTCCGTCCGCTCTGGAGGGAGCCTCACCCACTGCTGCTCCACGAGCACTCGGGCTGCGCCGGCGGTGGGAAGGGGGAGAGGTGGTATGGACACGCTTGCCGGGAAAGCCATTTGAGGAAACGACACCAAATAAATCAGGCAGATTCATTCAGATCCAATTCTGCCCTGGAGAAAGGGGCTCCTTTGTGGGAGCGAGGCGGCCGAGCCAGCCATCCACCTGCCCCGCAGCCCGCGCCGCCGGCTCCGGCGCCAGCAGCAGCAGCTGGCCCGGCCGCCCGCCCCGGCGCCTGCCAAGGGTGCCAGCACGGCCCTAAATGCTCCCTTTGACGGTGATCACCAAGGGCCTGGACGAGGCACGGGGCTCAGGGCTGCCGGCCATGCAGCGCTCCCAAGCAGGGCATGGCGGGGTTTGTGGGGTGCTGGCGAGGGTGCAGGGTGTTGCGCCCCAATCCACCTCGGCTCAGCCATCTGCTGCTGACCGACTTTGAGCCACGCTGGTCATGGGGCAGATGCTCCCGACCCCTCCAGAGCTCTTTCTCCCCATTACTATTTTTAACTGCTCTGCTAAGGGCAGGGGGACGCAGCCCCCCACCATTTGCTCTGATTCTTGGGATGCTCCGCATGCCGCAGAGCCCTGACCCTAGTGGGTACACCCCGGGGGGGGGCTGGGAGAGGGGCTCCCGGGCCTTTGATCCACCCCACATCTCCCCCAGTTGCCAGCCTGGATTACAGCCCCGGCTTGCCTGCACCCATGCACAGCTGAGCCCGCAGGCGCCAGTGTGGCCCCGCCACCCCTGTGGCCGCATCCTTCCTGGGCGGCAAGTGGCTGGGGCATAGAAGAGAGGAGCCGCTGCTCATTTTCCTTCATTGTCTGGCTGCTCCCAATGTTCTTCTCACAGTTTGGGGACTTGGAGAGGTCGGGGAGCTGGGACGTGCCGGGGAGGGAGCCTGCCCCTCCGCCCCGCCAGCTGTGACACCCGGGAGCATGCGCCGTTTCCGGAGAGGAAAATGACATAATTCATACCCAGAATAATTCCCTCCTCAGAGCAAACCCGGCCCTATCTCCTGACTGGCAGCGAGGCCCCAAGCCCCCTTCTTGTTCCCTAATCTCCAGCTGAAGCCGTGAGAGACGGCGGGAGGCAGAGGAGAGGTCCGGGATGGTGATATTTAAGACACGGCTATTGCAAATCTGTGCTGGGCAGGGGGCAATGGCTCCAAAGACGGCAGACTCCCTGGTTACATATGCTTAGCCAAGATTTTTGGCAACAGCATCAGAAAGGGGCTAAAGCTGCCTAATTCCTCCTTACCCCCAAAACAGCCCCAAACAGACACGGCTGAGGTGGGGATTTGGTCCGGAGCTGCCCCGGGGGCAGCAGCTGCGGGGGTGGCATTGCCAGGGGGCCCTGCAGCCCTCATGCAGCCCCTCTCCACGTCACACCGGCTCCGAGGCCAGTGGGATGGTGGGTTTTGGTGCCAGAGCCCCCTGCCCCCCCCTGCAGCTGCCCAGCTGCAGCGGGACATTTCCCACCGGGGCTGGGCCAGGGCTCACAGCCGTGGAGGGGCTGCGCCTGGTTATCTCCCCAACGAGGGGCCTGGAGCCATCAAGATCTGCTCCAAACAATCGCTTCCTTTCCCAGGCACCTTCTGAAAAAAAAAAAAAAAAAAAGAACAAAAAACCCCAACAATAATAAAAGAAAAAAAAAAAAAAAGAGCAGACTTTTCCCAGTGCTGCCGCATTTCCCTGCCTTGTGTTTTCCTGCCCCCACACATCTTCCTTGCCCAGGGATTGTCCCCAGCTGGCTTGAGCGGGGCTCTCTGCTGCTCCAGGCTGATCCTTGGGGCTGGCGGGGATTTATCCTGCTGTAAGCCAGCACGGGAGCATCCCTGCTCAGACCTGTGGGACCGGGCGAGTAAAACCCTGATGGGCCGCTCTGGCACTGTGATAGGGATGAGTCCTGGATGGTGGGGATGAATCCTGCATAGTGGGATGGGGCTGTGCCTTTCCGCTGTTGGTGTTTTGGGACCCTTTGTGCAGCTCTGTTTTCACCTCACCCCATGCCTCCCCCAAGTGGAGCCCAGCATTTGGGTGACTTTAATAACGACATCTCTTTCACAGATGTTTTCCCGGTAAAAAGGGAAAGGCTGATGGATTTATGGGGTGGATTGCCCTTTCCTAGCTGCAGGATTCCCAGGGGCTCCGGTGGGAGCACAAGCAGCTCCGGGCTTGGATCTGCAGTGCTGCACGGCCGCTGCGCTTCACCGCAGAGTGTGAAAGTGGGGCTGCCAGGGCAGAGGCAGAGGATGCAGGTCCCACCCTGGGCTGGCTGCGCTCCTCCCTCCGAAGTGGTGGTTCCCAGGACTGGCCATCCCCGGGGAGCCCTGGGGAGGCAGATGCTGGGGCTGAACCCAAGCAATGCCTTCTGCCACGGGGACCGGCCGCGTCGGCCGCGGAGAGGTGGTCATAATTCACAGCAGCCCGACCTGAGCTGCTGGCGAGTGTTCCCAGGGCTGGGTTTGTCACTGGGGACGACACCCGCACCCGGCCCCTACCCCATCCCGGCCCCTCGACTTCACGACCCGCAGAAGGCAGGGCTTGACCTGGGCGCTGGCCTCTCGCCTGCCGCGAGCGATGTCCCAAGGTGTGCACACACACATGCCTGCTCTTGCACGCACAACCGTGCCTGCACACGCGCACGCTCACGCACCCACAACACTGCTTTTCTCTTTTCTTGGCTTGGGCAGCAGCAGAGCAGGCATTGCTCTGCTCAGCACCCTGAGATCTTTCTGTGACTTTGGGGCCAAACTCTCTTCACAGTGGGATGCGAGGCACCTGCACCGGGTGTTTATGGTATTCTGGCAGTGATTTGCTGGATCCCAAATCACTTGGCTTTGCAGCACACCTGAGAAGCGTGGCTATGGGTACATTTCACCATGGTTTTAAGGGAAGCTCAGAGGCTGCCCAGACTCCCAGCTATGCTGCAGTGCTGGCTCACAGGCACCCTCCGTCCAGGCCCAGCCTTGAGGAGGTTGCATGCAACCAAAATGAGACGGGGCCACCAGTGCTCCTCCTTTCTGGGGGCTAATACCAGCCCGGGAGAAACATCCCCTCACCTTGTCCATGCACACACCATGCTTTGCTCCAGCAGGCTGGGGCTCTCCTGATCTATCACTATGCTGGCGCTAATCAAGCTAGTGTGTGTGTGTGTGTGTGTGTGTGTGTGTGTGTGTGCGGACCCCTCTGCACCCGGGTGCTGGGCTGGACCCTGTCCCTCTCCCCATGCTTGGAGGCATCGGGGGCTGCATGGGCTCTGTGCACCTTTGGGGGCATCCCTCTGGCTCAGATCTGCTTCACATTCCATCCTTGGTGCTCAGGGATGAGTCCTTGGGCTGTAAAGTCCCTTCTGCCCCCCCACATTGGCTCATGACCCCCGATAAGCATCCTGGGATGTAGCAATGCCTGGCACAAGGGCTGTGCCCAGCTCCGGGGTCGGCCACTGGAGAAGATTCATCTCCCAGTGATTCATCTTGCCTCGTGTGGGAGCTGGGACTCGTTTCGGTAGCGTGTGTTCCTGTTTGGTTGTGGCTTTGGTGCTCTTCGGTTGTTTTTTCTGCAGCGGCAGAAGCTCCCTTCCCCTCGCGGGCACTGGGAGGATGTTTATTTCAGAAGATGGGCTGGGTGAGCTGCTGAGGGACCCAGCGCTGGGGCAGAACCTCCAATTATTTCAGTTTCTCCACAGTAACAACTAGACCTTGGTGGGAACAGAAGAAGAGCCTTTTCTGGCACTCAGTCAGGGCAGCCCAGGCTGTCCCTGACACATGGGGAGGTGACCGAGCAGGGACAGCCACCGCTGCGCTGCATCCACCAGGAAGCGTGGGCAAGGCTTTGCGTAGGAGCTTTTTTCCCCTGTCTGCTGTGCACAGGATTGCACGAATTAATGTGTTTCCCCTTCGGGCTTTTGCCGCCAGCTAATTTAAGCAGGGTTCTCCCAGCTCCCCAAGGGTGCAGCATGGGGCAGGGTGGCTGCTGGCTCTCCCCAGGCTGGGCAGCCCCTCGCCTTCCTTGCTGCGGTGAGTTGGGCTCCCAGGGACCACAATAAGGCTTTTCCTATGTTTTTGGGGATCCTCAGGGAATGGGACTTTGGCTGTGCCAGGGAAAAGGGTGTTTGTCCACCTGCAACAGGCTGGGATGGACCCATCGAGCTGAGCCGGGGCAAAGGGCTCACCTACATCATGAGGGGTCTGGGGATGCTCCCAGCTACCCACAGGGGCAACTGGTGCTTTCCAAGGCTATGGGGCCAGGATCGGCCTCCTCCAACCCACCACCTCATTTGTCGGTAATAAAAATCAGCATTTTGAATCTGCAGCATGGGGTGGGGAGGAAGGGTTTTTCTGAGCCCCCAGGCCAGGGCCGGGTACCAGCGTGGGAGTGGGAGCATGGCTGGGAGTCTGCCGGGGGCAGCCCCGCGGTGCCCGCTGCTCCCCCAGTGTCTGCCCTGCTCCTCGGCAAGGGAAACTGAGGCACAGGCTGCCCTCGCTGCCAACATGGTGGTGAAATCAGAGCCAGGTGCTCACCCCCACTGCAAGCCTGATAACTTAAGTGGTTTTTTTTTTCCCTTACAAATTGTTTTTTTTTTTTTGCGTGTTCCAAAACCCCCGCTGTTTTGCAAGCTGAGAGTCTTTCATAAGAGGAGGGAGGGGGAAGTTTTGCAAGTACAGCAAACCTGCACGTGCCTTTTGAAACCAAGCCTGACCTTGGGGCCTGGTGACTGTGCCTTTCGCTGCTGCCTTCCCTTTTCTGCCTGGAAAGCTGAGGCTGAAGTGTTACTCAGGCTGGCCTGGCGGTAGCAAGGGCCACCCCTGCCATGAGTTTGCTTGGGCTTAGCTGAGCTCAGGCAGGAAGGGGAAATACAGCCACCTGGGAGCATCACAACAGGGAGCTGGGTTGTCGTGGGGTAGTGAATGCAAAATCCCAGTGCTTTGTACCATTCCCCTTTGCTCTGCGGGAGCCCCTTTGCGCTCCTGGGCTGGGCAGGGAGTGTGTGATGGATGCAGTGGTGCTACTGACCCATCTGAGCCTCCCTGGCTTGCAGCCGGAGCCAAAAATCTCCTCACCCCCTATGGCCGTGGCTCTTGCAGAACCACCGCCTCCCCTGGGGACGTCTCTGGAGCTGTGCTTGGATCCCGTTTGAGTCTCAGCTCAGCAGGATCTGGCCACATCTGCTGACCTGCAGCGGTGGGAGGCAGCAAGCGTGCACCCTCGTGGGCGCTGATGTGCACCTCGCAGGCATGAGGCTGGTTCCCGCGCGGAGCTCCCTGTCCCAGATCCCATCCTCCTCCCACCGGGGAGATGAGGGATCTGGAAGGACTCAGTTACCTAATAGGAAGGGGTGGGAGTGGGTGTGGGTGTGATAAATACGCGCAGATAATTTTACTTGAGGGTAAGTCAATAAATTACTAAAAAGCCTTTGATTGTGCTCTCAGTGGTGCATGTTGATTCAAAAACCTAAGATATTTAGCCTCAATTATGTCTATTTGTGTGTCTTTCCTGCCTCGCTTCTCCGTGGCGCAGGGGAAATAACCCTGCCTTGTCTGCGTTCCCACACCTCTCCCACCTCGGCCCCGCTCCAGATTTCGCTCCTGTCCTGATAACCCTTCCAGCAGTGAGTGGGAGAGGATCAGCTCTTGGCATGAATTCTCTCCGGCTTTGGCCAGCTTTCTGTGCTCGCTTTGACCAAAAGGACAAGGAGCAAATGCTTCCTGTGCATGAGGCTGGATGCGGCCGGCCTGATGGGTGGCAGCCGGGGCAGTGGGATGTTTCAGGGCTGGCCAGGGTTGTGGTTTCCCCTGTCCCCGCTCTGGCATGGTTCTGGGATGATGGGGAGCCGGCCTTGCTCTGCAAAAACAGCTCCATGCTGCAGAGTGCAAACTGCATTTCCCCATGCCTGTGTGGGGGAGACCCTGGCCAGGCAAAGGGCTCTAGAGGCGGTTCCCTTCTGCACCTCCAGCGTGGCCAGCAATGCTCCCCATGGGCTCTGGCACGGCACCGCTCACCCCATGCAGCCTCTCAGCTGCATGTGCTGGGACCGAGCCCCCGCGGGGGCGGACTGAAGTGATGCTCAGACCACACAGGTCCCTTCAGCTGCCGAGGATTCGGCTTTAAATACAAGTTGGCACTGGCGCTGCTGCTGCGTGTGCTCGGTGGCTCGGCTGGGGATGTGTAGCCACGCGAGGGAACAGCTTGCTGTGCGTGAGGGCTGGTGCTATCAAAGGAGTGAGTGTGCCCGGGATCAGCTCTGCTCTGCTCTGGGGTGATGTTCGCTGAGCTGATCCGTTTCCCAGGGCTGCCCCAGGACCATGCTCCTCCGCCCACCCCAGGACAGGACCGGCAGCTGGAGGAACTGCCTCGCAGGGGCATCGCTGCTTTTCCTAAATCAGGAACGCAAGGTCAGCCTCCAGAGTGGGAGTTCATGGTCAAAGCCCCTTTTGCAATGGATGGCGTGAGCTGTCAGGGCCGTGTCGTTAGAAACGAGCTCCTTCCATTGGAAAGACGCTTCTTTCTGGGAAATCTCAGCAGAGGGTCATTAATCACCAGGCAGGGCAGAGCTGTCTGCTCCACGATGGGGCACGGGTTTAGCACACACGCTGACGGTGGATTTGCCATGCTGCTTTCACCAAGTGCTCTGGGCCAGCTTGGGAAACCAGGTGGGTGCTGCTCCATGGGTGTGCAAACCAGGTATGCAATAGGAAGCAGGGATTGCTCTGGAAACCAGAGGGCATCATTTCTGTTTCTGGACTGACTACATGCATGTTTGCACATGCAAATTTGACAGTGGCTTTTCAAGTGCAAATCTCCTGTGAAAACAAAAAGGAGTCCTGAAACTGGAGCACATGTTGCATTGAATTAAGTTGTTCTGGCAATATCTACCCAGAAGCTGTGTTGAGATCCTCCTTCCCCTGTGCCCTGCGCCTGCAGAGGTGCACCCAGCACCTTGTTTCTTTATGCTCTGCCATCTATTTTTAGTTTGCACACGGGAAGCACGTATTACCCTGCAGTAACTACTCACCCTCGACAGACACTTCTGCTCAGCAGAGTTGACACACAACTTGGTTGACTGTGCCTGACTGCTCTGGGCTTTGCATCAGTGAAGGCTGTTACCTGATGGGATTAGACAGAGGAAGGGAACAGCATGGGGACGCAGCAGGGACGTGCTGCGGTGCTGCGCCGGCACGAAGCGTCTGGCCCCCCTCCAGTCCCAGCCTGCGGGCAGGGAGGGGCAGGGCTGCTGGGGTGCAGGCTTTTACATGGGAGATAAAATGCAATCCCTAAACGTTCCCAACAGCCCACCTGGCTTCTCCCAGGTGCTCGGTGCTGCGGTGCCTTCTCCCGGCAGGGTGTAAGGCTCCTTGGAAAGCAGTCCCCATCCCACGGGTGCCCCTGGACAGGCTCTGCCGGCTGCTGAGAGCTGTCAAAAGCCAAACACAGCGTCGTGGCCATACTCAGGGCTGAGCACCCGCTTCAGCTCCTGCAGGACAAGCAGAAACCTGCAATGGGGCATCAGCTCGAGAGAGTCGCGTTGCGGCTGGAGCACCCCATCATGCAAACTGCCCCAGCTCAGCACGGCTCGACGCCCCGGCACCTCGCTGCATGGCTGATCGGTGGGGCAGAGCAGGTTCCTGACGTGTCTGCAGGACAGGGCCACACAGCACGGGTGACACAGGGCTGTGGCAGCATCACCAGCCTGCAGCGTGTCCACAGCCTCAGGGCTCTCTACACCAGAAGCCGCTGAGTCACTACCCGGGGCTATTTTTACCCCCTGGGGCAGGCTTGCTGGGTCATTCCCAGTTCCTAATTGTCGTGATCAGACCTTCATAAATCTCACCCGAAAGGGGAAGTCTGGGAAATAGAAGCTTCCCGCTGTGAGTGAGGTGGGCTGAGCTGCAGCCAGGCACCAGCGGACCACTTTTGCCGGAGGAGGGCGAGAGGGATGGAAAGTGCCGAGCCCTGACTTGCTGCTGTCCAGACCTGGCATTTCAGAGCTCCCCACGGGGATGTTCTGGCTGACATTTTACTAAGGCCACCTCCAGGACAGCCTTCTCCCACCTCCTCCTCCATTCCCAGCCTCTGCCTCCTTGTCGTAGTGCTCCCAAGCTCCCTGGCAGAGCCAAGCCGAGCCAAGCCGAGCCAAGCCAGTGCAGGGGAGCAGTGCCGGATGGAAAAAGCCAATCCCTCATCTCTTGCCCAAAAGTCGCACCACACCCAAGCATCTGAAAAGGCTTTATTGAACAGTTTGTTGGCTATTTTTGTCATCGCCTCTGCCCTTCCTGGCCAGGGCTGAGACCAGAAACAGTAACGCCACAACAGAGAGGATGAGACTGCTGTGTCCTGGGCATGGATGGAGGTGAAACGCTGGGAGATCTTGCTAGCAGGGTGCTGGAGGTGTTAGGGCATGTTAGTGTCATTGGACCTTGATGCTTTGGCCTTTCTGGTTTGGGTACTGGTTGGACCCCATGGAGGGGTCCTGCTGGTGCTGCCGGGGTCTGGTAGCAGGCTGTTGGGCTGAAAAGGAGAGATCTGTGGAGATATGCAGAGCACAGAAACATTGCCATCTGCTGACACGTCTGGGCGCGCAGCGTTGGACCCTGCCATGCCGCTGGTCACCATTTGCAGTCGGCCCGGGTGGGGGATGCCAGCTGCCGCCCTCGCTGGGCTGTCGTCTCCTTGGCCGGCGGCAGGGCAGGAGCGCAGCGGGATGGCCCTGCCGAGGCACGGCTGCGGGAGGGCCAGGCGGTTGGCACCGATGTGCAGCACGTCAAGTCATGGCTGCAGCGGTGGAGGCCGAGCTCCCACCGCTGTGCTGCAGGGGCTTTCACTGCTCACGAGCCAGGAGACGATGGAGGTCGCCCTGTTGATCCCAAAAGATTTAATGAATCTTTACCCGGCTGCAAAGAGCGACTTCAAAGTGTCGGGGCAGCATCCAACACGGCAGCCGCGTGCAGACAGAGAGGGCAAGTCTTGGTAATTACAGCCTCTGATGCAAGAGCTGCAAAGGATTTGGGAAAATGTGCACTTGGCTGCAAAAAAAGTTTTTTGATTCCCCTTGTCTTTTCTCCCCCTGAGTTCCCCCCGGCACCCTCCAGCTACAGAGCTTGGAGATGTGTGTCTCAGACTGGATTTGCTTTGTTTCAAGTTCCCTGGGAATCTGGCATTGGTGTTACCCAGAGGAAGGGTGCTTCCAGCTTCCCAAGCACCCAGGCTTTGCCACGGCGGGCAGAGACCTGGGTGCTCCCTGATGCTTTGGCCTGGGTCTGCTGCGCAGGGTGAGAGCAACCACCAGCCCCAAGAGTCGAGATGCAACCCCACAGCCTCACTGGGGTCCAGCTGGCAGCCCTGCACCCCCCCAGACTGCAAATTTATCCTTTCACAGATCAGGCACCCCCACGCAAGGCACTGGCAGGAATGCAGGAGCAAACTGCTGCTTGTGGGCAGCGGGACGTGTGCTTCACCTGTCCCCGGGGGATGCAAGCACCCAGCGCTGGCAGCAGCAGGCAGGAGTCAGGGAGGCTGGTACACCTCCCAGTTTCTTGCAGAAGGAGACACCGTCTCAGGCAGGCGTGCAGGGGCATGCTGGGGCTGCTCGCAGCCTCCCACTGGCACCTGTCTCGCAGGAGGATTCAGCCTGGGTGGGGAGATGGTGTCAGATGGGTGCCCAGTGGCCCATCCTCCCCATGCCCTGGCACCCTGGCCCAAGGACCAAGAGATGAGTTTACCTGGTCTCTTCCCCCAGCTTGTCCTTGCTCCAGCCTCCTCCCTCCCAGTCAGAGGATGCTGCTTCCCCAGCCCGCCCCTGCCTTCCCCCCGCAGCGCAGCCGCTCACCCCCCCGGGGCCAGGGGCAGGTGCACGCACCTCTGCTTTCCCACCGCCCAGCGTGGGCCCCCCGGCTGGGCTGCTGCCAGCAAGGGACGGGGGGGTAGGATGGGCTGGGGATGGTGTGTCAGGGCCATGAGCTGCCTCAAAGGCTCCCTGCAAAGAGGCTGCTGCAGAGCTGGAGGGGCAAACTGAGGCTGGGGGAGAAACTCAGTTTCCCTGCCTAATGTGCATGCATTAAAACCCCGAGCTGAGCTTTTTCACCCATGGGTCTTGCTGAGGTTGTCTGCAGATTGCCACCCTAGTCTAGGGCAGAAGTGGGTCTGGGCATGGCTCAGTGCTCAGGCTCCTCAAACCCCAGGGGTCCTGGGCTGTGCCTTCCTCATCCCCTGTCCCACAGGGAAACCCGCTTTGCAGAGGGACCCGTGCCCTGTGCCAGGCTGGGCACCGGTGGTACCTCCAGACATGGAGACTGAGGTGGCTACAGGGGTCTCTGCAGAGCTGTGACCACCTTGGGGGTCCTTCCAAATCTGTGACCACCACGGGGATCCCTGCAAAGCCATGATGGGCCAAAGCTCCCTGATCTGAGCTCCCTGCTCAACACAGCAGCAAGGGAGGGCATGACAGCGCTCCTTTTGCTGGGTTTTCCCTTCCCCGTGAGAATGCCTGGGCTGCAGCAGCCCCCCGGGACCACGCGGGACGTGGTGCTGGTGCAGTGGGGCTGGAGCAGCCACTCCAAGCTCGGAGCAATCCTGGCCAGGTGGAGCATCCCAGGGACACATGCAAACCCGAACACGTCCCAGCCTCTCCTCCTGCAAAAGCAGCACATTTCCCATTCTCAGCTTGGCCGCTGACCTGGCAGCAAAGGCAGTGTTTCACTCCTGTGTCAACATTTGGAAGAAAAGGGGGGGAAATAGACATTTCTGTCAAACCCTGGGAATGTGGATGCCCCCAAAACAAACAGAAGCTCTGTTTCTTCAGTGAAAGGCCGTTGTAAATCTGGTTGGCTGCCAAAAAGTGATAAAAATGATTGCTGTTCCGGCACTAGAGAAGAGTTTTGTTGGAAATGTCACCCCCCCATGCAACCCCCCCACCAAATCTCAGTTTTATGAAAACACCATTTTTTATCAGTAGGCTGGCGGGCAGATGCTTGGCCCGGGTCCCCATCAGAGGCCAGATGCAGCCAAACTGCCATTCCCAGCTCCTTTTACGTCATCTGTTGATTGACAGCTGTCAGTCATCACTTGTAGGGGATGAGTGTCCTCTGGAGACCAGACTTCTCCCTGCCAAAAAGCTTCCCCAGTGGCTTTAGTTATGGTATTTCCCGGGGAAGGGTCACTGTTCTGGGGTACCACTCCCCACCTCGCAGCGTGCGTAGCACCCGGCACGGGGGGGTGTGGGATGGGCAACGTGGCCATGCGGGGGGGTCAGGCCACAAGTGTCACAGCTTTGCTGGGATGAGCCGTGGCCAGTCCCCAGGAAAAAGCACCATTCCCGGCCAGTGTGGCAGCTGCCTGCCAGGGGAGATCCCTCGCCCTGCAGAGCCCAGGTGGGACGATGCTCTCCGTCCGCGCTTACAGGGCTTTTTAAAGGGCACGGGGAAGAGAGAGCGGTTGTGTCACCGGAGCTACGAGCCAGACTTGTCAGGGCTTGTCCCTATTTATTTATGAACGGTGGCAGGTTTCCAGTGAGCTGTTTGTCTGGTGTAATGTTAAACTCCCAACCTTTTGTTCCAAGGCATCGCCCTGGCTCGGGTACATCAGCCCCAGCCCCACGCTGCTCCCCATTTCAACCAGGGTGGCACTGAGCCCTTTTCAGCAGGACAGGGCGGGAGCAGGAGATGGATTGGCGGGATGCAAGTGTGTGAGGGAAGCTCTCAGCATCCCCTCTGCTCGTCCTGGCTCGGCTGGCTGGGGCTTTCCAGGTGAACTCATGAGTCCGGTGCTGCCTGACGGGCCTCCTCGCCCCAGGCCAGTGCAGCAGTGGCAGGAATGGGGGGCGGGGGGACCTGCCAAGCCCTGCAGCCATGGGGCTGGGCACTGCAGGCATCACTCGCAAGGAGGACGTGGACAGGCTGTTGCAGTCATGTTACCTGCAGATCAGTTCTCTGACAACTGTGTGGTTTAAAGGCTGGGTATAAATATTTCCTCTGCTCCAGTCCCACTGTGGGTCTTTGCAGGGTCATACCCCTCATGGACAGCTTTTGGACCTGCAAGAAAACAGCCTGAGGGCTGTAGAGAGACCAGAGCAGGGTTAAACCACGGCTGTGCAGATGCATGAGGGCGGTGTAACAGGCTGGCCTGCCCTGCCTGGGCTCTGAGCCTCACGCCTGGGCAGAACCTCCCCTCCACCACCGCCGTGCATACAGCCCCCATCCCTCAAGGTCCCGCTTGAGGAGCGCAAGAGGAAAGGACTGAGTTGGGATCAGTGGTTGGGGTGAGCTCACGGCCATGGAGGTGTGTGTCCCCAGTGCCTGGGGGAGCCGAGTGCTGCCTGCTGCAGGGACATGCCTGGGCACAGCCGCTTCCCCGTGCCGCTGCTCTGAAGGATGAGAAATCCCACGGTGCAGAGCCTCCTCCCCCACAGGGAGTGGCGGAGGGGAGCTGGCAGGTGGAGCACCCGGGGGCACAATTCCCGATCAAAAAACCACACGTGTCCCGGCTCCGATAAGGAGGCGAGAGCGAACCTCCAGGACCTGAGCGGAAACACATTTGCTGGGAGCGCTAGAGGCAAGAAGTGCGTGCCCTGCTTCCAAGATGCGTGGTTGTTGCTTTTGCACCCTCAGACATAAATGACGATAGGAACCACGTGCAGGTCCCCAATTAATTGATAGAGCACCCAATTACTCAGGTAGATTTACCTCCCCCTTTTCTGGAGCACCTGCATGTGGTGCAGAAGGGCTGCCAGAGGCGCTGCTGGAGTTGGGGCTGCCTGTCTGAAGGCTCTCCTTGCCCCTGCTCTGCAAGGACATTGATTTTGAAGCAGGCTGTACTTTTTTAGTTCAATTCCTGCTGTCTGTGGCTCAGCCTCATCTTCACCTAGGAAAAACTCCCTTTCTGCAATTACAGCCTCACTTGGGGAAGGCGCATAGGTCCAGGAAGGAGCGGACCCTTCTCCAGTCGGCTACATCTGCTCCTGACCCATGTCTCAGTACAAGCACTGGCAAGATGTTCCAGGAGGTCTAAACTTTGGATCAAGCCTGCATCCTTTGGAGCATATGCCTTTTAACGTCTCTCCCTTCCTGAATTTTGGGTGGTGATCAGGCAGGCTAGTAACAGAGAGCAGGAGAGTGGCTGGTTTTGGAGGGCTTGGGACCCTATAAAATCTGTGTTCACTGGGGAGCGCCAACACACGATTGCTTGGAAATGTGGCCCTTCTGCAGGCAGGATGGGCGATTTCACACGAGCCAAGGACCTCGCACTGCAGCCCTGCCTGCCCTGCAGCATGCTCCTGCACCAGGCAGAGCTCCCAGCTGCAGCCCAGAGCAGGGCACAGCAGTGGGGGCAGAGCTGGACCCGGTGGGGGGACACTGGGGGAAGCTGAGAGCAGGCAAGAGAGAGCGCAGGGAGAGAGCTGTGCTCCTTTGGCCTTTATTCTAATGATAATCAGGCTGAATTCCTCTAGCCTACCTCAAGGGATGCAGCACTGAATAGCAGCCAGGGAGCTTTCCCAGAGAGCTGAGCTTGCTCTTTGTGTTTTTCCCTCTCCCAAGGGAGCGTGGAGGGGCACAGGGCCCTGCTGGGGACCTGTCCCGGAGCTCCTGCCCACACCAGATCCCCTGCATGCAGGCAGCATCTCTGGAGCACGCAGCGGCTCACCGACTGCAGCAGGGAGCTGGCTTATGCCCGGACATGTCGCACAACCTGCTGGGAGACGAGGGTTGCGCTCCCTGGGCTGGGTTCTGTCTTAGCCGTATGAAGGGAGCACTGGTGAAATTTGCTGAATGCCATGTCCTAGAGCATCTCGAGAAGACGCTCGTCCTCCCCAGCCAGCTGGGAGACACCATCCCCTAGGATTCAATCTCTCACCTGGTGCTAGAGCTGCTGTAAATGCAGACAGCCAAAGCGAGGTGGGGGGAGTGAGGCTGCCCTGGGACCCTCTGATCCCCATGGCATCGTTACCGGGAGCTGAGTGGAAAGGTTATTTCACTGCCTGTTTAAGAGGCTACAAGTTGTCTCTGCTGCTTCTTTAACCAGAGCCCGCTCCCATGGCTGGTCCCCAGAGCCGGCTGCACCGTGGGCAGGGAGGTGGCAGCTCCCTGCTCCCGGCAGGCACCTGGCCCAGGGGTTCCTGGCCACGGAGATGGAGAGAAACCCATGGATGACTTGTGCTTTTGGTGCTTTGCTTGATTTACTTTCAAACTCGCTAGTTTTGAATGTCCATCCTAAGCAGCCTGTGGACTCAAGCAGGGACACTGGTGCTGAGTGGGGGAGGGGGCCCGGGGCTGTCGAGCTGTGCGTGGAGCTGTGCGTGGAGCTGTGCATGGCCTCAGCGGGTGCCTGCACCCAGCTGTGGGCGGGGTGGGGAGAAGTCGGGGTGCAGCCCAGCCCCTGGCATGTCACTGAGGGCCCGTGGGCAGCACTGTGCCGAACACGTGTATGCAAGCCTGAGCCTAGGAACCTGCCACACGGAGGGATGGAGGAACCCAAAAATCCCAACTTCACCATAAAAATATCAATCATCTCTAGACATCCGTGCGACGCTGATCCTTCCCTTCATGCCTGGTATTTTCTCACGCTCTGAAGCTGGCAGCAGGCACTGGGAAGCAGTGTTGGAACTTGTCCTGCCGTCCCATCAAGGCCGTTTATCTCCACCATCGAGCCCTAGAGCTGGAAGAGCTGCAAGTAGGGGCAAGGCACGCTCCTGCTTGCTGCTTTCCATTGCGTCACTTCGACACGGGCTGAGCGAATGCCCAAGGGCCAGATCCCACACACACCACCTTGTCTGGTCCTGCAAAGCACAGCAGCGTCCTGGCAGCCCGGTGCTACGCAGCTGATTGACAGGACACAGGGACTCTGATGATACCCCTGAGCATCACTGGGCACCCTCCCTTGCCCTCCGTTCCCAACAGCCTGCAAGGAACCAGTGCCTGACTGCTCTGGGCCTCCCTCAAAAGTCATTGTGTCGAAGGGCTGCACACCAAGGGTGACCCCAGATGTGACCCTTGCTGTCTGACAGGGACAGGGAAGCTGCCTGGGAGATGCCTTCAGAGCAGAGCGTGCCCCAGGCCTGGCTGGATGCTCCTGCTGGGACGGTGCGGACAGGAGGGGATGGTGACACTGCTGGGGCACTGCCTGGATAGGGGATGATGAGGCACCTGCCCTCGACATGGATGACACAGCCCCTAACGCGGCGTGCTCAGTGTGGGAGCCTGCTCGGAGCGAGCCTGGTTAATTAACGCAATTACAAGGCAGGCTGCTCCCTTACCCCTCCCTCGCTGGCTCCTTCATGAACGAAGGGTTTTGAAAACTCGGCCAGCCTGCTCTGCACTCTCCTGCTGCCACGGCGCTCCCGGCCCCAGCTGCTGATGGCTTTGAACACAAGCAGCTGAGATTCTTCCTCTGAGCCTCAGCGAGCGCTGGCCTGCAAAGCCCCAGCCCTCCGCCTCCTTGGGGCTCTTCGCTTGCACCAGGGCTCGGCCAGCGTGGCACAGCGGGGCTTGGCCAGCGTGGCATGGCGCGGCTTGGCCACCATGGCATGGCGCGGCTTGGCCACCATGGTATGACGCGGCTTGGCCACCATGGCGTGGCGCGGCTTGGCCACCATGGCATGGCGCGGCTTGGCCACCATGGCATGGCGCGGCTTGGCCACCATGGCATGGCGCGGCTTGGCCACCATGGTATGGCGTGGCTTGGCCACCATGGTATGGCGTGGCTTGGCCACCATGGCATGGTGCGGCTTGGCCACCATGGTATGGCGTGGCTTGGCCACCATGGCATGGTGCGGCTTGGCCACCATGGTATGGCGTGGCTTGGCCACCATGGCATGGCGCGGCTTGGCCACCATGGTATGGCGTGGCTTGGCCAGCTGTGTGGCACAGCATGGCATGGCACTGCTTGATGTGTCATGGCTTGGCATGGCACAGCGTGGTACGGCATGGGATGGCACGGCATGGCATGGCAACACTCAGCTTCAGGTGTGAGAAGGGACAGGGCAGCCCTGGGGATGGGGACGCCATGGGCTTGCCTGCCCCATCCCAGTCCAGACTGAGGCATTTGGTGCCCAGAGCAGGTTTCCTGCCTGGACCATGTTGCCACCAGCATGGTAGTTGGTGCCACCAGGACAATAAATCCAATTAATCTGATCCTTCTCATCTCTTGCTATTCCCAAGACAAGGATATGTCCCATCCCTCAGTTCCCAGGGAAGCTTGTGCCTCCATCCTGGGGCCTGGAGCCTTGTAGCTTCGTGGCAGGGGGTGCCTGCCAGACAGGTTCCCCTTTTCATGGAGAACCTGGCCCTGGGCACTGGCCGAGAGCATGCTCTTACCCATAGGGGAAGCAAGGGTTCAGCAAAGCATTGTGTGATGCTGCGGCGATTCCTGGCGGAGCCGCACAGCCATCCATGGGCACCGCAGCGGGGGCAGCTGCTGGTGCCCCTTCGCCGGCTGCTGGTGCCCCTCGGCAGGGCAGAGCTGCCGTGAGCCCCGTGGGACTGCCAGCATGGATGGAGCTGGGGCTCATGGCATGAAGCACAGCGCCGGGAGCAGCAGAGCCGAGACAGGAAACCAGCCTGGTTTCCTACACACTTATCACTCAGAGCATTTCTTGTGTGTGGGTGCTCTGCTGTCTAATAAGAAGGCTGAGCTCCCTGTGCAGTCTCTTTCTCTGAGGTGACACTAGCAGCGACACCAATAGGGCCTCTCTGATCTCGTATTCCACCACCTACGTGCACGAAACTTGCTGGCAGCAAACAGCTTTGAGATTGTCACTCCTGGGTCAGAGGAGGCTGGCTTTGGCCACGCGTGCTCCTGCGCAGATGGAGCTGCGCTGGGCACGAGGCGGGGGCAGCTCGAGGGCTGGTGGTGTGGCCAAGGAGGCCGTGCCAGCAAGCCGGGAGGGCAGGAGGAGACTTGTTTGGCTTGTGCAAAACCCACACGGCCAGAGAAAGCTTCTCTTCACAAAGCCAAACATTAAGACGTGTTCTTTTGGGACCAATGAAACAATTTTTGGGATGATTTCAAGTTAATTTAAAAAACTAGCAACCCCACATTTAAGGAGCGTTGCAAGGTGGGAAGCTCTTGTTAAATAGAAAGGCACAGATGGCTGGTGCTGAAAGCGTTAAAAGCAAACACTCAAAATATTTGTCTTTGGCCAGCCGAGTATTTGTTTTTCTAACAGAAAAAGTAGTTTTATTTCAAAATCGTCAGAATCCTCTTGCTCCCCTGGGCCTGGTTGTCCCAGCGGGTTAGCTCCGGGGCGGGCTTTCCCACCCGTGGAAACATCTGAGCCCTTTCAAAAAAAAAACCCCTCTAAGCAGTAAGAAAATAGGCAAAGCTGCAAAAGCTTGTTGACTACATTAATTTCCCGTTTTGGTCATTTCCCGGCTCACCCGGGTGGGAGTCGGTGTGAGCGGCATCCCATCTGCGCAGGGCAGATCGCAGGGCTCTGCTCCGAAGCTGCAGCCGGCAGGGCTGGCTCAGGGCTGCCCTGACCCAGCATCCACACACTGCGTTGGCCACCTTGCCTTGGGACTGCTGGATACGGGGAGCTGGGATTTGATGGGCAGGAAGAAGGAAAAAAGAAAAACAACCTCAAACCGTGCTGTTTTGATGGCAAGAAACCAAATGTCCATCTGCACCCTGACCTTCTTTGTGTGGGGAAGGAGGGAGCTACTGAGAAAATGTGATAAGGATTGCCAGCAGCGCCCGGGGTCGACACCGACGCTGGGTTTGCGCCGTGCGTGCCAGCGCGTGTAGCGAGCTTGCCCGTGCTTGGCGGCAGGGGATCTGCGAGTGCCCGGCAGCGGGCAGCGGAGGACTCCAGCGCTGGAGCCAGCAGGACTGCGGCACGGAGAGAGGCTGGAGGAGGAAGGCTCCCGCCTGGCTGGTGCCCCAGAAGCAGATGTGGTACCCAAAGAAAACAGACCTTGCTGGAGGAGTCTGGGTGGGGGGAAGATACTGCTTTGGGGGAAGTCTGCATCGGCTCTTCCCTGTCCCCAAACTGGGGGTGCCTGGGCAGGACAGGGTGGGAAATCACCCCCCAGGGGCTTCTCACATGGAACCCTGCCTCATCCCTGCTCATGGAGTGCGGTGCCAGCTTGGGTGGGGGGCAGACCCACTCACATCACCGGGGCCGGTAGGGAGCAGGGGGCCAGGAACCCTTGCCCCCCAGGAGGTCGGGGGGGGATGGCATGCTGTGCCACCGCCTGCTCCAGCATGACAAACGGCGCAATTAGGACTGAGGCTTAACTGAGTGCGCTAATTTGACATCTGGCGATTTGATCGGGCTAAAGAAACTGTTTACATTCACCTTCCACTATGTTTGGTTTGTGATAGGAGCAGAACAGAAGGCGATGCAGTGGGTGTCCTGTTCTCAGTGGTTTTATGGGGGTTTTCTATGAGAAAAGCAGCGATAGGGCTGAGCCCTGGCAGCCACCCATCCAGACCTTCTTTCCCTGATCTTTTTTCCCTATGTTTAGCCTTTACCTCATCTCAAATAAAAAGAGTGATTTAAAACTCTTCGCAATAAAACAATTCAAACAGAAGTCAGTCTACAGCACTGTACAAGGGGGGAGAGGGCTCACGTTATTTGCTTAATTACAGGGTTTTGTTTGTCGAGTACTTGTGGGTGAATTGTTTGCAAATAACAGGTGAGTTTATTCTCTCTCAGAGCCCTGAGCCCTGAGATTAGAGCTGGGCTGGAAGATAGGAGGCTGGAGGGTGCTCAGGGCTGTGGGTGACCTCTGGAAAGTCCCTCTGGTCTGGTCCTGTGGGGCTCGAGGGACCTGGGATCAGGGTGCTGGGTCCTTGGGGGAGCTGACTGCAGAGGGCTGCAGGGATGCTGATGATATTTTGTTGGAGCTGGGTGCCTTGGACAGTATGGTCTTAATGATTTGCAGTTTATCATTTTATGAACTGCAGATAAGGATTAACTACTTTATGGAGTCACTGTGTAAAATGTAGTGCATTAATAGGAGTGGATGGAGGCTGCCTTGTCTTTGGGAAGCCTGGATTCAGCGTGTCGGTCTGGGCCACTCACTCCCAGGTGGTTCCTGACCTCCTGTATGTCTGCAGGAGATTAACACCTCTCCTTAGGATTTCTTCCCCACTTTATGGTGCAGATAAGGGCATTTTGAGATGTTGGAAGAAATCAAGAGAAGAGGAGAGCAGAAGTCCAGGTGTTCAGATGGAAAAGTGTTCCCAAAGCTTCAACAGCAAGTGAACAGATCCCATTGTTTGCAGCCTCCACACCAGCGAAGAGGCGCACCTAAAATTGTAACCACGTTTCTAGGGCTGCGTCAGGATTCTGAAACGGAGATTGAGGTTGAAGTGATGAAGAATACATGAAAGGGCAGCAGTCACAATGCTACCTCCTGCCCTGCTCATCTGGCATCTGCCCCGACCCTGCTTGGTCAAGCCCATGTGAGCCCCGCAGTGGCATCCGATGTGGGGGCAAAGAGGTAAGAAGCAGCCGCCTGCCTGCCTTGTGCTGGGTGCAGGTGTTGAACCGGGATCAGAGGGGAGGCTGAGCTGGCGCAGCCATGACTCAGGGCCAAGTCACGCAGCACCCACTTCACCCCGCCAACTCTCTTCAATTGCTGCTTTGCCTAAGTCTACGCTTGCACATTGTGCTGGGGGTGATACGAAGCCGGCACGGAGCCACGGGTGATTCCTAGCCATGATCTGGAGTGTGGGAAAAGCGCAATCACTGCAAACAATCAGAGGCAAAGCCGGCAGCAGCACGCAGCAAGCCAGCAAGGAATTCAGAGGCACATTCCAGTGGGGATGACAGAGGAGGGGCCGGGAGCTGGGCCGGGAGTGCAAAAAAAACATGCTCCGATTTGTTTTGGTTTTTCTCCCTCTCTGCAGAGCCGTCATGTCCCACTTGGCTTTCGAGTAAAGCTGCTGTGTGCTTCAAGCGGGTGGCACGGCAGGGAGCTAGGACATGACAAGCCGTGGCTGGGCACAGTGCTGCCCTGCTGCCAGCGGCGTCAAGGGCAGCTCTGCCTTCCCCCCCCATGCCTCAGCTGCACTTTCTGAGACCAGGACTTGGGACACTGGGACCCAGCTCCACCAGCCACATGTGGCCGTAGTCGTCTGTCACCAACTGCTGCCCGGATGGTGCTAAGGGCCACGGCCAATAACCCATATGCCAGGAACCACCCATGTGGCTCAGCACCCATCCACCAGCAGGCACAGCAGCACCGGCATGTTCTCCTCCTACCAAGGCCCCTGACTTTGGGCAAGCTTCTTCCCCACTCTGTGCCTCAGTTTCTCCTTCAGTGTAATGAAAAAACAAGCCTTTCAGATGACCTTGGAGACCGACAAGGCTTTGCCCTGGAAGGGGTCAGCTTTGTGTACAGGGACATGTCTGTATGCATCCCGCGCCCACTGCAGGCAGTGCAGGCAGGACTGCTGGCACACAGGAGCCGTGGTGGTCGCCAGCCTGGCATCACCACTGGCTGGGGGAGCACATCCCCTGCACGCACTGCCGAGGGGCTGCAGCACAGCCTGCGACCTTGCAGCTCCCTCCCTCTCCTCCCAGCGGCTCCTCCCAGCTCTTCCTGACCCACTTTCTACATAACACAATTAAAGCAAAGCAAAATGGAGTGGGAGGAGGGAACACTGGCCCGGCCACTGGCACACTATGCAGTGACCAGCAGCGCAGCCCACGGGCGGCTGCTGCGTGGTGTGGGGCAGGGCATGGTCATGGGGCAGGAGAGTGGGTGGTGCTGGGTGCTGCTCAGGCTCAGAGACCTAGGGTTGTAGGGTGTTCTCTTGCCCACTGCCCTATGTGGGACACATTCGGGGCTGTGGCTGCCCCAGAAAGCCCTGCACACTGGTGGTCACTGACAGCCCCACTCATGTTGTTGGTGTCCACTCACCCTCCCGGGGAGGGAAGGTGTGGGGCAGAGCTGGAGGGGGGACAGGGTTTTGGAGGGAGCTCTCAGCCCTTCCAGCTCACAAATTCACCGCCACATCAGCATCTTCGGTGCCCGTCTTCATCCCACCCCACCAGCGTCCTCCTCCCTCGCATGGGCGCCTGGTGGGCAGAGGCTCCTTCAGAGGCACAAGTGAGGGATAATTGCTAGAGTGTGCGGGGTGCCCTGCGCCATATTTCACTCATTGCTTCAGGCAGAGCAGCCATCCGGGAGCTAAAAGCATTCAATTGTTCACTGATGCTTTTCTTTGAAGCCCTCATTCATCCTCGAAGGTCTGTATTGATTGGGGACTCCAGGAAAGCATCTGCCCTTCTCTGCCTTCATCAATGACTTTCCCACATTAATCCACCTCTTCCCTTGATAACCACACTAATTACTCTCAGCTAAGTTGACTCTGGCAGGTCACTGGAGGCTGGGAAGAGCAACCTGCTCCACGGCCTGGCTGTGCCTTAAAGCTGCAGCTCTGTCTGGTAATGGGCTCCAGTGCTGGAGGGAACTGGCCGTGCTGGGATGTCTGCTGCTGAGACAGGTGTTTGCTCTCCTTTTTTGAGGCTTGTGTACCTCCTGGAGAATTGCTGATGATTTCAAATAGATGGGGACCCCAGACCCTGCCTCAGTGGGGTGCACATCCACGCTCCCCACCTGCAACTGCCCAGGCTTGGGGGTTCAGCACTGTGAAGAGATTTCCTCTGCTGTGCTGCAGGGTCTTTTAGACCACTGTGGGAGGCTCACACCCTTCAACTCGGGGTGGTCTAGGCATGAAATGGGATCTTTTCCACTCCTCCTTTCCTGGTGGGGAACAGGACGGATGCAGTTCTCTGACCTCTCTGCTCCCAGCCATGGTGAGGCTGTGCTGTGGCTCAGAAGCAGCCTGGTAGGAAAGAGCTGTGCAAAGGGAAGCCTGATGGGCTTTGAGGGGCTGATGGCCGTGGGGCATGTGCTGAATGTCCTGCTGGAGGGCTTCCCAGCTCACCCTGATCACAGGAGGGTGAGAGCTGTCTCACTATCACTGCTGTATTGCATAGGCAGCTCCCAGAGGCTTCCAGAAGACATGGGAGGTGCAGAGAAAAAATGCATGGAAGAGATGATCCTAGTTAAGTGATGCAGAGGCTGCTGTCATCATGAATTAATGCAGGAGGGAATGTTTCAACCCATGAACCCAGAGCAGCAGAGGTCAGAAAAATGCCAAAGTGACCTGCTTAAAGGAATGTGAAAGCCTGAGGGCAGGAAACGGCTCAGCAGCTGGTAAAATGGGAAGGACTGGGACAAACAAAACTTAGGCACCTCAAGGGAGGGACAGGTTTAGCCCTGACTCATCTGGGATCAGCTTGGCAGCTGTGGGACAACGGCATACCGCTCTTCAGGGTTATGTCACATACCCACTGGCTTTCCGAGGCAGGCCGACTTCAGTTTCTACAACATTTCGCTTGTTTAAAATGTAGTGAATTAAAAAATATGTCAGTTTGGCAAGTGAAGGGAGGTGTTTTATCCTGCCAAGTGAGTCTGCTTCTGACCCAGAAGATACTGGCTTTCTGCTTTAGGGCTCCCTCAGGAAGATCATTCTTCTAACTCAAAGACTGTCTTTCTGTCTCTCTCAAATGAGTGCATTTTGCTTGCAACTTTAATGAACATCATGGGCAGCTCAGGGGCTGGCAGACGAGCATGGCCTGTGCTGGTAAGTGCAGTTATACGAATTCCCTGGGATTTCTCTAATGAATTTGTGCTGCTTCTACCTGGGAGCAAAAGTAGCCCTTCGGGCTGCAAGACACTCGACTGAAAGTAAAGTTTACAGGAGGGAAGGAGACTGTGCACATGTGAGGACTGTGCTGGATCAGTCCTGAAAACAATGTGGCTGCTGAGGTCTTGACCAGCAGGAACAGCCCCGTAAGGTGAGGCTGCAGCGAGCAGAAAAAGAAAAGCCTCCAGCTTCAGTAGGTGTGGTATATCACGTCTTTATTTACTCATGGGTGATTGCAACATGGGCTCCCCTTCCCCATCCCTGCGTGCCATCTGCTGTTCTGGGTGATGGCAGTAACACCCTATACCTGGGTAAATACCCATGGGTGGGGTCTCACACAGGTGGATGAGTGGTCCCAGACCGCTGGGTCCCATGGGCACCCTGCTGACCTGCTTTGTCCCCCACAGGGCTGCGGGGGCCAGGGGACCCGTGCCAGATCAGTGTGCCCCAGCCATTCCTAGTGAGGGTAACGGTGGCCGCCAACACCCCAGCCAGTTGCAACCACCCCATTGTCTCCCCAGCAAGACGGTGTTGGGAAGACCCCCTCGCTCCTGGCTCTGTCCAGGTGGTTGCGGGGCTGCGGAGCAGCGGCAGGGCCTGGGGAGGGTGAGCGCTCTCCTCCATGCCACCGCCTCCATGGCGCTGCCGGCCCACGTGCCTCCTGCCATGGCTTCGCTCGAAGCCCTCCTTCTCTGGCACCGCTTGGGCACCCAAGCTGGGCTGGGCGTCAGGGGCTGGGTGGGCAGGATGGCCCCGTATATCTTCCTCCTCCTCGGGGTGGCTGCACTCTCTGCAGAGCGCTCATCCCGGCTGTTTTACCACAGTCTTCTTCACCCATGACGGGAGAGTGGCCTGGCCCCGCGCAGCCTCCATGGCGGCCTCCGCTGGCACCTGTGGGACACGGGGTGCCAGGGGGGCACGGGGGCTGCACTGGGGACCCTCCAGCAGCCCTGGGGGTCCGGGGGACCCCCAGGCCACCCTGTGATTTCAGGGGTACCCCAGGCTGGGCCCTGCCAGGCCCTGGCAGCCATTCCTGAGCCGGCGCCGCCATCTAGTGACATGCAGCCTGGCTGCCCCCGCTCCCCCGGCGGGTCCCCAGGGCGGGTGGTGGCCCCGTCTCGCTGTCCTTGTCCCCACCGGCCCCTCAGGGTGGGAAAAGAAGATCTGGGGGCAAAGCCAGAGCCTGGTGCGGGCAAGCAGGAACACGCTCTCCCCCACGCCTTTTGGGGTGAGGCAGTGCAGAAACACCAAAGTGCAAAACAGTGTTGGTTTATTATATTTTTTTTACAAAAAGCTCAATTCCTCACAGGACTTTTGAGGCGAACCTGCCCCAATCTGAGGGCCTGGCTGCAGAAACCAGCCGCAGGGCCATTGCTCTGCCCTGGGGTAACCTGGGGAGTCTCCAGACGGTGCCTGGCTCCTGTTTCCCAGCGTGCGTGGGAACCCCATGCCCCGTGTGTGTGGGCCCGGCTGGGTGCCCCGTCTCCCCTCTGAGTACCATGTGCAAGCACAACAGCACAAACCCAGAGGAAGACCCTTACAGTACAGATGCCCAAAGCGAGGGGCTCAGCCCCATCCCTGCACCCAGTTTACCCAGAGCCACCAGCAGTGACCACCAAACCTTGCCTGCCTCCAGCCTCGGTGGCCCAAAGCCTTCTCACCCCACACTGCTCCTTCACCACATTCAGGGCCATCGTTTTATCGTTAACCCCTCTGCAATGTCCTCTTTCTGCCTCCATCTCTGAAAACTGAACAAAGGCACTGGCCGTGCCGCCGGCTGCAGGAGGGGGCACGGGCTGGCCCGTCTCTTGTCCCCCCCCTCCATTTTCCTCCTGCTGGCTGCCGAGAAAAGGGATTCAGCTGTGCCCACCGCATGTGAAAAGCCCCTGCCTGCCTTGTGTTTTATGAAGGAAAATCTCCTTGGGAGAGCAGCCAAACGTTCCCAGCCTCCTGCTGGGTGTTTCAGACGGGCGCGCTGGAGGATGCGAGGGCACGGCGGTCCTGCGGGTGTGGGGGGAGAGCAGGGGGGACAGGGATGGGAGCTGCTGGGCTCTGTGAAAGCCACTGTCACACTGCACTGGGGGGCGAGACAAGGTTAGTGCCTTGCTCGGATGGCCAGAGCCTGCTCTGTCTCTTCTGCCTACAGGGTCCCTCCCAATGTTTCACCATTGGGCTGGGGATGCTGAGCTCCATGTACATCTCTTGGTAAAGGACATGGAAAGATGGGGTCCAGCTCTGTCTGCTGTGACCTGGGCACTAGCTGTGCCACTGTGGGCTGAGCAGCATCCTGTGTCCATGCCATGAGACAAGCTCTGCAGTGCACTGTGCTGGGGGCAGCCCTGAGGAGGCTGGCTCTGCCCCTCCCTCTCCCGATGGGATTTTCTCCTTTATTATCCCCACACCTTTCCTCTCCTTTTACTTTCCTCCTTGTTTTCTCCCCACACACCCCACCAGCACCTCTCCTGGACCACACAGTCCCATGCATTAGAGACCTTTCAGACCCAGCAACTATTTCAGAGGCAGCCAAGAGGCCCCCAGGGCTCCAACCCGCCAAATCAAACTCAAATTTGCAGCTTATATGCAAACAAAATGTATCTGGACGCTGGGGGCTCTGCTGGCACACAGAGCAAATAAACAGTAACACATGGCTGAGCCTGGAAGAGCAATAACCTCAGCTGCAGCTGAGAGCTGGGCTTTATTGAAGGCTCTTAACCAGCAGCACCCAAAGTGAATTAAATTATACCTGACTGCAGCTCCAACAGGCAGTGCCGGGCCATGAGGTCCTGGGCCCATGTCGGCAGCAGGGTTGCACTTGAGGGCTTGGGGGAGAAATGGGGGGAACGGATGTTTCTGCTCTGCAGCTGAACCGAAAAACCGCAAGGACAAAGTCAGACAGGCTCCGACCCAAATAGAGAGTCTCTGCCACGTTTCCTTTTCTGGCTCATTCTGCAAATGTTGGGCTCCACGTGAAATTAAAACCTTCCTTTCTTTCTTGGGGGCCATTTAATATCTTTTAAAGGCTTTTTCTCTTTCTTTTTAGGCTGGGACCAATTTCTCAGGGAAAATGCTGCTTCGTAAAAGCACGTTTCATATCTGAAATTGATGAAACAAAACATTTAGCAGCTCCAGAATTAAAACTTTTATTGGCAAGCCCTGCTGCAAAGTGATTCAATGCTTTTATTGCATCCATCCTCTTCTCCCTTTCTCTGTGAAGCTGCTGTCTCAATTTGACCCATGTAAGCTGACAGCTTCACTCATTTTCAAACATTGAATCTCTTATTTGTAAAACCAAGGAAACCTCTGCTCTTAAACCGTTCAGCTCCTGCTAGCGTGGCTCTCCCACTCCACCTTCCTGTCGCCTGGAGATGCTACTTCTTGCTTTATACATTTTCTCCTCTGACGTTCCCTGAAATGTGTTTCTGCGGTTTAAAATGATGTTGAAAAAAGCCTCTGGACCCCCAGCACTTTTCCTGCTGCCTTTTGCAGCCCAGATGCTGTGGTGTGTGACCCCGAGGTGGGGACCCAGCTGTGCAGCGGTGGCAGAGGCCGAGCGGCCCCGCAGCAGTTTGGGACATTCCCTGGAAAGCCATCTCCTGCCTGTACTGTCTGGAGGGGCAACGGGATACACTAATTTTTCTGTACAAAAGCACACCCCATTTCCAGACTTTTTCACCCCTCTGAAGCGGAAAGGGTGAGGGAGGGAAAGCCTCCTCTCAGCAGCTATCTCCCTTCCTCCCTGCCGCCTCTCTGGAGAGCGGTGGCATGTGAAGGGCAGCTCCCAGCCCCTGTGCTCCCTCACTCCAGCGTTTTCCTGCTGGAAAGTCCTGCCGTCCCCTTGGTGGATGGCACAGAGAGTTGAGAAGCGTGCTTTTCAGACGGAGATCTTTGAAGCAAACAGCCCTAACAAGTGCGCGAGCAGCCACGGTGGGGTGTGCTTTTCCTTCCTAAGCGTGCTGGGAGAGAGCGGGTGCAGGCAGACGCAGGCAGCACGTACAGGCAACTCCTCTCCGCCCAAGGAACTGCATGTGTGTCTCCCCTCTTCCCGACTCTCGGTCTTGCTTCCTCCTCCTCATCACATCATGCTCTATATTTAGTCCCAGACGCTGCAAACCCTTTTGCACAACTCCCGCGGAGCGCCTGGCAGGATCAGGGCTGGGATTTCTTAGAGTAATTCTTTGGGCTGGGAACACCCCATCCAGTATTAATAACAAATAATGAGGGCAGTTCCTGGAGCACAAGATAATTATCCCTACCACGCTGGGGGCTTCATTAAAGGTCTCCCTCTGCGCAAATAAGCAGGCTTTAGCTGGCGATTGGAGTGATCCAAGGAAAACCTCCCACGGACACCGGAGGAGGGCAGAAGGAGGCAGGGGGATGCGGGCCCCACTGAGTCGCTTGGCGTCTCCTCTGATCAGCCTGTGTGTCCCAGCTCTGTGTCTGAGCTCCCGCGTGGCCCTGGGGATGCGGCTGGCCTGGCGTGCCAGGCGGCCGGCTCTTAGCTGTCACGTAGTGCTCCTCTGTGCACAGCTTGCCAAGGGATTGGGGTAAAACCACTGCCCCCTCGTCCTGGGGCTTTTGGGGTACCTGGCCCTCTATCGGCCCCTCCTTTCCAGGGATGCCTTTTGGAAAGCGCGTTTTCCCACACCACTCGTTCACACCAGGAATAGAAGAAAAGGGAGATAAGGGGTTGCCTGGGATGGCTCCCTTTTCCCTCCACATCAAAGCCCCGTGTTTATCTCCAGGTCCCGGCTGGGTGTGGGGCTGCTCGCTGGCTCCTTTTAGACAGGCTGGGAGGGGAAGGGGTCAGGGTCTGTCTCCCCTGGTGATGAGGCCAAGGTTTGTGGTTTAACCACTAAGCAGCACTGCCTGCAGCCCTGTCGTAACGGCTCTGCCCCCCAGGTCCCCTAGAGTGACCGAGCCTCGCCAGGCGGATGGCCAGGGACCTGCTGCTGGGGTCCCATTGCCCTGCAGCAACGGGCCAGGGTGAGGAGGGAACTGTGGGTCCAGGAAAGGATGTGGTTGTAAGCAAAGCTCTTTCCTCCTCAATGTAAGCTGGGCTCGTGAGAGGACCTGGGGGCCTCCAGCTCCAGCAGCCCCTCCAGCAGCAGGGGGATGGATGGGTTCAGTGTAGAGAGGAGGCAGCAGGGGAGAGTTCAGCACATTCAGGAGGAGGATGAAGCACAGCAGGGGGTTGAAAGTCAACCTCTTTCCCAGCTCCTCCGGGTCAGAGGGAGCTTTCCAAGGTTATCAGCTGGGGTCAGCCGCTGGGAGGAAGGCAATGAGAGTCTGGGGGGCCTGGGGCACCAGAATGGCTGTGCCCACTGGCTGTGGGGGCTCAGCCCAGCTCAGCGAGAGCCACTGCTCCGACCTGGCAGCTGCCTGTGATGGTGCACAGCGAGGCAGTGGGGTACAGTTACCATAACAGACATCCTTATGCTGCTCCCTGGCAGCCTTCTGGGAAAGAGCATGCATAAATTCATCAATATAGAAATACTGAGGGGGGAACCAAACCTCCCAGCTGGAGGGAGCAGGACAGCAAAGAAAACCCAGGGCTCTCTGTGCATCTGTGCTGCCAGTGTGCTCCCAGCATCGTTGGTGGGGACCTGGCCCCGTTGCCCATGATGCCATGCAAATGCCATCGAGGCACAACTCATGCCTTGTGTCCTTTGCATCCCGCCCAAGTTTTTGCACCGCAGCCGATCAGCCCAGCTCTGGGAGAAGCTCTGTGGAGCCCTCTTGGCTCGGTGGGTGTGAGATGAGTCCCAGACTCTGCTGCAGTTACCCTGTTTTGATGTTGTTAATGTGACAAGTTGAATTAATTAAGTGTATTTGGAGAAGGCTCTGGCGTTCCACCCCCTTCAATAGTTTTTACTTCAAAGGGAGGCAAACGACGACAGTATCTCCCTCCCTGAAGTGCCTCAGCGTATCATGTCAAGGCAGCCCTTCTCTGCTGACCCCAGGCCTGGGACATGTCCTGCCCTCCCATGGCCAGAGATGAACAGCCACAGCGGAGCCACAAGCTCTCCCATCAGTGTGCGGGGGCTGGCTCGGGCACCACGCAGCTCACAGCCCAGGGAAGATGCTCCAGGTTTCTCAGGAGCATCAAAACTGTTTCTATGCAGGTGGCTACCAAATCTGAGGTCTCCAACAGCCGTGTCGGAAGTATGGCTGAAGCTCATCTGCTTTGCACATGGGAGCCCTCCTTTGCCCACTGGACCTGCTGTCCCCCCATCTCTGCTCCAACAGAGCCAGTGAAACGCAGCCCCATGCCCGCGAGCAGCTTCTGACTCACTTTCTGTGAAGAGCTTGACCCGCTCGCTGGCTGTGACATGTGAGCCTGGAAAATTCAGGAGAACAAACTGGCTTTTTTAAAGCCCCCAAGAGGCCGAGGACATGTTTTACACTCCTGCTGGGTTGGTCCTCACAATGTTTTGGAGTGTTTGGTGGCAAAATAAGGCTGTTACAAGGCTCCCTTTGCATCTGTTTCCTTTGCCCATATATCTTTCAGAGTCTTTTGCCCCAGTTTGCGGATTTTGTGATGATGGCCTTCAAAGCCCCTCTGGAGAGCATGGCAGTGTGAGAGGAGCACTCACTCGCATTGGCAAAGAGAAAAAGGGCTTTAGAGCCGGGGGAAGCACTACTCTTTATATCAGAATAGCACCTGGGAGCATCATCCCATGGCCACGGAGACAGCCCTGCCCCAAGGAGTCTCCAGTCTCCCCAGGGCAAAGGCGGATCGTGGCTCACCAGGACAGGCAGAGGCGTGCAGCAGGGATGAGTGCCCTCGCTGCCCCTTCATGCAGCCTCTTGCACATCGGGGCCGATGTGTTACCAACTCACTGCCCTCCTCAGTGCCCCAGAATGGACAAGAATTGGCTTATCCGTGACACTGAACAGCAGCTGGTTGATGTATGTTGGCAAGTCACTTAAAACTGCAAAAAAGGCAGAGCTAGTTATCGGTGGAGGCTCCCCGGGCTGCGATGCAGCATCCCTTCCCTGGGGTCTGCGCGCTGGCAGCCTTGTGTGGGAGGTTTGATATTAAAGGTACAGAAAAGTAAAAAGCAAAAGTAGGAACAGGGAGTGCACGGCTCTCCCCTCCCTTCCCCGGGGAGTTCACTCCTTATCTAGCCCCGCTCCCGTTTCCTTCTGGGATAAACCAGGAACGGGTGGATTTGGTTTCCTTCACGTTGCAACTGATGTGGCCAACCGAGACATCTCCGCAGTGCTGCCGCCGCGTGCAGATGGGGAAGGACCTCCAAATCTTCTGCCCAGGGTTGTTTGAGAGTCAGCCCCACTCCAAGGCCACGGCTGCCATGCCGGCACAGGAATGCTCTGGAAAATTCACTTACCAGGGCCTCTTCATCTAAAGAAAAGTGGAGGCACCGGGGGTCCAATTACAATGTATTTAACATTTCTGAGCTCAGTGGGGCCTCGCTGTCTCACAACTGGGTCATGCAATCAGCCCGAAGCTGCAATGTCAAACTGGCTCAAGGATTAAGTGTGTTGTAACTGGAGCCGTGAGCCCGGCGTGCTGGGAGGGGGAGACTTTTATCTGGCTGTGATTGCAAAGTGGGAGCAGGGGTGAGCTCCACCGACCTGCGCTTTGCAAAGCGCTCAGCCATGTGTGGTCGGAGGATGCCTCGGAGGGCTGGCCGCAGCGTTTGGGTGGCACCGCGTCCTCACGTCTGCTCTGTGGGAGCTGAGCCCTTTTGCAGAGCTTTCAATGACGTCTCTGAAGGACAGCCTGGTGCTGCCGGGTGGTCTGGCCGAGCACTGTTGGGTGAAAAGGAGATCTGCGCTTGCAAAGCCGCCCTTCAGCCCCAAAATAAATGGTTGCCACAGTCCCCCTTTGCAGGAATGGTCACATGCGCTGGGTCTGCTCGATACTGGCTGAAGACTGGTACCCACTGCCCTTCTACATCCCTCTCTCCGGAGCCCTGCTCACATTTCTTGTCCTCTGCTTTGTCCTCATTACAGTGATGTGTGTGTGTGGAGTTTCCTGTTATGAAGCCAGCTGGGGGAGACCTGGGTTTGATTGTCTGTGGAGGGATTTCTGACTCCTAAAACTCCCACAATACATGGAAAATGAAAAAAACCAGAGCTAAAAACGTCATGTCAACCGAAGAAAAAGAGAGTGAAACACCCGTCATTTTGAGTTGATCAACATTTACTCTACACTTTGAAATAATGAAAAGTTACGATAGCATCATTTCCTAGCAGGGGCAGGAGGTGGTGCCTTTCCGAAGGAGGTGAAAGGTAGCAGCCTGCCCTGGCTGGGATGCTTCCTTAGACACGTGTGTCTGTGAAGGTCTGCACAGCCCAGGGCAGCCTGTGGAGAACTGCTTTCCTCTGCTGTCACAGAAATCCCACCTTCCTCTGCTCAACATTTTGGGAAGCCGAGTGTCCTTGCCTGTGCAATGAGGGAATATGTGCTAGAAAGGGAGTTGGAGCCAGTAGTGGAGAAAGCCCTGCCGTGTGTGCAGGGAAAGCAACTAGCCCTGAGCTTTGGTCAAGCTGGCTCTGTCTGCTAGAGCTAAGCAGGAGATCTAGCTGCAATTGTGGGGAATTGTAAGTGAGAAGACAACCCTGTTGTCTTGCTTGGAGAGGGAAAAAAGGGGCTTGAATCAAAGGCTCAGCTTTCCTTTCCTGTGCTGGCCTCTGCTTTGTTCTGTGTCTCTGCTTTTCCCCCTCGGCTATCAGATCCTCTCCCCGGAGGAAGTTGGCAGCCTTGCCTGCTCTGGAGGCATCGGGCGGCTATTGTGTCTGCACAGATGGACAAACAAACAGGCCATGGGCTTGGGGCGCACAGGGCAGCCCCCTAGCACAGCCCTGCCTGCCTCAGGCTGGGGGGTGGGGGGTTTGTTGCATCCTTTCTAGCCCTGGTCCCTGGGGTCAAGGACTGCGGGGAAGTGCGATCCGTTGTAGCAGGAAAACAGGAAACAGTGCTGGTGGTAGGAATTTGTTTCTTTTAGCGTTTCAGGTCCTGGGGAGGCGTGGGGCTGAGGCTTGTTGCATCATGCTGCTGGAGGCCAGGTCTCGAGCAGCCACACACCAGGCAGTCCTTGTCCTCCTTCATTAGCTAAGGTGTCTTTGTGGGAAGTCCTCACACCCCACGTGGGACTGGGTGCCATGGGGTCTGCCATCACCCCTGGCATGCCTGCGTCCAGCTCCAGTGGGGTTGGACCACTGTGGGTGCCACCAGGGAACGGGTTAGGATCTATCCAAGGGGAGAGCAATGCCCATTGCACATACTGCTCCTCCAGCTCCAAAATAAATGTGTCCTGCTGATGCTGGTACCCCAGGGTGGGTGCACAATGTGGGCCCTTGCCCTGTGCTGCGCCCCCCATCTGCCTGGGGGGCCCTGGGCACCCCAGCTCACCACAGGGACAGGGGGCTGCGAACCAGACCTTTGCTAGTCTGGACACCACATGCAGTGCAGAGCGGCTCTCTGCAGTGTGTGCCAAAGGATAAAAGGCCAGGGATCATTCATGTGGCCAGTGGCCGCAGTGCCGTGATGGGGAGCAGCACATGGCCGGGTCCGATGGGATGCCCCGTGTTATCTGTGCTCAAACATCTGCGCTGCACCGTTACACCAGTGTTTACTCTGTAAAGACACACCACGGCAGCCGCAGGGTTTGCTCCAGGATGCCTTCCTGCACGGCAGGCGCTTGAAATCCCCGCTGCTGCCGGGCTGCTGCAGTGGGAAGTGCCAGGGCTGGATTTCTGGTTCCCGCCTCTGAATCGCTACCTGCAGACTTGTCAGCCTGTCCCGTGGCTGCCTGGGTCCCCGCAAGCTGCATCTGGGGGGAGCGGTGCCCACTCAGAGAACTGCCTAGGCCCGTGTAGCCCCTCAGACCCGAGCACTGGCCCCGCTGCTCACGCAGAGCAGCCCTGGCCTCACTGGGGCTGCCGGGCAGCCACCGCCCCAAGGCCCGGAAAGCCCTGCTTTTGCCCACTGATAATGTGCCAAACTGCCGAGTGGCCCTTGTATAAACCGTATTTGTGTTCCTGGGGAAACAATGCTGCTTGTATTGGAAAGCTCTGGCTTTCTATAAATATAGAGAGGTAGCCAGGAAGGGGGAATAGAGCTTGGAACAGTAGAAGGAAGGTTTCTGCCCATCTCCAGGTTGCATCATATGTGCTTGTGGTCCTGGGTCATCTGGACCACGGGGAGCCAGGGCCAAAGAGCCGGCTTAGCATCCTTTGCATGTGGCCAGACCCGGGCGAGCCGAGGAGGGGCTGCGCCTGCCTGGGAGGACCTTCGCGGGGCTCCTGGTTGCGACCTGTACACCTCTGCATGCACAGACACGGGCGCGCGCACACGCACCCCGCTCCCGGCCCCGCTCGCAGCGGCTCCCGTTTCCTCCCTGAGGTAGCCGCAGCAGGCGGGATTAGTGATTTATTAATGAAGCGGAGTGACTGTGCCGCTGGGGCGTGCCAGGCGGAAATGTCTGCTCGGAGAGATTGGATAACCCTCTGGCCTGTTTCCCTTCGCAGCCTTCAAACGGCCGCAGCTCCCAAAAGCACCATATCCTTTTCCTCTTGCTGCCAGCTCCCTCCCTCCCTGGGGCAGGCTGGCTGCCACTGAAGGCAGAGGGGGAATGCAGGGACATCCTCGTTCAATGCAGAGGGGCAAAACCCCACGGCTGGGAGCTGCTCAGGGAAAGGACAGCTCCATGAGCTGATTCTGGAAGTGATGTGCAGGGTGATGTCAGCCCTCCCTCCTGCACGCATGGCGTGTGGGGTCCCACCACCTTCCTTTGGATCCCGTGTCTGCGCCCAAGTCATCTGGACTTGGCTTACTTTAGGGGATGTGGGGAACAGCCTTGCTCTTTGTCTGGGCTGAGTGGCAGCTAATTCAGGCTCACCGGTAGGGTTTCAAAAGACAATGCAAACTGCAGTACTTTTAATAGAGTTTCTTGGGGGAGTCATTTAATTTAGTGTGTCCTGTGCAGTGTTCCTCTGCTTTGGGCTCATAAGTATTTGCACAAACATCCCGAAGCCAGTCAAAACCAAACTGTACAGATAGTTTTTGCAGCCTTTCAACCTGGGAGACCTGAGCTTTGCTTTGCACCTACAGACCTCAAGCCGCAGACTCTGCACAAGAGATTCAGAAGGCGGCTAAATGTCCCCTGAAGCCCTTGTCCGAGTGTACAGCCTCAGCCCGTGCAGGGGAGGGCTCGCTTGAGTTTAGTGCCTGATCAGTGGCACCAGTTGCAGTATCATTTTTTTGTTATTCAATTGCCACAAGATCCATAATTGGTTTATTATAAGAATTGGTGATTGTAGATGTTGCCATCCCAGTTGCTCTAAGAATAAAGCTGTGTTTAACTCTGGGGAACTCTAAAAGTAAACAACCAGGAAAGAACTAGCTTGGTGAGCAATTGCTCTCAGGCTGAAATCTTGCTTGGGAAAACTGCAGCCAGGAGCAAATATTTATGACTGAACTGTAAACACCTGCAAGGAAGGCTTTTATAATGGGAGCTCCTGGCTGTCCATGCCATGCCAGCACATGCTCTGCTCCAGCACCAGGTGGGCTCTGGGCTGTGTACACCAGGACCTGTCTGCAAGGTGCTTGAGCCTCCACTTCATGATAAACATTTAAAAAAAAAAGTCTTGTTCCAACAAAGATTCATCATTTGGGGTTTCCAGGGATGGAGAGCTGGTGGCCAGCAGCAATGCAGCGTGTCCCCGGCGTGGCTGTAATTCTGGGCCATTGAGTGTGGAAGGAATGTGTGTGCACCCGCACGCACGCACGTGGCCTGTGTATCCCACAGCGGCTACGCTGCGGCCCGTGGCCGGCTCCTACCCACCTCTGTCAGCACAAACTGCTTCCAGGAAACGGGCTGGGAGAGGAAACAAGCACTAATGAAGAATCCTTTGGTGAAAAATGTGTTCCTACAACATATTATTTACAGATTATTTTGTCCTTGAGAGGCAGGGGAGGGAGATAATAAAACAGCCTTGTTGCATTCCAGCCTTGGCTCTGGGGATGCCCTGTCTGGGGGTGCCCCATCACCCCCTTATTCCTATCAAGGCCCCTCTTGTCCCATGCTGCTGTGGGAGCAAAAGCATCTGCTGTGGAGCTGCTCCTCTGCACCGTGTGCTGCTCATGCAGCCACCCTGCCTGCTCCTGGCTTTGGGGACCGGTGCTCCCATCTTGTCCCTGTCATGCAGCATCCCCGGCAGGGTCATCCCACCCGGGTCCTCAGCTCACAGCAAATGCAGCACTGGCCCCGTGACCAGCAGCGGCTCTGTGGCCTCGGGCAGAGCTGAGCGACCAGCTGGTGGCTGTTATCCTGCACCAGGGAGGCAGGGGCATCGACTTAGGTCTTTACTGAACAAAAAGAGTGGTGGTGTAGGGTGAGCTGCATCCAAAGAGCCAAAGCTAGAGCCCTCCATTGAGAAGGAGCCTGGGGAAAAATATAGCCTAATATAAAGGGTGGAAGTGCTCCCTGCTTTCAAATCAGAAGGGTCCCTCTGGGGTTTATGCAGGGGATGCAATCCCTGGGGCTTACCCCAGGCTGGTTCAGTGCACACCAGGCCAGGGACAGGCAAGTAGCAGGGACTGTCACAGCTGTGAAATGCCCCATGAGCCCCCTCCGGCCATGGGCTGCGGGTATTTGCTGAGGCTGGTGGGGACCAGTGCTTGTCCGGGAGCTGAAGGCGTGTGTAGGACAGTGCTCTGCACCAGGGCTGCTTGCCAGGGGTCTGGGACTGCCCTGGTTTCCTAAGAGGCAGTTTCTCCTTGAGCCCTGACTGCCTTTCACCTCCTGCACTCAGGAGTGACTCAGGCCAGGAAACCGGGGGATGTGGTGGCCCATTTCCACTGTGCTGGGAAGCCTCGCACACCACCCTTGGACTCCTGTGGCAGCTCCCAGCCCGGGGCTGCCGGCTGCCCTGCACGCCGGGGTTCCTGGGGCACCCACGCCCCAGCTGAGCCGGCAGCAAGCTGTGGGCAGCGCGGCCGCTCGGTGTTTTGTGGGCGGCCGGCAGCAACGACATTCCTTCGGAGATGGGACGTTTCTGCTCAGGAAGGCCTGAGAAAAGCCAGGGACAAAGGGGGGAAGTGATGGCGGCTGTGTCTGGAGTTATCTTGCCGCTGCACTTGCGGGGGCCGCTGAGTGACAGCGCTTTTCTGTTTCACTCCTGAGAGTCAGGAAACACTCATCTCCGCCGGCTCCCTTCCTGCCCTGCCTCGCCCCACGCTGCGGTTCAGCGGGCCCCGGGCAGGGGGACAGAGCCCGGCGTCGGTGGGCACCGCTGAGGGAGCCCCGCGAGTCCCTGTGCCAGCACATCCTAAATCTCCTAAGCTAAAGTCCAGAAGTCAGGTGGGCTCCTCCTCTGCGGGGCAGCTGATCAAGCAGGGTGGCAATGGAGCATAAATGCCTTTTATTCAAACCAGCTTGCTCCAGTGGGTGGGAAATTGGTCAAACGGCTCCAGTCATCTTGCAGAACCCCAAATCAGCTGCTTTCCACAGGTTTCTCACTCTCTTCATTCATTCAAATCAGATCGTTGCTCTGACTGGGCTTCTCAGCAGAGCCCCGAGTGAGAAAAGCCAGCAGCGGCACTGCTGGCAGCTTGCTGGCTCCTGGCCCCGATCCGGCCCCCCGCACCGCGGGGCGGCAGCGAGGGTAGGAAAGGGCAGGGCATTGCGCATGGTGCCCTGGCCGGCGGGCACGCAGGCATGGGGCTGGGGGATGAACCAGCCTGGCCGTGCCACGGCGCTCAGGAAGCCGGCACATCGCAGGGCTGCGGGAGATAAATGCAGCCCTGCTCCCGCAGCCGAACCGGCCGTGGGGGGACCCGGGGACAGCAGCACAGGGAGGGGATCCCTCCAGCACAGCGCTAGTACAGGGTGCAGGACCATTGTGTCATCCTCCCTGAAATGGGAAGTGAAACAGTGGTGGTAAGAGGATGTTTAGCTTAACCCTGTCCGCTTTGGAGTATCCTATGCTGAAATGTTGCTTTACAGCTTCTTCCAGAGTCCACTCCGCTCTGGATGCCAGCGATGCACCTGGGACTTCAGCAGAAACAAAGGAATCTGTTTTCTCTCCCTTTAGGAGTGGAAGAATTGTAATAATATTTTCAGTTGGAAGGACTATTTTTTCCACTGTGAAAAAAAGTGTTTTCTTTTTGCTAATAATATTTAGCACTTCTCAAGCCAAAACCAGCCCCAAAGGTGTCAGCTGGACAGAGCTGTGGCTTCTCCTGCTCTCGTGCTGCCTCTGTTTCAGCAAAGCACGGTCTGCCTGGCCTGGTGTCACTAGTGGTGCCAGTGGTGGGATGGGAACGAGGATTTCTCCCACCCGTGTGCTCAGAGCCAGTGCACAAACCCCAGGTCCTGCCATGGAGACCTGAAGGAGGAGTCTATACAGTATAACAAAACACAGTGGGAATCAGGTTTGTCACTAGAGCAGGTTTCAACACTCGCCCAGGCTGTCCTGGTGTTTAAGGTGCATTTCAGTATCTTTCAAACATGTTTTTTTTATAGCTCACGTGTCAGCCATGTTCTTTGCCAGCACTGCCCTGGGGCCTGGAGCTCCCACATGGCCCCGGTGTGGTTTCAGCCCCTCTTTGGTTACTTTTAGTACCCTGTTTGGTCTCATTTGCTTTGCTGTTGCAAACAGCAGATTTGACAAGACACCGTTTGCAGCAGCTTCACCCACATGTGGGACTGATAAAGAGCAGCGGCAGTAGCCTCAGCCCTGCAAGAGCTGAGCTGCCAATCCTGAGCGAAGGAGAAGGGCGGCAATGAAGAAGCCAGCAGGAAAGCAAGTGATTTCTGTTGCTGCTGCTCCGTGTCTCGGCTCAGCGTGAAATTGCAGTGGCTGCAGAGGTCAGGGAGCCCTGGGAAGCCGCGGCAGCGTGGCCCCAGGCTGGGGAGGGCAGGGTGTACTACACCGTGAGGATCTGCTCTTCCTGGAGTGATTTTTAGGGGTCTTCATTTCTGGGGTGAGTTCAACTGGTGGGATGAAGCCAGGCCCTACTTCCAGGTAGTGAAAATACCATTGCTGGAGAATCCAGTTTCATTTTCAGGCTTTATAAAATTATTTGAACACAGAGGTTTCTACGATGACTTACAGATTCGGAACCGTGGGTGTTGTGTTTTCAGTGACATTACGGCCTTCAGAGGGTTGCCACGTTTCAGATCCGAAACGGAGACTGGGGTGCACAGAGCACCGCTAACCCTGCTGTGTCCAGAGATGGGGTTCGGTCTCCTCCACCGCTCCCACGTCCCGGACAGGGCCACCTCGCTCTGAGCTGGCGTTGGCTCCCTGTGATGGAAATGTTGCAGCAACTGGCTGCAAACCTGCCCCAGTCTCTGGACCGAGCGGTTCTACACTAATAACAGATTTTTCTAGGGCCAAGTTCCTAAAGTCCCGCAAAAACAGGGCTTTATCATGGAAATGCTGAGACGACATTAATGGCAGTGTCCTGAACACAACTCTAATTAAAGAGAGGAAGGAGAACTGAAGCAGGATGTCCTGTTTGGCTGCCCAGGATGGAAAGCTTGTCACAAATAAAGTGCATTCTCGTACTTTGTCTCTGTCCCTCTGCACAAGGCTTTCCCAGATTCTGCAAACATTCATTTTCTTATCTCTCCTGGATTCTTGTTTCTTTTCTTTTGAAACAGCTCCTCACAAGAATGTTTTTTTCTCTGCTGTATTCCCCACCGAGCTCTCAAACACACCAATCAAACAAATGTCATCTCCTCGAACACAAAGTGAATGTGCTTTTTATTCCTTGAACAAAATCACTTGGGCACAACAGCCGGTTGGCTCCGTGCAAAGAAACTTTCCTATTAACGTTGCAGAATAAGCTCCGGCAAGCAAGCAGGGACAGGCAAATCAAAGCTGGGAGCAAGATGGTAAATGTTGTCTTTTGAAAACAGGCTTTCCACTGAATTAGCCCAGGGTATGTCACAACTGATCTCTGGGCTGCTTCCTATGATAGCAGAAAAATAAATCAAAACAAAGAAAAAAAATAAAACAAACAAAAAAAAGAATCCAGAATTAACAGACCAATAATTTAGTTCACTGTGTGCCACAGGAATCCTGATCCAACCAATTTTTGTGCTCCTATAGAACCTACTGAGTGTTGGTGGCTTTGTACCTGGGACTAGCCTCAGTAAAGCTCAGATTTAAGGCTGATACTTGAGCTTAAAGCACTGCCCCAGCAGCACTCTCCCGCAAATCCAGGATGCAAAATCTGGTATGTTTATGGAAAATAAGATGCACGATCCAAACAGAAGTGTTCATTTGTGCAGCAGGAGGAACTGGGCACGTGACGATGTCCTGCCCCAATGACTTGATTTCTCTGCTACCAACTGGCTGATATAGATGTTATTGCTCCCGCTGTGACATTAGCAGTGGTGCTTTTGCTGACCTGCTTGTTCGCTCGGAGCACAGACCCTCTCTGGGCTGGCGCCAGGGAGGCAGCAGCTCCAGGGCTGGTGTGCAGGGTGGATTTCTATGAATAAAGCAGCTGAAGGCTCCCTGCAGTGTGCTGGGCTGGCACAGCCTCCAGCAGCCTCACTGAGCCCCGGGTCCTCCAGAAGTAGAGGGAAAGTTCCCTTTCGCTGCTCGATGAAAGTTGGGTTGGTCCCAGCATTTCTGCTAGACGAGTTGTTTCCTCACCATTGGAGCACTTGTGTGCCCAGAGTGGGCTGGAAATCCTGATGTCTGTGCTCAGCCCTGGCTGGGGCTGACTCCTGCTGCCTTCTGATGGGCAAAGCAAGGTGTGGAGAGGGAATGAGCTTACTCCAGCCCCACGGGGGACTTTGCAGCCCTGCAGGTGATGACGAGCTCAGGGCTGCTCTTGTTGTACCTCTAGGTCTGCCACTAACCCTGGCCCTGCACAAGCACTCACAACCCTGTCACGACCCGCACTGCCTCGGCATGCCCATGCGGTACAGCCTGCCTGGTCCCACCACAACAGCACTTTTCCTCCCAGTCTGGTCTGGAGTCCCAAACCCAGTGCCATGACTCCGCTAAACCCATCCTTCCAGTGAGGGGAGCAAAATACCTCCTGGTACCCAGCCTTACCCATCCAACTCCACCAACACCAGCTCCCTGCTCTTCAGATGACCCGTTGCTGGCTTTTACACTGCAAATCAGTGGTGCCTCTGTGTCATCAGCCTGACTGTTCCGCAGCACTTTCTCCTGGGTGATGGGGATTGCCCCACTGGGTACGAGCAGGGTGAACTGGGGTTTGTGTTGTCCTTTCCCTGACCATGCCCTGGGGGTGCCCTCCGGGGTCTCCTGGACTTTGCGCCTTTCCCTCGTCCCTCCGCAGCTCTCCCTCTCCCCAGCCCCTGCTCGGAGGGTGCATTCCTGCGGAGCTGTGTACACGTTCCCTGCGCTGCTGGCACGGCTCCGGGAGCCTGCCCCTGACACACCAGCATGACTGTGAGCTGTCGCAGTGACTAGGGGAAAGTTTAGGCCTCCTTATTCTTGCAGGTTAATGAATTACATTTATGCACCAAGGTGCTGGCTGGGAGTTCAAGGGGAACAGAAATAAGAATAGAAAACCGTGGGACTGGTAAGCCCCTATCCACATGTTTCACTGTAATCCTTGCCTGCTCCAGACACCATTCACACCGCTCTTCTGCTGACATCCCGGGCTGGATGTAGGGATGGGCTCGCCCAGCTTGGTTCCCTTGATGCCAACAGGCCCATATGCAGAACCCAAGTTACACTCAGGCTTCAGCTGGTGGGGCTTGGTCTGAAACTTTTGGTAGTAAAAGGTAAAAATATGTGCTGGGGCTGGCGGCAGTGGCGGAGGCGAGGGAGCTGGAGGGTGACACCATTTCCTTATGCAGTGAGTCATCGCAGCCACGGCGTTTCCAGATGCACCTTTGCCTAGCGCCAGGCTCTGCAGACGTATGACCTTAGCAGAGAAGGTGTCCCTCAGGCTCTCCATCGGCTCCGGTTTTATCCCTCTGAGTGCTGGCAGGGGCATCCCTCCAGCTGCACGCATTGAGGCCAGACAACTTTGGAGAAGAAAAGTGGAAGTCTGCCAAGATGTATTTGGAGAACCGCAGCTTTAGTATCGAGAGGTGATTTCATCTGAGCTCAGCTGTGAGGTGTCCGTGATGCCCTGTCAGGGGGCTCCGTGCCTGGGTTGCTTCGCCCCGGGATAAGTCACCGGAGCCAGGTGAGCCTCTGGTCAGGCAGGCTGGCACTGGCCAAAATCAGTGAGGCTGCCTGCCTGCATAAAACCAGGATGGAGGCAACAAAAGAGCACAAAATAATCTGTTTAACCATTAGGCCACATTCATCCTTCCTGCAGTGATCGCAGAGGAGCTCCCCCCGGGAGAAATTTGGCCCATTTTGTCTAATTAGTTTCTCTCCTGCTGACACTTGCTGACATTTGCTGCTGACATTGCCCAGCCGCGGCTTCACGTTCTGAGCAAATATTTTGCTTGGATGGGAGAAAAACCGCTCTGAGGAGCTTGTGCAAGTATGTGGGAACCCAAACTGGAGCTGGATCCCCTGTTTATTACCTGTGTCCCTGGAGGAAAGCAGGCCTGGGAAAGCGATGCTCTCGCTGCAGCGTGCACAATGTGAGCTGTTAGCCTGAGCTCTGCTTTTAGGGCAGAAACCCCTCCACTGGCAAATGCAGGGTTGTGCCGGGGGTTTGGTGAAGGTCTGGCTGTGAAAAGCAGTGAGGAGGGAAGGGCAATGAGTGCCTTCGGCTGCAGCAGGTTATAAGCTAACACTCTTCAACCAGGATTGCTCTTGCAAAGCGCTGGGTACCACAGGGAGGTCCCAGATCGTGGCACTCGCCTTGACCCACTCTGGGGCTCATTGCTTCAAACGTCCTGAAGCGCTTAGTGCCCTTGGAGATAGGATGCTCAAGCACCTTTTAAGGTCTCGGCTCCTGTATTCTCCAGCTCTGGAGCTTCCTTGGGAATCCGGCTTGCATGGCTGGGAGAAAGGAATACAGAGAAAAATGTGAATATTCAGGAGCCACTAAAGTGGAGACTTGTGGTGAGGACTAAAGTGGTTGGGATTCATAGACGAGACCACACAGATAATGTTTTGACACTTAGTCAAGCCCCTGCGGCCTCAGTTCACATCCTCTTCCCGGGGAAGCTGGGAGAAGGTTTTGTGGTTGACTGAAACGGGACCAAAAATGGTGGGGGCAGAGTAAAGTCTTGACCACGTAACAGGTTGAGTTGATGCCCTGCCCGCTTGTACAGACAGCTGTAAATAGGACTTTCGGGGAGAAAGGCAAGGGGATCCACTAAATCCCATCCACCAAATCTCATCTGACACATTAGACTGGCAGCGTAGGGGAGGGACAAAGAGAAAAACGGTAAATATTTTTCAAAAAAGCCCAGGGACTGTCCCTCCTAGCCAGGAACTGTTGACAGGTTTCGGTGACGCCCTTCACCTAGGATAACTGAGAGGGGAGCACGCGGTGCAGCCGTTGCAGTCGGGCCCCGCTGCTGAAGGATGGCGCGAGCGGCTGCGGGAGCCCTTTGCCAGGAAAAAGCCTTTATGACTATATTTGTGCAGGCAGCTCTAAATGCTCGGACCTTTATTCTTTCAGGCTTTTAAACTAAAGGTCATTTTCTCTTCCCTTCCAGAAAAAAAAAAAAAAAAAAAGAAGAAAAAAAAGAGAAAAAAAAAGTGAATTCCTCTTGACGCAGATCCCCTTCCCCTCTGGATGGGAGTTCAATTGTTCTTGCAAGCAAACTCCAAATCTGCCCCTCGCATTCACTTCCTTTTTCCTGCCCGAAAGGAAACAGAGATTTCTGACTGTGTGAACTAGTCCTTTATTTAAGGATACAAGAAAAGAGCTAAATGCTAATTCAGTGTAGCGCTGTGCACTTTAGCATGCTGCATGGCAAAACAAAAGAAAGAGAAACATATCCCCGCCCTTCCCAGCTGAATTGTAAACTCCAGGCTGATTTGAGTATAATGGGTATTTATGAAAGTTATACTAAAACATTTACTGAAGTCCAATGCAAACCAAAACCCTTCAGTCAGGAAGCTTTTAGCTACCAAAAATAATCACCAGGCCCTGGCTAATATTTTTAACGGTCATGCGTTCTTGGGAATTTCCTCTTCCCTCCATGGCGATAAGCGATTAAACAAAATAAAGGCAGTGGCCATTTTGATACACTGCGATGTGTCAGAGGAGACATATCAACAGTTCTTTTTTTGTGTCTTTTTCCTAAGACTTGACTTCTGCATTCACCGTCTGACTTTTAGGCTGAATTCCGCTTGTCTATTATGTTGCTGAAATCGAGTGGAGTCAGCAGAAAACCCATGAGAGTTTCCTGGGTAGGACTTTTAAGCCAAGGTATTAGATCCACTAATGGGGAGACAGTTATCTATTACATGCCTTATTAATTTTATAAAAAAGACATTGAGCTCTATTCAGCTGCATGTTATCTGGCTTAATCATTTCTGTAGAACGCCATTAGTGTAACGTCCTGTCTATTCTTCGGGTCTTCTCCATGGAGACCTCCTCTGGACTTAGTCCCACACAATGAGATCAGAACCAGCCCTTCGAGTGCGTTTTTCAATACACCAAGTTATTTTTGATGTAGAAGAGGTTTTAATCAGTTGCAAGTGTTTTGTTCTGCAACTGGGCAGTTTTAAAATGTCAATTATTGTCTGTAATGACCAGCAAGAGTTGCTGGGAAAGGGAGTGTCAGCTGCAGGCAGGGAGGAGGAGGGCTCTTAGCCCTCAGGACTTTGGTGGAGGATGGAGCAGCCCAGAAGAAGTTGCCTCCCCAGGATCTAACACCATTTTGTGCTGTGCAAATAGCTTTGTTGTGGTGAGGGGGAAATGTTTCCCCTTTCGGTGCCTTCACCCAGGAGCCAGCGTCATGTGAGCCAGCACCAAGGCGCTGCTCAAGCCTCCAGCTTTAGGCACTGGGAGGTTGATGCCTCTGCACCACCCGAATCGCACGACTGCTCCGGTGTGGTGCACGGCTCTTTTGTCAGACCCTGCAAAGGGACGGCTTTGATTCCTTATGCTTTATTTTCATGATATGCCTTTTCCTCCCGGTCTGTCCTCATCGTGTTGCATAACAATTTCATAGAAAAAAATGGTGAGTGAAGGTCTTCCAAACCAGGTCCCTTGGAGGGGAGGGCAGAGCACAAAGAGAAGAGCTGAACTCGCAGGTGGTGGTAGATCATCCTGGAGAAATCCAGCTCATCCTTTTCAAATTCGCACGTATGTCAGGGACATTAAAGTAGGTGGCTTGTTGCAGTAAGTCGCAGTTCTCACTGACTCATTAAGGCAAATGTTAATCTTGATTAGCTCTCAAGATGTTTGTATATCACCAAAGCAACCCATGAAGCTTTGAAGCAGGGAGGGGATGTTTTCTCTTTGCATCCCCACAATAAAGGCAGGTCTGGGGTGGTTGTTACTTGCTTGATCATTTGGTGTTACATCGTGCGGAGAATTCAAAATGTATATTTTGGACGTTTGCCGAAAGAAAAGTTCTGCATTTAGGATTTGAACTCTGTTGTCAAACAACAGTGAAAATAAAAGAATGTTTGCAAATGTATCCATCTATATAGATGTTCCTGGTGCAAGAAAGGGGCAGCTGGATTAACTGCGTGAAATTTTGGCAGTGGAAAATGTTTTCCCATCTTTCTGTACTGGTGGGAGCTGTCTCCAAGGCATGCACCAGGAACATGCGGGGACTGCATCTCCTTCCACCCCAGGGAATTTGGGGGAACATTTCCCAGCCCGGTAAGGAGCCCAGGCACTCTGGTCCCTATTCGGTCTGCAAAAATCCTCGGTAGGGACTCACAATGAAAGAGGCCCTCAGAGCCCAGGCCTACGAGCTGAGGAAACCTCCTTTGTCCTCGCATAGACAAGGAGGCACTGAAACCCTCGCAGTGTAGATCTAATCCACCCTGTGTGTCTTTCCATTGCACATGGGTTTCAAAAAGATATGGTCTTGCTTGATACCTTTCTGCAGCAAGGGGGATATCTATGAGCGATAGAAAACTGCTCCAGCAGGTCAACAATGAAACTTTATCTCACACCAGAGGGCAGATAAAGGAGCCCTTTACCAAACTGGCTTAGCAAAAAGGAGGCTCTGGGCTTTTTCCCGTCTCTGTCCTCGATGCTATCGCAACAACAGCAGCAAGGTATGACTGTGTCCCCAACCTTGGGTACACTGGGGTCCCAGTAGTACCCCAAACTGCACCACTGCAGAGCAGGGGAGTTTGTCCCCCAGCCCAGGGTTTGCTGCCGGGGTGCAAGACACCAACTTGCCCAATATTCAGCCTCTGCTCCCTGTCTCGCTCACTTTCCCCCACTCTCTTATCAGGCTTTCCTTGAACTCTTTGTCAGGAGCGAGAGTGAGAGGGGAGACTGAGCACGCGGGGTTGCTCACATGAAGCGCACCGAGGGCTGGCGTGCCACTCAGCCCGCCTGCGCAGGAGCTGCCCAGCTCCGCTCTTACAGGAGTGTATTTTTCACAGGAAATCACACACAGGCTCTCTTGGTAACTAGCACACAGACCTTGGCAGCTACATGTGTGGGGGTGCTTCAGCAGTACCTTGGGGCAGCTCTGATTCAGGAAAGCACGGATGTATGAGGTGCTTTACGGTAAGGCCTGGCTGATCTTTTGATGCCAGTCTTAATTTTGCTGGAGTTGATTTATGGGCCTGGACAAGCTGACCTTGGTGACACCAGCTCACTGGCGCTGAGGTTCCCCCGCGTCTCTGACGCAGCACAGGAGCATGTGCAGGACTTCAAGCATGCATTCAGGCGTTGCCCACAATAGAAACGCTTCCCTGGCCAGGGGCTGTGTCCCAAGCCCCGGGCTGGCTGCTCACGCACGTAGCCTTTGCTTTGGCTTATTTTCATGTTAGAGACGTCCTGGAAGAACCTGACAACCTTCTGTAGGAAGCACTGCTTGAAGTTGGCATTATAGAGGTCAACCTCCGGCTTTCTGTCATCACAACCCCAACTCCTTGTGCAACGTGATGTTGAATATCTAATTAGCAAGTCAGTAGCAATTAGCCTTTGGTGGTAATGAGCAGCTACTAGTACCAATGGGAGGGAGAGGAGGAATTATAAGTGTCAGGTCACCTTGTAAAAAGTCTTTATTGCAAAGTGGAATCTTTCCTGAGGAACAAGAGAGCTGCACAAAAGGAGGTCTTTGCCCAAAGCAGGCCCAAGCTGCCTTCTGAGGAAAAGACCCAGCTGCTCTCCAGCGGCATCCGCAGCCTCTGGTCCTGGCAGTGCTGGCCACAGATCCAGCCATCCCTGGATGATGGTGCATGGTGCTTCCCAAGTGCTGAAAATCAGGAGTCTTTCTGACTCTTACTGTCAGAGATAAAACAAGCATTTGCTATGAGATAAAAACTCTAGACACACAAAAAGCCTTGGGCAAGCTGAAGCAACAGGGAAAGACCTCGGAAGGGACAGCTATCCCAAAGCATCTTTTCTTTACCTCTCTTTATGATCTTTTTTAAAAAGGAAAAGACTGTTAATCAAAGACCTGAGGGAACAAATATTCCCCAAACAGCTCTGCCAAAAGAGCCTTCCCCAGTACTGTTTCTCCGTGCTGGGCGGGAGGATCCTGCTGGACACAGCGCTGCACAGTGACCTGAAAACCACTCTGCAGGCAGAAGCCTGTCGGCCATCTCAGCTCATCACCCCACAGCACGCTGCATGGCCCCATCCCAAACCAGCCACCGGGTGCCCCAGCTCACGGCCTCCCCAGATACTTCACTGGCGAGTTTTTGTTTTAACAATAAAGCTTTTTTTTTAACCCTTAGGGAAATCTGAGTGGGGAAAAATACAATTTCAGCTAATTGTTCAAACTTTGGGGCTCTAAAGTTCAAAACTCAAGTTTTGAACTGGGAGATTTTGATAGTTTCAGAGGGACTTTTTTCCTGAGTTCCAATTTCTCTGAAAACTGCAACATTCCCTGCAAAACATGCATAAAATTCCTTTTCATAGAAGATTTTCACAAGGAGAAGGCAGATCTGTTTTCCAGCCAGGCTGTGGTTGCCTGCCAGACTTTTGAGGCTCTCCCTGCGCTCTGAGAAGCGCTAATGAAGAATACAATCTCTGAACTTGATTAATTACGTCTGCACTGCGCGGGTATTCCCACGGCACCCTCAAAACTCCTCAGTCCTGCCCCGGCGAGCAGGAGGCACACCATAATCTCTGGGCTGGACTCTGCCCAGCGCTGTCGCCTGTTGTTTTCACCAGCATCCTCACCCTGAGGATGGGCTGGAGGGCAGCCAAGTAGGGTTTAGAGGTGCCACTCCTCTGCAGGAGCTCGTGAGGTCTGGGCATGCAAGACCTTGTGCCTCACAAGAAATACCAGTGAGGGGATGAGTTGACTGGGGTGCAGCTATGGAGCTCACCCAGGGAATGGTGGGTGCACAGGGCATGTAAGAAAGGTCCCCGGTGCTTGAACGTGGCTGCTGGGGGTCTTGCCCTGGCACTGGTGGCTCTGAGCACCCTGGCAATGGCATGGGCACACTGCAGAGCAGTGCTGGGGCCTGGCTCCAGGTCCCCACAGGTGTCCTGTGCATCCCATGTGCAGCATCTTCAGCAGCTGGAGGAACGAAGAGGTTATTAAAGCGTGAAAATGGCAACCTGGGTTCAGCGGAGAATGAGCAGCAAAAGGTTTTGCTTCTCCTCCTCTGCTCCCTGAAGAGGTTCAGGTTTGAAAAAGTGTTTCCTCTCGCACTTTGAGGCTCAAGCAAGCATCTACTTCTTCTGCTGAGAAGAGAATTAAAGCCAGTGAAAGTTCACACACCTAAAATTAGGAGTTAAATTTATGTAGCAGGTTTCGTGCAGGAATCTAAAAGCAGTTCATGGGTGTTAGTTGAGTAAACAGCCCAATATCCCTGTGGTGGGACTGGCACTTTTATTATCCACCGATGAAAAAGCAGGCAAGGGATGAAAAAATAGTTTTTCCATGGAGAATACAGGAAGCGGGTGGAAACAGGACCTGGGTGGCCTGGATCCCATGCTCCTGCCCGACAGCCAGGGACCATTCCCAGATGCAGTGTGCTCCCCCAGAAGCAGTCATCACTCAAGGATTCGGAGTGGCCCAAGCCTGGAAACATTTGGCATGGTGCTCCTAAATCCGACAAAGGTCTGGATCAGGTCTGTGGGGTGCAGCAGCGCTTTATGCTGGCTGAGGCTCTGGCCACATCCCTTGCAAGCGCCCTGCGCACCCCTGCCAGATACGGCTGGGCTGCCCTTGGCTCACTGCGCTGGCAAAGGCTGTACAAACTGAAGGGGGAGTTTTTGCCATCTGATTTTGATTGCTGCTTGGTAACTGACTTTATTATTTAAAGTATCAAATGTTGCTGCAGGACAACATTTTCCCTGATACTCACTTGTATGCTGTTTAAACCCTGACTGGCTGCAGCACCAGAGCGAACATCAGCACGTTAGCAGAGGGCCAGTAAAACAAACCAGGCAGGACAGACTTGGTTTCTCAGGAGCAGCTGAGACTTAGAGGGAAAAGACACATTTAAGAGAAAAGTTTCTGCAGCAAAACCATGGAGGAAAACAGATCATAAACCAAACATGGCCTCAAACTTAGAGGGATCAGCGTGGGCAGGGGGTATTCAACGGCAGCCACATCAGCTGACGGGGAGCAGCATGCCACACTAATTGGCTAGTGCTAATGAGGAGCTAAAGCCCCCTCCATCCCCCTACTCAATTCACGCCTGACAGGCCCTGAATGCCGCTAAGCTGGGGCAGAGCGGCGAGCGGGCTCCACAGCCTTTGGAAAAGCACATGTCCCGGCTTGGGGCTGCCTGCCCATCTGCGCGCTCTGGCTTTGGTGGGTCCCGCTGCCACCTGCCACCACGGGCTACCAAAAAGGTCACCTAGTGACGGGCTGGGGAGGCTGCCAGGGAGCCTGCGCCTCGGCGCGCACCGGGGAGGATGGCAGCAGGAGGTTTGGGGGTGACGGGGAGGTGCAGGCGGAGGCAGGGCTGTGGGCACGGCTGCGCAGGGCCAGGTGTGCGGTGCCAGCAGCCGGCTGCTTCCTCCCTCTTGCACACCGTAACTGAGCCTTGGCTGGTGCCCAGGTTTTCCCCAACACCAGCTTCCACAAAAGGGTAGCGGCAGCTCTGCAAGACAAAGTGTCATGATTTCAATTTCAAAAATACCCATTCCTATGGCCCCTGCTGACCGCTTCCCGCTCCAGCAGCTACTACTAAAGATACTAAAGACTGGGTAAACAGGAAGCGTTTTCCACATATCCCGTTCCACTCCTGCAGCTCTGCTGCTGAGGCCAGAGCAGTCCCGCTCCGTGCTGAGCTCCGCGTGCGTGAGGAGGGGTGTGTGTCCAGTGTCCCAGCCGTGCACCATGACCTGCGTCCATCCTGGGGCAGACGACATGGGAGAGATGGCATAGGGCCAAGTGGTGGTTGCTGCGACGGATAAAATTTGGGCCTAGAGTTTTTTCCAAAGTTCACAGGCTTCAGTCTGGAGGAGGTGGGGCGGAGAGTGAGGATGCTGGGAGCCTTTGTCTAGGCTCTGTACATTGCAGGATTGAGCTTGTGTGTCTGTTGTTAGTGGAGAAAGTCGTCAGCTCTGGACCAGTGTCCAGCATCTCTGATCTGAAAGAAGCAGCCAGTGCTGCCTCTTCTTGCAGGTGACATGTGCCATCCATGCAAGCCGTGTAACTTCCCACAGGGACCTGTTGCTTAAAACTCAGCTCAGCACTGAGCATAAAAACCACTGGAGATACACCCTCCCTGCTGGTTAATGTAGGATGCACACACAAACACACATGTTTGTGCCCAGAAGAGACTCCCCTGGACAGGTGCACTCCCACGGAGTCCCTCAGCCAGCAATGCTTGCGGCAGCCAGCACACAGTATAAAATCACCTCTTGATGGAGAGAATGATGGGCAGCAGAAAACAGCCTTTAATAACCTGTCTGCCAAGGAAAACAAGTGGGGTCTTTCTTTAGCTATGCATTTCTATAAATAAACACAGGAATATTTTGCAACTCCCAGGGGACTTGCCCAGAGTAATACTTTGCTGAATAACGGTGGGAGTAATCCTCTGCTCACCATAAGCCTGCGCACAAGCACTATATGCTGCCCAGACCAGGAGGACCCAGGCATGTGTGGTGTGAGCCGGGGACACGGCTCTGCTCCAGAGGAGCCCCAGACGACAGGCATCCCCAGACCCATGCCGTGAGCTCTGCCTTGCCAGGAGGAAAGCATCGTGGGGGTCTCGCTGCCTGCATCAGCAGGGAGCGATGGTCCGGCAGCCACAGGGCTGCTTGCTTGATGGCCTGATTGTGTCCTCTGAGAGGCAAGAAATAATTGCTACTGTCACAGCCCTCATGTTCCAAAATGTCTCCTTCCCTAGCATGGAGTCTGGATCAGAGTTTCAAATTACAATTAAAAAGTATACTATCCCTCCTTTGGCCACCCAGAACCAAGGTCACGCATACAGATAGATTTAATCTGAAATCACAATCAGCTTTGCACCAGAATGGCCTTGAAAATTAGGGCACTGGGGCAGTGGTTTCTACGCCGCGCTCTGCTGCCCAGCACTGAAGATGCCATCTTTGCTGGACGATGTCCTGCAGGTTTAGTGGCCAAATTGCCCATACCTTGTTCTTTCCCAACACAGGTACAGTGTGACAAGCCATCCAACAAACTGAGTGACTGCTGAGGTGTAACCCAAATTTCAGGGCATCGCGAATAACCCAGGATGTGCTCCACTGGTGCCTAATGCCAACATGGTCCCCAATGCCAACATGGTCCCTGCTTGAGAAGATGGCCACAGGCACCTCCATGCTTGGCACGGGCTGTGAAGGAGGCCCTGGCGCTGTGGGGTTCCCCACCGGTGCCCCATCCACCCTCTCTGAGGGGGAATGAGGGGCGGCTGTGGTGGGGGCTGCTGAAACGTGCCCCGTGCCAGTGAAGCGGGAGGGCGGGGGGCAGCAGCCATCTTAGGCCTGGTGTGCGGTGCAGGCGGGGAGCCCAGGCGGGCAGCCCTCTCCCTCCCCACGTCCCTGGGGACGCGTGGCTGCCCCCTCTCCATTTCAGCACCCCGTGGCCGTCCCCCGTGGGCACGGTGTGGGGTTGCCGCCCCGTGGCCCCTCTCCCCCTCCGGGTGCGGGGCGGCCGTGTTTGTTCTCCTCGCGGCGCCCGTTATCAGCGCACAACACACACAGGAAGTCCTGTCTGGGATTGTCCATCCCCGGCCTGATTTATACAGGAAGAAAAGCATAAAAAGCCACCCTTCCACCTCAGCAGCCACCTCCTGCTTGTGCGCGGCCGGCGGCCGGCCATGCCGGGGGCGCGAGGCGGGCGCCCAGGCCCGCCAGACCCAGGGCGGCCGGGCAGGGATGGCTGCTGGGAGCCGGTGGGGAGCACAGCGGTGGGGCTGCTCCCGGCGCGGCGTGGGACGGCGGGACGCCGCAGGTACCGTAGGAGCCACGGCCATCGCCACAGCGGGGATGGGGTGGATGGGGTGGATGGGATGGAGAGCTGGCGCTGGGGGCGGTGGCAGTGTGTCCTCGCCAGGGCAGACCCTGTGGGCTTCAGGTGGGTTTTTGCCCCATATGGGGCAGAGACGATGGTGTCTCAGGGGCTGGTTGAACACCTAGCACTGGCAAAGGGGATGCCGGAGCAAAAGTTTTTAAAAGCATCCTTCAGCTGCTCCCAGAGAGGCTGGCTCCACTGTCAGCCACGCACATGCTGAACTGAGTGTCTCCAGCAGTGGTTTGCTCAGAGCAGAGCCCAGTCTGCAGCACTATTATTTTTAAGTCACCCCACTGGCACTCAGGCTGTTTTCCAGGAGCAGAGGACTCAGACTGTAAATTTTACCTCTTGTGCGTATAGATGAAGGCTCCAAACACTTGCACAAATACCTGCGAGATAGCTGGGAATTCTTAGCAAATCTCCTTTCTTTCCATAACTCATTCTCTTTTTCCATCTGCCTGCTCTCTGAACACCTCCGGTACAACACCACGGGGAACGGGCAGGTCACGGGGCTGGACGGGGCTGCGGTCAGGGACTGTCCCTGCTCTCACACAGGCTTGCACTGGCTAAGAGCCGAGACTGGAGCGTGCCAGTGTTTGCATGCCAGGAGCTCAGCAAAGCCTCTCAAATTGATAACTGTGGAGCCGGATGATTTGCATGCTACCTGTTTTCAGCTACCTGTAGATCTGTGAGTCCTGCCGTCCTAATCTGTTGCATCGCACAATGCAGGCAGGAGGCTTTCAGTGACTCACCTGGGGTATTTGGGGATAAAAGGCTAGCTGTGGGTAGGAGCAGCTGGGATACCCAGGCACTGGCTGGCTGTGAGGGAATACAGAGCAGGACCACGCCAGTGAATGGCTCTCAGTAGAAATAACGCGACATACTTTTTCCCAGGGTCTGACATTCACGGAATCACTTCACTGGGCAGAGAATCAAACACAAGAAGAAATAACAAGGCTTTGTCAGTGATAAAATTAATTTAAAAGTGGATTGGGAAGCTCTGCCACTGCTTGGGAAGCTGTGCGAGACAGAAGCCCAGATGTGGTGGCTGGACCCTAAGCCTCCTTGAAAATCCGCCTCTCCTCTGGGTAGCAGCAGAAAACACTGAGTCTGCTCTGGCAGGTTTTGAATAGTATTCCCTGTGATCCAGCATTCATTCTGCTGATTGAGTTAGTCCCCCTCTATGCTGTTAAACTACCAGCACTGCACAAGCTTCCCTAGAGGTAAAGAAGAGAAATTGAATCTGGGCTGCAGGCTCATTTGAGCCGTTTCCCAGACTCAACTGCTGCAGATGGGGCTGGCTCTGGGGAGACAGATTTACAAACTGCAACAAATTAGAGTAAACGAACCTGACTCACAGTCACACCAGCAGCAGAAGGGCATGGTGAAACACAAGGGAAGATTTAACTTGATCCTTCAGACAGAGAAAGGAAAGGAAAGGGTCTCTGCAAATAGAAGAGGATGATGAGAAATGGTATTTTCCTCTCTGTCCTCTCTTCTAAAGCGAACGCTTGGATTCCCGTCCTGCCCATAGTCTGGGAGGTGACTGCAGAGAGGAGCTCCGCTTAGTGCAGGTTTCTGGAGCTGGACACTCTCTCCTGACAGAGACAGATAATCAGAGCAAAAAACAGCCCTGTGCAAAATGCTCTCTCCTGCGCTGCTCACTGGGATGGCGTGATGAAGGCACCGAGCCGTGCACGCAACTCACAGCTCTTCCCACCGCACTTTCCATGCACTCCTCAGGGAGTGATTCATTGGGAAAAAGGAGAGGGGGACAGCGGGGTGGGGGACCATTCCCCGCTGACTAATGACACTTTTTGCCAGGGAAGTTTCACAGAAAGCCGCAAAATTCAGTTTATTCCTTGATGTGATGAATCATTTCCCAGTTTTTACGCAGCAGCCATTATTGCCTCCTCTAAATGTAAATAAGGACTCATCCGTGTGCACGTAAGAGAAAATAAACCCGGCTACAGGATGTTGCCCTGCTCACGCATCTGTTTTTGCACAGCTACAGCTGTGTGCAAAGCAGAGCTAGGCTGCTTGTATGTCTATGGTTGCCTTAAGTTATAACATGCCGGTTTGTAATGCTTGCAAAGTCCTTACTCAGGCGAAAAAAAAAATCTCTTTGTGGGAATCAGATCTCGGTCATAATGTGCATAGCACTGGGCGACTGGTGACGACAGACTGGGAACTATGGGCCAAACACTTTTCTTGGTTTGACCTGCTTTGATCCCACTGACATCAGTGGACTCCGCTAGATTTCCACTGAGGTACCTGGTCTGCAGCTGGTGCAATCGAGAACAATATGGGACATAATAGAATAGCGGGAGGTCATTTTCATTACAGAGCTCTGCAGAACAGGGACTGCTCCAAAGCCTAAACCTTAGTGTAAAGTTTACAAACAGCCTTATGAAAAGCCTGAGCAGAAGAGTTTGTCCTAAAACAGGAAAAGCCATTCCTCCTCTTTTCAGAAGCACCAAAAATTCCTATTGCTTTAGCAAGCACTTCCAGCTCTGTGCGAGACCCCTGTGGAGGACAGCGAGAGCCCATTGTACACAGCAGGTGTGGGGTCAGCCACGGCTTGTTGTAGCTGAGAAGTTTTGCATCTGTATGGGTGTCACTCTTCTGTCTGTCTCCCCACCCATCTGTCCGTCCCCCCATCTATCTATCTCCATCTGCCTCTTCAGCACCTCCGGCCCCAGTTTGGGGAAGAGCTGATGTGCTTGGGCACATCCCATTCACTCGATGGGTAGTAAGCGTTCCTCTCTAAGAGGAGTTTCCTGATGTTGGGCCTTAGTGCTGGTCTCCTATTAAGTCTCCTCTGTTAATCATTCCTTTTTCACGCCTAGAGAGGCAGAGCAAAGTTGAGTCCCCCCACCCCAGCCCCAGACACCCTCACACCCTCTGAGCTCACCTACTGCACAGGGGAACGCTGGGAGCCCAACCCACTCCTCCGGCCCTCGGTCCACCACGGATGCTCTCAGGGTGATGTCGGATCTGGCGCTGCTGCCCGGGCGGCTGCGGTGGGCTTGGCAGGTCTGTAGGACAGGCGCTAGGAAACGGGGAGGTGGGTGAAAATCTCACCTTCGTAGCCAACCCGGTGCTCAGCCTGAGACCTGCTCCGGGACAGCACTCAGCATGCCTTGTAGCTCACGCTGGTGGTAAAACCAGTGGGAGACGAGGAGATGTCAACATTGTTAAATCTAAGAGGGAGGTTGGGCAGAAACATTTCTTTCTTGGCCCAGAGACAAGCATTAATATTAGATGCCGTGGGAGTATGCTTCTAGTGTGCAAGGGAGAAAGCTTTGGAGGAAACATGTAAAACATCGGTCCAGGGAGGACTTCAAATTCAGACAGACTTGCAGTTGGGAGCCAAAATCCCTTACCGCCTTTGTCAGAAGCTCATCACACTGATATTAACAGATCCAACAGGCTTGCTCTTCCCCCTCTCTGAACTGGCGTCATTCTACTTTCAAGGGAACTTCGCCAGGCTGTGTCCTGGGGGATTTCCTCCCAGCATAATGAATATTAGCATATAAGACACTGAACCCCCCTATGAGCAAAGGATTAAATGCTCTTTTAACGGGTTATATGCAGTCCGTAAGCAGCTGACACGGGCACTTACTTGAGCAGAGATTTGACCCAGTAAATGGAACTGAAAGCAAACATTTTGCAATTAAAATAATGGAAGAATTTTAAAATGCTGCAGCGCACTTAGGGAATAATTGTGTAATGGCTGAGAGGGCTCTAACAGAGACCCCGGACACCCTGCATAGTCCTGCACTGGGTGTCGTTGTCCCGCAAGGAGCCAAAAGCTGAGTGCTGTGTGGGACACTGGGTGTCAACGAGTCCATCTCCTTTCTCACCACCACTTGGGAACCTGGGGACTCATGCAAAGGCTGCCTGGGCAGATAGGGGTCTTTATCCTTAAATGAGTGTGTGTACGTACTGAAGACGGTAAAATATAGTGTTGGGGTACGGCAGATGGGATTTCCAATGAGCGTAAGGGCACTTGGATACACCCTGGGGAGTGTCAGCGGGAACAGGACACCCTGTTCTCTTGGGTTCTTGGAAAATCCCAGCCTTAGGCACCAGGGAGACCACTGGAGGGGGTGGCTCGGTTCAGCGCAGCCCCAGCGCTGTGTTAGGTGGAACCAGGGCTTCTGCTCTGCGCAGCCTTTGCTTGTATCACTGCCTGCTCTACCCCAAAGGGTGCAAAAGCACCACGGGTCTGCCTGGCCTTTCCCACCGGGGTCACAGCAGGGTGACCCACACAGTGTGAGCAAGGGGAGGATCAGGACCCATAGGAAGTTCCTAAAACACCCACTGTGCAATCTGCACTGCACAGGAGGGAAGGGACAGGGCTCCCTGTGCCCTACCACTGGTATCACGGTGTCTGTGCCTCTCCGGCCTGCCAGCGAGCCTTTGCGGTGTGAGCTCAGTGCCAATGCCAGACACGGGCATGCTGTGGCCATGATCCTGCTTTTGCCCTCCACCCCACCCCGCAAAGACCTTTGGGAGCACCCAGGGAACCCCACAACTGGGCCATTATGGGCAAGGGCTGGGTCACTGATCTCTGCCTGCACGACAAAGGGAGTGTAACAGTGGGCTTTTTCTGTTCTGACAGTAAGAAACCAAGATGCTCCATAAGGAAAGGATCCCTGCCCAGGACAAATGATGGAGCACCACAGAAAAGGTGAGTGTCTTGGCCGTGACATTAGATCCTGTGCTTTCGGTATGGTCAGATGGAGCAGCTTTCCATTGGCTTCCAAATGCATTTTGCAATTATTAGGCAAGTTGAGTATCAGGCTCTCTTCATCTCCCCCATGCATCAGAAAAGACAATACGCTCTCTGCATAATAAGATAATTACCGTCCCTTCAAGGCTCTTGCGAAAAGTTGCCTGTGCTTCGTGTTTATGAGATTAAGTGAGCTGAAATCATTCCCCAGAGGTAGGCTGGATCCAGACAGAGCGAGCAAACCTGTTTGTGCTACACAAGATGCTGTGTACCATGGAGCTGGGCTTCCACTAGCATCAGCTAACCTTTCCCTTGCTACTGGGAGGGATCCCGTCTCCCACGCGCTCCATCGTCCCCGGCAATGGAGCTCCATCTTCACCAGCATGTCCCAGAGCTGATTCCCCTCTGCTCTGCTCCCTTCCCCAGCGAGGACCTGACCAAAGCAGTTTATGCTCCTTTTACACGGGCCCACCTGAGAGCCCCACGCCAGCACCTCTAGCACCCATCAGCTTCACCGGAGGGCACAGCATGGCCTGAGACAGCTCCAGTTCAATCAGCAGCCTCAGCGTAGGCATGAGGAAATACAGGGGATGGGCCAGTGATCTCAATTGCTCTTTTGGAGCCATTATTGTTTAACTGGTAAATATTTCCTTTAAATGGTTACATGCTTTCAGAAAAGTTGCAAAGCTTAATGGGAACAAATATTCCCAGGGGGTTGTATCCTGCCATTCATCTGCACATCAGAACCCTGCTATTTTTAAGGTTGGTTCTGTGCATGGGCAGGCACCTAAGTCATCTGAAAAACAATAAGCCTCTGTGTTCTTATTTCCCAGAGAAAAATGTAGACAAAACGAGTGCGGTTTGACACAAACCAAACTGCAGAATTTTCTCTGATAAACAACCAGGCATTTAACAGGAGAAACCTGCAGGCAGCTGGGGGACCGGCCTGCCCGATCTGTCCCGGGGCTGGTGCTGGCGAGCCAGCGGAGCTGCACCCTGCGTGGGTCTGCGCGTTGAATTGGGGCATCTCTTGTGGTCAATCCTCATGCTGCTCCACGGCGTCAGGGGTGGTCAAGAAATCCTTTAAGCATCCTTTAGGGCTCGCTGGAAACCAGCCTCCCTGCCCTGGCAGTTCATCGCCTGCTTCTGGAGGGCTTTGCTGTTGTAATGAGCTGAGGGGGATTAACGGGGCACGGTGGGAGGCTATGGACCGGTACGGTGTGTTAGGTCACTAACCTGGGGAAAGACGATGTCTCCTCTTATAATTAAGTGTCCTCTTGGGGAGTGCAGAACCAGCTACAGTATTTTTTAGCAAAAAGAAATAAATTTGCCCTGGCCACTGCACTGGTGAGGGACCATAACACCTGGGAGTCTGAACTCCCCCAGGCGAGGGGCTGGGGGCTACGCTGGGATGTCCCTCTCTAGCCATTAATCCCGTGCTCACCGGTGAGCTGGCCTGGGGGGTCAGGGACCTTGTGTCCTCATAGCGTGGGGCATGCAGAAACGGGCTGGGGAGGCTGCGGGGCGCAGCCTGCCGCAGGGAGCCTGCAGGTAAGCCTCCAGATCAACGCCAGGGCAGGGATCCCCTTCAGTCCTGCCTCCATCGGGGTCAGCGCACCAGCGGCAACATATGGGACACAACACCGGCTTGTCCCCCACCCTGGGCTGGGCAGCTGCGGGGGACCCTGCCCCGTCCCCGCACGTCCCCCCAGGACCAGGCTTCTCCGGGGGGGACCCTGCCCCATCCCCACATGTCCCCCAAGGACCAGGCTTCTCCTGGGGGGACTCTGCCCCATCCCCACATGTCCCCCAAGGACCAGGCTTCTCCTGGGGACCCTGCCCAGTCCCGCACATCCCCCCAGAGCCAGGCTTCTCCTGGGGACCCTGCCCCGTCCCCGCACGTCCCCCCAGGACCACGCTTCTCCGGGGGGGACTGTGCCCCATCCCCACATGTCCCCCAAGGACCAGGCTTCTCCGGGGGGACCCTGCCCCGTCCCGCACGTCCTCCGGGGTGCCGGGGCAGCCCGGCGGGGATGCGGGGGGCAGGTGGCGGCTGGCGGGGGCCGGCGGGGCGGGGGCAGGCGGAGGCTCCCCGGGCCCCGGCGCTTCCCCCCGGCCGGGAGGCTCCGCTTTCCTCCCCGCCGGGAGCTCATTGGGCCGGGGCGGAGGGACCGGCTCGGGCCGGGGGAGGAAATGCGCGGGGGGCCGCGGCGCGGCGGCGATTCCGCGGCTCCGGCACCGGTGAGTCCCGGCGGGCGCCGCCCGGGGGGGGGGGAGCTCGGCACGCCCGGGGGGGGGCCGCGGCCGCATCCTCCGGCGGGGAGGGACGGGGCGGGGGAGGACCGGCGGGACTGGGAGCCGCAGCGGGGGTCCCGGCGCGGCCGGGGGAGGGGGCGGCCCGGAGGCGGCGGCAGGGCTGGGGGCAGCGGCCGGGCCGGCGGGGAGGGCTCCGCCTGTCCCCCCCCCCTCCGCCCCGCCGGGGTTGCAGCGCCCGGGGGAGCGGGGCTCGGCCTGCTGCGGACCGGGGTGAGCATCCCTGCAGCCCCCGCTCCACCGTCCCCGCGTCCCCGCACCCTGCCGCGGGGTGCCGTAGCCCCGCAGCCCGCCCTGCAGCCCCCACCGCGGTGTTCCCCCTCCCCGCATCCCTCCGCGGTGCCCGCATCCCAGCCTGAGCGGAGAACAGCTGGAGCTGTTTGTAAGGAAAAAACCCATCTCCCTGCCGGTGGTAGCTGACCCTCCGCAGGAGGGTTTGGCTCCAAGGGCACGGACCGGGTCCAGCGCGCAGCTGGGAGCAGCGGTTTCACCTGCAGAACCAGGCCAGGCTGTTTGAAAAAGTGCGGCCGGTTGCGTTCCCGTGAGGGTAATCGCGTCCCCCCGAGGCGCTGCCCCCCTTGCGCCGCGGCGCAGGCAGACCCCCAGTCCTGCCGCTGCCGTCAGCTGGAGTTTTAGCCTTGGTTTCATGGGCAGAGCCGGACAAAGCGCTGCTCAACCACACTGTGGGTTGTGTTTTCCCGTTAGCTGCTGCAGCAGGTTAGGCAAGAGCGGAGTTAGGAGAGTTACAGGGACGTTTCTGGGACCCCCAGACTCCCGGGAGCACATGGCCAGCCCAGGAGGCTTTGCTGCCCCCTGAAACAGCAGAAGCTCAAATGCACCCATAGTTTCACTTGCCAGACCGTGGGGCTTCACCTCTTCATTTGAGACTCTAGAAAGGCAGTGACAAAAATCCCTATTTTTTTTTCTTACTCATGAAAACATTTTCCTTAATTTATATGCTTTAAAAAAGGAGGATTAGAGTCAGTAGTGGCAACATGTTGAAGGATCTTCAGTGGCTTAAAGAGGCTGATTTTCATAAACTCATAAAAAGGCAAGTATAGACTATCATATTTTCCACTTCTGAAACTTTTTCTGGTATGAAGCAACCATAATTTCATGCCCCAGAGGGATAATCTGACCACTTGAGGTAGGGCAATGCTGTTCCATTTCAAAGTGAAAAAACAAACTGCCTATATTTTAGGCTTGTGCCCTGCATTTCTTGCCTTCCCCACAGGGAAAGCTCCCACACCAGTCACGGGAATCTTGTGGGAGGCTGGAGATGGTTGGCAGACTTCTGGAGAAGCACTGCTAGTCTGGGGATCTGTGACTGTAAGGAACATATGTGTCCCAGTATAGCCCTGGGAAAAGCCGGCTGGCTGAGCAGTGGGGAGTCAGTACATCTCTGTACACTAGTGTCCCTGGGATGTCTCCAGAAGGACTGGGGAAGGTTTCTTCACTGTTTTTTTTTTAAAAAAACTTTTCTGCAGGTCAACCAAGATTTGATTTCCTTCTGGTGGAGATACCACATATTTATCATTAGAAGACGAATTTTTTCTCTATGTTTGGAGGAGAATGGAGGACTAAAGGCTTTAGATCACCAGAATCCTCCTTACATCCTCGAAGCTGGGCTTGGACAGAGGTTACGATGGGCTTGGGCATCTGCAGTTCCCTGCTGGGCTGCGGCTCCATGGGAATTGCTCGTACTGCTGTAGGAGTAGGGTGGGCACGTTGCCACCCCTCCCTGTCCTGGAGCCAGACCCTCAGCTTCTGCAGTACCGCTGAGTTCAGGGACTGACTGGGGTCCCGGCTGCGTTTTATAGCGATACAGTCGATTTGCTGTGACACGAAACCTCCCTATTGCTCAGTCAGGCATCCGCCTTGCCCAGTGCCATCGCTGCATGGAAACACGCACAAGACATTTGATATTAATGGGCAGGAAGGCACCAGGCTGGTTTCTTTCCAGGTGCAGGTCTTCACTGCTCCATGCCTCAGTTTTTTCACCTGCACCAAGGAAAAAATGATACTGAGTGCCTTGGTGAAGGGCTTTGAGACCTGCAGGGCCTATAGATTTGCGAGGATTATGCCAGTTATCCCCAACAACCTGGCTCGGAGTTAGGAATTGTCCCGAAGGAGTTTGGGGATGAATCTGTGATCTCCAATCCCACATCACCTCAGGATTTTAGAAAGTTTATTTGCAGCTCACCATATTTGTGGTTTCAGAAGGATGTTTCATTTTGTGTTGCCTCCCCATAAAGCTTTCTCAAGGTTTAATCGGGAAGACCAATTCTTTCTTTAATTGGCATGTATTTAAGGTGGGTTTCTTTATTTCTTACTCCTTTAACTGCTGCCATCCGGAGGCCAAATGTTTTCTTTAAATTAGATATTAAATTAGATATTTTTATTGTCCATCTTCAGCCTTGTTTCATATTTGTCCTCTGCTGGAAAATCAAAGCCTCTTTATTCGCGACTCGGTTAGTACTGACTCTGCGGACGGTACATATGGCTCTTACAGCACTTTTCTCTGGCAAGAACTTGTATTTTAAAGAGAAGATCAGATTTCTGTGTCTTATGTGGTGGGAAAAGGCAGCTTTACAACTGTGTATGGATTAAGAAATTACGGGCCATTGTTTTGCCCTTGCTGTCTGGAACCAGTAGTGTATTTCATGCAACACAGGTCCCTTCCTTGCCACTCAACAAGTGACTGCGTGGCCCCCGGTGCCGTGAGAGCATTTCTTGCGTGCCAGGCCAGGTGTCCTCCCGGGGTAAATCACTGCTGCATCAGTGACTTGAATAGGGCAAAGCTCCTGCCTTGCCAGGGGTTCACGGGTCCCTCCTGTCCCCTCTTCCCCCATGCTTTGGCTTGTCACCCTGCACTGTTGCCAGCAAGTGTGGTCCTGCCCCAGCCCCCTGCGCTGCCCTCGGGGGTCTGTGCACACCCGACGCCATCCCTCTGACCGCGGGGAGTGGGGGCTGGCCCCATCCCCACGGCTCTGTCCGAAGTCACCGGCTGGGGACGGATGCCACATATTCACACCGCTCTCCTCTTGGTTGCAGGGTTCCCCGCTGAAGGGTGAGACATGCGGTAGGAGCCAGTGCTTCCCACCAAAGAGCGAGACTCGGTCGTGCCGCACAGCCCAGGGCACCGCGGAAGGGACAGGACATGCGCCACGTCGGCTGCCTCCTCTCAGGACTCCTCTTAATCCTCAGCGTGACCACCACAGACGGCTTTGCCCGGGCAGGGTAAGCCCCCTTTTTGTCTGCATCTCCCAGGTGTGCACTGTCGCATGTCACAGCGAGTCACATCCCCTCCCAGTGACAAAGAGCCCTGTTCAGCCTGCACATGCATACAAGGAGGTGGGAAAAGGCTCAGCCGAGTCCTCCTGGGGCAGCAGGGGCTTGGCAGCTCTTTGCTGGTGTTTGTTTGCTTTGTCACTGAAGCAAAAAAGCCTCTCAGAGAAAATGCCCCGACACTGTTTATCTCCATGCAGGGGACACAAAAACACTGGGTGTTTTCTCCAGGAGAGTCAAAAGCTAATCAGGCCCTGCACTGTTCATGAATTATTACTGTCTCCTTGCACAAAAATACGTGCGCAGTCTTGCTATCACGCCAGTCAAGCCTTGCAAATGAGCCACCAAAGGAGGATGCAGCCTCCCAGCTCTGAGTGGATGCACCATCCAGGGGATGCAGGTGCAGAAAACCCCGGCTGGTTGTTGCCTGCAGTGCGCCCTGCCCTCCCTGGGATGCTGCGGCGGCTGCGGTCATGGTCCCGCAAGCCCAGGAGTGGCAGCTCCAGCAATTCCCCTTCCCTTTCCGGGAAATGGGCCCGACGCAGTGCCCTGGATCCCAGCACGGCCCAGGCAGGCACAACTCGGCTCCCACTGGATCATAAGAAGCCCAGAGCTTGGTGCCCCAGTTTCTTCTCCAGCCGAAATGAGCTCGAGCTCAACGCCCACCCCCCCAGACACAGCTCACATTTTCTACAAAGTTTATTTTTACATTGAAATACTCTCCTCTAGCATTAAACCTTTTGCATTCTGGTCGTGACTAAAACCACAGGCTGGATTACTCGCTCGCACGCACAGGCTGCAGCTATAGCTTTATTCTAAATTTTGCAAAGCAAACAATTGCCATTTAAAAATTCCATCTTCTATAGCATTAATCAGTGAGGCTGAAACGAGTTTACTAGAGTTAATGGAAGCCATCTGATGTCCATGCTAATTCCCAGGCTTTTTATTCTAGTTTCTAATTGGGCTGAGAGGGTGAGACAAGTAGGCAAGTTCCTCAGTGGGACTGACCTGCTTGGGCTGGAAAATGTGGAAAAAAAGAACTTTTAACCAAGACCACTTTGGCTGTTAGCCTTGGGAAAGTTTTTGACTGGATCTCAGTTATCTTAGGAAGGCTGGAGGGTGACTTTCCTCTGGCCTCTACCTTTTTGTGGTAAGCCTGACTCTTCCCGTGAAATCATTAATTTCTTGGTGACCACAGAGGCATCCATTTTAGGAGTGCAGCAGTCTCAGAAAGGAAAAATCCACCCAGATAGTGAGTGATTTTAAGGGAAAGGAGGTGATGAATGGAAGGAGAACTGCTTTGAGTAAATCCCCCCTAAATCTGTGCCCCGACTGCTCTCCCAAGATGGAGGGTCTGTGCCGGGGTGAGTGTATGAGGAGGCATCGGTGCCTTTGCACAGGGGCTGGGGAGGAAGAGCCCACGCAGCCCGCAATGCTCAAGCTTTGTGTCACTGCCCCGAAACAGCCTGAAGTAACCTCCTGGGTCACTCAGGCAATTAGCCGCTGCCACTTAAATAGTCCTCTGTAGAGAGTGACTGTCAGGCCACCTCCTGGGCTGGTGTAAATCGGTGGTGCCCCTTTGTCCCGAGGGGAGAAGCGGCGGGTTGGTTTATTAGCCAGCGTCTGACCTGCTCCCCTTTATGCAGCCGCAGAGTCTGTGCCGCAGCACCGCCGAGCCGGGCGGTCGCCTACGCCGAGTCCCACGTCCAGCCCGTCTACCAGCCCTACCTCACCACCTGCCAGGGCCACCGCCTCTGCAGCACCTACAGGTGAGGGCAGCTGCCTGCAACGCGGACCTGGACCCTGAAAGGGAGCTGGATCTATCCCAGCAAGGCAGCGACCAGTGGGGGCTGCAGAAAGGAGGAGTCCTTGATCCGTGGGGAAGGGTCTCCTGGGCAGGGGTGCCAGCGCAAGGGGTCTGACCCACCAGCGTGGGAATGGGATGGGGGCCTTGGGGCGGATTCTCAGTCACCCAGCTCAGCCCCGTCCTTGTGTTGCAGGACCATCTACAGGGTTGCCTACCGGCAGGCGTACAGGCAGCTGCCCCAGCCCACGGCCTCATGCTGTCCCGGCTGGAGCAGAGCTAACAGCCACGCGCTCAGCTGTAACAGAGGTAAGAGGCTGCTGTGCCACCCCGGTGCCAGCGCTCTCCCTTCCCACAGACCCCATGGGCTGGGTAGCTCAGATCTCTGGCAGCCAGCTCTCTCATTTACCCGCACTCTGCCTGTCAGGCAGATTCTCCCTGTAGGAAAGCATTTAAATTTTTGGCGTCACAACTAAATATGGTTCAATTTCTGATTAATTCCCAGCCTCCTTCTGCAGCCTTGCAGGCCTTTTCCCTTTGGGATCGCTTATTAACTTTATAGTTACCAGAGAATAAATAAAACGAGTAAGTCCTCTCCATATAAATCAGCAGTAATGGAAAAGAAATGTTTTCAGGAGGCAATCATGATGTACAGCACAAAGCAAATGCAAAACACATCAGCAACTACTCTGTCCCCAGATGAGCTCGGGGTGCAGCACCAGGGGCTTCCCAGGGCCTGCTGCTGCCCGTCGGCCCTCCTCCCTCCCAGCTGTGCTGGCTGCAGGCACCCTGGCCTCTTTCCAGGCTGCCAAACCAAGGTCCTGTTCATCCCACCCATCCTGTGCCCTGTGTACCCCGGTCAGCTCAGCCTCACTGCTCTGGGGCTGGTGCAGAGCATCCTGAAACCAGGCTGGTGCTGGTGTGTGTTTTGGTGTGTGTCATGGGGTGCGTTTTGGGGTGCGTTTTGGGGCGCGAACATGCATCCACTGTGGCAGGGGAGGGAGCTTGGGACCCCCAGAGCTGCCCGGTGACTCTGTGCTCTTGGTCCCGCAGCTCTCTGCTGGGTGCCGTGCCAGAATGGCGGGAGCTGCACCTTCCCTGGCAGATGTGCCTGCCCACCCGGCTGGACGGGTCGAGCCTGCCAGACAGGTACGGGCTGTGCTGCTCCCCTCTGGGCTTCCTGCGTGGGGCCTGCCCTGCCACTGCTGGGAGAGCTTCTCCAGGGAGCAGCGGGGCTGCCATGGGCCTCTGGAGGTCCTGTGCCCACAGACAGACCCCTTGGTGGGGGACGGACCAGCACTGTGCTCCTTACCAAGCCATGGCACATGCCTGGTGCGACCCAAACCACAGAGAAGAACCAGCATGTCAGCCATCCACACACCCCCCCCCCTTACACGTGTTGCTCCAGGGCAGTGACGCCTGATGGTCTGGCCAGGAAAGGATGGGAAACTTAGCTCCCAGGGGATCTCTGACCTCCCTTTGGCTGGGTTGGTGCTCTCAGTCCTCAAGTACAGCCCTGGCATCCATGTTTTCTCTCTGCTGCTACTCCGTGCTGTGTCAGTGCGAGCAGAGGCTGTACTCCGCCGTGACTGTGCAGCCAGCAAAAGGCTTTCTTGCAGAGCAGCCGTTAACACTTGTGCGGTTGGCTGGAGATTGTGTATCTCCCAAGCTTTGTAAACTAAGACGCCCATTTACTGCAGAGACTAAATCCGTAAACTGAAAATATTTGGGGGTGGAGGGAAAGCCTGGTGCTCTCCAGGCACCGAGCTCCTCTCCAGCGTGAGAGCAACCCAATTCTCCTCACTAGGGTGCAGGGAAAGCAGGCAGCGTGGAGGGCAGCAGTGCTCTGCAGACCCCAGCACACCAGTGCGGTGCAAAACCCTGCCATGGTGTTTCCCAGCTTTCTGCCCTCCCGTAAAGCAGAGGAGGAGCATGTGGCATTGACCCATGCTGGGCCGGGCAGGGCTGAGCACATCGCTGACAGCTCCGGCTCCAGTGCAGAGGGGAAAGGATTTTTCCCACTGCTTAAAACAGATTTGCCTGGGCGTGGGAAGCGGTTCAGCTCATTTTGCTTTGTGGGAACAGCTTTAATAACTCCCCCGTGTGAGGAGAGGTTACTGGGTTTTGTACACACTTGAAAGGCTGATAGCTCCTCGCCACGGCTGGCTGGAACCAAAACCCCGGCCATAAATCCAGGATGAGAGCTGAGCCCTGCCTGTGCCCGCCTGGTCAGAGGTGGGACATTTCTGACCACAGCTTTTGTTTCTGGCTCTTTTGTGGGGGGAGCAGGCAGAGGGAAGGAGGCCAGATCCCCCTCAGGATTAGCCCAGGTTTACTCCAGCCAGGTGCAAGAGGAAAGGCTGTCTCAGGTGCTGGCAGGTCTGGTGCTCACACCCTGCAGTGCTGAGAGCACTCAGAGCTGTGCCCAGCACAAACGCCAGCTCGGTCTGGGGTCCCATCGCATCCCCACCCTGTGTGAGTCCGTGCGGCTCTAGGGAGGGGAGCAGGACCCCTGCTAGTGGGGCTGAGCCATCTGTGGCCCTCGCCCCGGTAAACGCCTCCTCTCCAGCCCTGTTCTCACTGAGCTGTACCTGTGGTTTCAGATGTGGATGAGTGTGCCGGCCAGAGCCACGGGTGCGGTCAGCTCTGCATCAACACAGCCGGGAGCTACTACTGCGCCTGCCGGGACGGCTTCAGCCTCGCTGCTGACGACAAGGCGTGCCAGCCCCTGGTGCCAGCCCCCGAGCCAGAAACCTTCAGCCAAGCAGGTAACCTGTCACCTCTTGGAGGACAGCCCCGGCTCCTCGGGGCCTTCAGTGGAAGCTGGGATTAACACTCAGCATCACAGGATGGCTGGAGCAGGACTGGCAAAAGACAAGAGAGGGGATGGCAGCTGGAACCCCTCAGCTTTATTCCCAGTGACCTGGAGGTCCCTCTACCACCCAAACAACGTCCCCTGTGCACAAATCCAGCCAGTGCTCCATCTGCCAGGGTGACAGAGCTTATCTGTGGTGTGCGGTGGCCGGGATGCAGCTGTTCTCTCCATCATCATCATCGTCCTTCCCGCAGGGCAAGTCTGGAGCCACGAGGAGCAGCGGGCGCTGCTGGTAATGGCCCATTATTACTTTTGGTACGCGCTGTGACACTTCAAACTCGTACCGTGAGTAATAATGCGCTGTGGCCAGCACGGGCATCACGCAGGAAACGCCTGGGAAAGCAGGGCACCGTCTGCACATACCCCGTAAGCCACCTGCCCTTATCCTGTGTCCAGGTCCCTCAGCAGGGACGATCCTTTGTGCCCACCATGGGACAGGGTGGACCCGGGTGCTGACTAATCTGACAGCACAGGCATGAGAGGCCAGGCTTCGCTAGACATCTTATCTGTTAAGCATCACCCCACTGCCTGAAAAATTCCCCACTTCGTTGCAGGTACTCCAGCAGCAAGGAGAGGCTTGTGTGCGTTAGCAGCAGGACTAGATGCCAGTGCTTGCAGCAGGCGTTGGAATTGGTTGATGCTCCAGGGGCTGGTCCCAGTGGGGCAGATGCCAGGGGCTCACTAGGAGGGGAGTGGAGAGCAGCAGAGCTTGGCCTGAGCCCTGCAGCAATGTCTCTCCCCAGCACTTTCCACTTTACTTTTATTCACTGTCCTGTTCTTGGTCACTTTTTCAGGTTCCCCCAGTGAAATGAAGGAAGAAATGAAAGACCTGAAGAGCAGAGTGGAAGCGCTGGAGCAGGTGAGCTCTCTAGCACACACCTCTGCCCTGCCCTCACTGCCCCGCAGCAGCTCGAGGCCACGCTCAGCCAGCTCCCTCCCTGAGCTGTTCGCAGCCAGGGTTTCCCTCCGTCCCAGCTCTATTTTTAACATCATGCTGGCCTCATGCCGCAGCGATCCCAGCTGTGTTCCACGCTGCCGACAGGACCCACGCAGCAGCTCTTGCAGCCCGGCAGCCTTTTGAACACAACCAAAGCCCCATGAGCTGGCTGGCGTGCCGTCCCGGTGGGGTGCACCGCAGCAGGCGACGTGCTACATCCCACCGGGTGGTCCTTGTGGCTGGGGAGGACGTGCTCATGGCTCCCCTTCTCCCTGCAGAAACTCCAGTTGGTGCTGGCGCCCTTCCACAACCTCATGCCATCTGCGCCAGAGGACGTCGGCACAGACCCCATCAGCCGCTTGTCCCACTCCCTTCAGCAACTAGACAGAATCGACTCCTTGAGCGAGCAGATCTCCTTCCTTGAGGAGCGGCTGGAGACATGTAAGTGCCTGGAAAAAGCAGGGTTGAAGTGTTTCGTTCCACCCATACTGGCCACGGTGAGCAGATGCAGGCCAGTGAGATCAGTAACACATATGCCACTCCTGATCTATATCTCCCTCAAGCTCAGCAGCCTGTAATTAATAAAAGATGAACACAAACAGCCCATTAGCTTCATTTCAAAGCTGTTTCTATGGCTGCATCATCTGACTGTCCTTGGAGCAGCCAAAAATCATAAGATCAGCAATGGAAATGTGGCTCTGGGGCAGAAGCAGAGGGAACCTACTATGAGCAGTGTGTCATGGCTCACAATCAGCACCCTCGCCGGCTGTGTTCCCTTCTTATACTGTTATAGCTCAGTCCTTAGAAAAGAAAACCTTGCTCTTAGGAAATTAACAATCCAAAAAGTCAATCAGGAGAGTTTAGGGAGCGTGCAGAAGTTGGCAGATTTATGAGCCTGGGAAGTTTTAGGCATTTCTTTTTGAAGTCTACAGCCCAGTCCTTTGCCGAGCAGTGGACCAGAGAGGGGCGCCTAAGTAGCAAACTCTGAAGACAGACACTGGTGAGAGCGCTCATGTGCGAACTGGCTGGATGCAGGGGGTCCTGCCCGGCACGCTCCCCCGCGGCACTGCAGAGTGGGGCAGCATCCCCTCGGGGCCCTGAGGTATGTGCAACGCTCTCCCCGGAGCGCTGCAGCTTGACTCACAAACCGTAGAGCACAAACCATATCAAAACAGTGTTCATAGGTAGCTCTTTGCAGCTCGTTTTCTCATTAAATAATTCCAGTCAAACACATCCAGAAATTAGGCATGGCTGGGCCAGCTCAGGAGCTGCTGTACAGCAGCCGCCTGGCGCTCATGGCAGAGGGGTGAGTGTGCTCGGAAAGACCCGAGGGGAAACTGTTTCAGGGTATACCCAGTCCCAGTTCACTGCTTGCAGTAATGGCTTAGATATAAAAGACTTCAAAGAACTTGTTTGAAGACTAAGTAGCTGCAAATAGACACTTGAAAAACATCTCAGAAAGGGGTAATCATCAGAACCACTCAGCGTTCCAGCAGACCAAGTTTCCTAGTATTGCCCTGTACATATTATTAGTGACAGCACTGAGGAATGTGAGCGGTATCACAAGGTGACATGGATTTATTCCAAGGGGTGACTCCAAAGTCCTGAAATTAACTTCTACCAAACCTGTTCCAGCAAGCAAAACTTGTTTTTGTCCCTCTCATGGTCTTGAAAGTCCCTGAAGGACACAAGACTGTCCTTTCGTGCTCCAGCAAGCGCTGGGGCTTGCAGGGCATCCCATGGAGAGTTAAGTAGCCATCCATTTTCTGTGCCTTGCGAAGCATTTCACAACTGAATGCTAAGATACAACTGCACTCTCCAATTATCTGCCCAGCGGGGATGCATGTAAGGACTAAAAACCATTTTCCTCTTTAAACCACCACTGAAGGCACAAGGTCAGACCTCTTTAAGCCCCTCTCAGCCTGAATTACCCCCAGCTCAGCACAGACGGTCGGTGCTCAGCTGTGACGCAGCCACTTAGCAGCACGACAGACTCCCAGCTGCATGTGGCTGGGCAGCGGCTGTGCCGTGCGGTCCCTTCCCAGCCCGCAGAGCTCCCTGGGTGCTGGGGACTTCAGTGACCAGCAGCGCCTGTTTCCCATTAGCGTCACGCAGAGCCACCGGCTGCGGCGGGGACAGGCTGGTCCCAGCCTCCCGTCCTCGGGCAGCCAGCGTCCTTGTCACTGGCTTCCCCCCCCACCTTGGGACGCTTTGCACAGGACTTCCCAGGCCCAGGCGAGGCTGGCAAGGACTGCGGCATGCCAGGGAGGCCAGAGTGATGCTCCCAAATGTGGCAGGACGGAGGCAGCCTGGGGTTGTTCGGCAAAGGGAAAGCAGCAAGTGTGGGTGACGTTCAGAGGTTGAGTTCAACCTCAGCTGTCTTGGGGAAAGAGACAAACCAAACCCAGGCTAAAAAACATTGCTGCATTGTTGTTTTGTTTTTTTTCCCCCCAATCTTCCCAGGTTCCTGCAAGAACGAACTCTAGCCAAGCACCTAAGGATCTGGAGCAAGCAGAGTGCATCTGCAGCTCTTACCTCACTCTCCAGCCCCAGGCTGGGGATGAAGCCACATCATCTACAGGAAGGCACAGGGTAGCAGGAGAAGGCTGGTTTCCCATCAGCATCTCCATCATTTTCTCTTCCAACTCACCTTATCAAAGGTCACACAGTTACTTCCAAACTGGACTCTGAGCCCTCTGCATCTCACCCCCTTCCTGCTGGAGCAGCAGCAAATAAATGCCTTACCTCGTGCCATTAGTGCCTGCCTGGCTGTGCCAGAGAGACCGGCTGTGTGTGAAGCTGTGCGGTGCTTAGCTTTGCCTGGCTTTTGCTTAGCGGTACCCTGGGACGTCACCTCCCGGAGGAGCACGGACCTGGCCCAGGAAGGACAGCTGCCCCCCCATGCTCCCCCATCTGCTCCCACCCACAGGAGGTGGGGGCAAGTCCTGAGTTTGGAGAACTACAGCCAAAAATGCCTCGTGGCAGAGGAGGCAGCCCCAAGCCAGGCATCACGGCAGCGGATGGGCGCAGCTAGTCCTTGTAAAGGTACGTCGCTGGCTGGGTACGGGGTGCGGGTGCCCTTCCCTGCAGCTTCTGCTCTGCTCTCTGGGAGCAGCCTCCCTCCGTGAGCGCTGGAGGTGGGCTGGCGCCTTGATGCTTCTTAGCACAGCAGCTGCAGCAGCTTGCTCTGAGATTACCTGCTCCTGCTCACAGTCCTCTGCACCATCCCTGTGCCTGACAGAGCAGTAACAAGGATGAAGTTCTTACATGGGTCTGAAGGTGCAGAGTCTGTTTTTACTTGCTTTAATAGAAAACCTTTCCCTGTGCCACTCCCAACAGCACACAGGGACAAGCCTGTGCCACTCAGTAGTGCCAACAGGGTGAGGCCAAGGAGGGAGGGACAGTCCTCTGCGTGCCTGGTTTGGGGACCGAGGGCTGGCACACCCACGTTTACACTGGCACAAGCACCAGCTGTTGGTGTAGCCGGTCTCTCCCAGATCCGACAGCCGCTGTGCATGCACCCACCTCCCCCCAGCGTTGTTTGCTCAAGCCCAAGGACACCGGTACAGCAGAGCAGACGTGACTGACCTGGTACAATACTTTCCTACTTGCCCAGAGCAGAGCTGCAGGAGGACCCGTGTGCCATGGGGGCAACGGGTTGCTGCAGAGGTTGTACCAAAATAAAGCCTCCTGCTGTGCACATTGAGGCTGTGGAATCGTTACTGATGGGAAGGGGCTTGCTGCAGGGCCCTGCTTCAAGGTAGGCTCCCGTCTGCACAGGCACCACCTTCCTCTTCCCCTGCGACAGGTCCCTGCAGGCATTTGTCCTCATAGTTCAGGCCAGGCTGTGGCTGCGGGACACAGGGTGGGGACAAGGACCTGCCCTTCCCTCTCAGTCACCAAACCCGCCCCCTGCAAGAGCTGAAGGGGCAGAAAACCTCCTGCAGCTGCCCTCCTCCCTCAGCTCCCACACAAGACCAGGAGTCTCCTTTATTTAAATAACCAAAGGTATACTTTTTTTTTTTAAAGCACATAACATTAGTCTCAATCCAATTAAAAGTGAACAGCAGATAACTGCACACAGAGGCACCGCTTCCTCCTCCCAGGGAAGGATGTTGCAGGAGTCACGCCGTGGATGTGGTTATCTCCCTCCCAAGACCCTCCTGGGTTTAACCTCCATGACAGCCCTTTATCTGCTGCTCCTACAAAGTGCTGGTTTGGTTCCCATCCTCCTACCCTGACCTGTCCCACAGCAGGTCTGACCCCTGAGTCTGTACTGTAAGGCCCCTCTGATAAAGCCCCTGGCCCCCGCCAGCACCAGCTCTTGGGGACCACTGGCTCTGTGGGAACTCCCTGCCTTTCCCAGTTGAGGCTTTAACCCCAAAATGCCACAGTTCCACCAGTGCAGCCCCAGACAGGCTGCAAAAGCTGGCTGTGTTGGTTACCTGAGTAGCCCCAGGCAGTTTATCTCAAGGTTATACAGCCTGTGCCATGAACAGAGGAGCTAAAGCCTCTCTGAACCCGAGTTAGAGGTGAAGGTTACCCTCTGGAACCATGGACCCGACCCAGCCTTGCTCTTCACAGAAGCCATTGACATTTCTGCAGCTCCCAGCGAGGGATCCAGGAGCCCCGCTGGTCCATAACCCCAAAGCACAGTGAAAACCCCTTCATCCCAACAGGGGAAGGAGCCCATTTGCCCCAGAGGGAGAGCTGAAGCTTCCAAGCCCTGTTAGAGTCACAGCTCACCCGTCCTGCAGCTCTGCAGGTGTTTTACAAGCCTTGCAGAGCAGCAGCTCCACTGAGATCTGCACAAAGACATGTGGGACAGGCACCATCTTTCGGCCACTGCTGACCATGACAAGGCAAAACAAGCACTACAGAGCCCTTTGCATCTGCAACGAGTACTGCCGTCACTACTGCGGGTCAAGCCACGGCAGGGAGCTGGCAGCACGGTTTCCCAACACCAGGGAAGCTGGGAGCCAACGCAGGTGCACGCCACACACGGCATCCAGAGGTGTACCACCACCAAGTCACACCTGAGGACAGGTTTGCCCAGGACTCCGATAGACCTGTGCAGTTTTTAAAAATCAAGCTGGTGGCTCTGAATGGTAAAAAAAAAAAGCATGGGGTTTCAATTCAGAAGATGACTAAACTGGCAAGGCTGGACAGCATTCAGCCAAACTCTGCCCAGACCATACACACTCGCTTGGTCAGACCACAGCTTCCCTCTCCACTGCTGCACCCCTCAGTGAGCGCGGGCACTTGTTCAGACAAGGCAATCAAGCCCAAAGAGACACAGTAAGGCTGACTGGCCCCGCACATTCCCCTCTGCAGCCCAGCTGAGGTTACTGACCCTAGGTGCTTTCTGAAGAAGTGAAAGACTTGGCTCAGGAGTGCCTGGGCAACACAAAGCCCCAGCACAAGATGCTGCTGTGACACAAAGGCATCTCTCAAGGAGACAGACCCTGCCCCAGAGACCGCCCGTGAGCTCCACCTTGCTGGATGGCAGTGCTCCGGGCTGCCCGGGCAGGATGCCACACTACCAGTGCTGCCCAAGAGCCATAGCCTGGATTTTCACCTGATTCTCGGCCCTCTTTGTATCTGCACAACCTTGATGCTGCTCAAATTGCTGCCTGGTGGTTTTTCTCTGAGACAGCACGGAGCCAGGCCAGCACTAGCTGAGCCTGCAGGAACACAGGTGCAGGGACACTCACGTGAGGCAGAGCCCAGTCTCCAGCCAGGTTTTCGCTGTCGCTCCACAGCAGCTGCCTGAGCTGGGGGAACTCACCTCTCTGGTCATTGAGCCCTTTGGTACCACAAGTTTGATGCCTGAGAAATTCAGAAAAAGGAGACGTTTCATTGCAAGATAATGAACCCATAAGAGAAATCCACTCAACGGGGAACCTCAGCGCTGGCTTGACACCCCGTGCTGTTCCCAGAGATACTGCAGAGGAAGAGAAGTTCTGTCGGTATTTGGCAACAGACAGGTTCCTTCAGCCACCACCACACGGTGACGCCACTGGAGAAGCATCTAGGAAGAGTCCTTTGCCTTGCTTGGATTGCCCGACAGCATGAACAGGGTCTCCCTCATGGTGCGGAAGCATCTCTCAGTGAGGTCGGAGACATCGTCTGATGTCAGGCCTTTGGTGTCTATTGGAGGCAGGACCTTAACCTTGATTTTGCCTGGGGACAAGAGAAGAGCCTATGAGAAACCCACACACCACAGGTGCAACTTTCTCTGTCCTTCTGGGACTCCTGTTCCCCCCCACCCCGGCCAGCCCCAGCACAGCCCTCATCCCTCGGTGGGCTTCAGTCGTCCATCCCTGGAGCACAGGCAGAGGCTGCACTGGTCTCAGGGGTCAGGGGTAGGGGGATTGCTCTGGGGATCAGACCCTGCCCTCCAACAACTGCACCAAGCACAGTATTTCCCTTGTGCCCCAAACTGACACCGCAGCCAGAGCTTGCCCCTTTCCAAGGCTGGTGTCCCCCGCTCTGCCCCCACCTGCTGGCCGAGAGTAGGGGGAGACCAGGGCCACAGACCCACTCGGCTCCAGGGCCATGCCAGGCACAGCCTGCACTGGGTGCTCCCTTCCCTCCATCTACCTTTGGCTGGCTCCAGCCATCCACGCAGGGAACAAGGCTTCCTCCCAGAAATGAGAGATACTGCTCCAAGTTGACTGAAAGCCAACTTTCTGCCCAGAACTTGTACTGACAGACTTCAGAGCTTTGATACAACCAGGTTCCTTGGTTTGCTTGCAGAGGGGTCCCTGCTTTGAGAGCATGCTTGCTTCCTTCCCCAAGCCCTCACCAAAGGATTTGGGCTGTGCCAGTTATGGGAGGGAGAGACAGTGTCCAATTTTTAATGAAAACATCCCTCACCACATTTATTTACATTCTTTCCTGAGTTAACCCAGCCCAGGCTCTGGTGCCAAGTGCTTTGAACTGACTCTGCACACATCCCATACAGACAACTCCTGTTCACCCCAGCTCCGCTTCCCTCCCACACCCTTGTGAACCACATCTCCACATGGGTATGGCATCAACCATGTCTCCAAGTGACTGTAAAGGCCCTCAGGCTCTTTGGTACCTGATGTAAATAGATTCGTCTTTGGGTTATAGAAGGTGGTGAAGGAGGAATACACCACAGGGATCACTGGGACCTTGGGGAGGAAGAGGAAAAAGAGGAGTTAGTTACACTGCAGCAACTCAGAGCAGGCCAAAGATAAGCAGCAAAGCCCAGGCAGCAGAGCTGACCTGGCCTGGCTCTCAGCCATACAGGGCACATGCAGCCCCACAAGCAAGACCCACTTCCAAAGGCTGGGACAGTCAGGAGTCAAATGGGATTGAAACCACGTCCCAGCAACTCAAGGCACAGGGACACTGAAGGCACTTCAGCCTCAGGACATCACTGGCTCTCAGGGCTCCTTCTCCCACACCTGGCTTCAAAACTCAGGTGTTTTCTGACCTGCACACATTGGAGGCTGCCTGTTTTGACAGGCCTTGCCATGCTGCACAAGCACACATTTCAGGCAGGCCAGTTGCTGTGCCTTCAGCTTCTAAGAAAAGGAGTCACCAGTTGCAATCAATTACTTCCAGAGAAGCTTCAGACAGGCAAGAGGGCAGGCACAGGATCATTATTTCAGTGGTGGTAACAGAGACAATCTACAGTCAGTGACTCAGGGGGAGTGTTAGCAGAGGTGTGTACCATTTCCACTGACATCCTTTCCTTCTGGCAGCTGCCAGCCCCTGCCTTCATTGCATCACCCCAGCAGGAACAGGGATGGTACAACACAGGCTACACCCTGGGCTTGGCCAATTGAACCCAGCAAAAGATCTGGCACCTACTCCCTTCTCCAGGATCCCTGCTATAACACCTCTTTCAGGGAAAGCAGTTTTCCCTCAGGCCTTGAGTCATCCCAGTCCTGAGAGGCGAGGCAGAGCATGCATGGGAAGGCAAGGCACCCACCTCCTCCCAGCCGCCTCTCGGGCGCCTAACCCCCAGCAGCCAGGAGCTGAGCAGGGTGGCTCAGCTTCCAGCAACCGCCTGGGCGCTGGCAGCACAGCCAGGTCTTCAGTGTCCCCAGCACACTGCCCCAGAGCTCTGCCCAGGCCAGCACCGCTGCTCCTCCAGGAGCACTGACAGCTCTAGCTGTCCAAATCCAAGGAGCTGTTTGTCTGCTCCCCCATTCATGGATCTTGTCACTTTGGAGAGAGAAGGCATTTAAGACATACCAAGAAGCACCATATGGCTGTCTGGGAGGGAGCAGCTATTTTCACACAGAACAAGCCCAGATGTTGCTCTAAAGCACTAGCATTAACAATCCTCAATCAATGCTACACTATCGCAACCTGGGGGACTGAGAAACGCATCAACAGCTTTGGGATTCCCCAGGCAAGCTCACAAAGTGCAGCATCCACGGGGCTCCCTGTCAGAAGCAAGCTCTGGGCTACAGCCGCGCTCCCAGGAGCAAGGCACAGACGCTGCACCGCCACGCTGCCAGGCAGCAAAGCCTAGAGCTAGGGGGTCAGGTGTGCCTGCCCACCATGCTCTGCCCTCCAGATGGGACACCGGGAATGCAGTGCTGGGGCAGTCAGGAGAGAGGACAAGGTAGCTCCTCCACTGCCTGCAGCCACCAGTCCACATGGGGTCAAGTCACTCCTAGAGGGGATGGAGAAGGCTCTCAGCTCCTGCTGGGCAGTACTTAGGACACCTAATGGTGGTTTAGCTGAGGAGCTCAGCTGTGACCTGGGAACACAGCTCACTTGAGAGCAAATAAACCATACCACTGCACGACCAGCCTGCAATGCCACTGCAAAAGCATTTGGGGTCCCCATACAGGAGCAAAGCGCCATTACCTGTGCCTGGACAGCAAGGTGAAATGCTCCTTTCTTGAATGGCAGCAAATCTCCCGTGCAGTTCCTCGTGCCCTCTGGGTACACCCACACCTTCACCTGCACATGGGGAGATAAAGCTCTGCTCCAGCAATCCACTTGCAGTGCTCCACTCCTGCTGGCCAAGCCACCAGCCAGCCTCACTAAGAGCTGGAGGTGGCTGTAACTCCAGGTGAGCCAGCACCAGGAGTTCCACATCCCCCCACGCCACCCCAGGATGCCCAGACACATGCCACTCTGCCAAGCACCACAGTCACACTCACATTGTCAGTTGCCATAGTCTTAGCCACCTCTGCCATCACCATCTTGGCGCTGGTGGTGCTCTTCCTGTTGATGAAGATGACGCCGCCAAGGTAGATGACGAGCCCCACAGTGCCAGCGTACATCAGCTCTTTCTTGCCCACCTGGACACAGTCGTCAGGCAGGACCTCCATCAGCCCTAATGTGATGGCAGAGGGTGAGAAGCAGCCCCCAACCCCCATCCTGCACTCGGATGGGACAAGAGACACAAGGTGGGGAGGGGAGTATCAGGGACAGGCCAATGTCTCGTTTCTCTGCTGGTTTCTGCTGCCATCAACAGAGCAGATGGAGGCTTGGTACACAGCAAAATTACAGGGGCAGGGTGGCCCTCAGAGGCAGCTTACTCCTCAGCCTCACAGTGCCCAGTGGGGCCACCACAGGTGCTAGGCCAGCCAGGTTATCAGCAAGGCAGGAATGTAAAAGGGAGCTGAGAAGCACCTGAAGCTGAGCAGTACCTGGGGTGCTGCATGGGGGTGTGATTGTTCAGGGAGAGGGGAGACCCTTCCTGCAGCCAGCAGTGCTAGAGAAAGCTGGATCAGTTGGCTCGGTAGCTCAGACCAGCCAGGGCAGGGGTTGCTTGGCCAGGTGATGACAGCAGGATTTCTGTGACAGTGAGCAAGAGAACTGCTCCCTCCCTCCCATCAGCTCCTCACCCATCATGTCAAGGGTGCTCTGGTGGTTGGACACAATGATAGCAGGGCCCTCCACCTTGAAGTGCTCCAGTCCCTCCACCTCAAACCTCAGGCCGAAGAAATACTTGAAGGTCCTGACCACAGTTCTGATGATTCTGCAGAAGAGAAGAGCAGTCAGCAGCAGGGCAGGGAGGTGACAGGGTCTGCTATACCCAGGGTGCGTGGAAGGAGACAAGAGCAGCTCTGTGACAGAGAGCCTCCAGTCTTATTTGCTCCATGGTCCATCCAGGTGTCTGTCCTGCATGGTCCCGTGTGCTTGAAGTGCTTCAGTTGCATGCTGAGCCCTGCACACTCCCAGTGTGGGAATTTTACTGGAAGCCTGGGGGAAACCAATTGTAAAGGAGTACGGCCAGCAGGTCAAGGGAGGTTATCCCCCGCCTCTACTCTGCCCTAGTGAGACCACATTTGGAGTGCTGTGTCCAGCTCTGGCCCCCCAGTTCAAGAAAGACAGGGAACTACTCAAGCAAGTCCAGTGAAGAGCTACCAAGATGATCAGGGGGCTGGAGCCTCTGCCTTATGAGGACAGGCTGAGAGATCTGGGTCTGTTCAGCCTGGAGAAAAGACTGAGGGGGGGTCCCATCAATGCTTATCAATATCTGAAGGGTGGGTGTCAAGAGGATGGGGCCAGGCCCTTTTCAGTGGTGCCCAACGACAGGGCAAGGGGCAACAGGCACAAGCTGGAACACGGGAAGTTCCACCTGAACATGAGAAAAAAACCCTTCCCTGTGCAGGTGCCAGAGCAGGGGCACAGGCTGCCCAGAGAGGCTGTGGGGTCCCTTCCCTGGAGACATTCACCCCCCGCCTGGATGCGGTCCTGTGCCCCTGCTCTGGGGGTGCCTGCTCAAGCAGGGGTGTTGGACAAGGGGGTCTCCAGAGGTCCCTTCCAGCCCCCACCATTCTGTGATTCTGTAACTTTGAGGTCAGTACAGCTGGACTTGATGGTCCACGCTTCCTTCAAGCTGATGGCATCAGCTCACAACCAGGCTCACTACAGGCTCTTCAGAAGAGGCAAGTCCACCCTAGCACATCTGCAAGAGCCCTGCAAACAGAGGGCAAACTGGAAGCCCCCCAGAATCCAGGAGGGAGAGATGGTGGTTTCAGTGCTGGATCAAGGACCACTCCTCCTGCTGCCAGTCCTGCTCATTTAGTGCTGTTTGTTGCCCCCTGTGCCATGGCCGTAGTCTACTCCGATGCTACGAATGTTTTCCTTCTGCAATCAGCAGAGCCCCACAAGGTGTTCAGACGGTTCTACCAGGAGTTGCTGCTCCCCAGCACGTGGGTATTAGCCTGCACACCCGCCACCCAAGGAAAGTTCTGCCAATTCTCCTCCTTGCAGTGCTGGAAGAGGCTGCTTAGCAATACAAACACAGGGTGTTGTTATCCCAGGGGAGTCCAAGAAAGGAGGAAAATGAAGGTGAGGAACACTTTCCTGTACAGCACCAGGATGCAAGCAGCAAATGGGATGCTCCCCATGCAGCCTGGCAGAGGCTAGGTGCCCCTGGCAAACTCATCTTCAAGCAAATAGCTTTTGCCTGTCAGTTCACTTCCCCAGTGGATCTACAGGTTTGTCCACCAAGCTCCCAAGCTTTCTTCTCCTGTGCCCCAGGGCTGGAAGCCCAGCTGGCAGGAGATACCAGCAGCTCCACTCAGCCCGGCCAACCCATCAAACAGGCTGCCATGCCCTTGCTGAGCACACTCAGCCCAGGCTCGCCGGCTGAGACACTGCCAGCCCATGGGAGCAGGGCCCATCTATGCCACCCCGAGACAGGTGGGAGCTGGGGACCCTCCAACTGGGCCAAAGGACGCAGCCTGGCAGCACGCAGGGGCTATTTTGGGCAGCCATTTGCCAGGACAGGAGGCAGAGGAGCTTGCACGTGAACAAAGTCCCCAGGAGCAGCCACCGGCTCTGCTCTTATCCCCCCTAGAGCAGATTCAGGAGCCCACCTACCCTCCAACAAGCACCTGGAAACCCTGCCTCAGGGTCTACCTTCTCCCTGGCAGACAGAGGACAAAGCTTTCTTCCCTGCAGGAAGAAACTGAGCGACAGTGTCAGCTTTTCCCCCACCACAGGGTCCAGCTGGAGGGCTGCACAGCACCATCAGCCTGGGAAGCACCCCTGTCACCCAGGGTGGGAGATGAGCAGCCAGCTGACATCTCATCATGGCTTGGAAGCAGCTCCCAGCATCCATTCTCCAGAATTATCCCCACCCCTGCCACCAGCTCTTCAACCACACACCTTTGTCAAGGTGCCTTTCCCAGGCTTGCTCCTACCCACAGTGGGGTTCATTTCTCTGTGGGGTGCCCCACCACGCAGACGACCCAGGCACTGACTTGGACACTGGAGTTCAGGCCAGGCTAATGGCCACAGGAGACACGGCTGAGTAACACCACTGCTGTTAGTCCGCCAGTATTCAAACTTGCTGCAAAGGTTGGAGCTGCTCCCAGGGAAAGGACACAGGGAGGTGCCCAGGCTGCAGAGCTCCCGAGCACCATGGGCCTGCACTCCAGATGAAGAGACAAAGGGGGCAGGTGAGGGGAGTCAGGGTGACACAAATCAGTGTGGTCATGGTAGGTGTCACACCACCAGACTGACCTAAATCCCACTTCTCCTCCCTTCTGACTGCCAACCAAAAAAGAGGTCACTGCTCTGGAAGTCACACTATTTGGTAGCTGCTGGGAGGGGCTGGTTACACATTACTCAAGAGCAACCATCCAACTTCCTCCTGCCAGTGAGAAGCCAGCATTTCCTTGCACAAGATGTGGCCTTAGCTACTGAAAGAGGGAAAGGGGCAGAGCTCAGAGCAAGTAAAGAACCAGGTGACCAGCACCCCTGCTGAGCTGGCCATGTCACCCACAGGGTTAAGGAGATGGGTCCTGCTCCCCTTCAGCCCTGCAAGCCACCTCTCTGCTGGCACAAATGATCCTGAGTTAGTGCAGTCATAGCTGCAGAGAGCTGTAAATCTGATGCACTTACTGCCAGACGCAAGGAGAGAATAGAAAAATGAGAGGGAATGTGCTTTTTTAGTGCATTTGTAACAGCCTGAGTTTGAAATCCAGCATGCCCAGCTTCATGTGCTCTGCTCTGCAGCCTGTGACAGAGGCCTTTTTAAGATCCTCTGATTTTCAAGGATTAATGAAGTGAGTTTACCAGGTTGGAAACTCTTGCAAGAGGTTTCGCTGCTAGATAAACAGCTCTATCTCTACCAGACACAGAGGGCAACCTCTTCCAAGTCACACCAGCTTGGCACTGGAGTCAGGAGCACAGCAAGGATGGGGTGTTCTGCACCAGGCAGCAATGCTATTAATGTTGTCTCTCCACCAGCACGTGCTCTGCTCCAACCCCCTTCCCCGAGCTGGAATAAGCAGACTGAGATGCTGCAGAAATAAGGAGCTCACTGGATCACCTCAGCCACAGACCTCTCAGGGGCTGGGATACATGACCAGGATCATCAGCCAGTGCCAGCACATGGAAATAACAGGCTTAAGTTACAGGAAAAGGGCAGTTCTGGCCAAAATACAGCTCTGAGTTTCAACAGGAGGCATTGTCCAATGCAAAGAGTTCTTGCTCCCAAACAGTTCCTTTAGTTTACAGGAGATTCACAAAGTTTTAGGGGCGGGGAAGGAAAAGAGAGTGTCTCCATACCTAACATCATAAATTCTCCCAGCTGCAAAACTGGTTGTGCGCAGGAAAGCTGCTCCTGGGCGAGCCAAGGCAACCAAAGCTGGAGACAGAGCCAGGCTGGAGATCCCAGAGCAGACTGCTGTTTCCAGTGTCTGGGGCAACAGCACGAGAGCGGATCGCAGACCGTCGGCTTGGGCAGGCAGGGCAGAGCCCATAAGGCAGGACGTCAGCGGCCGGCATCTGCTCGCTCCGCCCTGAGCCCAGCCTGCGAGAGCCCCACCGCAAAGCAAAGTCCAGCTCCGCCAGCTGAGACGCTGCCCAACCTTTGATCCAAAAGGGTGTATTAAGGCAACGGGGCTCCCCTTTCCCCCGCACCCCTATAACTTGGCCTGGATGTGGATGGTTAGAGTAGGTAAAAAGCTGCCTATGGGAGAGCAAAGCAAGGAACCCAAGTCTTCCTGCACTGCCAGAAGTGCCAGCTCTGCCCTTAAAATGTGCCTTTGCAGGTAGAAGAGCTGCTTTTCTCCAGCAGCAGCTCTGCCACTGCCCTGGGCGCCCCGTCAGAGGACGCACGCAGCGAGACCCGACAGCAACAAGCGTGCCCCCGCAGCTGCATGGCCACCACGCTCCCTGCGCCAGGCTGAGAGCAGCATATTAAACACCGTCTGCCAGCAGACGGCCCTCCTGGCACAGCCTCCACTTCTGGAGGGGGGAAAAAACCCACCCCAGACAAACACTGTTGTCACACAGCCTTCCCCAAAACCCTGCGCGGTCCTTGGAGCACGGCCGCTTGCTGCCATCCTCACACCTTCCAGGCGCCTCCGAAGGGTGCTCATCCCCACATGGGGCTCTCCAAAAGCGAGGGCACAGCCATGGGCAGGAGCAGCCCCTCACCACAGCCCCCAGCAGCCTCGAGGAGCCAAGAAGGAGCCCCGCCGCCACCAGAGCGCCCGCCCGAGGGTCCGCTGTCACACACCTGAGGCAAAGGAGGCCACCATCACCCCCCGCCCCGAGGCTCCCCCGCAGAGGCCGGGCCTGAAACCGATCTCCCCGGTTTGTGTTTCACCCACCCGCGCCCCGGCCCTGCCGTTACAGCCGTGCCCGCGGGGCTGGCTCGCCCCCGCCTCGCCTCGGGCGTCCCCCCACACCCACCGCATGTTCTTGACGGTGCGGCCGCCGTTGACGAGGAGGCAGACGGGCACCGTCAGCGCCGACACGACGATGCACAGCAGGTAATAGAAACCGATGCGCAGCACGAAGTTGACGGCGGGGCTGAGCTCCATCAGGACGTGGAGGAGCAGCAGCACCGCCGTACCCCACAGCAGCCACCCCAGCTCCATCCCGCCTCACGCCGCAGCCCGACCGAGGCACCGCTCCCGCCGCCGCCGCCGCGCCGAGCGGCCCGGCCTGCCCCCGCCTTATGTGGGCGGTGCGGAGGGGCCCGGCCCGGCCCGGCCCGCCCCGCCGCTCCCCTCCGCCGGGCGGGACGCTGCGCTCGGGGCGCGGCGGCCGGGCCGCGGGGTGCGGCCTGCGCAGCGCTGCGGCCGTGGGGGCCCCTCGTGGTGCCGTGCGGGGTCTTTGGGTCCCCTCGTGGCGTATTGTGGGGGTCTGGGGTCCCCTCATGGTGCCGTGCGGGGTCTTTGGGTCCCCTCGTGGCGTATTGTGGGGGTCTGGGGTCCCCTCATGGTGCCGTGCGGGGTCTTTGGGTCCCCTCATGGTGTATTGTGGGGGTCTGGGGTCCCCTCATGGTGCTGTGCGGGGTCTTTGGGTTCCCTCATGGCGTTATGTAGGGGCTCGGGGTGCCCTCTTGGCATTATGTGGGGGTTTAGAGTCCCCTCGTGGTGCCATGCGGGCGTGGGGGCCCCTCAGGGTGCTGTGCGGGGTCTTTGGGTCCCCTCATGGCGTATTGTGGGGGTCTGGGGTCCCCTCATGGTGCCGTGCGGGGTCTTTGGGTCCCCTCATGGCGTATTGTGGGGGTCTGGGGTCCCCTCATGGTGCTGTGCGGGGTCTTTGGGTCCCCTCATGGCATTATGTAGGGGTTTGGGGTGCCCCCTTGGCATTATGTGGGGGTTTACGGTCCCCTCATGGTGCCATGCAGGGTCTTTGGGTCCCCTCGTGGCATTATGTAGGGGTTTGGGGTGCCCCCTTGGCATTAAATGGGGGTTTAGAGTCCCCTCATGGCATTATGTAGGGGTTTGGGGTGCCCCCTTGGCATTATGTGGGGGTTTAGAGTCCCCTCATGGTGCTATACAGGGTTTTTGGGTCCCCTCATGGTGTTATGTGGGGTCTTTGGGTCCCCTCATGGCATTATGTAGGGGCTTGGGGTCCCCTCTTGGTGCCATGTGGGGTCTTTGAATCCCCTCATGCCATTACACTGGGGTTTTTCGATCCCTCGTGGTGCCATGTGGGGTCTTCGGGTCCCTCCTGCATGGTGTGGGGTCTTTGGGTCTGTCATGAAAATTTGCAGCTGAGTGAGGTCAGCATGGGTCAGCTTGCTAATGTTCGTGACAGGTTCCTGCTTGCCATATCTCCCTGCCCCTTGTCCCACCCATGTTCTCCACTGGTGCTTGATGCTGGTTTTCCACCGGCGCAAACGTGCTGAGCAGGGTGGAGCTTTCCTCGCTGGTGCTGGGGTTAGGTCAGGATCAGGCCCAAAGCTTTGTGGGTGTGAAGCTGGCAAGAGAGATGAAAGCATGTCTGCTGGAACTGGCACAAACTGTTTCCCTGGCCTCAGCAGGTTTTGCAACTGTTTTTATAGCAAACCCCCAGTCCCATGGGGGGCAGCAACTTCACGGGGGTAAGATATGCCCCCGGCGCTGCAGTCCTGAGCATCCTCTTGGTATCCACAGCTTTGCAGCTCCTGGAAAACTCAAGGAAAAGCGATTGTCCCTCTCCAAATAACCCTTGTTCCCTCGATTCTCCCTAGACTCAACAACAGAGGTAGCAGGCTGTTCGCAAATGAGCTGTCACCGAAACAGAGCGGTGGTCACTGCATTTTCACTGCCCCTCAGCAGTTTTAATGCTTGAAGCAGGAGACAAGCTCCTTCTCTGTGCTGGAGAGCTCAAGGCCAGCACTCCCTACAGCTGCCAGGCAATGACATCTCAGAGCTGGTCTCATGATTCCTGCTAATGCCACAAAGAACCCTTATTGTATTAGCATCTCGACGCAGCGTTAGATTAATCCCTCCAGCCTGTGTCATACAGGCTGTCCAGAGAGCCTTGCTCCAGCGCCGCGCCAGCCAGCATATGCCTGGGAAGTCACCGAGATCTTTTCAGCTGAACATATGCTGGCCTGGAGCAATTCTGCATTATCCTCGTGACTTTCGCTTTTGTTGACACGGGAAGAAAGTCACTGGTGATCCATCACTGGGACACGGCGTGAGGCGATCGGCTCAACCCGCAAACGCCGGCTGACATTAGGGAACTGAAATGCGAATTCCAGCACGGCCACAGAGCTGATGGCAAACAGCATTAGCAGATATGGAGTGGTGGGGATGGCAGGTGCGTGTTTGCTTCACCCGTGGGCTCCTAAACAAGGTCGGCAGTAATTCCCTTCTTCCCACGCTCTGCAACAGATTATCTGGAATAATGCAAATGAAACGTTTAATATTCGTCTGTAGCTCAAGGAAGGGGAGTGATTTCTGATGCCAGATTAGAAGCCAGACATGGGCCTGCCTGCTAGCAAGCAGAGCTGTCACGCTGAGTTATTTCATAAGGCAAGCGGTTACGCTGCCAGATGACGACAGCCTGTGCATTAGAATTATCATAACAAACTGCCTGATGGAAGAGGGCCTGTGACCCTCAGTGCGCTGCGTAACGCAACAGGGATCGCGTCATCCCCCCTGAAACGCGGCCGTTTTGGGGCAGAGGCAAAGGCAAACCCCTCCTTGCCCTCCCAAGCTTCAGCAGCCAGAAAGAAGCAGTTCCAAATTCTTTTTAAAAAACCCAGCTTACTAGATTGCGCCGCGTGTTTTGCATATTTAAACTACTGACTGAATTATTTAGACACGTTGCAAGGGTACCCTGCAGATAGTCCAGCTGAGCAGGGTCCAGAAACGCTGGCAGGAACAAGCACCCAGCCAGTGCCGGGCAGGCAGTAAACTCTCCGTGGCAGGCACTGCCTGTTGAGGGTGTCTGTGGCACCCAGTGCCTTCCAGCACCCTCAGCAGGGACCTTGGAAAGCTGCCTTGAAAAACTACCTTGAAAAGGTAAGAGAGTGCTAACGGCAAAGCGTGGTGAGCAGAAGGGTCCGCACAGCATCGCTGATAGTGGGATTTCTGTGGCTGGGTCTGTGAAAAGCCATAAAGCTGAGAGCGTTACCCTTGGCCTTAGTTTTCTGATGTCTTAAAATAACCTGGCTGTGCTTTTTATCTTTTATTTGTCTGAATTTATTGCTTCCTTGGAAACAACATGTGACCTCACTTCTGATGACTTGCTTCTGACTGGGAAAGCAATGGAGCCAGGGTGAAGGACTCCCATGCGTGTGGGGAGAAGGTGAGTGGAGAAGGGAAGGGAGGGAAAGCGCTCAGCAGCGTAGGAAGGAAGGAGAGACGTGTCCATCGCCTGGCATCGCCCTGCAGGGCTGAGCAGGTTGTAGAGCAGCGGGAGGCGCGAGGCTGGGCAGGCGGGTGCTCGGCGAGGACCCCCCGAGGGGCGCAGGCTGTGGCGAAGGAGGGCTGGGTCTGTCTGCAGAGCGGCGTCTCGCTCCCCGCTGCCTCACCACGCGTCTGCCCTTGACTTCCTGCGGTGTCTTTGGCAGCTCTGCGCAGCGGCCTGCTTCGCTCCGCTTCCTGCCAAGGGACATGTGTTGAAAGCAGCAGCTGGGTTTGGTGACATTAAAAGCAGGGGGAGGAGGAAGCGACCAGCCTGGTTTTGGCCATGTCAAGGCACGTATGTGCGTGGCTTGCGAGCCCTCCCAGGAAGGGCTGATAGTGCAGGCAGCATGAAGCCGCGGGTTGCTCAAGCTCCTAGACAGCAGCCTGGGTGGTACAAGGCAGCTTTGACTGTCACAGACTTGGGGACGGTAAGGTGATCCATGCATCTGATTTAAACTTCTTCCAGACCTTGATCAGTCTATCCATCCATCTGCTGATCCAGCCTCTTCCCTCTTTACCTGTCTCAACTAGCAGCTGGCTTTGCGAGATGTCTTGGAGCCTGGTGTCACTGTCACCTCTGTGCAGCTCAGGGCACATAAACCAGCCCAGCATCACAACGCAGATGTCGTTGCGCTGCGATAGCTTGCTCCCACATAGGCAGAGGTATAGACCGGTAACCTGGACCATCCTTGCCCTAAGGGCTGACATCAGTAGGGTGGCAGCGCTGAAATCTTCACCTGAAAGTGTTGCTCTGGCAAAGACAGTGAAGAGGCCTGGCCTGGGCTGGGCTGTATCTACTGCTGCGCACAGCAGGCCCCGCTGCAGGCTGCTCAGCAAGGATGGTGGACAAGAGCAGTTTGTGCAAAGGATGTGGGTGAATCCTGTTTCGATCTCACTTGTTTCAGCCTAAAAGGGCATCAGTGCATGGGAGGTGAAGCCCTTCTGTCACTCCTCGTACGAGTGGTGTGAAAGCCCACAGCCGAGCCCACGTGTGCACAGGCAGAGCTTCAGACTGAGCCCCAGCTGCTGCGTTGGCTCCTGCTGCCCCATGGTCACACTCCCTTTAGTTGCCGTGCTTGTAAGTAATAACATGTCAGCGCTCTTGTGACAACAGAGTAAACACCTGGGGAGGAACTGGGCTGTTGACTGACCATGGTTTGAATGTGAGCGCTGCAGTTAGCCACAGGACTACATAGCAACAGGGTTACACAAAAACCAGAAGCATGGGATTGCTAAACTGCCCTGGTGCTGGCATTCTGCATGCACAGCCTCCACTGGTCGCTAGAGGAGAAAGAGCCTGAGGAAGTTTGACTCTGGGAACATGCAATTAAGAGACAAATATATTGCAAAAGTATATGAGATAATTAGAGCCTCCCTTCCTGTAACCTTCACTCACCTACAAATAGTTCTATTGAGAAAGTAAGTGCGTTATCTGCTTGGATGTTCGCTCCAGCCAGCTGTGGTTTTATGGTCCCATTCATCAGGGTTCGTCAGGGACCCGAGCACTTTGGAGGTTTCAGGTGCAAACCCCGCGCAGCCCCTGCCAGCCCTGCAGGGAACGCCCCTGTGCTCCGCAGGTGCCTTGGGACACCCGGCCCTGCGGCTCCTAACACACCGAAACCATTTTCTCAGCTGTGCTTTTTAAAGATCTGCTTTCTCCAAGCTTGTCTTACCTCTGCCTTGAAAAACTCAACCAACTATTGAAATCCACGTAAGATACAAGGCTGATTTGGCACGATGCTTGTCTGCCACATGAGCAGCCCCAATGAGCGCCAGGGCACTGCTCCTCTGGCTGTCAGTGAGTCTGGAGACCGGTGTTTGCAGAGTCAATGCACCATCAGTCAAGGATTACTGCTAGCCCTTATGGCCCACTATGCCCTCCAACACTGGCTTTTATTTTTGGTGAACTCACCAAAAATGTGAGTCTGTGAGATCTTACTGTTGCATTTGCATTTGTACACCCAGGCTGGAAATCCCCCTGCACCTGATGGTCTCGGCAAGACATTGCACCATCCGCCCCAGGCGAGGCTCTGAGTGAAATGAGAGTGCACCAAGCACAGGACACAGCCCTGGAAACAGCATCTCGTCCAGCTGCAGCACTCGAGCTCCACCAGGCCCGACGCTGTAAAACTGGAATTACGTTTTATTTTTTTTCCCCAGTTGCAATAGAATTAGGCTTTTTTCCCAAATGTCATGTGTAAATAAAGGAAATCAGATTGTTTCCAATGGATTTTGTGCTGGTGGAAGGGGTTGGGTGGTTGACCTGGAGACTGATGGACTGAACAGGGAAGGCAAAGCCGTTAGCCAAGGGCTTCTGTCGGACACCCTGGGGCTGAAGGGGGGTTTGCTGTATCTCCCACGCCAGACACTCATCTTGGAGCCACCAGCCAGCAGCGGTATAACTTGCCCCCTCTCGGCTAGATTCAAGTGATGGTGCTGAGCTCTGCGTGTGTGGTTTTTTTCAGTGCTGTGACTGTCAAGTGTTTATGGCCAGCATGTGCCTGAGCATGCCTGCTGCGTGCAATGCCGGTGCAACCTGCTTCTGAGATGGCAATCTCCTCATCCCCTCCTCTCCTGCTCCCTTTGATCGCTTTGCTGTGGATGTGTAGCTGTAATTACAGCAAAGATGAAGATCCCATTTCCCCGGAGAGCTGCAGTAATTACCACTGCGCAGTGGCCCATGAGAGCTGGAGCAGCGGGAGACTGGGGCTTTGGGAGCCGACGTGAGATGTGCCCCAGAGAGGAGGAAAAGGATGATGATCTCCATTGGGATCTCCATCCCCACCTCCAAAAGGGCATTTCCCTTACTCTGAAGCATCACTTGCTGCCTGCTCGGTGCTGGCCCTGGTAGCAGGAGCCGTGCTCTCTCCCCGCGCTCCCTCGGGTGCATGGGCAGCAAGCAGCTTGCTGAGCGTGGCATTCCCATGCTGCCAGACCCGCCGGCGCGGTGCCACAGGGTGTGCCCGCACCCCACGACTCAGCAGGACTAAAGAGCCTTCGGGCTAAGTCCACAAGTGCAATTAAAATCAGCTGAGCTTCTGCATCACAGGCTATTCCCCAAGCTGGGCTCAGCCCACGAGGGAGCCCGAGGCACCTCCACAGCCTGAGCTTGCCCTGGGGCCCCTGGTTGCTCTGCCTGCAACAGCACACATGGCTTACAGCAGGCAGCTGGTACCACCGCCTCTCTTTGCAGTCACCTTTGAAGGTGATCCCATCCTCCTGCTCCTGAGCATGTCTCCAGCTCTCTTCTGCAGCTCTCCAAGGGAAAATGGGCTCCAGCACCTGCACAGCCATTTGCTGGGGCTGAGCGTAGGAGCTGCTTGGAGAAGAAAAATGGGTGTTGCTGCCACAGAGCAATGGAAATGTACTGACGCTGTTGGGGCAGGGCAGGAGGGAGCGGTGCAGTCTGGGGTGCTTTCAGCACAAAGACCATTTCTCTTGCAATCAACTCCAGTCTTGCCACAGGAATGAACTCTGGTCCTGCCTACAGCAGCAGCACCCTGGGCTGAGCCCCTGGGCAGGGCCTGAGCTCGAATGCCAGGACCCATTGCACCACTGCAAGGTGGCAAATGGATTTGGCAGAAGCATGATGTGAAACCAATACGCAGCACTTTGGGTGTACGAAATTAGTACCCAGCTCTTCCCAGGGTACTTGTGTGAGAACAGAGGGTCTGCGTGATTTGGGGTAGTGGGTAGGATGCTGCGGTACCTGCAAACGGATGCCACAAACTTCCCAGCTGGACCCCTCTCATCGCACAGCCTGGCCGGAGCTGCCAGCATATCGCAATCAGCTCAGGATCTCCTCCAAGTGCCAGAGTCCAGCACAAGGTGAATTCTTTTCCTGGCAGGCCTCCCTGCCCACTGGAAGTAAAACACGCGCACCTCAGTGGGCTAAAATCCACACAGGGAATATGTCTCCATGAAACAAACAGTTCCTCTCTCTCTGTTTCCCCTGTTATTGATTAATGCCTCTTAATGACTCCAGCTAAAAAAATCTTGTAGTTGCTGCCTGTCACGGAAGATCAATGGAGCAGCATTAGCGAGAGATACAGAGGCAAACTGTCCCGGGCGAGTTCTCTGCAAAAGCCATCTCTGGGAGCAGCACCGCCGCCTGCTCAATCAATAGTTCATCATGACCTCTCCCTCTTGCTTGCTTTTTTTCCCCTTGAGCTAGCTGGGCAGCAAAGGCTGCTCCAAGCTTTCACAAGGACTAGATTATAACTATCCCGATTGATCTGATATGTAAAGAATAAAGGGGCTTCTTAAGCCGGCTGTCTGCATTGGAAAACTCAAGCGGCTGCACAGACAGGGTCAGACCCTCATTAAATCCTGGAAGCTCGGGCCCCCGCTCATATGATGCGTGAAACCTGTACTGCAGCACTGGAGGGAGTCAATTAGTCATGACAAATCCAATCCAGCTTGTCCCTGGAGGTTTCCCAGTCAGCTGCCCGTGCTGCCGGGCCCTTTTCATGAGTCCATCACCATCAAAGCCACCATGCTCTGTCCCTCCCAGCACCTTTTCTGTGATACCTCTGTGTTTCTCCTATTTTTCTTTCTCCAGAAATCGCGGTGCTGGGTGCGTGGGGAGGAGGGGGAAGCCTTTTGCTGCTTCCCGCATGCCCACCGCCAGCCCGTGCCGTAGGATGCTGCAGCGAGCAGGTGGGTGACCCAGGTGAAGCGTGGCCATGCGTGGGGGTCCTGGGCAGAGGAGGTGAGGGGGGATCTTTCTCAGGCAGCCGCTGCCTTCCTGAAAACCCTTGCCCTTTTGCACATGGGGCCTCCAGATGAGAGATTCTCTCCTGCAGCCACCTGAGAGTAATAAACAGGGAGCACCTGGAAGATGAAAGCTGCTTAAAAACCCAAGAGCTGCGCATGTTTTCCCCTAGAACAGCCCAGCTTAGAGACGCTGTGATGTTTCACAGCTCAGGCGGGCAAGTCTAGGCTGTGGCTCCAGATCAGATCTGTTTCCTGCTCCATGCTGGTGCAGCTGCGTTGTACCAATGCTGTGGGTTACTCCATACGGTTCTGACACCAACTGGGAGACCCCGACCCCTTGTTAACACATCAGCGCCCTGGGCACGACCCCAGGAGGCTGCAGGGGTGTCTGTGAGCATCTGAATGGCACTTGTGGGGCGAGGGACCACCAGCCTTTGCCTGGCCTGTGCCGCGGTGGCTCGTTTGCCAGGGCGAGGCGCCAGCATGTGTTTGGATGCCGTCCCTCCCGGGGCACAGTGGGCTCTGTGTGTGTCTGCACACTGTGGCCAGGGTGCTCGTCCTACCTGCCCACCTCTGTCTCCTCCCTGGCCGGCTGAGCCCCATGCCTGCTTCCAAGGAACGGCCTCCTGGCCAAGCCTGACTTTGGGAGCCAAATGCCCAGGGAGGAAGCCAAGTCCTGGCCCCCGCAGCGACACGAGCGCTCCGGCTCAGGGTGGGGAGCTGTGTGGAGGGGCTGGGCCCCGGCAGGGGCTGTCTGTGAGCACCAGCAAGGGAGGAATCCCCTGGGTTCTGTCTTCTAGTGCAAGCCACGATGATGAATAACTCCATAACCAGCTAAGCTTGTGCAGGGATCTGCTTGCTCAGCCTCCTTGTCCACGCTCCTTTACAAGCTCCTTTTCCTCCTCAGCTGGGAAAAGCCCGCGGTTGGCACATGACAGAAATCCTAATGAGAGCGTTTCCCCATCCAGAGCTGCTGGGCTGGCAGAGCCCCACGCTCCAGCCACAGCCGCCACCCTTTGCCTTTAACTCCCGCGCTGCCTGCAGCAGAGCCCTTGGGCTGCCCCTCTTCCACCCTATCGTTCAGTGCTGGGGCTCTTGGTGAGGGGCAGGGGTGTCCCTCGGGTGTCTCCAGCCCAGGGCGCTGGTGGTGAATGGCGGGTGAGACCCCCAAACCATCCCCAGCAAGCCAGGAGCTCTGCGGGGGCTGCATACCTGGCCCAAAGCATGCAAGGAGCCCCAGCAGCCCCAGCTTTCAACCCCCACCCCCCAATTCTGTAATGCTTAGTTACCAGTAGCAGGATTTGGAGAGGAAGCAGAGGGGGCGAGCATAGGACAGATTGGAGGGAAGATTGTGCTGGGGGTGGCAGGGCTGACAAGCCAGAAACACAAGAGCTGATTAGCATTTCTAATTATAACCGCTATGCTCAGCCCCATCAGGGCCCGTCAGGCAGGCAGAGGCAGCTGACGGCGTTGTTCGGAGCCAGCTGTGGATGCCATGAAGGAAGCGTTGGCGATCAGCCTCAGATCCTTAAAGGATGCACAGAAAAGAACATTAGAGCCTGGATCCGTCATCTCCCAAGCCGCGTTAGCACCGGGAATGCCGGGCGCCATCACAGACCCTGGGGCAGAAGTCCCTCTGGTTCGTGGCCACAGGGCCGATCCTGACGGCACTGCTTGGAGAGGGGAGAGCGAGGGCAGGGGGGAGAGCACGTGCCCTTTTGGTTCTGGGTCCTGCACCCCCCTGCCAAGCAGCGGCTCTGGGCACTGCAGGCGATGGCAGCGGGCCGTGCTGCCACTCACCGCTGACATCCCACCCAGAGGAAGGCGGGTGGCAGAGGGTGCTCTGAAGGGGACGGGTGCGTGGAGGTCCTTGCTCTGTACTTTGCTGTTAGCACTAGCTGGCAAGATAATTTATTCAGGATCGAATAACATTATCATGTAATCAGGCAAATATTATGGGCCAGCAAATGACTGTTACAGGGCTGTGGGTGCCCTGAGAGCTCCCATGTCCCGAGGGCGCAGTGCTCTTGGGGATGTGTCTGCAGAGCCACCACATGGCTGGGAAGTGACCAGAGGCGGGTTTAGTGCTTCAGGTTTAGTGGGGATTAGCAGGGCTTTCCCGGGCAGAGTGACCTGGGAGAAACCGAAGGAGCTTAATCAAGGGAGCAAGGGAAAGATTCCCCGGGAGGAGATCAGCATCGACTGCTTTCGGCATCTTCTGGATGCTGACAGCTCCTGGGGACCACCTTCCCCTCCTCCATGCCACATGGAGCAGCTCTGGATGGCTGGAGCCCTGCCTGGCAGTGCCGGGGGATTTCTGGGGAGGGGACAGACCCCTTGCACAGGGGCAGCCCAGGCTGTGGGAGCGGGGTGGCTAAACAGGCATCTCCAGTGCCAGGTCCTCCGTGTGCCTGGGATATAAATGGGAGACAGGCACCGCGGGGAGAGATCCCGCTGCCCTTGCGCTCTGGCTATAAGATATAATCACACCTGCAGAATTTTTATTACTCTTTTGATTGGATTAATTAATCATTCAGTGATAACTGCTCATTAGGCATTCCAACGATCAATACTAATCACTTAATTACTTGGCATATTACAGCTCGGGAAGGTCTGCTCGTTCCTAATTAGATTCTCCGGACAATCCACCCCTGAACGTTGCAGAGCCCCGCAGCAGAGATCCATGGCATTTCAAGCCTCTCTCAGCTTTGTCCCAGGCATATCGTTTCCCATATCCAATGAGGGTTTCATTCTACCTTCAGGCACCATGCTTGGCCCCCGAAGTCAGGGCTCGAGGTGCAGGGAGCTGCAGCAGGAGGGTGAGCCGGGCAGTGCTCGTGGGCAGCGTGGGGTGCTGCTGAGCCCAGGCAGCGGGAGTGACTTCGTGCCACGGACACAGAGGGGACCCCGCTGCAGGTGGCCGCCCTGGCAGGACAAATACCAAAAGGCATCTCTGTGCTTAATCCAGCTGAGCCTAGGCAGGCAGGAGTCAGGGTGGAGGTGAGGGCAGGGCAGGGGAGCTGCCTGCCGCTGTTCAGCCTCCCGAGACGGCTCTGAGGGGGGTGGGAGACAAATCCCGCTGGGGAAGGCTCAGGCGAGCATGAAAAAAGACATCTTCAGGCTGGGAGGGAAATAAGGAATTTATTGGTGCTTGAGTAGAAGAGCTGTTTCCCTGTAGCTGCAAAGGAAAGCAGCGTGTTGCAGTACGGGGACCCTGGGACCCTCCTCATCCTCACAGCTGGCTCAGCTGCCAGGCACCCAGCAACGCATCTTCCTGTCTGCGCTGTTTTCCAAATTACCAACTCCACCGTAAAAAGAAAAAAAAAAATAATCACAGAGGCTCTTTCTTCTACTGGGCTAATTAAAACTCAAGATAAGCTGCGTAAGCTCCAGAGAACCACCCTGGCTTCATCAGGACGTAAAAACCTGCACGAGAACAAGAGCTGCAGGCAGACGAGGCAACGTTAACCCGGCCCCGTTACTGAAGCAACGCCGCGGGCAATGTCTGCTCGTTCGGAGGCGAGCGTGGAGGTCACAGCGCTGCGCTGGCTTTGCCCAGCGTGAGAGCAGCAGGGATCTCCTCGGTGTTAAAAGAAGGCAGCAAACAAGCCGCAGGATTTGGGATGTTTTAGTTCGCTTTTGTTATGATGGTCATTATTTATCACCGCTGATCAGATTAGGCCAGCTCAGGCTTTTGCTAGTTAGTCCGTGAGCACCCGGTGCTTGACATCAAGTAGGCACCACTGGGTACAAAGCGACCAGCTTGTTTTCAAAGGTCATTTTGAGCCAAATTCGAATGGAAGGAAGCAATATGGACCATGAAAATGGATGATCTGAAGAGTTATTAAAAGCGAGCAAGGAATTATCTTAACAATGGCCTCATGACTGACCCCCTCAGATCATCTTCCATCATATTTTTGCCTCTCTTTCCCCCTTGCTCTAGCTTGCCTGTGTACGCTGCAGCCCCCCTGGATGAGAGGCTGTCCCTGGCCTGTCTGCTCGCTGCCTGACACAAAGCAGTCCCTGTCTTGCCTTGAGGTTTCCCTGCCCAGACGCAATGCAAACAGGGAGGACAGGCACTGCCGCCGCTGCTCGGCTTTAGGATTTGCATGGGAGACAGCGAGGAGGCGAAGGGCGATGGCTGGGCTCAGCCCTCGCGGGCCCTGGGCTGTGCCTGCAGGTTACCTGCTGCAAACGGGGGCTCTTCCAGGCTGCCTCCTGGAATAGCTTTAATTAACACCTGAGCTGGGGGGATCAGCATCTCCATGAACCCCCCCTCTGCCAGGGTGACTGACCGGCCCTGGGGTTGGGGGACCCTGCGTGGGACCCCCGGGTGGTGGGGTGAGCCTGGGGGTGGGATCCACGGGTGGGAGAGTGGGACCGCCAGGCGGTGGGGTGGGACCCCCAGGTGGGATCCCCATATGGGGGACCCCTGGACTTGGGTTAACCCGGGGTGGGTGGGTGGCATTCCCCGCGGGATCGGTTGGCTGGCCGAGGCGTGCCGAGCTGCATCCCCCCTCCTCCCTGGACTGCAGCCCCCTCCTCCGCTCCCTCCTCCCGGCCTGCAGCCCCCCGCCTCCCCGAAGTGCATCCCCCTCCTCCCGGCCTGCAGCCCCCCGCCTCCCCGAAGTGCATCCCCCTCCTCCCGGCCTGCAGCCCCCCGCCTCCCCGAAGTGCATCCCCCTCCTCCCGGCCTGCAGCCCCCCGCCTCCCCGAGGTGCATCCCCCTCCTCCCGGCCTGCAGCCCCCCGCCTCCCCGAGGTGCATCCCCCTCCTCCCGGGCCTGCAGCCCCCCGCCTCCCCGAGGTGCATCCCCCTCCTCCCGGCCTGCAGCCCCCCGCCTCCCCGAGCCCCGCCGAGCGCCGCCCCTCGCCGAGCCGGGCGGAGCCGAGCCGAGCCCCGCCGGGCCGGGCCGGGCGCGTTGCGGCGGAGCGAGCGGGCGGCGGCGCTCGGCGCCCCCCACCCGGTATCCCCGGGTCCCCCCCCCCGGGTCCCCCCCCGTCCCCCCCCGGCGGCGAGGGGCCCCGGCCATGCCCCCCGGAGCCTGAAGCCCGCGGCCGCGGGGCGCCCGCAGCATGCGGAGGATCCGGCGGCTGGTGCATCTGGTGCTCTTCTGCCCCCTCTCCAAGGGCCTGCAGGTACCGGGGGCTGGTGGGGGGGTTGCACCGGGCCGGTGCGGGGTGGGGGTGGGGGCTCGGTGATGCCCATCTCCGCATCCCGGTGCGGTCGTGCACAAAGGGATGCTCCGCTGCGGTTCCCCCCGTCGGCCGATGCGAGGGGCTGGGGGTCGGGGACAGGTATCGGGGAGACCTGGACCAGCACCGGGGGCACCCGGACAAGCACCGGGGGGATCTGGACCGGCTCTGGGAGCCGCAGGCGGTTGCATAATCCGTGATGCTGGGGGAGCCGTGAAGCACCAGGGCAGCCCAGCCGGCAGCCCGCATCGCTGAATGAAGCAGCCGCTGCAGCAGCGCAGGGCAGGCGTGACTCCTTCCCTCTCTTTCTTTCTTTCTTTTATTCCCCCCCCCCCCCCCCCCCCCATCCCTGAGCTGCCGGGGTGAGGGGCTGGGGACCCATCTCATCGCTCCGGGGACCCAGCGTTGACGGGGCCAGGGATGCTGGCTTCTGTGTTTTCTCTGCAGCCATGGAATGAGAGTCTGGCAAAGGTCCTGGACCAAAGAGGTTATCCTGCTGGAGGGGAGAAGGGAGAGACATGGCAGGGGGTATCTGGTAGGCAGAGGATGCTGGCAGGAGGGGGGTGCAGAGCAGGGGTGAGCCCTGGCCTCACCGGTCATGGGAAGGGCTGCATGGCTGCGGGGAACGCGCAGAGGGGGTGGCTCTGAGGGTCCCCAGGACAGCCGAGAGCTGGATGGGTGCTGTGGCTCTGCTCCCAGGAGAGATGGGCCTTTGGTGGCTGAGCAGCCCCCACAGGCTGTTTTCTTCTAGGACAAAAGGCCTGAGGAGCTGTGGTGTGGGGCCGCGGCAGTGGGCAGGGGCTGGGGCCTGGGTCTGGCAGGGAGGGTGAAGCTGGGTGCAGAGAGAGTGTGGGTGGGAGCTGGGGTAGCCCTGCGCAGGTACCACATGGGAGAGGGGGGTGACAGCCACGCCACACTGCCCCTGGGAGCGCGCCAGCCCTGGTGTGGTCCCCACCGCTGGGACCCACCATGGAACAGCCCCCCATTCCCAGCGCGCTGCAGGGGAGTAGCGGGGATGGAGCAGGGTTTTGTGATGCTGCATCCATTTTGCCTTTGAAGTCAGCTCTGGCCCGAAGTCACTACCAGGTCCTCGAGTCACCCTAAAACTAACACAAGCGAAGGAGAACACCCTTGGGTGCAGGCTGCCAGCCAAGGCGGCGGGCAGAGCAGCTCCTTTGCCTTGAGGCTGAGCCCCTGGAGGAAACCTTTGCACCAGCCATGAACCCAAAATATTACCAGCAGAACCTCTCATTGCAATGCATCCCCCAACCCCATGTTTCTTTCCACCATTTAGGGGATGATGAAGCCGGCACTCTTCATGCTGTGCTCAGGTCACAGTCCTGACGCCCCTTTCTGCCCCAGGAGCATGATGGGTTCTAGGTCTGAATAAGCAAAAAGAGACAGTTCGGCGATTCCAGGGCTTTGCCACCCCAAGACGTGTCTCTATCAGGAAGTGCATGGAAAGGGCCCCTTTGCTGCTGGTCATGTACCCACCACTGGGCAGTTTTCAGGGGGCTGCTGTGCTGGGGAGGATCTCACGGGTTGCAGTGGTGTACGTCTGACTTCAGGCACTCGAGCTGGTTTTCAGCTCGGGGGAGCAGCCACCCATCCTTTGTCTTTGCCAAGTCGTCACCGTGGTCAGGTTCCCTTTAACAGGCGTTAATTGGCGGTACCATTGCTCGACAGGCAAACTGGGCATCGTGGCCCGCTTCAGACTTTGGTATTTCCAATTAACGTGCAAGATGTCGCGATCTCAGGGCAGACCTGCTGCTTTCACCCGTGAAGCCTGTTCGTCAGGGCTGGGGCGAGCCGAGCTGCTGCCTGCAGCCAGTGCGGCAGGAGGGCAGGAGGCTCCACCACCTCCGGTTACTGCCGCGGGGCAGAGCCTTTAGGGCACTCGTCGAGGGGCCAGGGAGGGGGCATTTTGGAGGCGGGAGTGGTTTTGGGCTACAAGACCCAAGCAAGGATCCCTGGCAGATTGTAACGGTGCTGCATGCGCTTGGATCCAGCCCTATCCCAGCAGCAGGTCATGGTCTCTCACCAGCTGATGCGCTGCAAGGAGAGAGGAAGGTTTGGAGGGGGCCACTGGCCAAGGTCTCTCGTGGTGAAACCGGTGGGAATGGAGTGTTTGACGCAAGGATTATTTCCCTGCCCTTAGGAACTGCTGGGGATCTGCGCTGCGTTACAGGGGTCAGGTAAACAACCTATATTGCGGGGAGGCCAGATGGCAGCAGTGCTGCTGTTACAGGGGCAGAGGGGAAGAAATAAAGCCAGGAAAAGACAATCATGCTGCAAGCCTCCGAGATGTTTGCACGGAGTATTATCCATGCGCTTCCAGGTTTGTTACTCGCCTGCTCCCACACAGGAGCTGGTGGCGGCAGCCTCCCGTGTCCATGGAGCTTTGCAAGGTGGGGGTTCTGCTGAGAAGGGTCCCCCCAGGCAGGAGTAGAGGCTCTTGCAGCCCTGACAGTGAACCCCGGGGTTGCAGAGGGCAGCGGGCTCTGCCGTCGCACTGGTAGGAGAGCGGGTGTACGTGGCTGCGGCTCCTGGGCATGGGGATGCCTGGCAGCCAGCTCTTTGCAGCCCAGCCCTGTAATCTCCCTGCTTTTGGGGAATTTTAAGTGACCTACTTGCAGCAGGAGTTGCATAATAGACTTGTGAATATATATAAAAAAGGCTGAAGGTTTCACCAATGCTCAGGTTGGTTTGTATAGAAGAAGTCGTCCTTGTCCAGCCACTGCCGACCCATGCAGAGCCCTTGGCCTTCACCAGCATTTTCTTTTCCTTCCAGAGTCGCCTCCCAGGCATCAAGGTGAAATACCTGCTGGTGGTGTGGCTGGGCATCTTCGTAGGCAGCTGGGTGGCGTACATGCATTACTCGTCCTACTCTGAGCTCTGCCGCGGCCACGTCTGCCGGATGATAATCGTGAGTGGTGGCCAGCGGCCCCTGCAGCCACGCTGGTCCCGGTTTGGGGTATCGGGGTGAGCGGGGCTGCGGGAGCCCCATTTCCAGCCCCCCAAGGGCTGTGCGGTGCTTTGCAGCCGGGCAGGCAGCGCTGGGGCAGCATCCTGCACAAGAGCTGGGCGGAGGAGCCCTCCTGGCAGCTGCTTCCCTGGCACCGTCCCCGGCGTCGGAGCGGGAGAGGTGACCTTATCCTTCCAGGGCGATGGCAAAACAATTTAATGAGATGTCAGAGGGAAGCAGGGCAGGGCAGGCCAGGCAGTCGTGGGCAGATTAACGTCTGTGGAGATGAAGTTGCATTGTCAGAGCAGGATCTGCGGGCAGGGAGAGCATCGCGCCAGCCCCCCTGAGCTCCGCAGAGCTGGAGAAAAAAGGGGAGTAGCCAGGCTGCGGGTACCTCTCTAACTGCTGATGTGCCCTAAGGAAAGCATCAGCCAGCACGAAGAGCAGACCCCTTGCGGGAGCTTGGCTTGGTGTGTTTTTCCCCTGCCTGGGGTTTGCAGTGGGGTGCAGCCTGCTCCCCACAGCATCCCTGGGGCCGGTGACCAAGTGTGGCCCCCTGGGACTGCTGTTTGTGTCCCATGGCAGGGGAGCAGGTCGCCTGCCCAGCCCAAGTGAGGAGGGGGATGCCAGGCTCTGGCTGAAAACGCCTCGTTCATCAATCCTTCAGCAGAGAAGGGAGGCAGGAATTGCCATAACAACAGTGACGATCGTTTAATTTGATTTTCTGCATGACTCTGACCACGGGGTCTTGGGCGCTAATTCCTGCTCTGAGCTCGGGGTCTAAGCCACTGTGTCTGGTCGTGTCACCTGTGAGCTGGTCTAAGGGTTAATTCCCACCGTGTTGGGGAGAAAAGAGGGAAAAGATGCAGTGAATTTCTGCAGCTCCTGTTTGTTTCCAGCCCTGAGGCTGTTGTGCCCTCGCTGAGACGCTGCAGAGCTGCAGCCTCTCCTGCCCAGGGATGCCTCCAGCTCCCGACCCAGCCGCCCCACTTGCGGATCAGAGCCGCTGCCTGTCCCTGTCCCCGCCACCTCCTGAACTGGGACCAGCCCATTTCACAGCAGAGGCTGCTGCTCTGCTGAGCAGCCTGAGCCCGTGCGTCCCCATCCTCGCCCAGCTCCATGCTTCCCTCTCCTCCAGTCCTGGAAGCTCTCCTAAACCCCTGGACTTGCGGCTGGAGCACCTGGGTGCAAATCCCCTGCGGTGCCTCCCACAGCGTGGGGGTCTCTGCCAGCCCAGCCCACCTTGCCCAAGGCACAGAGCCACCCCAAAGGGCCCCGGCTGCAGCCAGGAGCTCTGCCCTCAGCTGCTGCCTGTTTGGCTGGGGCTCAGCCCCATGTGTGCCTACACGCTCCTCTCTCCCTATGTCTCCCCATTAAAGGCCTTCCTCTAGGGCCAGTAGAAATCTTTGGGTCTTAGAGCAGGGATTTTGGGCTGGGATTTCTTTGGAAGACAGAGTGAGGAGTTTGGGGTCCTGGAAGGGGCTGTACTCTGAGCAACTGGCACTGCATCTCCCTGATGAAAGTCTGAGCACAAGGCGCTCTCCTCCCTCCCAGAAACCCTGAACTGGCTGAAACGGCTGCCAAGATGCAGACGTCGCCCAAAGCCACATACATGCCGTGCCGGCACAGCTGGCATCCCCTGCGGCAGGCGGCAGCTCGCGGGCTGCCAAACCCAAAGTGATATTGGGGTGGTGACCCCGAGCAGCCCCTCTGTGCTCGAGAACCTCAAGATCCCAGGAAAGAAAGAAATTGTTGGCAATTGGAGATACCGTTCTTGCCTCCAGACAGCCTGCGTGACTTTGCAATCAGATGTGCCTCTTCTAAGGGGTGTTTTTCTCTTGTATAAGAGCCTCGCATGAACTCAGAGGAAACGGGCTCACTGGGGACGCGCTGGCATTGACGATGCTGTCAGGTACACGTGGTACATAGAAAAACCAAAGGGCTGGCCCCAGCCCTGCTGCAGGAACGGGGGGTGAGGAGTTTGGGCATGGCAGGCGACGGGCGCAGGGCTGGCAGCAGCACCGGAGCCCCCAGCTCATGTGCTTTGGGTGCCCCAGATCACAAGCTGTGGGACTGAGCCCGGATCCGTTGGAATTTTTTGGGTGACCAGGGAGCAGCCCCCGCTGAGCTTCTCTCTCTGCCTTCCCCTCCCCAGTGTGACCAGTACAAGAAAGGAATTATTTCTGGCTCCACTTGCAAAGACCTGTGCGAGGAGCGCAGCCTCCTCTTCCAGCACTGCCTCTCCTCCTCTCCCACCCAGCAGGTAGGTCCCATCCCCGCTGCAGAAACCACGGCGCGGCAGGGGATGGGCGCGAGCATCGAACCCGGGCCATGTCCTCCTCCATCCACCTGCACGTCAGCTCCTCCCCCCATCCCCCGTACCCATCCCGAACCGAACCAGAAACCAGTTCTCTGCCCTTGCTGTTGTTTTCCTCCTGTCTCCACCGTGTCCCCTCTCCTTTGCTGTAGGTTTACAGTGGGCTCTGGAGGGAGACAGAGGTGATCATCAAATGCGGCATCGAAGAAGCCTTGAAGGCAGACAGCCACCCGGACTCTGTGCCCAGGAGGGACGTGGTCCTCTTTGACAAACCGACACGAGGGACGTCGATGGATGAGTTCAAAGAAATGCTCCTGAACTTCCTGAAGGTCAGTGAGGAGGGTCCCTCCGGGATCTTGTGGGCATGGGCTGCCACTTGCAAGTCAGAAAGACTAAACGCGTCTTTCCTTCCCCTTAAACGAGAGCTCCTCCAGCCCACGCTCCCCCATCAGCTGCTGGGCGCAGGGCAGGGCTCCTTACCCTTACTGCAGAGCAAGTACTGGACTAGTTGAGAAAAACCTCCGTTCTCACACAGGAATTCTTATTTGCAAGATTTTAGTAGCAGCAACCCTGGAGGCCCCTGTACCGCAGCTGCGGGTGGCATCTGTGCTGGGCAGAGCTTATTCACGAGCCCACGGGTGGCCCTGGCAGCGCCGGCACCGCTGCAGCAGCTACCCCTGTGCAGGGCCCTGGGACGGCAGCGCTGCCCAGCCTTTGCTCGCGAAACCTTGCTCCCATAGGGTCTAGAGCAGCCCCGAGGCTGGTAAAATTCTGCTGGAGCTGAATCCGTCCAACGGTGCGCTATGGCAAGGCACCAAATTTGCTCGAGCGTGGTGGCTGTTTCCCCCTCTCCCAAGCTCAGTTCTTTGGTTCCCCAGGTCAGGTTTTGCGCTACGATGCCCGAACAGAGAGAGCTGCAAGGGTCTGACGCCGCTTCTTGTTCTGTTCGCAGTCCAACCTGGGAGATCAGCCTTCTCTTGCAGCCCTGGTGAGCCGGATCATCGCCATGGCAGATGTGAACCGGGATGGGAAAGTGTCTTTAGCAGAGGCCAAATCCATCTGGGCGCTACTTCAGCTCAATGAGTTTCTTCTCATGCTCTCCTTGCATGAGAAAGAGCACACCTCCAAACTGCTGGGGCACTGCGGGGACCTCTATGTCACCGAGAAGATCCCCCACACCTCCCTCTACGGAGTGGATGTCCCCCCCTTCCTCCAGTCGCTGCTGCCTTCAGTTGTCCACCAAATTATCCACCAGTGGTTCGCGCCAGCGTGGCCCCGGCGGGCAAAGATCGCCATCGGCCTTCTGGAGTTCGTAGAGGAGATATTCCACGGGACCTATGGGAACTTCTACATCTGCGAGACCGGCTTTAAGAACGTGGGCTACAATGATAAATATGACTTCAAAATGGTCAACCTGAGGAAGGTGGCAACGGAGATGACAATCAGAGGTTTCCTCAAGGGACGTCACTGTGAGCAGAACGTGGACTGCACCTACGGGAAGGACTGTATGGCGACGTGCGACAAACTCATGAAGCAGTGCAAAAGCGACATGGTGCAGCCCAACCTGGCGAAGGTCTGCGGGTTGCTGCAGGACTACTTGCTGTACAGAGCACCACCGGAGCTGAAAGAAGAGCTGCAGAAACAGCTCCGAACTTGCATGACCCTCAGCGGCCTGGCCAGCCAGATGGAAGTGCACCACTCCCTCGTGCTGAACAACCTCAAGACCTTGCTCTGGAAGAAGATTTCAAACACCAAATATTCCTAACGGGGGAAGCGCAGCCCTGGAGTTTAGAATCTGCAATTTTGGAGTAAAATCCAAGGGTTGAAGGCCTGTTTCTCCATCGTCTCCCCCACAGGAAATATACACTCTACACAGGGAGTTCAGCGTAGCTGCAGCCCCTTCTCCTTCATGGAAAACCAAGCATCATGACTTCCACCGCCCAGCGGGATCATCGATACAGTCGGCAGGAGCGTGCTGCGGAGCTGGGACACCGGGAGCCGGGCTGACCAGGCTTGGGGGAAGAAGATGACACGGAAAGCGATAAAGAAGCGGAGCCCAGCTGGACGCATCTACCTGTTTCTTGATTAACAGGAAAGCAGTGCAGAGAGATGAGAATGAATCATTCATGCTGTACTTGTCACATCTTCTTTTGATGAACGTCTCTGATGTAAATAAATAGCTTTTATGTGAATCACACCAGTACATCAATAGCAAAACAGCAGCCTTTTAAGTACCAGCTTGCTTGTGATCTAAAAAGGAGAAAAAGGTAGATTTCCCTATTCAAAAGTCTCTCCTTAAGTGTCTGAGTCATCCAGCTCCAGATCCAGCTGTAACTTAGGAAGCAGATAAGCAGTCTTTTCCACAGCGGAGAACCCTGGCAATTCTTTCATTCCTTTTTTAAGTGCCTGACCCCAGACAGCGATGTGATGGCTGGTGTGAGGCTCCCACCCGGCTGCTCCTGCCTGCAGCCTGAAACTGGCAGCACAGGCCGTTCCCTCTCACGCGGCGGCTTTGGAAGCAGCTAAAGCCAAGAATAGCTTAAAGGGAAAGGGCTACAACGTGAACAATCCTGACCAGTTAACGTACATGTGTCATGTGTTACTTCCTACAATACTCAGTGCAGGGATAAGCCAACCTCTCAGTTTAAATCTCCTAAAATTAAGCTGGGCTTGCACTGCAGAGGTTAAAGATTAACACCAGCATAATCCAGTGCTTCTCCCATTATTGAAATGAATTTCCAGGCAAGCTTTCAGCAGGTTTCAAGACATTTGTTTGGCTGTGTAAATACTACCAGGTCTCTAACTACAGTCTGTTTCCTTTATTCAATTATAGCAACCGTTTAAAACTACGGGTAGAGAGGAAGAGTTTATGTAAACTACCCCGAGCTTGCTCTGTTCCCAGCACAATCCTAGTCCTGCTGATGGACCGTATGCCAGTGCTTTTGCCAACAATTGCTTAGTGAAGTGGAGCGTGTATCTAAAATATAATCACCGAGAAAAAAATATGCCTGACAGCATACACAGCCTGCGAAGGCAATCAGTAGTGCCGCGGCTGCAAATTTATGAGCCCTTTGGAGGAAAGATATCAGTATTTCCTTCTATTAGTTCTATAGGATCATCATTACCTCTCACTATTATTTATGGAGGAAATGTTTCAGTGTCAACAGTGCTCTAAATCTAGCACGGAGCCAGCGCAGCTCGCTTCCCGCAGAGGAGTTGCCTTCTCGACATATTTCACCTGTAGGAAGGTTGAGCACTTGTAAGGTTTCTGTCTGAAAGGCAGCAAGTTCCTCAGCCCCTCAGAGTCACCCTTAATTGTACGAACCCTGCAAAGACGGTCGAGGCCGCGCGGGCAGGCGCTGGGCTGCCTGGGCAGGTGCAGGTCTGCTGGAAGGCGAAGGGCTGGAATCCTGTAATGAGGCTCCCTGCAGCCACCCCAGCTCCCTCCCCATCGTCCTGCATTCCTATGGCAACCAGCTCCACTGAATAATTTTCTTCTGCTATTAGAAAAAGGAGCCTAACAACCCTGCCAAATCCTCTCCTCAGATTTTCAGGAAAGCCATTTTTCACCCTCCCCCCCACGTTTGAAACCTACTAGTAAATTTTGTCCATATAATCAGCATTTCCACCACACGTCATCCCCACTGCTCCCTTCCCCAAAAGCAGTATTAGATGAAGCAGCGGGTAAGCACCTAGCAGAGTGGAGGACGACCACGTTCCTTCCTTATCCCCATGATCATATCCGAATCTCTTTAAGCATTTATGCTTTCATTTATGATAAAAGATGAAGTTCAAGGAGGAAGGCGGCCCGTGTACTTCAAAGAACTAGCCAAGACAGCTTTACTCAAAGACGCTTCCCACAAGGCCGTCGCCTTCCCACGCCACCCATCGGCACACCCCAGTAAGAGCAGTGGACACTGCAGGCATCACTTGACTCACGGCCCAGGAGCACCAAGTTTTGTTCATCACTAATAAAAAGCACAAGTGTTTTCAGACACATGCTTACGATTTACGAGCTATGCTACATGACGGGAGAAAAATGTCTAAAGGCAAAGCTATTGAATGCTCCTAATGCCGTCTCCAGATTTCCCACGTTAGCTGGAAAGAGCCAGAATACTGCGAGACCGATGATCTGATCGCACCAGATGCCGCTGCTTTAGCGGCACAGTACATCTGTACTACAAGGGGATGGAGGTAAGCAGCATTGTTTGAAGTAAAACTATCCCAGTTCTCATGTCCACAAATAAAAGTCTTAAATCCCAGAATGGTTAAAAATTAATATTCCTTGGGGAGCTACAAATACACAAGCATAATCATTTCAGACTTATTCGAGGTGGCATCTTTATTTAGTTTTGGGGTTTGGTTTTTTTTAAATCCTTCTCAACCAGGCAGAGAAAGTATGGATTGAAACAGCAGTGCTTTAGAATATTGGCTGTGAAGACAGTGTATGAGCCGAGATGACCGGGAGAAGGGCAAGATTACAACTCTGGCGGCTCAGCCCAGCCAAAGCAGAAAGGACACTTGGAGCACAACTAACTTTTTTTTTTTAAACTGACATTTGCGTACACAGGTTGCAGCAAACATTCAGCGCCACGAGCAGCATCGCACGCACGTTCACTGGCTGTAGCGCCTTCGAACCCACGTGTGAGGAAAGATGAACTCTTAGGAATCTTCCACTGCGGGCACTGCTCACCATTTCTTTTGCTACAGATTCTTAAACTCGAGGCATGATCTGCAAGTAAGAAAAAGGCCCAGGATGTTAGACAACTTCAAATACAGCCAGCACAAGTTAGCAATAAATGTCCATACTAAGAAGCTAATTAATCCATACCATCCAGACTCCTGCTGTTCCCTATAGCAGTTTGAGCTATGGCACCGCAGTTGGTCAGGACAGAGAATTGCTTTTTATTTCAAAGGCAACACTTTCAGCTAATTGATGAATTACATCATGCTTGTCTTGGGACCGTCCAAAGGTTTTTCACATCCCAGAGGAAATAAAAAGCCTTCCTAAAATGAAACCAAGTTTTAGGGGAAGTCATTAGCTGGGCTCAGTTATCATGACTCACAGGGAAACTTCAGAACGCAATTTACTTCAGAGCAGAACCACAGGCACACCTTAACTCGCCCTAGCTATATTCACTGCAGTCAGTGGAAACCTTGTGCCTGCAAACTTGTATGAATCGGGACCTAAAGCAGTGACCGAAGGCAGATGGCACTAATACATTAAGACTAATTTCAGAGAGGTTCTTTGTCACTAGAGCAGAAAGGTTTTGAAAAAGAGAAGTCTCCCAGCTAGGCACGGTGCACGCTGGTGAGTCTGGGAAAGGGATAATTTAACAGCACGATAGCTAGAGCCTGCTCGCGGTTACTCTCTCACTCTTGGGCTCCCTGAAAAACATCAAAGGTCAGTTTGCCAACCTCAATGCAGCGGCAAGCTATTAATAGTGCCAAGAAAGAAAAGCTGGGCTTATTCCAGCATTCAAAGCCGCAACATAAACCAGTTCTAAATGGTGATGGGCTAAGTTAATGTGCAGAAAGATTTTTAATTTCTCTCAAAACCACTTTAATACAAAATATTAAGCTTTTCCACAGCTGAGAGCCAGGCAACCCTTTCAGTACAGCAATACTCATAGCCTGGGCTTGCTGCTCAGTCTTGGGAAGGGGGTTAGCAGCAAATGCCATTAGGATAATTTTAATAGCTATCCTGTGCCTCACACAGTGAAGTTCTAAAGAGACTCATTAGGCACTCACTACCCCTACAGGACCCTTGATGTGAGTAAAGGCTGATGAAAAAACTCAAAAATATGTATTTCAGGGTTAAAAGAAGTCAGGAAATTGAAATAGAAGAGTCACACCTTAAGGCATGTGTCTTTGCATAACCATATCCCCAACAACCTTATTAGCATTCTTTTCCAAAGCCACTGCTGGTAGGCAGTGACTTTTCCCAATTAAATGGCTCATTTTGCAGTCAGCAGTTACCCGCTTCGTTAATGGCACCTTTGGCCCTCATAATGCCCATTTAATGAGAACATTTTCCACCATTTAGCACTGCCAGATTTTGTCAAGCTATTAGTCACTGCAAAGCCTCTCAGAGTTCCACAATACTACCTACGTGTGAGCTTCTCTCACCCCGTTAAACACTGGGGCAGCAGAGGCTCATGAGCACCACATGGCCCAAGAAAGGGCAGTGACACACACAGCTGTTAGGGTATAAGGACTTGGAAAAAAACTTCAGATTTCAGCATGAATTTTTTTGCTTGGATTACTGAAATCTTTTTCTTTCTTTTTTTCATTATGCCTAAGAAACAATCTCATTATCTTGCACATCTGTGACAAACTTTCCAGTAGCGTTCTGCAGCACAAAACTGCAGTAGTATAAGCCTGCTTTGATGATCTCAGGCACTCTAATATATGTAAAAGCATTAAGCTCTCAAAAGTCTCTTGTTCTGACCGACAGCCCCCCTTAAAAGGTTGCAGTTTGGGAGCTGAGAAAAGTAGCCTGAGGAAATGAAAAACGAATGAGAAGATTGCTCGCTGAGGTTTAGTACGTTTCCAAGAAACGACACAATACTTACCTTCAACATTTGAAGCAAGTTCCAGAGCCCAGCCCTGTTTTCAAAAGTAACTGTAGGAAAGAAAAACAAAATCTTTAGTTTGGGTTTTTTGGGGGAAGGAGTGTTGGGTTGGGTTTTTTTTTTGTTTTGTTCCACCCCCCCAACCAAGCAGGATTATCACAAAGCTGCGTTCCAGAAGACTGCTCGTTGCACCTTCTGGTCAAGCTTACTCAGCACCCTTGGAAGTCGAGATGTTGTTGACTGAGTGTTTTAGTAATGTTGGGAACAGGCTGAAGTTTTCTCCATATGCTAAATCCACCCCCAACTGTTTCTAGATCATGCCAATACTTTGGAAACAAACTTAAGTGCCTGTTTCCCCCAGCTCCTCCCCTCCCAAGGGCCAGTTCTTGATATCTCCATAATGCTAAACCCTGCAAAACTCAGAATGCGCAGCAAGCAAGGATGCCTTGCAGGCCACAAAGGATTGTTGAAGGCAAAAATAGAATTCAAGAGTAGAGCTGTCACTTCTATTTGTCCTTGCAAAAAGAAAAAAATAAAAAAGGACGGACCTTCCCTTGATACAGTTAAAATTGGCACAATTTTAACTGCTTTTCAAAGAAGTTTTGCTCTGTCTTCCGTTAATTCTCTGGAGAAAAACGTACATATGGAAACAATGTCAAGCTACTACTAATCTCTGAGCAGTTACAAGTTTCAGGCACAGGAAGCCCCTTCATCTCTGCCCCCTAATTATATTAACATGTCAGGAAAGCAAATCTCCAAGGACTCACGACTATTAGAATAAAGAATACTGGAGTTTGCCATTCCTCCACAACAACAAAAGATCCGATATACAAGAAACCTGAATTAGCTTTTAACATAGCGTGTTAGTAAAACCTAAGTTTTGCTTCTAAAACTTAGAAAGTGATGACAGAAACATCAGTTGTATCTCTTACCTGTCACATAAACGAGGCATTCACTAAGAGAATGACTGTCTGCCACACTTCTCTACCCTGTCCCCCTACAGCTGCCCGTCCTTCACAGTTTAACAAAGAAAAGGGGGAATCAAGAAATAATTGTCAGGTTGCTCATCGTTCCTGAGTGCTCACAGGTCTCAGAGCACCAGCAAAGACACAGCCTTTTCCTCTCTGCCACCTAATGACACAAACATGGCACTACAGCCACATCTGCAACACGAGCTGGGGCAGGGAGCTATTCAACAGGGGAACTCGCATCTGCTGCTGCTCACCTCAGGTCTTAGAGGGGCTCCTGGGTCTGCCACGTCACACGGCTCTCTCTGAAAGTGTGGAAAATATATACAGCATTTATTTTACATATTTAGACATGCTTCAAAGCCTGGTTATACAGTTACTGGTTCACTGATAACAGAAATTTGAAAGGCCCAGTAAGAGGGAAGCTAATGAAATAAATTCATAGTGCAGGCATATTTCTACTTTCAGATAGGAACAGGGTCAGGGCTGCCAGCATCCGACTCCCGGCGATGTCACCAACTTGCCACGTGGCTTCAGACAGATCACTTCAACTCGTTTTTCTGTAATACAAGTCCACGTACCAACAGGATCCTACCCTTTTCAAGGCTAAATCATCGGAAAGCCACGCACAGCCTTTCTGCTGCACACCCACTACAGGTCAAACAGAATGCCTTTTTACTGTTATGTACAGATCTCACTTTTAAGGCAATTAAAAAAAACAGGAAAGGCTTAGTTTGTCAAGAATCTCCTATCAACCAGCCCGTTTATAAATAATGTCAGGCTATCAATCACTCTGAGTGCTCACGGGTTTCAGAACAAACGAGCGTAGAACATAGCCTGTCTCTCTCTGCCACCTAATGACACAAAGATGCCACAGCAGCCACCTTTGCAACGCCTGTGGCAGGCTGAAAAACCCGCACAAAACCTGGAAAAGGTGATGGTTACAGGTTATTGGTAAGAGCAAGATTACATCGCCTACTCGGAAGGCAGTATTACAAAGGTATTCGGTGCACGTGTCGACACTAAACGTAACACGCCACTCAGAGTTAGCAAGACGGCCAAAGCTTGCCTGGACAGCCTTTGTGTTAAGCACCACTTACCCTCGATTTTTCAAGACATTATCCAATCTTTTCCACTTCACCCTGTCTCCTGCCGGTCTGAAGAAAGACAAATGAAAAGAACGGGAGAAGAATGCAGTTAATAACGAGCAAGTGCTTAGCTGACTGCATAACCACCTTCTTTGTGAGCTGCACTACTTAACATAAAACGAGATTAAAACGCAATTTAAAAAATGAATTGATTCACTTTAGTTACTCAAATCTTTACAAGCATTTCGCTCAAAACCTGAAAAGGTTGCGGTCCTCAGTTTTCTCCCCTCCTTCGACGGAAGAACAGCCGTATTCGCCTCAATCCTGGCACCTTCCTACACATCGCTTTATGATCTACACGAGCACAGCAGCGCCTGGAGCAAAGCGCGGAGCCCCCGCGCCGTGCCCGGCCGTGGGGCGCTTACCGGGCCCACCCGGGGCGCAGGGGAGCACGCAAGGCTGGGGTCTAAGAGCCCCATTTCCCCGGGGGTCACCCAGACCAGCAAGACCAGCACCAGAGGCGGGCAGCCCGCTGAGCTGGACACAGGAACCGCCCGCACCTCCAGTCACGCCTTCCTCTTCCTCCTCCTCCCCCCACAGAGTGGGGCCTGACGGTCCGCAGCCATGTCCCCTCACGCCGCAGCCTTCCCTTGCTCAGCGACGGGGCCGAGGCACAGAAACCGAAGCGGCCGCCCAAAAGCCGCCATCGGGGCCAGCCCTGAAGCAGCTTCGCTGCAACATGGCGGGGGAAGGAGCAGCTGGGGAACGCAGCCGGCGGCCAGCGCCGCACGGGGGCCCTCCTCGGCCGGCACCAGGGTACCAGAGACCCTCCCTTCACCCGCCGGAACGGAGCGGGACGGAGGCAGAGGCCGCCCCGCTCCCGCACAAAGACCCGCCGCCGCCGCTCGCCCCGCCGAAAGGAAGGCCGCGCTCCCGCCTTCCGCTTATATAGGGCGGGCGGGCGGAAGCGCTGCGGGGACACTCCGCGCAGCGCCTTCGCTTCCCGCGGGCTCCCCCTGCCGGGCGGGAGGACGCAGAGCAGGAGCGGCCGGGGCCAGAGACGGCGACCCCAGGGCCGGGGACCCCAGGAATGGGGACCTCAGGGTCGGGGACCCCAAGGACGGGGTCCCCAGGGACAGTGACGACGGGGCCGGGGACCTCAAGGACAGGGACCCCAGGGATGGGGATCTCTGGCCCACACTCCCTCCCTACACTGGGCCTGAACCCCAAGGCTGCAGGACTGCCCTAAGCCCCTCTCACAGAGACACAAGGCACGTTAGGAATTGTATTTCCCTTTCCTCAGATGCACCCCAGAGTCCCCCAGTCACCGCGGCGGTGGCAGAGGGTGGACCCTGGGACAAAGTGGGGAGCTGCCAACCCTGTGACGCTCCAGCCACACTCGCACCCCTCCTGCTCCCAGCCTGCAACACCCTGCGGGTCCCTGGGCTGGGAACACTCTTCCCACCCCATTCCGTGACCATAAACGTTTGCCAGAGACTTCCCCGTATCCTCACAAGGAAAGAAAGACAGAGGATCACAGTGCCCTTTATTTGTCACATCAGGAAGAGGCGTGAGATACTAGTGGTTTCGGGCGAGATCACAAGCTCAGGATGGGGAACGCCACAGGACAGAAGCACCTTGCGACAAGCACAGGAGCTGGGCCTGGCCACATTTTCCCTTGCGTCGCTCTGGGCAATTTTATCTTGAGCTAGAGACCCAGAGCAGCTGTGACCGCCACGGGATCTCTGCGCAGCAGCAGAGCTGCCGCGTCCCTTCCACAACCAGCCCAGCTCTGCCGAAAGCCGGCGCCCTGGGTGCGGGATCAGTCCTGCAGCGCCCATGGGAGCGGAGCGGGACGCCCGTCACCAAGCTGCCAGGCACGGCCGAGCCTATCCCTAGGGCTCTAATTGCCCTCCTCTTTGCTCCGCAGCTCGCTGAAGACATCACTCTGCCGCCTCTTGTCCTTGGCGCGGATGATGGTCATCCTGAAGAGCTTGCAGTAGAGCTCCATGGCGGTGGGGCTGTCGTCGTTCCCGGGAATGGGGTAGGTGATCAAGCAGGGATTGCAGTTTGTGTCCACCACCCCCACCGTGGGGATGTTCATCTTGGCAGCATCCCGGATGGCCACGTGGGGCTCAAAGACGTTGTTGAGGCTGCTGAGGAAGATGAGGAGGTCGGGCAGGCGGACGCCGGACCCGAACTGGATGTGGGCGTTGGTGAGCAGGCCGCCCTGCCAGTAGCGGGTGTGGGCATACTCCCCGCACGCCTGTGCCGTGCGCTCGACCAGGTGGCAGAACTGGCGCTTGCGGCTGACGAAGAGGATGATGCCCTTGCGGTAGGCGATGTGGGCGGTGAAGTTGAGGGCCAGCTGGAGGTGCTGCATCGTCTGATCCAAGTCGATGATGTCCTGATCCAGGCGGCAGCCGAAGATGTAGGGCTCCATGAACCTGCAGGGACGACAGGGTGACACAAGGGGACGCGGGGACGGGGAGCTACAGGCATCGAGCAGCGTTTCTGAACGTGGCGTGGCCCCACAGAAACCTCCTCGCACGCCAACTCCCAGATGGTACCAGAGCTCTCTGCAGAGAGCCCTTACACACAGCGCCTGTCCCAGCTGGGCTCAGGGGGGCTGCAGGTCTGAGACCCCGCTTGGTGCCCACGTGGAGCGGGGTCCCTGTACTTCTGCTGAGCGGTAACCGTGCCCAGGCAGAACCGTGGGTCAGTGTGGGCAGTTCCAGCCCCACACGGACCCGGCACAGCCCCCAAAGGCCGATGTGGTCTAGGGAAACACTCCCGATTGTCGACAAGCTCTGGATCACGAACCGGGGTCACTAACCTATGCCGACATCCCTTTTTGTGCCCCAAGTGCACCCGGGCATCAAAAAGATCTTTCAGGGAGAAGAGCTCCTTCACGTTGAAGAAGTCGGGGTGGCTGAGAGGCTCGGAGAGCAGCTTGTCATCCTCGGCTGAGAGAAGGGGAAAAAAAAACATCACTCCTCCCTCTTGCTGGGTTTGCCGGGGATGAGCCGGGTCGGGACAAAGGGCCCTGATGCACCCACAGCCACTTGGGTGCACCGAGGGCCCGGCGACAGCAGCAAGGCCATCGCTCACCGCCCGGCCCCAGGGGTGCGGGGGGCCGGCTCGGGGGACCCCCCTTTCCCGGGGGAAGGGGCCGGTGCGCGGCAGGACTCACCGCGGGGCCGGGCCGAGGCCGGGGCCGGGGCCGGGGCCGGGAGGCTGCTGTAGAGCCGCGGGGCTGCTGCGGGGAGAGAAACACGGGGGGTCACAGGGGAGGCCGGGGTGCGGTGCGGTGCGGTGCGGTGGGCACGGCACGACCCGCTCACCTGCCCGCAGGAGCCGCGGCACCGCCATGCTCCGTGCCCGGCGGCCGCAGGGCGAGCAGGAGCAGGAGGAGGAGGAGGAGGAGGAGGAAGGTCAAGCGGCGCCTTCCGCTTCCTGCGGGGCGGGGCGGGGCCGGTCCCGGTGCGCGGAGCGATCGTTGCCCGCCCGCGGCGTCACGTCGCCGGGCAACGCGCGGTCCCGCGGCCCGGTGTCCCCCCCCACCCCCCCCGCCCCCGCTCCCTCCCGGTCCCCCTCCGGTCCCGTCCCCCCCATGTCCCGCCCCGCGGCGGCGGCGGGAGGCAGCCCCGGCCCCCGCACCAGCGACTGGTACCGCACCAGCCCCGGCCTGCCCGGCCGGTTCCAGCAGCCCGCCTGTTTCCGCGGCTACGGGTGAGCGCGGCCCCCGGCCCCGGCCCCCGCGGAGCCCCCCGGCACCCCCTCTTCCACCTGTGCTCTCCTCCCCCCCCCGCAGGGAGCCGGAGCCTCACCCCCGGTACCGGACCACCAACCAGGCCTACGGCAGCAAAGCCCCCACGGTGCACGAAGTGCCGGTAGGTGGGGGTGCGGGGGGCCGGAGGCACCCCCCGGGCTGTAGCCGGGGGTTTCCGAGTGAGCGCTGGCCTCTGCAACATCCCTTGGCAATGAACTCCCTGAGCGCGTGAGGATAAAGTGCCCTTATTGCATCCAAGCTCCTGCGTGTTGCCGGCGCTGTTGATCATAGAATCACTCAGGTTGGAAAGGACCTCTGAGATCATTGAGTCCAACCGTCACCCCAACACCCCCAGGGCTCCTAAACCATGTCCTGATGGTGGCATTGTAAGAGAACAACCCGCGCTTGGAAAAAAAAAGGGTGTCGTATATGTTTAGTTAGCGGGAATCTAGACTCCCTTCTTTGTGATCAAGCATTGTTGAAATTTAATCTAAGCCTAGTGACGGGATGTCTTGGCCATCAGCTCACTCATTTAATCTGTGACAAGCGTTCTTTTTTAGAAGAAAAATGAAGGAGAGCTGATAGGAGAAAATAGCTTTAGGTTATTCTTGTGTAACAAGGGTTAGGATACCTCATCCATCAAGATCACCAAAGACCCCTGTAGAGAGGAAGGCACGCGTGGAAGAATCTAAAGCGGAGCCAGGAAGAATGACTTAATGCCATTACACAACCTGTGTAGGTTAGAATGAATATGGATTAGATAGCTAGAATACGTATGGACTTGGATAAATATAATAAGGTAGCGGCTTTGGTGTGCTTGATTCGTGGAAAACTACCGAGCACCTGGGCTTGCACAACCCTGAAATAAATTTGCAGTGTCTCTCCTGAGCGTGTGACTATTGGCTCGTAGCACGCTGGGTGATGGATCCACTTTTCTGACCGCGGCATTTAAGACATCTCCTTCCTCCCCTTCTTCTTCTCGCAGACCTCCTTCCACGTCACCTCGCACACGTTTTCGAATGCGCTGGCACAGTGCGGCATGTACAGGGAGAACGGGCTCAACACCTCCCTGGACAAGAGCCACGTCACCGGCCCGGACAACTTCATCACTGCCTACAACCACCTCGACTTCCATCCCAGCTACAACCCAAGCGGCCCGTCGTTCTGTTAGATCGCCAGCAGTAATGACAATAGGAAGCCGCTTCAGTTTACTGCTGGCTGCCTAGATTAAAAAAAATGAAACCCCCCCAAAAACCCACGAGCAAGCAAACAGCACTGACCTTATCCTAAACTTGTTGCTAAGCCTCATCTGAAAGCACGACAGGAGGCCCTACGCCCTTGCAGTGTAGCTGCTAAAGGGGGTGACAGGCTATTTCATCAAGAATACGGCAGGTTTCTGTTACAGTCACGCCATCGGGCTGGGAGCACGCGCTCCTGTTAGAGCACTCGGCTTCAGGTTACCTCTCCTGCACGCAGACCTGGGATCTCGCAGTTGTTATCGCTGAGGAGAGTAAAACTGCATAGACCGTCAGGAAAACAATTTATACGGCACACTGAGCAGCAGCAGATTAACGCACATGCTGCACGCTATTCACCACCTAAGTCAGGGTTTAATGAGCATTTTTCTTCTGAACACAGGAAAAAATAATACCAAACCTTTCAGCTCGGTAATGTGAGACCTGCTGTTACAATGTGATGAATAGCTACAAAATTAGCAGGTTAAAGGTAGCAGGACATTTCCAAAAATAACCAGCCCCGGCCCAGACTGTGGTGGGTTTTTTGTTTTTAACAGGACTCCTATCTATTTAAGGTCACAAATTTAGCTTTGGGGGAAAAGGAGTTTAAATCTGTGTTATCAAAACTGAGTTCAATAATTTGTTAGGAAAACCATATACGGCCACTTTGGTACTAGATGAAAACCACTAATTTACATAATGACTGTTATTAGGAGTAATATCTTAATTTATAAGGATTTAATGTGATTAAATGTCAGTTAAATAGCTCATACGAACCATTTTACTTAATTTATAGGCAGCATATAGTTATAAATACTAGAACAATATACATGACATAAATAGATATTCCCTTAACCTTTTCTCTGTCACTAATGATCCTTTAAACTCTTGGCTCATGTACCACATATCATTAAAAATTAAGATTTTTAAACTGTTTCCGTACTATTTAATGAATAACCAAACCGCACGTTTCCCAGAGGTATTCATTAAGCCTTTTGATTTCATGTAGAGAGCACGTTCATCTTTCTTACTTCTCAAAAGTACAATGTTTTAAGAAACTATTCAAATAAAGACAACCACTCCGAGAATGTTTTCTTAAGTTTTATTGTAACAACCGGAGTTACACAGCTGGTGAAACCACATCATTTAGACAGTAACTGCACTAAAAGGAACACCTTTGCATGTCTGGCTTAAAACATGGTCTTGAAGAGAAACTAGTCTGCCTGTTACGGATGAGAAAGGGCCCTACCTTACAGGTATAGCATACTGATAGTCTGCATTAAAAATGAGCATAGTGCTATTCTAGCTGTTCACTAAAAAAAAATTAGTGTAATTCTATGTCCAAGTACCACTGCAAATTATATTCTTCTGTTAGAAATATTCCCTATTTGTGTCATTTTTATATAGTCTTATCAACTGCGCAGGAAGCAGGACGACAACAGATTTGAACACACTTGCACGGTAGAGGTGTTCAGTTTATAATATCACTAAGCAAAAACCTGAAGTTCACAGCTGAACAGTGTCAGGCCTGTACCTGCGCTTTCTTTAACCACTCAAACGCCAGCGTAGCCACATGCTCCTGGACCCACCAGCAGGATTTCGGCCACGCCGGCCAAACAATCCCAGTGTTCGCTCCAAGGCATTTGGTTATCTCAAACAGAACAGCCGGCTAAACTCACCTTTGCTAAAACCACACCAATACGCTGGAACAAATAAATAGACTAAGCAGTAACGGGCCTGAAAAGTTAACCTTTAAAATATTCAACATACAAAAATAAATGAGCAACCCTCTGTCATTCACTGCTACTCTTCTATTAGACTCTAGACAATACCTTGAGCTTCTCATAACTTCCCTTTCTTCCCCTGAAATGAAAAATAACATAAAGCACTGTATTAATACAAACAGTTGTGACAATTTTACATATATTCTTATCCACAGATTTTTCTGCAGGCGGAATAATTTAGGGATAAGACTGCTTCTTAAAAATATAAAATTAGTGGCTTTTGTCACATATTTTCCACCTGTTTTTATACTTGATCTAAAAACACCCACTAATTTTCTTCCTTGCCTTAATTTCTTCCCTTTTTGTTTTATTCCTGAACCAAACCCAGTTCCTTTGACCGGTTTTGCATGCAGCATACCTCCCATTACCCTCACACAGACTGTACCCCGAGATACTTCGGGGTAGGGTTATCCAATTCACGTCCACTGAGGTCCAGGGAGAAGGGAGCAACACGCAAGCTTTGGTTGCAGCCAGCCCCAGGAGACACGCCTCTACACGATTTGCTCAAGACTACAGAGGCCCGCAGTTCCTCCCCATCTCTTCTGCACACTCTGTTTCTCTGAAATGTCCCGTGTCCTCGTTTCAGGTTACTTAGGTCAAAGGAATCTTTTCCTCGGGCTTAATTTCCCACATTTCCCTATTTTAGCAGGCTTATGCAATACTGACCTGTCTATTCAGGTGCTGGGAGACCCAATATGCTTTTTTTTAATTTTTAAGAAATACCCGTACAAATTCAAAGTGTCACATTTTACTGCAGAGAATCTACCCGAAACACTTTCTAATCTGTATTTGGAAAGCAAGATTTTCACATTTGCAGACAAAATTATCAAAGGCTGCACCAAGACAAACCAAGTCAAACAGCAGTTCTTAAAGGTTTGAAAAATTAAAAGCATATACATTAATAAAAGAAATGGCGGCAGAGATGGTGCGTCCCTTCCTTGTATAAAAAGCAGCTGCACAGCAGAACACGTGTTCCTAAAATAGCAGCAAAGAACTGTTTATAAAAAATTAAGGTAGTCCTTGTGGTCTGCTGAGGATCCTTGAGGATTGCCCTTCCTGAAGCACAGATAAATAGTCACTGTGATAAAAATAAAACATTATACTTATTTTCAAAGTCCCGAGCGAGCGCTGATTTATCTGAGAATTCTGGTATTACAGTCAGGATGCTCTAACTTACCAGTGGCCATAATAAAATATACTGAGTACTTTAATAACTTAATGTCCAAATTAGAAAGTTTTGTGCTCCGAAAAAAAATAATATCATTGTGCATTTTTTAAAAATATAAACCACCACTTATGAAAGAAAAACGTAACTTCTTTACATGCTCGAGTAAACCTGAGTTCATGGTTCCATGAATGCATCTACTGCAGTAAAGGATCAAATTAATGCTTCAGGTGGGATGAAATAATGGAGAAAGGAGCTGCTTCCAGGCACTCACCAGAGCTATCACTGGCGTGCTGAAAAGGGCCAGGGGGGACGTACGGTCTGTGCCTACTCTACGGTTGGCTGCCTGTTATGATCAGTATCAATAGGAAGAAAAAAATGCTTTTGGTACCACATCTATCAAGATTCAGCCTCAAGAGATTTGTACTGCAGTTCCAAACGTGGTACCACACGCGTGGGACTCTTGTTCATGAATTCATTCTCACTCAGTATAATCTTTCTACTCCTCAGCTGTTCAACCTTTCATCTGTAACATGTAAGAGTGATTTCTCACTGCTCCAAGACACCAGACTTCTCTTTTTTGAACGAGTGATGAGAACTGTACCCAGCATGGTGACACTGCCAGCGGAGCCATGGCACACCCCTGATGGCTGCAGCACCAATCCCAGAGCTGTCCGCTGACCCACGTCCCCTGTGGGTGCTCGCTCCTCCTTGGCAAGTCAGCAATGCTCATGGGACAAAGTCTGGAAAAATCACTTGCCGAGGTCAAAGATGACTGGGAGGACTTGGAGGTAGAAAGCAATACCCATAGCATTTGGTACAGAAACACCAAGGGTGACAGGATGGTTTTAGTATAAACAGCAGTCTTCCTTCCCTCCCTCCCACCCTGGAGACTAGCTCAGAGTCTCCCCGCCTTCTGGAACCTCAGTGCTGGCTGTCGCAACGTTACCCGTGAGCAAGAAACCCTGTTTATCCCACCTCCGCGCCACCAAGGGCTCCTCGACTCACTACCGCCAGTTTTGACAGTGGGGCAGCGGGGACCACGTGCTAATCCTGGATGCTGCAGGAGCTGTCCTACAGAGGATGCCATTTAGAGGTACACCGTGTGCGTTCCGACTGAATGACAGATGTCACCTGCTGAGCTCTGCCTCAAAAGCAAGGCTCCCCTTTCGCTAACCCTTGTGCTACTAACAGAGAGGGGCAAGCACAAGGAAAGACTCCACTTCTTGACCACAGACACCAGGAAAGAAAACTGCTATTAGGGTTTTGCTAAAACTGCAAACACCCTTCTCACCTCCCAGAATACATGCAACTTTTTTTGCCTATGCGTTTTGTAGCTTCTCCTTTATTTTTTGTTATTAAGAACAATGTTCCCTTAAATGGACGCATCTTTAAAGGTCTGGATTCTGTTTCAGTCACAAGGAAACCACGTGCTATTCTCACACAGGGGATTATGGTCTCTGAAAGCGGGTGGCTGAAGACAATAGGAGGCAAGAAGCAAGTGCAGCAGATGAGACGAGATGCTGTTCCCAGCTTCGGCTAACGCAAACACTGTGACCGCCTTGGAGGGTGACATCCTTTACTCACAAACATGACGGCCACAAGCTAATTACCTCTTCCGACTACAGTCAGGAGAGGGGAAAAAAAAAGGTAACACAAAAATACCACTCACTGAGGACAATGACACAAATCATAGCAGCACTCTGGTTTCACGGTCCATGGTCAGAACCCCATTTATTAAACATTATAAACTTATCAATGTACACCATTTCCTATATACAAATCAAGTTTATCAATTTTAAAAAAGTGCTGTTTGAAATTAGGTTTTATTTAAAGCACAAGGTAATCGGAATTGCATCTTAACTGAAAGTGAATCAGTTCACAAGTAGTATTGAGAACACAGACACATCGACAGGGGCACGAGACACCTTTTAAGTCTTAATGTGGATTTACTGAAAACTTTGAGGAGAAACATTCAGCTTATTTTATACAAACAGTACATAGTGCTTTCACCATCTCTATTAAAATTAAGTATACAGTTTAATCCTTTTAAAGCAAGGTACTCTGAAAACTTCTATTTTAAAATACCAGCTTATTTACCTATTCCAAACAAAAGGCCCAAATCCTGCAACTGACTCAAGGCAGACAAAAATATCTGCCTTTGTAGACAGACTGCAGGCACATGAGCTAAGTAAAAACCACTTTTCCAAGGTATCCTACCACAAAAATGAGATGATCTAGCATACGGATCTCTAAAACAAACCAACCGACCCAAGGACTATAAAAAGGTGGCTGGACAGTAAGAAATGCCAAGTGACCACTATAAACATGTTTAAAATGTAACTGCACGACAGTATAAACACACAAAGGATGTTGTTCATTTCTCTACATGCCACAGTTACTTGTTCTACTCTATGCTACACTGTAGTTTTGCCAATATTCTGCAAATGCGATCATACCAGGGAATACTACGCGATACCGGATCTGTTCTTGACGGCTTTTGCTCCATTTTGCCACATTAAAGCCAGCCTCCAGGAAGACTGCTGAAGTGACTGAGAAACAAACTGATACCGAGTGGTAGTTTGGCTGAGAGAAGTTCTGTAGAAGACTAGATAAAGAGAATATCGGATCAATTCACAGGGACAAGATGTAAGAACAAACTACTCGAAGGACTTCACTGCACACAAATGAAAAGGAAAGAACCAGCCGACAGCTTAAATTCACACCTTTTGGATTTTTTTCAGTGAAACCAGTGCAGGGGCACTTTTTTGTGATACAAACTCGCTACTTCAACCCCATTTAAAGTTAGTACAAATAAAAAGATAGTTGTGAAAAATCACTTTATTCCGGCTGCTGGAAATGGAGGCAGAGAAAGCACTACCAGTATGAAAGAACAGTGCTGAAAATATCCTTGGCGTTTACATTAGGGACTTCCTACAGCAAATCTAGCTTTGTTCTATTGCACAAAAATTGTAAATGAAAATAAAAGTTCACAGAAATGTAACATTTTAGAAACCACTTTTGAAAAGGGAAAGTAAGGGCACTCAATTCAGGAAAGTTCTTTCAGGAAACCAAAAGCCATCTCTGGGTAACTGCAGGGCATCAAATGTAGACTTGAGAATAATGAGTTGTTTCAGCCTCGCAGGCTCAACAGTAGGTAAATCCAGAGAAACCACGTTGTCTGAACAGACACGCTCCTTCGCTTTTCCTCAAACTCCAGTTGTGCTTTGCATCATCTGCGAGCGGGAGGTTTCCGATATTCAACAGGTACTTTCAGCAGCTGCTGAGATCGCTTTACGCGGGGCGTGCAGACGGACCGATCCGCTTTATCTACCTGAATTCCCACGTCTGTCTCCAAGATGGGTCTCCACACCTACAGCTGTGCCGACTTCGCTGGAGTTCTGCTTAGCAAACTTGCCTGACAGTCCTCGGGGTGGGAGAACTGAGACCTCAGTGTAAAACCACTACACAGGATTGTCCTAAGGCAGCTCGAATACGAGCAGATGTCAGATAATCTGTTTCAAAAGCACAGCGTTGCTATTTCCTAGCGTTGTGTTTTCCTAGGATCACTTAACAGATTGCCAAATATATTCTGCGCGCAAACAGGTTTCCTTCTGATATATGATTAGAGGCCTCAATTTAAAGCATGATTAGCCAGCATCCTCTTATCTACAGTCACTACAGCACCCTGTAGTAATGCAAGCCCTAAAAATCATTATAAAAAATATTTCCTTAGAGTACTTTAATAATTTACAAAATCTACAAAAACTATCTAAGTTTATCCATGATATCCCTGTTAAATAAAAGCATTTTTCACATTAGTGTGTATATGATATACAGATATCAGCATCTCCCACTGTCTCTCCTTTCATGTCTCAAGTTTTATCAAGGTAATTACAACGATAGTTATTTTCTAAAAAGACTGTTACTGTAAAAAGAAGTGTACTTACAGATTTGAAACCTTTTTTTTCAAGAGGGAATCTGGGCAGTCCCCTGCAGGTAGGTCAGTATATTTTGCACAGGTTTTGTCTAAAACTTCCTGCCCTTGGTCCACTTCACAAGCAGTTTCCCTATTCCGCAGGACAGGTACTTTTCCTTCCAAATTGGAGCTGGATACCTGAATTTCTTCCTGCCTGTCACTGTCCTGGCAAATAACTTTTTCTTTCTTAATGCACATCTGCGTACTGTTATTTGTACATGCTCCTCCACTAGGTTTATCCGCTGCCACATTTAGTTCCTGCAGTGGGCAACCTAAACCTGGATCTGGCGTCTTGTCCTGCTGGTTATCTTCTCCCTTACTGCACGCATGCACACTCTGCTGAGATGTGTCTCTGCTAACTTTATCTGCTTTTACCACTGCCGTACTGTGTTCAGGGTGTGGAGGATCTACATTTGAATTCGTGCAGCTGCCTTTGTGGATATCTCCTTCCTCAGTCCACATCTGTGTGCTCTCAGCTTTGGATGCCTCCCTGCAAACCTTATCTGCTTTTACTGCTGCCACACTCCGCTCCTGCAAGGGGAGGCTCGAGCATGAATCCGACAGGTCTCCTGAAGCATTAGCCTTTCTGCAGCCCTCTGCTTCCTCTTTGATATACAAAGGAGCAGCCTCCAGTCTTTCACAGGTTTCTACTACGTGGGGACTTGACACTTCCACAGCGAGCTTCTGAGAACTGGATTCTTTTATTGCTGTCGTACTCTCCCCACTAAATTCACCTTCTGGCAAGGGGGCTCCTCTTCCCTGGTTAAGTACGTCTGTACCCCGGGAAGCTGCCTCCATTCCTAACGCACTGCTCTGGGCGAGCAAACGCTCTGCTTTCTGCCTTTTGTTCAGAAGCATGGATTTCTTCCTGTCCCGAGCATATTTTAGACCTGCAATAAATTTACTCGAAATTTTTAGGTGAAACGTGTTTTTTCTTTTAGATCTAGACTTCGCATTAATGACTTTTTGTACTTTACAACCTTCATTTTTGCTGCTTTTAGGTGGAAGCATTTTCTGCATGGGCACTGTATTAGGGACATCCTTTCTACCCGTTGTGTTTCCAGGTAACTCACCACCAGCAACACCTTTAACCCCCACCAATCCTTGCTTAGCTTTTGGCTGACCAGTAGCATGAAGATTAACATTCTCTGCAGAGGAAGCAGATTTCCCACTGCCGTGTAACATTGCACTTTTCCCTTCTGTTCTCTGAGAGTTCTTCAACTCATCAGTTTGCTGAGATACCTCAGCCTTTTTACTCTGACCCAGCATGAGGTCAATCTCACTTTCAACCGGCTGTTGCTTTGCTTTTCCTTTATTAGCAGTTTGTTTGGTCACTCTCAATAGGTCCAGAGTTGCATCGTCTTTCTGTATCTCTGAACTGCTTGCAGAGTCTTTAGCCTTTTCTGCCAAAAACTTCCTAATTTCTTGTTCAATGCTGTCATCGCTGTCCACTGAACTGCTGTCATCAGCATCTGACGCAGCTGTGAAAGTACATTTTTTATTTTTAGCTACCTGCAGGTTATTCTGGTTTGAAACTGGTTTAGGTTTATATCCTTTTTTAAGCTGTAAGTTAAACTCTAAGCTCTTCATGCTTTCTGGTTTTTCATTGGTAAGCTTGGCATTTATGTTGTCTGGAGGATTTCTGATTGCATTCTCTTTCACAGACTTCCTAGATTTTGAGAGGCAGCTTTTCAGTAGCATGGGATTTTTACATTTCCACTCGTTTTGTTGGAGGCTACTAAATTCATCTAGCAGCTGAGCTTCTGTCTCGCTAAATCTGACTCTCTTCTTGCACTGAGATTTCTGGTCCTTGGACTTCTTCTTTAATTTTCTTTTAGACCGTAAAAGGTCCTTGATAGCACTATCAAGGTCCTCATCACTATCGAGAGAGCTGCTGTCATCATCTGAACCATCCCGCTCTTGAGTTTGGATGGTATTTTTCATAAACTTTCTTGTGCTACTCTGAACCTGCATGAAGGGGTTTACAGAGTCCAAGGCCACGTATCTGCCAACAGATCTGGATAATTCAGAAGATGTCAGCTGCTGCTGCCTAGTCTCTTTGCTACTGAGCCTTTGAGCATCACAAAGTTCTGCGGGGCTGCTCAGGGCACACCCTTCTTGGAGCACGGGGAATTTTGAATAGCTACCTGGCTGAAAAAGTCCTGTCTCCAGCTGTTCAGGTGGTTTTGATGCACCTTGTTTTGCTATTCTGCCTTCCCTTTTAAGCCTCCTTTTACGACTCAGCGATAGCTTCAGTGTTTTGGGAAGAGAAGTCTCTAGGGTACCGGTGAGGCTGTTTTGATCAGAAGGCAAAGGCATCTGGATTGAGTGTGACAGGCTGGGAGGCTTTGATCCAAGGCTTTCTGACTGTGCTTTCAGAGCCAAAAAAGCCCTGATTTCTTGCTCTATACTATCATCGCTGTCCACAAGGCTGCTGTCACTTTCACAACGAGAGGATGAGAGAAGCTGGGGAGAAAAGAAGGAGTCTGGAGCGAGTGATTTGCCGTCGCTTCCCATTTGGGATGGCATGATTGTTTTGGAAATATCAAGGATAGCTTCCGCACACATCAGTTCTGCAGAAGTGTCTGCTCTGCAAGAGGCCTGCAACGTGAGCTCACAAGCAGCAATCTTGTTTTCTGGAGGTGCAAAATGTCTGGCTTTTTTCACTGGTTTAAACAGCTCGTTAAATTCATTGCTGGTGCTTTCTAATTCTGGTGACTTTGAATTAATTTCTTTTCTCTTGTTGCTTATAGGGCTTTTATGGATTTCTGGTGAGGCACTTTTTGTTGAGCTAATCGTCAGGCTTGCAGAAATATCCGCCATACCCTTCGTATCAAATTGCTCCCTCTGCAAAGGGACACAGTCTGTTGCATGACCTGCCTCTTTCCTGATTTTCTCCAGCTGATAAAGCTGAATGGCTTCTTCAATGCCATCATCGCTACTTGAGTCAGATGCATGCACGGTCTCGTTGATAAGCACTCCCCCTGTCTCCCAGTAATTAGCTCCACTTTCTTCATTTTGCTCTGCTAACCAGGGCTGGCTGGCAGTGGCCATTTCTAGATACGCTTGATTCACTTGGCTGAAATCACCAGGCTGTTCTTGGATTTTGGACTGCAAACACTTGGACTGTGTGCTGGTTTTTTGTAGCTTGGGATGGTGTCTCAAGAGGAGCGCATTACAACCTTGCTTTATAGCACCACAGTTTGTTTTGTTAGTTGTTTCTTTGTTGCATTTGAGGACAGATCTCACATGGGAATCTTTTTTATCCTCCCCGATTACGCACTTACTAATTTCTTGCTGCTTCTTCTCGTTCAAGAACTGCACTATTTCAGCTTGTATGCTCTGTTCAAAAGAGTCATCGCTACTGATGCTCTGAGGGGAAGCAGGCTGTAGCCTTTTACCAATTCCAAGATGGTCAGACAGGTACTCTTCAGAGAGCATCTCAGCTTTAAATTTCACAGGGAGAAGGTTACTAGCCATTTTGTTCTGGGAGAATTCTCTCTTAAACCTTTTGTCTCTGCTTATGTTCTCAGAACACTCTGCATTCCTCTGCAAGGACTGGTCACTTTTGCTTTTTGCTTTCAAGTACTCTTGAATGGCTTCCTCTATACCTCGGTCAACAGAATCGTCGCTATCAGAATCGAGCAAGAGAGTCCCAAACCCCACGCTCTCTTCCACTTCAGCGTCGTCTGAATCAGCAGGGCAACCGCACTTGGTATATTGCGGACGCTTCCGCAGCAGCGTGGTGCTAGATGTGACTCTGTTACTAGTGCCCTTTTCTCCCTTTTGTTTCTTCTGCATAATACAATCATACTCATTGTTCATACCCAGGGGAGACTCTTGACTTTGCAGGTTGTTTATGATCATCTGAACTTTTGCACTTACAGAGGTTCTTGTCACGTCCCCTTCAGATTCAGAGAAGCAAACAGGATATCTACAATTCCTTGCTGGTCCAAAGGACTCCCATTTTGTCTGAAGAGCTACCAAAGGAGAAGCATTCATAAGGAACATTCTAGCAGACAACGGCAAAGTCCACAACGGAACAGTTCTTCAGACTGGTCTCTCTTCCATCCTACAATAAAGAAAGAGAAAAAATATTTTATATTATGTACCTACCCTCCAAAAGTTCCATGTAATAATACTGGTGACATAAATTGTAAATTACTAACACTCAGACTTACTGTGCTAGATAATCACAAGAGCGACTCCTCAACATCACTTTAACGGGTAAATCAGTCACTACTACCATTAAGGGTAAGACAGAGCACTCATTTGTGGTTTTCAGCATTTTCTGGCACAGCCATAATCCAATCTGGGTAATTACTGTCACTTCCGAAACTCTTCCTGCACTCTCTTTTGTGCACGCTCCTAAATAACCACATATTGTCAAGACTCACAAAGAATCACTCTGATGGTGCTTCAGTGCACAGGCATGCGTGATCCCCTTCTGCACTAACATTGGCTTCATATTTTCACAGTTAACTTTGTGGCAAGAGGGAAAGAACAATTTTAAGGGAATCTTTCATAAAGAAGTAGAATTGGTGGGAGTGGAGAACCCTGCAAAATATTCTGCTCCCCGTGTTTCCTTTGGCATAACTGCCCTTTTTAAAGAACTCCCGCCATGCATAGCTCAGCTTTTCAGTTTTACAACAAAACCAACGTTGGCTATGTCCACATGGTGTATAACAGGCAGATGTGAAGCAAGCGTGCCCACGACCTCAGATGGTGGAAGGCAAACCAACTCATATTCAAAGAGCAGAGTAACTGCGTTAGCATGATGCCTGAACTCACACCCTAGCCCAAGACAGATTTTACTAGTTCTGGCTTGGCATTAAGCACACACAACTGAGGGACTTGGGGCAGCTCAAAGAGAAGGAAGCTTATTTCTTCCTGAAACATACTATGCAGCAATAACACTGAGACATCAATCATTCTGGCCTCGCTGCAGGGTAAAAGCTCTTGGCAAACACACATCTTTAGGAGTTTGCAAAGGCAGGATGAAGGTGGTGAACTATTCTTTGTATTATAGTTGAAACCCCAAACACAGTGAAGCCCTGATTCACTGAAAAGGGAACAAAGCCACCCAGAAAATGCCAGATAGCACGCCAAAGAGTGCACAACTTCCACGTGGTCCCATGAGGGCCGAAGGTTTCACCTGCAGGACCATTTGGTGGGATCAAACCAGTACCTGGCTGACACAAGGCATACAGCAACCCCAATAAAAAGCTACCGCAGCAGAGCGGTTCTTCAAGCCCAGTTCACAGTCTCCCACGCAAACCCTCGGCTGCGGCGTGGCACCGGACTCTACCGACCTACAGAGACGTGCTTCTGCCTCCGAATCCTCTCTGACCTTGCCCTTGCCAATTACTCACTACTTCTGGTTTCAAATTAATCAGCGGCAATAAATATTTTAAAGAATTAATGACTCTAAACTCTTTAAAACTTGTAAGTATATTCATTTGCTACTGAGAATAAGATAAGAGACAACCAGGGAAGAAAATTCTTTATTGCTTTTAAAAAGCGCCCAGTGCTCCAATGAAGACCATTATATTTAACATGACAAATGCTTTTGTCAAAATTATTCTGGGACCTGTGCTCAGGGAGCAGTTTTATTGCCACCTTGTTAGCAGACTAGAATATTCTTGATATCTTACTGACCAAGGCAGAGTCACCCTGACATGACGTCTGCAGAGTGGTTAGCTCTGGACAGACCATTAATAATGCTTTTGCTGCTTCTTTTGCTAGTTCTCTGCCGCAGAACATCTTAGCAGAATACATTTTAACTCAAGCTCTGGACGTCCATTTCCGATTTTCTTTTCCTCAGTCGTAATTACTTTCAAAATATTGTTCCTGCAGAATTAAAGTTTTAAGCGTAGCAATCAAGAACATCCCTCTTGGGGTGGAACCTGGAGCCACCCAGCACAGGCTGTTTTAACGTCCACCTTTTAGTCAAAGGAAGACAGTTTAGACTGACTTCTGCTCTACGCGCGCCAATAAAGCACAGTGCTCCCGACGGCTCATGCATTCGGTCATGAACTAACGAGGGACGCATCCCACCACAGCCCGCCATGACACGGGTCACAACCCAAGCTGTCAGAAAACACGCAAACCAACACACAATTTCTAAAGCAGCCTACAACACACTCGCTAGGGCAAACATAAATTAAAAATATTTTTCCTTGTAATAAGCAGCTAAGGATCAAAAAGGAAGAATTAGAATACCTAATTATCTTGAAGAAATGCAATTAACACACTTAGGCTCCCAGCTTCACTAAAAAAAAAGCCCCAACTTATTTCCTATTAACCTATTTCCACAGTTTCCAGGAAAGGGGCAGCTGCCTTCATCGCCCTGTGCCGGGATCGCAGTCGCACTGCAAGAATTACATGGGACTGGGATGAACGTGTCCGTCCCAGCCCCGCTTCGGGCCAGGGCACCCACCCAGGGCTGCGGGCTTTTAGGGACACCCACGGAGGGCATGAGGGGACACCCACGGACACCTGGAAGCTGTCTGAGAGGGGACGTGAGGGAACATGAGCCAGGGGACACCCACAGGGGGCGCGAGGGGACACGGGGGGACACCCACAGGGGAGCATCCATAGGGTCTGCGGGAGGGGACGCGATGAGACACTCGCTGGGGGGCACCCGCAGGGGCTGTGCGAGGGGACAACCTACCCAGGGGCACAGAGGGTGTGAGGGGGTACAAAGGGACACCCACCTGGGGGGCACCCCCAAAAATGGGCTGTGAGGGAACACCCATCCTGGGGGGCAGCCACAGAGGGGCTGTGTGAGGAGACATGAGGTAACACCCACAGAGGGACTGTGAGGGGACACCCGAATGGGACACCCTCAGAGGGGCTGCGTGAGGAGACATACGAGGGGACACCCTCAGAGGGGCTGTGCAGGGGGACATACGAGGGGACACCAACAGAGGGGCTGTGCGAGGGGACACACGAGGGGACACCCACCCGGGGGGCCGCCCGGAGGCGGCATACACAGGGCCACCGCCGCGGGGCGCCCCGCCCGCCGCCCGCGGCCAGCCGGGCCCTGCCCGCGCCGCCATGGCTCCCCCTTCCCGCCTTCCGCCGCCCTCAGCCGGCCGCGCCGGGCCCGGACCTGGGCCTCGGCCTCAGCCTCGGCGGGTCCCGCCGCGCCGCCCCGCCCGCCCCCCGGCGCTCACCTGCCGCCGCCGCCGGGGGAGGCCGAGAGGGGCTGGGGGGAAGGTGGTGGTGGTGGCGGCGGCGCCCAGCCCGGGCTCCCCGCTCCGCCGCCGCTCCGCCGGGCTCCACCGCTCCGCTCCGCCGCTGCCCGCCGCGCTGGTGCAGGGGCGGGCGGCGCTTCCTTCCCTGCCCCCGGGGAGCGGGAGGCATGCGCCGCAGGGCTCCGCCGGGGAGGCGGGGGCGACCGCCCGGCCCTCGGCGGCCGCCGGCTCTGCCCGAGGGAGCGGCGGGGCGGGTGGGGGGGCGCCGGGCCGGGCCGGGCGGCCCCGCCGCCGCCGGGGCACAAAGGCAGGCGCGGCCGCCCCGGGGGCCGGCGCGGAGCGAGGCTGGAGCCCCCGGAACGATGGACAGCGGAAGGTCCGCCGGGGAGGAGGGCGAGTCCCCGCCGGCCCTGCGGAGCTGGGGCCTTTGGCAGACTCGGGGCAAGATTGGGGCCCCAAACCCCGATCTTGCGAAGGCTGACCAGCTCTGTCCCGGCAGGGACTTTGAAAACACACGAACCGAGCTTTTGCACCATTTACTTTTGAGACAAGAGCTGTGTAGGATGCACAGGAGGAGAGTAATTCCTCACGCTCCCTTTGGGGTGCGATGGGGGCTGCCAAAGGTGGGGAAAACTCAAAACATCTGGAAAATGCACCAGTGACTGTCCAAACCCTAAGTCTGGGGGATGCAAAACTAGGACCAGGGTTAAGAGAGCTGAGAACTGGTTTTTTTTCAGAAGCTGAAGTGGTTGGTGCTTTGGCTCCTGGTGTTACTGGGGCATTGTTGCTTTCATGTAAAGAAACAGCAAAGTTTTAGTGCTCTATTTCTTCTCTGTTTTGCTGGCAAGCAGGCTTTCCCTGAGGATGCGCTGCCAGCCGTGTCCTACCAGCCCCGTGCTCTCCGAGCGGAGCCAAGCTGCGGAATTCTTTCTTTCAGGACACCCGTTTCAACCTGCTCATTCACTAAAAAAAAACAGAGAGTGAGTCATAACTCTCAGTTGGTAAACCTTCACAAGCATTTCCATTCCTACTTTCTGGCAAATGAAAACCTGGTGCCTCAACCCAAAGTGCTGCCTATTTTGATTTTGCCAGTGCATTTTTTTTCCCCCCTATGGTGCTTGAACACCTGCGATGCTACAGAGCAAACCAGCATCTTTTGGCTGGGTGTTGCCAAAATCACCAAGGAAAATGCTCAAGCTGGGAAACATCGAGCGAACAGCAGCGGGGAACAGCAGGTACGAAGGGTCCCAGGCTGAAAATTGGGTGACAACTTCTGCCAGTGCAGATGAGGCACCGTGCTTACGCCCCACTAGGCTCCTCTGCCGTAAGGGGAATTATTCCCTGTGCACAAGAAAGTGCTGGATGTTAGAATCAGGACTGTTATCTTTAATAAGTATATCGTGTACAATTAATAATTTTCTCTGTCACTCTTCATTCAAAGCTCCAGACGCTTTGCTTGGCTGATGCTGCCGTTTCTGCTGCAGCTTTGACAGCACGTCACAGCACCGCTGCGCAGCTCAGAAGTTGTTTAACTCAGAGGACAGTTTTCCGATGCAGCGTTGAACACCAGAGCCAGGCTCCAAGGTGAATCCATTCTGCCCTTGCAGAACGAGAAGGCGGAGCTGGCAATGCGGCTGGACTGAACCTGCCCTGTCGCTGGTGTTGGTGCAGGGTAGGTGCTGGATGCTGCGGCTCTGAGCTGCAAGGCTCTTCAGACGATTTTGTGCTCACTCTGTGGCAATGCTGACATATGTGGGGCTGACATATGCTGAGTGCTGTGGAATAGATTTCCATCTTTCAGCCCAGAGATGCTTCTTTTGGAGAGCACGTGTATTTTCATGCCCTGAGGAATTGTGCCCTTTCCTGGACTCCAACCTCACATTCTAATTTTTCCTTTCCCAGGGGTCCGCTACCTACCAAACCAGGTCTGACCCTGGGGGTGTGGGATGGGACCATGTTTCAAACCATCAGACACAGTTATAGACTCATATTCATTTCTCTCCTGCTCTTACAATAGATAAAACAGAGCCGATATGACATTTGCCTGTGTGTTCTTGTCCCTGGGATATGTAATATGCTTTTATATTCTGAAATGGCTTGCTTGAACAAGACTGCTGAAAACAGCACAGCCAGCATCTGCGTGCAGAAGGAAACAATGAACTTGCTTTTCCTCAGCTGCAGAATTGCAGCCCGGAGGTGAGGAAACTTTGCTCCTTTCACCATATTCCCCCTAATGCCACTCCAGAGGAAAGAAAGGGCTCTTGTATTCATGTATCCTCTCGGGCCAAGTCAATTTACATGTGAATGCACTTTAAAAATAAAATGAAAGTCAAAGCTATGGCCAGAAGAGTGATAAGTGTTCTTGTGCACATGCAGTTGCTTGGAAGGGGAAGGCTGGCTGCTGCTGGAGAGCTCTGCTGTTACCAGCGGAGGTGGCATTTCATGGCTCTGCAGAGCAAGGTGCCTCCATGTGCAGCCTTTGACTTGAAAGAAGAGCAGAGCCTCTCCCCGAGATCCCATTAGGGATGATCTGTCTTCCTGATCCATGATCTTTGCGGAAATGAGGGCAGTGGTCCCTGTCCCTCTGTCCCCGCTGGATGGATGACAAAGTCACGAGCACTAATTGGAGCCCTTGTTAGGATGGCCGGAATGGCAGGGAAACATTCATGTTTTCAAAATGAAACGCCTTCCCCGACCTCAGGATCTGCTCATCCCATTTGCGGCTTATTGCAGGGGGTAGGAACTGGTGCTCGTTATGGGTGGCTCTGGATACATTGGAGGCAAAAGCTGCTGTGGCTTGTCAGAGGCTGAAACTGGAGCTCAGGTGATGGCTTCCCCCCCCCCCAGCAAGAAAAAGGACAAGATTAAAAACAAAATAGTAAGAATAAAGGGACTTACCACACAGATCTTCCTGTTGTCAGGTAACCTGTGGCTTCGTGGCCAATTACAGTTCTCACATGGAGCTGTGTTAAAACACCAGGCATTTCTGCCGTGCTGCTGTTCCGTTGGGAATGTGAGTCACACCCTGTGCTGGCCGAGGGCACAGCCATGTCTAGGACACGAGGGAGGTCGGTAGCCTCAGGTTCTGCAAACCCTTTTCTCTGCTGGTGGCACTTTTGCATTCCCCAAGCCCATCTTTGGGTTTTGGGGCAAAACCAATCCACAAAAGTGAAATCCCACTGTGACCACTGAGTTTTTGGTGGAAGAAGCAGCGGGGAAAGGAGGTGGATGGACTCCAGTCCGAACCTAGAGCTCAGTCAGTATTTGAGGTCTGTATATCATGTGACTCCACCGAGTTTCAGAAGGCTCAAAACTGTTCTGGAAAAAGTAGTGCCAGCATTGGCTTTAAAATAAATCAAGCAGATTTCTCACCTCAAAACAGGTTTAAAACAGGGCTCAGGTGTGGCTTGAGCACTTGTTTCCCTCCTGCACGACTTTGCCCATGCTACGAGCTGCAGTGAGCACTGGGCACATCCCGGGTGGCAGCAGGTCACGGTGGTCACCCGGCTCCTACATCCTCCTGCCCCGTTCAGCCCCTTCAATCTGATTGCAGGTGACGTATTAGATGGAGCACAACTGGATCATGTGGTAACATGGTAAATTGAGGAGTTTAGTTGTTATTTAATAAATGCCAAGGAGACTCATGAGGCCTTGAAGTTATAATAGAAAGATCTAATTTAGAAAAAAGGAACAGAGATGCCTGTGAAAGCTGCCAGTAAACAGTGCTGGATATCGAATGCTTCTGTTTACCCTCTGAATGGAGCAGAGATGGTGTGAGCTTCCTTACAGCAGGGCTGGATGCTGCCCGGGGAAGCAGCATCCAGGGGAGGAGGAGGTTTGAGGGCAGTGCTTGGTGGAACTCAGTCCCGGCAAGTTCTGCTGTGTCTTGCCTCAGAAGACACTGTTGCCATAAATCGCCTCTGGATGCCAGCTTTTTTTTAAGGAAACAGACCCACTGGCTCCATGAAACACGTCAAGTGGAAAGTATAGCACAGAGACGTGGTTGCAGAATACATTTAATTGAGTCAAATCTGATGAGCTTCCCATTCATTACTGACCATTATACGAAACGTCACTGTGGGGCACAATGGTTGCTTTTGAAGATGTCCCTTTTGAGTAGTAACTCCCAGTGTATCTGGCATAAGAACACAACCCGAGAAATACAATTTAGTGCCAAGAGGTTTGATTGCAACCCTGCCCTTTCCTTGCTATGATATGGCAGAGACCTCCAAAATTTCAGAGGAAATGATGGCACCTCTCATATTCTGTACCTAGAACCTTTTAATAGTTTTTGTAAAACTCATTCCTATCTAGGTTAAATTATAAATTTTTCATGTTTACGATCATGGAAATGTGCTGTACAGGCACTTAAGAGTTTTCCTTATACAACTCTTCCCATCCAGCTCGATGGGCTTTGCTTTGAGGCAGTACTCTCTGTATTCCCGTGAGGATGTTTCCAGCTGGATCCTGTTCTTGTCACAGTTCTGCTTGTGCCCATTAGGTGTCAGACTGTTATCGGCACAGTCTCCTCCAGTTTCTGGGCTCTGCAGAGTATGAGACGCCAGGAGCCGCCACAGCTTGTCTAGGGTGCTGGCTGCACGCTCGCCTATGGGTCCTACCCAGAAAGGGCAGACTGGGTGGTGTGGTGCTCACTGGGCCAAACGGGGACTTTCTGCTGGCCTTGGCTCAGGCTTTATCGGCTGTGGTTCCTCCAGAGCCACTGCCAGCTCATCCCAGGGCTGCAGGCTGAGCGTTCACAGGCAGCAGCTCCTGCCCCAGTACTGCAGGGGTTTTGCAGTGCATTTGTATTTTAGATCATGTGTAATTGTGTTCCTCAGGCCAGCACTTCATATTGCAATAACGCCTTGCTTCTGCTCTGGGATCTGCTTTGCTCTAAGGGTCACTGAGGTGCTGCCAGAGCGGTCATGGGTCTCTTCCCACCTCGTCCATCGTCCTCTTGGGAATGAGCAGTTGAAGTTGAGTGTCGAAGGCTGGTGCCAAGCCACGCCGACAGCATGCGTTCAAGGTGCTGGGACAGCTCAGATGTTTCCTGCATCTCAGGGCTTGGGAGCACTGATGAACACACGGGGATTCATTCAGAGACAGAAAAGTGCCAAGAGCCAAGGTGGAAGGTGATGAAAAGGGGTCTGTGAGCATCAAAATGGCCTATTTAAAGGGCAAGATCAAAGATGCACAGTGGGATAGATACCTTCCCTGCTACAGGAAGAAAAGCCATAATGAAACCGAGATGCTGTACTCACTACATATTTCAAAAGGAAACTGTTCTGCTTTGACTTTGCCGTGCAATTGCCGAGAGCTTTAAGGGGGCTGGGGGAGGAAAAGAAAACACGTTGCGCTCCAGCTCCCCTCATTACTGCTCTTCAGACTCTTCTAATGAAAAAATCCCAGCACAGCCATGGACTTGTCTGTCAGCAATTATCATGCCTTGCATTTATAGAGCACCTTTCTTGGCCGGCTGCTTGCTGAGGAGCACCCCTGTGGCCTCCCGTCAGGCAGGGGACTGCTGGATGACTTCTGCTGAACAACTCCCGATTCCCGGCAGAGCCGTCCCGAGCGCCGTCCCAGCCCCCGTTAGCTCTAAGCCGGCATTTTTAAAAGGTATATTCCCATGTGGGAAAGCTTTTCAGACCACCTTCAAGGAGTACTCTATTTTTAGCATCCATGGGCTCTCTTGGCTGCAAACAAGTGAAACCTCTCTGCGGTGAATTCACAACAGGGCAACTGGCAGGCGTTCAAAGTCTCTGGCTGAAGTGTGGCACAAAGGGAGCGACTTGTCCCCGAGGTCCCCACGGAGCGGGCTGAGTCCACGCTGCCACCACTGGATGCTGTGCCTGCCCAGTCACGCTGGGGCGGGCAGTGGGGAAGGCAGGGTCCAGGGCCGCGGTGCCCAGCGGGTCTCATTCCCTGGCGCCTTTGCAATTGCAAAATGCGCTGTGCGTGAGCAGGCTTTGATTAAGGATTTGCAAACAAGTGCTGTTTGATTCAGTGGTTAAAATGCTTCTTTAAATGAGTTTTGGATCAAACCGAAGTTCACCACTGTTTTGAGTTTTCATCAAAGTGAAAAGACGTGCTGGGCCAGAGCGTCCGTGCAGTCCTTTGACTTGGGTTCTTCTCTGGCAAACCAGCACAGAGCAAATCCCCCTCAGCAGAGCAGCCAGACAGAGCGCAAGCCTCCCTGCTGCTCTGCAGGGTGAAGGGACTTCCCAGGAGCAGTTTCAGGCTGGTTGAAGCAGCATTTGGCAAACATGCTCATAGTTATTTTAAGTATTTCTTTTCCCTCAGTCCTCATTCTGCTCCCCCTGTGGGCCAAAGCCACCTCCCAGTGCTCCAGCCAAGAGAGGCGGAGGGCAGGAGCTCTGGCCACCCTTGCTTTGTGCTCGCTGCAGCTGCACACACTCCGCATTCACACTTATGTGCACTTCTACTTTTACATGGGGCTTTTAGGGCCATGGCATATGTCCAACGATGGTAATTTTGGACGAAATGCAGTGTCAGATTCACTCTCCCATCCTGCAGAGCTGTCGGGGATGGAGGAGTATCGACTGGGCGTCGCAAATGCCTTCAGTGCAACAGATCCATAATAGCTTTGGAAACAGAGAAGATCAAATCCTGTCCTTCTGGTAAGCCTTAAGAAAAACATGGTATTTAGAGCAGCACTTTCTCCTGGATGGGGTTTTGCTGCTGGCATTAATGGACAGCTCTTTTGAAGTGTTTCCTCATCAGGGTCTTGAATCCCCTGGCAATGGTCTGAGCCCCTTGAAGAACGACCCGAACCCTCTCTGATCCACCCAGCACCCCTAGGGCAGCTGGCTCCATGGCACTGGGGGGTCGGGAGCTGCCAAGCTGAGGTGACAGCGTGGGGCTACAAATCTTCACCCAAAATGTGGCTCATAGAGAAGGTCCAATGATGCACCGATACCTGGCGCTGCCCCAACTGGTCTGGAAGAATTAGAGGGGGAAAAAGCGCCCATTACCTGACATGCTCTGCATTTTGCTTGCTCCTTGCTGCACCCTACACCGTACAGGGCGAGGGCTGGATTTGACCCTCGGCCAGGCTTCCCTGCCCACCACCCAGCTTGGCCAAGGCTCAGAAAACCATAAGCACCGAAAGGAAGGAGTGGAGGCAGTGCCCCGGGCTGCCGGCACTGCCTCGGGTGAGCTGTGCTCACAGCCGTGCGTGGGACGGGAAAGCCGGAGCAGCTTGCAGACGTACGTGCCGCAGACCAGGAGGAAGGAACCTGCTGTGAGGAGCTCGTGGGAGGAGGAGGAGAAAACTGGGTGTCAGCAAATGAGGCAGATTGAGAGCTGAGATGCGTTAGTGGTTGTATTTGGGATATGATCAACGTTTCCTTGTGACTTGCACAGTCTGTAGGGGCCTGAGTGGTACAAAAAAAAAAATCAGTGGGAAAGGAGCTCCTACATCCCCTTATGATGTAGGAGGCTGCAAAGGAGGTGAAGCCCTCTCACACTGTGCAAGGGCCCCATATTCGATGCAAGTCAGAGTATGGGCTCGTCGGCTGCTTCAGGGCAGGAGGTGGGTGAGCTGGCAGAGGGCAGCCCCCAGTTCTGGGAGCTGGTGTGTGCTGCCAGCACAGCCAGCCCCATGGTGCGCAGCCTCCTTTTCCTCTGGATACATGTGGGTATGGCCCTGATGGTTTTGCCCCCAGAACTCTCTCTGGAGAGATCTCTAGCAGAAAAGAACAGCTGCTGTGGGCAGAAACCTGCCGCTTGTTTGGAGCACGAGGCAGCACCTTGGCCTCGGCACCCCGCAGAAAGGGGAGCTGTGAGCATGGAGAGGAGCAGCACTGCTGCCAGGGTGGGAGGAGGGCACCCTGTCATCACCCCCTCACATCTTCACAGTGGTAGTTCATGAGTGTCATTGGCACATCTGTTCAGAGAGAGAGGAGTAATATAGGTCCAGCTGAGCGATGAAATTGCTTTCAGGGCTGTTGATTCCCAGCTCAGGGGTGTGCAGTTGGCTTGACTGCAGGCTGGTGATTTTTAATTTATTTTCCCCCCCCTCTCCCCTGCCCTGTTCCTTGCAGCCAGCAGAGATCAGTCACATGTGAAGCAGCCAGTGCCAGCTTCTTTGAATCCTATTCCCCATATTCCCATTCTCTGGGAAAGATGGGCCATCTAGGCTCATTCATGAGGCCCCGAAACTGCTCACACTCTGCCTTGCTGAAGGATTTGCATCTCACTCGTGACCAGACCGCTCCGCTCATCCTTTTCCTGTACCCCCTCTGCCTGCCTGGATTTGGCCTCTGCTCCTGCACCAGTACCCGTTTCTCCTCTAGATGGTGCAACTGCCATTGAGCACCAAAAAAGCACCGAGATGCGGCCAGACCCCAGCCCCTGCAGCAGGATGTGGGGTGCACCAGCCCTGGGGTCTGCCCCCAGCTCCCCATCACCCCTCCCACGTCTCTCCCGCTGGCAGGACAGGTGTTGGGGGGCATTGCCCCGCACACATCACGCGCCTGAGGGTCTGCACCAGATACCTGCAGAGCATCATCCCTCTGCCAGCCGCGGGCACAGGGCTGTGTGGAACCAAGGGGATGAGAAACCTGTCTCCTGCTATTCCTGGCATCTCTGTCCTTGGCAGAGCACATCCCAGCAGTGCCCGGGGGAGATGCTGGCAGAGGGCAGCGGAAGGCGGAGGAGAGGGGACAGATCCTGGGGGTGACCCCGTGCCTTGCGGCAGCTGGGCTGTTTCCGTTCACGCTGGGTTCGGAGCAGGCCGGAGGAGCAGCAATGCCATCATAGTCTTTTGTTAGAAACCCCGCTCGCCTGCCATCCCCTGACTCATGTCCAGGCAAGGAGGGAAGCGGCTGCCAAACCCGCAGGTCTGGGCAGGAGAACAGATCCTGCAGCAGGCAGCTTGGGGCTGGTACACACTGAACGGCTCCATCCCACCTGGAGATTCGGCTTCTCCATCCACCGATGGCAGCAAGAAGGACACACAGATGAGAGAAGATGCTCTTCTCCTCGAGGGCTACCACTATAGGAGGGTCACCTCCTCCCGTGAGCAGGACATTTACGGCTTAGGGGTTGTGTCAGGGCACAGTGAGCTCAGCTGAGTTTGCCAGCCCTCGTGAGCAGGCGAGGACAGTCACTGGCGAGCTGAGCAGATTGGATTTGGGACCCTGCAGACGCAAGGGGAATCCTAGGCAGTTCTCCCTGCAATACCCCTCATTTGTTTAGGCTAAAACCAAATAAATACAAGCTTAATGATTTGAGTGAAACAATAGGAGAGATTCTAGCACAAAGAAAGGTTTCCTCCTACTAGGCTCTGCTGGCAAGCTTTAGAGCTTGTATTTTAAATAAATGTTATGGGTGCATTTAAAAACACACCATATGTTCTGCCACGGATCTTTCTGGTAGCTGCTATAGCGTGGCTCTCGACTGGATCTCCTCCTCCCTGTGCCGTCAGCTCGCCTGGGTGTGTTTTGCCATGCCACCCACGGTGCCGCAGCCGGAGCAGGGCCCTGCGCCCCAACTGCTCCTCGCACCGGTGAAGCCACGTGCGGGGCTCCCCACACCCCACGGCATGGGCATCGGCATGTTTCTTGAAGTCTCTGCTGTGAGCATGGGTTGCAAAATAAACTCTTATTAAAGATCAGGGTGGTTTTGCTGGAGAGCTGATTAACTTGCTGGGGAGCTGTGCCGTATCCCTGCCACGATTCCCACAGCTCTGCCAGCCGCAGTCTCACCCTGGTTTTTTGGAAGCACCCCAAAACCCATCCACGCGTTTTCTGAAGCCAGCGAGGTCAGGGAGCGTGCTCCCAGAGGGAAGGGTGAGCAGAGGGAAGGAAGGGCCTGGAGCTGCAGCAGAATTTTGGATTTCGTAATTCCCCCTGACCGCTGTAGATGGCACTCCAGCCCCGCCGCCTGCCCAGCTGCCGGCGAGCTGTAATGCATGCTGGCAAGGAGGCAGGGGATGAGCTCTAAGTTTACAGCAGATTTTCCCTTCTGACAGATTACTGCTTCATTTGTAAGAGGAGAACTCCGTATTAAGTACATTTCTGACATTTTGTTGGGGGGGTGGGTGGGAAATAGAATCCTCGTGATGCCAAGTGCGCTGGAGCGCGAGCACGGCTGAGCCTTCGCGGCTTTGGGGGCTGGGGTTGAGTTTTGGGTTTTTTCTTTTTGCTTTGGCACCAAAGTCCCTTTTCATAATTATTCAGCTCCGAGCACAATTGCTACAGGTGGGAGACATGATTAAAACAGAACCCAGCTGAAAAGCCAGGAGGACTTTGCAGTGGAGAAGCAGCAGCTCTCTGTTCCGGCAATGCTCGGATTTCAATGCTAATCCAATAAGGTTCGATTAAAGTGTATTTTCAAGGCAAAATCGAATCTAACTGCTATTGCCATTGCTGTGGGCGCTGTGCGAGTGCCTGGACACAGCAGGCATTGGCTGTGCTCAGGGCTGGCGATCGCAAGGCACGAAGTCAGTCCCGGCTCTGCCAGGGACCCGTGGCTCTGCGGTGGGGACCCGGGGACGTCCCCCGTCGGGACCCGGTTTGCCTCGCACCATGCGCTGCTCTCCCCACTCTCCCTTTGCAAGTCGTCCTAATCGTTACAACAGAACGAAGACTAATTTTAGTGTTAATTATGCAAATTGGTCTTGATAGGAAACTCCAGAGTGAGGTTATTATCACTCTTTTTTCCAGGGTAGGGAATAGCCCTTTTGGAAAATCCTTCTTCTTGCACAACCACGAACCTTTCTTCTCCTTTGGTTTCTTTCAAGTGAAGAAAATGCTGAGCAAGGTTGTTACCGTCGGCTCCTAGGACATTTTCATTGATCCAAATCATACTGTTAGAGAGAGCAAGTATCAAAAAGCTCTGGATGACGTTATAGATGTATTTTAATTATAAAAAATGCTGCAAGCAGCTTAAAGAAAGCGAGTGCTTCACCAGAAAAAAAAAAACATTTCCCTTCTTTTCTCTCAGAAAATACTTTTTCTCATTATCCAAGCTGCTGAAACCGTGCGCTCCTCAGGGACAAGGACTGTGTTGGATTTTCCCAGCTCGTGCTGAGCGCAACAACGTCAACAACAAAATGGTATTAAACTGCCCTGAGATTTTTCTCTCCTGCACTAATTGCCTTTCCAGCTCAGGCTCTTCCCCCCCCAGTGCAAACACAGGTATAAATCACCTTGCTGCTGTCGCTTTGTACAGACCAAGCAAAAGGAGGCCGCCCCGGCGATGCCCGGCGCTCCTGCAAGGAGGCACTTTCTTGTTTAGGTGCTTTCTTTGAGGAACATGTTTTAATCAGCTTTGAAAAGCATTTGGAAACCTGGTTTCCTTGTATCAACAGCCGTGGATGCGGGTGCCCAGTTCCTCTCGCTGCTCCCTGCCCACCTGCCGTTCAAAGCTGGGACAAACCCTCAGCCGCTGATGGTCCAAACCCTTCCGCTGGTCCCGGGGCTGCCAGCCTCAGCGGTGGCACGGGCTGGCGGAGGTGGCCGTGGCTGGCTGCAGGAGCGGCCCGAAGCGGCGATGGGTTCGGCGCTGAGCTCGTCCCCAGGCGAGCTGCCCTCTCCCTGGCGCTGCCGGGTTTGCTGCCCTTTCGCAGAGGTTGCTCGCTCTGTGCGGAGCGCCCGTCTTGGCAAAGCTGATCAAATCTTTCTCCCCCAGTGAATGACATCCTCCTGCCTGAGACAATCAGATTAGAGTGTCTTTTATCCATGACGGTTTGAAGTGCTGCCACTTACTTGTTTTAGGGAAGGAGTCTTGTAGATGGAGACAATCCTATTGACATTTTACCCTGGAAGATGATGTTAGGGCTGAGTGCTAAAGACACGCATGAGAAGGTGCTTTAAGCCACAGACCTGGTCACCTTCTCACCCACGGGGCCATCGCTGCTGACATGAGGGGCATCTACAGGGGGGACGAAAAGGAGCCGCTTGCCTCCCCAGAGAGAAAGACAAGGGCTGCCTAAGCACAGATCTGTCACACCCCAAGGCAGGCTGAGTGGGCCCAGGAGAGGGTTTCAGGGTTTCTCTAGCGAGGGAGGGATGCGACTCTGCACATGCGGCATGGCTTCCAGCAGATGGTATACCCGTCTCATTGCACTTGACGGGATGGTGGGAGAAGTTATTATGAAAGACTGCTGTGACATTCACAGCACAGATCTGCCAAATGGTGTCTAGAGGAGATGGAAGGAGCACATTGCAATGCTGCATAAATTGGTGCAGAGATATATCTGATGTTGTATTTCATAGCAGGACGGAAAGAAGCCTTTGGCTAACGGTGGAGATGCCCTGCTCGAGGCCGGCACTGAGCCCTCAGAGACGCACAGCTTTTGTGTTCCCGTTGATGCCTTTTGCCATTGGGATGTTCATAATTTCTAAAAACTGGTCCTTCTGAGACGGTGCCCAGCCTCCTCAGACCAACGCATCTGCGGGGTCCTCCCAGGGTCCCCACCGGCTCTCAGCTGCACGGACCCTCGCAGGTGCCCTGTCCCAGCCGTGGCTGAAGGTCCCACGGAGCCACATGGATCCTCTGTCCCGTGGGCCCACTGGGGGAGCGAGGGCCGTCCCTCCCAGGCCAGTGTCCCTCGCCACCTGCACTGCGAGGCTGGGCCAGAGGAGGGCTGTGCCGTTGCGTTCTCTATTGTGTGGAAACAGTTTCTCCTGGAGTTAATAACTTCTGCTTTTTGGGCAGAAGGCAAAACAAAATTCAGAAAATCCCAATCCCAGCGAGAAGGTGGTCCAGCTCAGCTTTAGGTGGGATTTATTTCTCTGCTTTTTCCATTGCTTTGCTTTGTCAATTCCCGTCCACAGTTGCCCACCCTGGGCAACGGAGCAGCACCACTGCAATGATCTTCCTCTTTCATTTTTGCTACTTGTTAATGACTCCATTAGCTTCCTCTGAATCTTGATGAGGGGTTTTATTTTTCCGTGGCAACTGCATCCGCGAGACCTCCCCACCCACGGACCTGCGCTGTGCAGGGGTGCCGGAGGGCCACACTGCTCCCAGCTCGGCTCCAAGCAGGACCCGCTCCCTGCTGAAGCACCTGCCCTACGAATGCAAGTGGTTGGGGCATGAGAAAGACCTGCCCATGAAGGGACTTCTCCCACTGATGCAGCAGAAGCAGGAGGATCCATCCCTGAGATGCCCTGTGCTGCTACCTCGGTGGGCTCCGCAGTGCGGGGGTGGCAGGGGTGGTCTCCCCCCGCTGACGGCGAGGTGTTCCCAGCTGGACGTGTGCCTTCGTTGGGGCGTCTTGGCAGCTGGGAAGCATCAGCCTGGGAGCAGAAACTCACCCTGTTCACATAAACAGCTGATGAAAATTAACGCCCACAAGGACGACATTCATACCTACAAATTATCTGCTGTGGAGCTGCAATTAAACATGCCTCTGCTGCAATAGCAGTGTAACGAGAAACCTGTGCAGCTCCTGCCCTGCGGTGCCTCCTGTCCCCTGTGCCAGCTCCCCCGTACCCCGCGCTCCCTGGTCCTCCTCGCCCGGGGCAGGATGGGTGCTGCTGACCCCTTGGAGCCGTGCAAGGGCTTGCACAGGGAGCTGCGCATGCTTTGGGATGCTGCATGGGGAAGTTTTGAATTCCCCAGAGGGGTTTCCGAGGGCAACTGGGAAGGAATCTATCCTGCAGGTTGCAATTCCCTAGATCCACAGCCACGAAAAGTAAGATGTAAAAGGGCCTGATCCTGCCCTGACAGCCAGAGAGCCACCAGCCTGAGGAAGGAGACAGAGGAAAAATAACCCTGCACATGGGACCAGGGTTGATTTCTAACCCATTTTGCCCATCCCAGCAGGAAAACCCCAATTTTTGACTGTTCACTGTCTCCCAGCAAAAACCTACTGGCACCTCCTGAGCAGTAGCCCCCACTGTCCCCAGCCCAGGGTACCCAGAACGGCTCTCTGCCTCGAAACCACAAAGGAAGAGATGGGGACGGGGGGTATCAGTGCAGCAGTGGCAGCGGGGGGCTGCAGGACCTCAGGGGACCTCGGGACGCCGTGGGGCGAGGCGCGAGCCTGGCTCCCTTGGGCTGCCTGGTTGTGGCAAGGCAGACCCCTACCAAACTCCCCATCACCTTTTGAGGGATTCTTTTCTCCCCCTGCAAAGAGCTGCTGGTGGTGGGGGAGCCCTGGGACACCCTAGCTCAGCTCAGCACGATGCTGGAGCAGAGGCGAGCGCTCCTGGGGGCATTGCGGGGAAAGGGAATTTTGGTCCAAACTCTTAACATTTGCTTATTGCAGGCTTTCAGGAAGAAATAATTAGCTTTCTGTTTTTCACTAGGAGCTTCTCCCCCTCCATGCCCTCTTGTGCCAGGATGATGTGTCATCACGAGAAGCTGCAGGATCACTTCCATAAGATTAAAAAAAATAATAAAATAGCTCCTATTCATCACTGGACTTTGTGCTAATAGTCCATGCTCTTTAAAGAGGGAGCACGGTGGGGCTGTTCCTGCTTCCATCTTGCAGGATAAAGGATCTATTTGCACTCCTATAATAACCTCTTTCATCTGACGCCCTCAAAGTGCTTTTGGACATAAATTAATTAAGCCTCACAACACCCTGTTGAGTTCAAGCTCACTCAAGGGTTTTCATCATGCGTTCAAACAATTCATTGCATCTTTGCGTCGCCGGTTTTCGGCAGCCCAAGGGTCACGTCCAGCTGGGGCGTGAGCAGGGCCCATTCAATTATTTCTGCCACGTGTTTCCTGCTTCTACCAGGGCTCGGGCTGCCCTCGGGGCTAATGCTCTGTCCATAGAGCCTCATCAAAAACCCTATCAAAGCTGCACGGGCTGAACCCATGGCACAGCAGCTCCCCAGGGCTGCACAGCCTCACCCGAACCATCAAAGCCTCACCCGAACCATCAAAACCTCACCTGAAGCATCAAAACAGCTCCAAGTTTCCATATTTCAGCATTTTCAGATTTACGGCCCACACAGTGCCCCATCGGCATCAGTGGGGCTGGCTCCAGCGGTCCCTTACCCCATGCAAGCTGGGGTCGCGTCCTGTCTGAGGGGATGAGCTGGGCCCTGCTCTGCTGCAGCTGAGTGCAGTTTGGCAGCAAATATGCTGAGGAATAACTCACAGACGCCTGCTCCTCCTCACTGTGCCTACCCTAGGCAAAAAAAAAACCCTAGCGTGGATGTTGGCACCTCCTTGCAAAAAGCAAAACGCAGGTGGAGGCAGCGACCCCTCGGTGCTGGCTGCCTGCAGCGTGCGGGGCAGAGCGGGCGGGCAGGTGGCCCGCCATGGCGATGCTTCAGGTTTGCTCCATGTTTCCTATCGTCTCTGATGAGGCTTTTGCAGGATTCAGGCTGTGGAGGCGTTTGTCATGTGCCTCAGCTCCACGGAGTGAAGGGTCCTGTGAGAGGAAGGGGGGAGCGGGAGCTGCCTGCGCGGAGACTGCAGCGCTGGGGATGCAGGGTGGCTCATCAGTGGCTTCAGATTCCTAATTATATCTCTTTAATGAGCACCCACACTGTTATCAGGGGTTCCTCTGGGGCTAAGCGGTGATCCAGGCTCTTCTAATTACTTTTGACTCTTAATTTTCATGTCCGTACTAATCCTTCATAGTTCCCCTTCCTCATTTGATGCAAAGGGCTCATTACCAGGAAATGCATCCTCCTCCGCTCCGATCCTTGCACAAGCTCTTGTTTGCTTCTTTTTTACCCCCAGATCTTACAGGAAGAGACAGAGCAGGTAGAAGCTGCCCAACCACAGGGCCCAAAGGCAGGGAGCCAGGTCAGGGGGGTTTAGCTTTCCAGAGGAAGCACAGGAAGGTGGTTGGGGTGGGAAGCCCGTCTCCCACTGCTGCAGAGGCTGGAGCTGAGAGGGAGCCCAGCCCGGAGGCACCACTCGCTGCTAAGCAGGTGGGCTGTGCTCGCACCCCCCGGGGCTCAGCTCGCCAAGCACCCACAGCAGGGGCATCGGGGCAGACGCTTTCCCAGGGGCACCAGCTGCGCTCAGCCCCGCTCCCCAGCACAGCCCAGCAAGGGAACAGGCACTGGCTGCTCTTCGTGCACAAGCACACCTCGCCCAGTTGCTCCCTGTGCTGCTCTGAGCTGGGAACCCCTGCGGTTCGGGATCCCGATGGTCCCTGAGCACTGGCTTTGCTGCTCAGCATCCCGTAACGCCCAAGCATCTGGGCACGCCCTGCCGGGGAGCAGCAAGGGATACCCCGAATGTGCCACGGGCAGGATTCCCGGAGGACAAAAAATGCACAATTAAGGTGTCACCTGCTGAGGGTGAATAGGGGAAAATTGGAATATTAAGGTGCATCCCCCTCAGGACGATATAGCCCCTTTGCATTAGGTACAATTAAGGTGTGACCTCCTGAGGGTGAATGATCTAGCCCTCCCTCTGCCGTGCAGGGGCAGGCAGCCTGCGGGCAGGTCTGGCAGCTGCCAGGGCTTGGCTCGAGAGCACACAAGTGTCTCAGAGAGGTTTTAATTCCATTTTTGAAGTTTTCTGGCCAGTCCCGCTAGCATAGGGAGGGAGGACTGATGGATATATGAAAGTGCAGAGGCGCTTCAGAAGGATGGAGGAGAGGAGGACACTTGCTGGGAGAGAAAGCCCAGGCTCTTAGTGCTACCCCAGCAGCCTTTGAAAGCAGACTGGGAAGGCTTTTGATCTCTAACCAAGTCCTTGATATTTCTGTGATCATGGTGAGACCTCTCCTGCCTGGGGCGCTTGTGAAGCCACCCGCTCAGGAAAGCCTTCTCCAGGAGAAACCCTTCACTGCTGGCTTTAAACTCCCCTCTTGCAGGCTGCCCTTCGCAGCGGGGTCCAGGGGAGTGCTTGGAGAGGGCAAAGGTCCATGAGGGCATTTCTGCTGCTGGCACTGGGGTGGGAGGGCAGAGGCGGTGGGCTGCCACCAGCTCCAGCTCTGCCAGGAGAGCAGGAGGGGCTGGGGGGCTCTGTGTGCCCTCCAGCTGGGCTCCCAGGTGCTTGTGCTGGTCCCTGCAGGGCAGCGAGACGGGATGCCCGTGTCCTCGCAGGGCAGTGACGATGCTGGGGGCTCCAGTCCTGGAGAAAAGGGTAGAGCGGGCTCTGGATTGTCACAGGGAAACTGAGGCACGGAGATGCTCTGATCCTCACAAAGCCCTCCGGGATGAGCCATCACACCCCCATGCTGCGCAGCCCTTGCGCACATGGGCTGGTTCCCCGGGGGGGGTCCGCACCCGAGCTGGCCTCCCCCAGCCTTCTGTTTTTTTTCCCTTGACTGAAGCAAAAGGATTTTCAAAAGTGGAACTTGGGCCTTGAAGTGACAAATAATTGAAGGTGGTAATTAAAGGCACAGCCGAGTGCTGGGTGAAAAAAGGAAAAATAAAGGAAAAGTGCCAGTTGCAATTTTGCGATTTAATTAGGTTCGCCTTCTTTCATAGCGGGGAGCGTGGCGGGCAAACCCCGAAGGCACGGGACTTTCTGATGCTGCTGAAAACAGGGGGGAGGTGGCAGTGCTCTGCAGTCAGCTTTCCCAAGGAGAACTGCACAACTCCGCCACACATTAAAAAGCAGAGATTAGCAAAAGCCCCTTCTAATTTTTTTTTTCTTTGAGAACGGGAGAGCTTCTTGAAGCAGAAACTTTCAATAATTAAAAAAGGAAAAAGGAAAAATAATAACTATTGGTATGGAAAGTATATGAAACTAGATCTCTGCCGACTTCTCCGCTCTGAGATATCATCAGCTGGCAATATTTTGAATTTCTTTAATAAGAGTTCCAGTTGGTGGCTTTGGCAGCACTGGGAGGTGGAAACCGCCAGCTTCAGGGCAGGGTCCGCAGGGACCAGCGCGCCCCCAGAGCCTCCCGGGGGGCAGGTCGAAGCCGGCGGGTCGGTGCCAGCCTTGCAGTGGGACCCCAGGGCGGCAGCTCGGCTTTTGTGGGGTACAGCCCAGTCTGGGGGTGAGCGGGACCCTTGGCAGAGCAGCTCTGACAGCTGCGGTTTGGCCTTGGAGTATTCTCACTTGTATAAATTATATAAATCAACCCTCCAGATGAGGGAGTGTGGACATAAATATGTAGATTCAGGCTCCAGCCCTCATGACTTATTCACCAGCAACATCATATTGTTTCTAACTTCAGAGCAGTTCCTGGAAACTGTTTGTTCTTCAAATTAAAAAAAGATATATGGGTGCTGCTGGAGCGGCCTGCATGTCCTCCTCAAAGCCCTGGGTTTGCTGGGGAAGGGCTGAGCAGCAGCAGTCGCCTCCCTTGAACTTGGACTGGTCTGGGGGGTGCAAACCTGCCTGGGGAAGGGAAGGGAAGGGAAGGGAAGGGAGGGGAAGGGAAGGGAAGGGAGGAAAAGGGAAGAGCCGTCCAGCTGCAGAGTGGAGATTTGCAGGATCCTGCCCTGGCCGCGTTCCTCCCTTTCACAAGGGAGCAGCTCTCCTGCTGTGCTGTCTGTGCAGTCAACCCCTGCCCTAAACCTCTGGCTTGCAAATAAAAGGGTGGAAATCTTCACTTTTGCAGCAGCCAAGGTTCTTCTCCTCTTGAAGCACCCTTGGTGGTGGGTCCCAGATGACCCAGGAGCTTGTTCCACATGCCTCTGCCTGCCCGATGCTCGTGGTACCACGAGGTCATGGCAACGCTCGCCGCATCTCCCTCCTCGCCGGTTTCCACCCCAGCCACTCACAGCTAAACTCAGCTCCCGTTTTACTACATTTTCCTGAGATCAGGACATGAAGACACAGGGGTGGCAGCATCCAGCCCGCAAACGAGGTGGTGTGACCCGAGATAGGTGAGCAAACTCTCCGCTGGCTCCCGCACGCAGCTCCGGCAGCCCTGAGAAGGCTTAACGACAGCAATCGTTGCACATCCCAAAATACCACACTTAATAGACTCCATCAAGTAAGTATTGTCCTAAATGGTTCAGAGTGAGGAGCAGCAGAGGTAGTAACAATGCGGACATGTCATTTGCGGAGAAATTATGCCTTGCTGAGATTTATCGGAGAGCTCAAATTGCTGTTAATAAAACCCGCTTTTGCTGGTACAAGGGAAATTGGTTTTCACAGAGGCTGGAGGGATCCAAGTAGAATATTCTGGGTATCATCTTCAGCGCAGCAGGAAAATGAGCTCCCTGCTTTCCTCGCCTAATGTGGGCAGGGCCAGTGAGGCTGGATCCTTCACCCTGTTTTGCCCAGCTGGGGTTGGGGTTGGGAGGAGACCCCAAATATGGGGGCTTCTCCTCCTGGCCAGCTGCTGGTTCCTGGCCATCACTTAATTCACACCATTTTGCCAGTCCTTAAAGCTTATATTATATATTTTCAATGTATTTTAAATTTCTCTCCATTCCTAAAGACTCCCCAACAAAAACCCCCATCCACAGACCCTTCTAAGCCTGCCTGGCTTCCTCCCGAATTTCCTTCCCCGTGGCTGGCGGCACTGATCTGCGCAGCACCGTGCTGCTTTCAGAGCTGGGAGGGACCAGCCCCTTGTTTTGAAGCACAAATAACGAAACTGTCCTGTCATTTCTCCGCTGCGATTGTGTTATTTTGCTCACCTAACCCGCGTACCTTGTGTATTCAGAGGAGTGGGATGCTGTAGAAAATGCAGCAATTTGATTTGGGAATCATTCTGCTCAGGGAAACTGCAGAGGAGGAGAGTGGAGATCTCTGGCATCAATAAATCATGACAAGTTGGGAATTTTACAGCTCTGCATAGCACATTGTGTGGCGCGGGATGGATGTGGGCTTCCTTCACCCCCAGCCCGTCCACAGTGTGGAGATGCGTGAAATGGGGAATTAATATTTATTTAGTTTGTTTACTTAAGAGGCAAACATTTGCTGATGTATTCTTGGCAAATCTAGGACATTAATTACTGGGTACCAGAGCACTGGAGTGCCTGTAATCCACTCCACACCTCGGCAAGTCTCTGCTCTCATATCTGCTAATCCAATATTTGGAAGACAGCCCACATTGAGAGTATTTCAGAGGAGGCTGAGATTGAGTTTCAGGACAGCCTGCGGGGAAGCCCTGTCCCAGGAGATGCCGGACTCTTGCTTCCAGCCCCAACCCTTTGACAGGACCTGGGAAGCCCAGGGCACCGGGCCCTTGTGGGCTCTTCTCCTCTGCAAAAGAAGGGGGGGAATAGGGGTGGGCTCAGTCCTGGGAACAGGCACTGACCAGGGGCTGGTAGCCCCCAGAACATGCTGCCATCTTCCCTCCCGGGGGTTTCGGGGGAGCCAAGCAGCCTGCGCTGACAGCAGTGACCAGAAGATTGCTGAAAAATTTTAAAGCAGAGGAAAAGCCATGTTTCCCCTCCCCTCCCCTCCCTGTGGAGATTAAAACGGAGATTGAGCCGCTCCGGAGAGCTGAGCTGCCCTCACCGCCACTGCTGGAATAGCAATAACTGCAAGAGATAATTAGTTGAGCTCCTCCAACCCTGATAATGAATTGAACCCTTCCAACCCCAATAATTAACTGAGCTCCTCCAACCCCAATTATCAGTCAAGCCCTTCCAACCTTGATATTTAGCTGAGCCCCTCCAACCCTGCACAGGCTGGACTGCCCCAGCAGCACCTTGCCCGTGGGGAATGCTGGGGGGCTCAGGGGGTCCCAGGGAGCTGCTGGCCAGTTTCCCCAGCTCTAGCTACCCCTGGGATACCCCCTGCACCAGCTGGGGCTGATGTCCTTCCCGACGGCCCCCAAAACCATGGCAGCCCAGGAGCAGCAGCCTTCTTCCCCGCACCAGCTCCTCTGGGCTGGAGGAGACTTAGCAAAATGTTAAGAGGATCGCAGGGAATTTTTCTCCGTGATTATTCATGTCTAACAAGAACTGGCAGCTTTTTTATTTTCTGCTCTCCCAGGCTTTTCCAGAGGCGCCATCCCCCCTCGCCCTGCAAAGGCTTTCAGCAGGTTTCTTAGGTTTTATTGCTTTGATCCCGTAATGTGCCGTTATGCAACAAGACAAGCTCTTTCCAGTCACTTCCCCGGCTTCAGCCAGGCCTTTTGCTGTAATAGGCACAGCACTGGCTTGAAATATTAACGAGTTTTACCTTAATTACCTTTTGGGATTCTCAGGGCTCTCTTCATTTCCCTTCTCAATCTTTTTAATATCAGCATCGAGCAGAGCCAGCTGCTTGGTGAAGCTGGGATTTGTCCTGTTCCTCTCCACCCTGGGCATCAGATGCTGCCGTGGTAAAGGATGGTCCTTGGAGGTGCGGGCACTGGCGCTCCCCAGGCACCGTGCTGGCAAGGTGATGGGGGTATTTTTTATCTTACAGTAAAATATTTCCCTTTTGGAATTTGGTTGCTAAAAAAGACCAGAGCACTGTACATTTGCCCTGCATTTCAGATAAATTAACCTCTTGCCAAATATGAAGCGTGGGATGCCCCGACCCACGCTACCCAGAAACGGCCTCTCCCCTCCCCTTTCCGCTTTCCCTGCAGCCCTGTGCCCATCACCGTGGCCTCGGTGGCCACCCCGGGCTGTGTGGCAGGAGGACGGAGCCAGAGCACTGTCCCCAGCAGGGCCAGGACTCCTCTCGTTGAGAAATTTGAATGAATCAGGTTTCAGCAGTACCTCAGGTGCACCATTGGTTTGCTGCTGTCCCAATGCACTTGTCTAATAAATGGTGGTGAGTTTGCAGGAATTAAAGTGCCACCGGCAGCGGTGGCAGTGTGCGGCCAGGTGGGACGGCTGCGGAGGTGCTGCAGGGCCCCCACCCCGCTGCGGGGACCGGGAAGCTGCCACCTCTCCCCATGTCGCAGCCGTCCAGGTCTGTCCCCTCCTCCTGGGTGAAGGACATGGTGAATTAATTTCTGTGATACACCCCAGCCCTGAAAACCCAACTCCTTTTTAAGACATAAGCCAGGTGGGGTGACTGGATAGTTGCTTATTTATTAACGTGCTTTTTGGCCCCTTTGGTTTAATAACACACATACAGCATGTTCCCTGCCATGAAATCCAGCAAAGGGTGTCTGAAGTTAGGACAAGTTAGACACTAATAGCTCTGAACAAGGAGGCTGATTCATGGCTCTTTGCTGCAAAACCCCCATTTAGTTCCCCAAAGGCTAATTTTACATTTGCTGTCAGGTTTCATCCGACCCACGGACGCGGGCTGGGTGCTCTGATGGTGGGATGTGGGGGCCTGGTGCGATGCAGGGGCCAGCGGGACGTGGGGGCCCAGCGGGACGCTCGGCCACGGTGCAGCGCTGCACAAGCCCTGCACAGGAGCAGCGTCTCTCCTGGCCTCTCCCCGCGGCTGATGTGTTTTATCAGATTATTTTCTACTCATCTGCTGGGAGCAGGGCTGGCAGGAGGGACGGTCTGGGAAAGGACAGCATTCCAGGTGCCAGTGTGGGTGCAGTGCCGGGGAAGGCACCAGCCCACGAGCATTGGTGTCCACGGCACCGGGTGCTGGTGTCCCCCCCTAGCTGATGACTTCGGTGACAATGACAGTGCAAGCCTTGGCTGAATATCCCCAGGGTTTCACTGGTGTCTAGGCGTTGAAGAAGACCTGAGCCAAGAGTAGCTGTTTGATTTCCTCCCCCACATTTTAAAAATTCATCCAGGACATCCCAGCTTCTTGTGACAGCCAAGAGGTGTCACCAGCCCGGCTCCCCGGCGCTTCCCAGGCAGCCAGCCGAGAAACACGCCGCATCGCTGCCTGCCAAGGCAGAGCCCAGCTCCGCACTGAGCCGTGCCCGGCGGCAGGGAGCCGGGGCCGAGCGTGCCAGCTGATACCTGCTGCTGGGAGCCCCGTCCGAGCTGTACAGCTGAGGCTCTGGCTCCCGAGCCCCTGCACGGACTCAGAGGTGCCCTGGGGAGGAAGAAAGGTTTTTATATCCTGAGCCCTGGCCCGAATCTTCCTCTCCATCAGTCAAAACTCAATATGATTCCTCAAAACTGCTCCTGCCCCAGATGTGGCTGCACCACGCTGGGCAAAGCAAACTTTTCCTACCCACCCAGCCAGCGCGGAGACGGGCTGTGATTATGTTATTAATGTCACAGACAGCTGTGAGCCAAAACCAGCCACTTTTAAAATGGTATATTGTTTTTTCCCATACAACTTGATCATCTCTTCTGCTCAAATCTGCGGCCGCTCTAATGATCTGTCTCACATGGCTCAGCAGTCGGGAGAAAAATGGGGGAAGCAGAAAACCGGTGTGTAATACTGCAGCTGCCAGCCCCATAGCCCAAACCCCTGCCTGGCAGCGCAGGAGCCCCTCCGAGCCCCCAGGCCTTTCCCTTATGGGCATTTCTTGCTTTTAGAGGTATTTTTATTAGTAGCAAAGTGATTGGTGAAATTCGTTGTACCCCATCAGTGCAACGGATTGCCACGTCTGTACAAAATAAATGGTAAATCCCGCTACGAGGGAGTCAATTTCTAACGAACGATCTGCTTTCTCTGCTGCTGTATTTCCTTGACCCATAACTTTTGGAGTGGTGGGAGGTTGTGAAGGTGGCCTTAGATTATCATGGAAGCTACTGGGCTAAGGGGCTGCCCAGGATGCGATGTACCCATCGGACCCCCTGTGGTGCTTTGTACATAAAAGATGGGGAAGGGAACGGGGACGGGGACACAGAGGCCTGCTGCTCTGGGGATTGCTGCCCCTCGGCCCTGAGCAGGATTCTGGCAGACGGGGCTCCTGGCGCTGCATTTCGGCATCCCGGCCCCCCTTGCAGGCTGCTATTTCTGCCAGAGCCTCTCTCCCTCCCGCCTCCTCCCCGGCAGCCCCCGGCACTGCAGACGTTGAGAGCAGCTGCCACTATCTCAGCCTGCTTCGCCTCAAAAAAATGTACAGATCAATACATTCAGCAATAGATTTCCCTTTGCTCTGTTCCTTACATGACTTCCTCAGTGAGAGCTTCTGTTGGGGCAGTGTAAACCAGCTCCGAAACAAGCAGCACCGAGAGCAACAAACAGCCGCACTTGAAGGGGCTGAGGCTAGAGAAGAGCACAGATCAGAAAAACATCCCAATTCTCCCCCAAATCTCAGCATGTATCATTTTTCTGTGATGCAAAGCAATGCAATCAGACAACTGGGACACATGCATGAATTAAACATTCCCTCGTAGCTCCTGGGGAATGATTCCCTGATCCTGGAAGCCCAGATCCATGGGTTTTAAAACCAGGAGGGACTGTTGTCATCATGTAATCCCACCTCAGTCACTCGTGTGGGGCTGGCCCCAGACGAGTCCCCCCCCCCGCTCCTGCAGTGCCGGGAGCATCGCTCGGCAGGGCCGTGCATGAGGCAGGCAGGATGAGTCCCTATTTCAGAGCCTCCTCATGTACCAAGGCTAATTTTGCTAAGCAGCCCTGCGGAGGAAAGGACGCTGCATGCCAGGGGCTGGTGATACATCGCTGGGCCGGCTGGATCCCATGGCATGGCTGTCACCACCCCACCATCGCTGCCGGGGGGGGACACATGCTGCCAGTGTCCCAGCGACACACGAGGATGGCTCAAAGCCCCCTGCGTGCCACCCACTGCCCAGCGCCCTTCCCTTCTCCTTGGGATGCTCGACATTTAGCACAGCCCACCACCAACCATTCAGGCAGCCCTGCCGCTGTGTCCCTCCAGTCTGTCCCCCCACGTCTGTCCCCCGTGGGGGCACAGCGCTGCCGTGGCAGCAGCGCCGAGCGGCGATAGTGTGGAGGGGGGAGAGAGACCCCCAGGAAAAATGGAGCCGTCCCCATGGGCAATAAGTGGTGGGGAGAGGGGTGAGACCCCCATTTGCTGCTTGAGCATCATCTGCAATGGTGCTATAGTGGCACCCAGCTCTGCTCTTCCAAGGAAGAGGGGAGCAACAGTCCCTGTTGGATTTTTCCTGGATCTCTCCTGGTTTGGAGCACCTTTTCCACCAGCAAGTTGCTGCAGATGAATGGGTAGCATCTGAGAGCACACTGCCGGCGTGGCTCATTAGTTACTCAAGTTATAGGGCTATTACAGCCAAGAAATTGCATTATTAAAAAGAAATCTCTGCAGACGCTTCAAATGCGTCAACCTATTCAATAGCTGACACTAGGTCATAATTAAAAGTAAAAGGTATGGGCCAGAAGGGGACAAAAAATGGCAGATTTCCTGAATATGGCTAATGGAAACATTATTAACATTAGGAAATTACATACGAGAAATCACTGGCTCCTGGCCCAGTTTAAATATGCATAAGGCTCCTGACGTGTGCCTATGGTGATTAATAGCATTAACAAAAAAAAAATAAATTAAATTAAATTCATCGAGCCGCCTTTAATGGCTGCATCTGCGTGTGGCTCCTTTGTTCCCTTCACGACAGCAGGCAGCCAGCGAGCGGGCAGGGTCGCTCCCGCGCCCCGTGCACCAGGGATGCTCGCGCACGGCAGCACAGGCACCTGGCAGGTTTCTTACTCCTCGGCAGATTTTGCAGCCAAACCGAGGAGAACCCAGAGCTGGGCACAGCTGCCTGCAGAGGAAGGCTGGGGGTGCCCATGGTAGGGAGGATGACGATGGGGGAAAATTGCCGGTTTGCTCCCAGCCATGCTCTGCTGCCCATTTGAATCCCTGTGGATTTCAAGATCCTCCCTGTGAGCACAAGCCCCTGCTCCTTTCATGTCCCAAAACAACCGCTGGGTGAGGCTTCCATTCCCTTTTTCTTGGCTCAAAGCTCATGGTCTTGTTGCCGCTTTGCTTCTCTTTCAGTGTTTTTTTTGCTTTGCTACATTTGTTCTTTGCAAACGTTGCTGTGAATCAATCTGGCGTCAGGCCTATTCACCGCCTAATATTTCTCAATAATTTATTATCAGCGGTTAAATCCTCATGGGAGCTCCCTCCACATTAAAGCCTGTTGTTCAGTCAGGTCATGTCCTGGACTGGAAACACTTCCAGCCCTTTGATTTGTTTGTGGTTTATGTTTTTGTTGGGAGAGCAGTAAAAGATATGAATTTTTCCCCCACTTGAAATTGATTTATCTCGGTTGTTTCCTTTATTCTCTCCAATTGAACCATAACTTTCTGGTTGCTCTCGTCTCCCTCACTAGCGGCCCTGTTCCATATGGATGCTGTGGGATGCAGCGGGATGTAAATACAGAGCAGAAATCAGGTGCGTGCCCCTGGTGCTGAGGCCTCCTTGCTCCCCTGGGCACCCCCTCCCCCTTATCTGTGATATATTCCGGGGGGAGAACAGGAGTTTGTTGAACCTCCCTGTCTGGTTTGCTTGTGTCGAGCTGGTTGACATCCCTCATTGCTTTCAACTGAAACCGAAATTTAGGTTCAAAAAGTTAAAAAAGTGCCAAGGACCTCAAAAGGTAGCCTGAGAAACCACGGATTTGGGGTGGGCTTGTCATTGCTTTTGAAAAGAGAATTTTCTTTTTATTTTTGGAGTAATGCAAACCTTAAAATTAAAAAGTCCCCAACTTTCATCCAGCCGTAAGAAGGGTCTGCCCCAAGGGAGGCGTTGTCTCAGCCCCTCTGCTCCACCTGGACCAGTGCTTCACTGTGGGACAGGACCGTGCTGGTTTCTGGGGGGAGAGACCAGCTCGTCGCAGCACCCTTCCTCACCCGCTGAAGGTCTCCATCCCGCTTCTCCTCCCAAAGTTTGAGCGGAGTTAGAGCAGCTCATCACTGGTAACGAGTTACACGGTGCCGCTGCCAAGAGTTTCTGCGAGGCCTGATTAATATTATTCTCCATGAATGCTTTTAATCAACACTATCACCCCCTCCCTAGGAGAAATTAGGTTGTACATGCTTCTTTGTCTTGTTCCTCGGAAGAGTTTCTCATCCCACATGCCAATCAACGCGTGGGTGCTGCCGGTGGCTTCGGGCAGGGAAAGCGTCGCTGCCTGCAGCCCCGGAGCCCGGCACGGTGCCCAGGATGCCGGCCAGGCTGCGGCCCCTGTAAGCCCCAGAAATGCAGTGGTTTCAGCATCCCCCAGTACAACATAAATCGCAGGTGTGGTTTTCCGTGCACAAAGCAAATCCTTGCACATTTCAGTGCAGAAAAAGACAAAACCTGCCCTCCATCCCCTGCACCCACTCTGAAAACAGCCATTTCTTCAGCTCCAGGAAAGACAGTTTCTTTACCCAAAAGAGAAGGGCCAAAGCACAAGGGGGGTCCCTACCAGGTAAAACCTGGTTAACTCCAGGCCCAAGCTTGGAGGGCTGCACCTGCCGCGGCTGTCACCCGGAGAAGCAGCTCGTGGATGAACTGCAGGCACGGAACGGGGACGGTGGCACTGGCAGGGGACGTGGTGCCATCCCAGGTTCGTCACACGCTCCGTCACACCGCTGACGGGCCAGGCTGCTGGAGGTACCGAGGGGAGGGAGAGATTCAAAAGCATCCAGAAAACTCGGAAAAAAACTTTGGAGCAGCAGAGGAGCGCTGCACCTATTACGTCTTTGCACCCCGGAGATGAGTGTACAAAACAAGCAGCTTTAACCAGAAATAGGGGCAGGAAGCTGGAGATTTCCATATAAAATATTGAGATCCTGAGACTGTCAGAGGGGAAGGCAGAGCCGACGTGGCTTCTGAATAAATCATCGGAGCTAACACATGTGCTCACTCGCAGTGACGTCTTTGAGGGAAGAGCATGGGACTAGGAAAGAGGAAAAATAAAATGCAATAAAACGAAATACAGGGCACTTTTCCCCCCAAGAGCTTTTGTTAGGGAAATAATTAGCTCATCTCAACCTCCTATAGCAGATCAGCCTCAATCTGTTCCCTCGTTTGTCTTTTATCAGCCCATCCACTGTGCCCGAACAGGCGTGTGTCTTGGCAAACTTGGTTAAAATGTCACGGTCCCTGCGTAACCGGTGGCTTGTCAGGCGAAACGCTGAAGTCCTGGGACCACGGTGCTTCCCCGGAGCTGGGGACCTGCAGGCAGAAACGACATGCAGGGAACACCACACGCTCGAAACTTTGCTCAAGAGATGCTCTAAAACTCAACGGGCTGCCAAGTGAACCTGAAACCCGCTCCTGTTCAGTGTCTGATCGCCTTCCAGCGCGTCTGAGGGGCAGGCAGTTGTGGCGGAGCTGAATATTTAATTGCAAAATAAAACAGACCGCTTGGTTTGCTAACGTGCATCAACATTTTGCATAAGAGTGAAAACTGGTAACAAAACTGACCTGGGAAGGATCTGGTTTTTATTTTCCCTCTGCCTGGAGAGGCCGGTGTACTCCCCACAGGCTGCTTGCTGGAAGGAAAAATAACATCGGTGATTCTAAGAAAAACACCTCATTTTCCATGCCGCGCCATAAGGACGTAAGAAAGGCCAGCCAGACTACGCAGCTCCTACAGTCTCCCCAGCATCATCCTTTGCTTTTCTGGGGTCCTTCCTCCAGCCCCAGGCTGGGGTGGGGGGGCGAGGGGCGGGGGGGCAGCAGAGGGCACAGCTACAACCTTGCACAGGCCCTGTTGTAACCAGATTTTCTTCACCAAAGTTTCCCCCAAGCCTCAAATGCTCTCTGTAAAGGAAAGAGGGAGATTGAAAACCATAAGAAACTTTTAAACACCAAAGCATTAAGAGAGGCAGAGATGGGAAAGCAGATATATGGACTGGAAGATGTTACTGAGCTTGAGGAGTCCAGGTGATGCTAATCCCAATGAAACGGAGGTGTGCCCTTGTTAGGAATCAAGTGTTTCCCAGGATGTTAATTCTTGTCTAATTAACAGCTTCACAGGTCCACAGAGGACTGGTTTCAGCTGTTTCTCAGCCCTCCCTAGAAATGACGTTTTCCAACATCTCTAGCACTCATCCTCAGAAAATGTCTCTAGAGTTAAATCCTCAAGACAGACTTGGGTTTTTAAAAAATGCAACGTGGCTGCATCATCGTCAGCACCATCACATGAGCAGGAAAGTAGGACAGGCACGATGTGTGCCACGTGCTTTCCTACCCCCACTAGTGCTGGGTAACTGGTGCTGCTTCGGAAGTCCTGGACCATCTGAGCCATCCCATGCCATCGATGCCTCACCTCAAATCCAGTCCCGGGGGGGTTCCAGCAGTTGTTTCTCCTCTAAAAGGCTTGGGAGGCATTGCAGTGAGTTTATTTATCTTCTAATTTGAAAAACAGGAGCAACAGAAAACCCTGCAGCTGGCCCAGGCCACTGGCAAATGCACCGTAAAAACCATGTCTGGGCTGGAGGGTGCTGGGTCTGGTCCAGGCTGCAGCAGCGGGGTGTGCACACAGTGAGGGACTGAGCCGGGTCAGGCAGCTGGTCTGTGTGATCACCCCAATTTAATGTCATTATTGGGAAATTTTTATGTGCTTCTGAAGTTAAATGATAGGGGTTTGCATGCTAAATAGGAAAAAAAGTCTGCTGCAGAAGTGAACTGTGCTTGGATGCTGGCAACGGCTGTTCCTGGTATCCCCAAAACTGATAGCTATCAATCAAGAAAAAAAGGAGATCCCCTGTTTTCACCTGCCTCTTTTTTTTTAATTATTTTTTCTGTTCTTCTTTCTCTAACTAATCCCCAGCTGCAATGTCCACACGGGCCCCTGCACTGCCACAGGACACGGCCACGGCCATGGCCACAGCTCCACAGCGCCAGAGGACTTGTCTGCTAGCATGCCCTGTACACTGCTGTGTCTGACTGCTGTAATTAAGGTGGCGCTGGATGGTACATGTTGTGATAGGAAGCAATTATATGCAAATAAGAGACTGCACAAGTGTGAGTAAACATTAGGGGTTGTTTTTTTCCTGTTGAACTTCTGTGATTTAAAAGCCGCTAAAGGGCCCAGCCAGTGCACTGGTGTCAGCAGTTTCCTAGTGCTGCTCGTGGCTCCCAAAGCCATTTACTCACTGCTGTATGGCTTCAGTAGCACGCGGATCCTTCCCCTCCCGCTCTGCAGTGCAGGATGGGCATCGGCTGCCTCTACACCATCAGGCACTTCCAGCAGTCTGGGCTGAGATGAGCTGCCCACACAAGGGACAGCCTGCTGCCCTGTGCATCCTCGGGCACGCTCATCCCCTGCATCCTCGGGCACGCTCATCCCCTGCATCCTTGGGCATGCTCATCCCCTGCATCCTCGGTCATGCTCATCCCCTGCATCCTCGGGCACGCTCATCCCCTGCATCCTTGGGCACGCTCATCCCCTGCATCCTCGGTCATGCTCATCCCCTGCATCCTCGGGCACGCTCATCCACTGCATCCTCGGGCACGCTCATCCCCTGCATCCTCGGGCACGCTCATCCCCTGCATCCCCGGGCACGCTCATCCCCTGCATCCTCGGGCACGCTCATCCCCTGCATCCCCGGGCACGCTCATCCCCTGCATCCTAGGTCATGCTCATCCCCTGCATCCTCGGGCACGCTCATCCCCTGCATCCTCGGGCACGCTCATCCCCTGCATCCTCGGGCACGCTCATCCCCTGCATCCTCGGGCACGATCATCCCCTGCATCCTCGGGCACACTCATCCCCTGCATCCCCGGGCACGCTCATCCCCTGCATCCTAGGTCATGCTCATCCCCTGCATCCTCGGGCACGCTCATCCCCTGCATCCTCGGGCACGCTCATCCCCTGCATCCCCGGGCACGCTCATCCCCTGCATCCTCGGGCACGCTCATCCCCTGCATCCTCGGGCACACTCATCCCCTGCATCCTAGGTCATGCTCATCCCCTGCATCCTCAGGCACGCTCATCCCCTGCATCCTTGGGCTTGCTTCTGCTTGCTGGGGCACCTGGGGCTGGACTCCCGCTACAGGAGCAGGTATTCTTCCATCGTGCTCTGTCCCATGGACTCCCACTTCTGGGGAGAGCATCCAGCAGGGCTTGGTAGGCTCTTTTAAGAAAATAAATGGAGTCTCTGCCTCTCAGTACCTCTGCTAATAAAGTGGCAATAAAAACAACAGCTGCTGTTAATGGCAGGCTGGACGTGTGGGGGCTGCGCGGCCAGCGGGTTATTGCCTGTGTTTGTCTGGTGTTTCCTGCTGAGGCTCAAGAAATGGAGGCTGCGCTCCCAGCTGCGAGGACCTGACACGTCCATGCTGCGCGGCTGCAGGGGCCCTGGGGGTTCACTGCTCCCGGAATGTGCCGAGAGCTTTGGGAAGGGCCGGCCAAGAGCCTGCTCTCTCCTGTCGCTGGGTGAGTGGTGGGATGGGGTCCGGGCAAAGCCCCCTCCATGGGGGAGGGAGCTCAGGGGAGCAGCGAAACGCTGGGTGAAATGCCCGTGGCTGCAATCCTAAAAGTTGCTGCCGGGAAGGGATTTTCCAATGGGATTTTTGGGGGTGAGGTACAGGAGGTCCTGCTGGTGGTCTGGAGGAGAAGGAAAGCCACAGCTCAGGAGCGGCTCTGTTCAGGGGCAGCAGAATGCGCCTCGCTCTCCCCGCGGCAGCTCCCCCCCTGCACCCCCTGGTACGGTGGAGGAGCGAGTCCCCGACCCCCCGAGAGCTGGTCCTCAGCCACGGGGTCTTCTGCTGGCGCATGCACAGGCATTTCCCCTCAGTGTTATTAGGGATAATTATAATCTTATCTCCCCTGCAGCATCCCCGTGTCCCGTCCTAAGCTGTTGGTCAAACATTTGTTTCTCTGGTAACTGCGGACGTGTGTTAGTAAAACTGCAATTTAGACCAAGGAAATCAAGGAGAAAACAAATACGGAGCCCCCATCCAGCCATCTGTAACACATCACGCTCCTGGCAGCGCCACCAAATAGCCAAAAAAAGCTTCAGCCTTGAAATTTTTCTAGCGCGAAGATAAATGAAGGAGATTCATGTCTCTGTTGGTGCTACATTGTTTTGCTCAGCTGGCTGCAGAGCAAATAAGATACGGTGGTGCATTGATTTGTAGTCTGCGAGCTGTCCTCGCAAATAGATGGGCTTGGAAAAAACTTCATTTGTGACTTAAAATGGAGAATGCAGCAAGCGTGGGGAGGGGGTACGGTGCCTCGACCCTCTGTGTCCCGCTGCTCCTCCTCCCTGGGGGCACGTGGCACGAGGGGGTGCAAAACTGGGGCTGTGCCTCCATCTCGCTTGTTTTTGGGATGCTTTTCCTTACATCTCCGCGGGATCTTCCCCAGCTCCCTGTGCTCTGCTCAGCACTCGCTGCCCTGCGCTTGGACGCAACACCAAGAGCAATAAAAACCGAACCAGCCATTTCCAGTGGGTTTGGGGAGAGGGAAGAGGACCAGCCATCTTTCTAGGCTGAGCACAGCCCCCCCCCGCCCCATGTGCCCCACCAGCCTCGGGCTCACCCTGCAGGGAGGTGCCAAGAGGGCGGTGACACCATGAGGGCCTGATCCTGCACCAGCCTCAGCGGTTGCAGGTCCACGGGGCAGCGCGGCGGAGCCTGGCTGCAAGTACATCACCAGGGGTTGTGTCTGGGGGGGCTCTGAAGGGAGCAGATGCCTCTCCCTGCCCAGCGTGGCCGAGCACACTGCATGGCCGTTGCATGGGACAAATGGTACGCATTAGCCTTAATAAACACATAAAAATATTAAACCAACATGCAGGAAAAAAGAACATTGCAAGGCTGGCACTTCCCCCAGGTCTTCCCGTAGAGGGTCAGGGTGCCCAACCTGCCCTCAAACGAGGCTCTTCCAGTGCACACCTCCAAGCCACGACAAGCAGGGCAGCACCTGGGAAGAGGGCAGAGGGAGGATGAGGAGGGGTGAGGATGCTCGTCACTCATGCAGCTGCTCCCCTTCCCTCCCTATCAGCCCTGATGCATCTGGTGCAACCATTGCTTAAGAAAAATCCCCCACTGCTCTCACAGCACAGGAGGCAATTTTAAAGACGGAGGGTTTCCAAACGAAAGCGGTGCTGGCTGTGACCTAATGGAAAGACAACCAGTTTTATAGCAGAATGCAAATGAAAAGGTATAAATAAACAATCGCTCACAAATAAGTGCTCGCCTTTAATGAATATTTCATATACAAAAGAAGTCATTGACATTTTGCTGGATTGCTTCAATTAGCTCTTGAGCCTCGTGTTCATGCAAATAATAGGCTTGCTTTTCATAATGCTTTGTTAATCTGTTTCACAGTGTGAATTTATACAGTAATGTATCACACAGACCTCCTGCTGCAGCCTTTATTGGATATAAATGACTTAGTAATTGCTATTGATCATTAAAGAAGTGCAATGTTATTTTGGAATTACAATGCGGGGGATCTTTGCAAGACTGAAGGAACTGGCTGGTTTGCTACACGCAAGCCTGGTTTGTATCCAGAGGAGTGACTAATGGGTCCTTGGGAGGAAAAGCCAACGTGTGCCAAGATTAAGTCTGGGTCAAAACACTGCTAGAGTCATGGCTGGCTTCATGAAATGCATCGTGAAACGCTCCCAGTTATATATTGAGAATATATCTCAACATATTCCGTTTCACGCATCGATCCCTATTCCGTCTCAGGCTTTGCTAAGCTTAGCCAGGAAAATATTAAGGCTTGCGGGGGTAGGTCAGCAGCAGGCCAGACCCAGGGTGAGTATGGCAGCGAAACACGGCGCGGCGGCTGCGGGAGCCCCGGGCAGGTCCTGCGTGTGGTGGCCACGCCGGGGTGGGCAGGGGCTGCCTGGCAAAGCCACCGCGGCCCTTCCCGAGGCTCCCACCGGCAGCCCCAGGGAGGCCGTGGGTCCTTAATCTGGGCTTGCTCTTCAGCTGCAGTATGTGAGTAATTGAAGCAAATGTTTTACGATCCCACGGCTTGCAATGCTGCGTGTATTGATCACGGCTCCAGATCCTGAAGTCAAGGGAGCGCGAAGGTCTCTGCTTTCCCAACAGGGATATTCAGGCTGAACCTCCTTTCCATCACTTGCTGGTTGTCTTCCATCTTCAGACATTAAAACCTCATCACTTTGAAATGAAAAAAGCTGGTGTTGCACTTCAAATTGGCATTTTTCATTTAGAAAACCCTTTTTATTTTTGTTGGAGTTTTTGCTGTTCTTCCAAGCTCTTTTCCCTCTGTTCCTATTGCCTTCCCCTGGAAAAGCCGTTGTTGGCTCGCACACCCGGGAGAGCGGCGTTCAGCGCTGGCTCTTGGCGTGCTCAGAGTGCAGCGGAGCTGCGAAATCGCTGCTTCTCCAACGCCCCAGGAGGGCACCCCAAAATGCTCCCCCCGCCACGGGGTGGGGTGGCTCAGCAGGCTTGGATGTACACACCCGTCTGGAAAATGGTTAGGGGCATTAACTCTTCTCTGCCTCGAAGGGGTGCACAGGGACTCGGTTAATTAACATCTTGAAAGGGCTGTGAGATTTCTCCATGACACTGTTTTTATTAAAAGTCTATATGCACATTTTTCCCCTTCTAATTTACTGCATTTCCCCCTTGGAATGTGCTTTGATTTTTAAGCAATTTATAAGTCCTCAGGCTTTGCCTGGAAGGTAATTCATACTAGTTTGTGTTTTCATATGTGTGTACATGTGCTGCAGTGCATTGGGAAGAAACACAAAAAGCAATCGGCTGTGCTGAGGCTGGTATTGATGGAATAGCGGCGGCAGAGTTATTTCCAGGAGCTGAGAGCTCGCTCCGACCTGCCCAGGCAGACACTGCGATGCCAAATTGCAAATCAAACCAGCCCCGGAGGGAGCCATGCATCAGCGGGACCCAAGGGCTGTCACCTGGGCTTGGCCCCGGGAAGGGCTCTCTGCTCCGTGCGGGGTCTGGATGCCTTCCCCGGGCTGACCAGCCATGCAGCGGCCGAGACACCCCTTGGACAGGGTCACTAAAGCCAACGAGGGTCCTTTCGCAGCCCCAAAAGCACCCACGCAGGCATCCAGCCACGCGCACCGTGTCCTACCTTTGCTTGCTGGTGGCTTTGGCGCGAGCCCCACGGCAAGGCTCGTTTGCCCAGCAGGTACCAAGCGGTTCAAGAAGCAGGCTGGCTCTCGGGAGAGGTTGGTCTCAGTCCCATCAGCATGGCTCTGCTCCTGCCTTGTCACTGGGAACACCAGAGTGTGATGCTGATGGCATTAAGCAATGCTGAAATGTTCCCGAAGTCACCCCGCTGCCCCATGGGCCGTTCTGCTGTGAACTTTTGCACCATGAAAGTAATTTGTTTCAGGGAGTTTTATTTATGCAAATCTCCGGCAATATTTCATGCCATTCACATCTCCTGAGGCAGGTTTTTAATAAAGGCTGAGAGGCGAGAGGACAGCCAGGAGGCAAGAGGACAGCCAGTAGGCGAGTGGGTCAGAGCTCCGGGAGGCGAAAAGCTGCCTGGGATTTAACGGTACCACATTGATTTATATATACTGGGGATGTGACCTTCCAGCCCCCTGTGACTGGAGCCGTCTGCATCTCTAAGACTGCTCTTCAGAGCAACTTTTCTCTTTTTATTTGTGTTTTGGATCAAACTGCTCAGGACCCCTGCTGGATCCCCGCCTGCTGCAATTCCAGCCCCCCTGGGTATAACGCTCATTTCCCCGCCATACCGCCTGGTTTCTCTCTCACCTATTGCAGTGACGCAAATCTCCAGGCACATTTGCAGTGGGAGAAGGTGGAGGGAGCTGGGCGAGTTTGGTTTCTGGGCTCAGGGGCCCTGGCAGTGCTTGAAACCCGTTGCCCCAGTGGAGCAAACCCTCCCTTTCATCCTGACCAGCGGTGGAGCAGGATGCAAATGTACCGGAGCAGAAGTGCTGGAGAGGAGTGTTGGCTGGAAGCTTTTAGATACTACATGTTTCTAGGACAAGGTTAGATATTCAGGGTTTTTTTGTCCCAAGAAAAGACTGAGAGAGACTAAGATGCCTGAAGAGTGGATGGAGAAGGGCTGCCCGGCTGGTGCAGTGGGGTTCAGTTCACTCAGTTTCTACCAGAGTATTTTTCTGTCTGCAGAAATAATTGCAAGACGTTAGAGTTCATGGCGTGCACATGGAATAGATCCACTTGGTTTTATCCCTATCAGCGTGAGACTCGTGCGAGCAAAAGGGCTGATGGATGGTGCAGGAGGGCGGAGGAGCTCAGAAATCACCAGCCTGGCCGACTCCTCTCCACCCCCTCCCCGCAAACAAAAACTGGCTGAAAACTTGCTCATTCCCACAGTCAACACCCTTGAGTTGGGTTTCCTGTGGCCGTGCTAGGAGACGGTGGTCACAGCAAGGTCACAAACACCTTGTGCATCCAGCCTCCCGCCTGCCCCATCCCTGGATCTGCCCACAGGTGCCAGGAGCATGCCTTTTGGTTTAATGTCCATTGCTGCCGCTACCCACTGAGCTACACAACGCTGGATGTATTCCCAGCCTCACCCTGGCTGAGAGTTCCTCTCTTTGTGAAATTACTGCCAAAGGGTAGTGTTCATGCTGTGGATGCAACATACCTGCCTCTTCTGGTTCCTGGGTAAAGAGGAAAGCTTTCCCATTAACTCCTTGGGTTTTCTGGGAAATTTAAATGCTGGAAGGAGATTCAAATCCCAGCTCAAACATATGGAGAGCTGCTGTTCACATCAGCATCCCGCAGGGCTCGGGATGCTGTCGGGAGGCACCCAGGGTACCATTAGGCACAGCACTGCAAGGCTTTGAATAGCTGATGGGTTGGTTTTGTCCTTACTGCACTTTGAGAAATGCTTGTGTCTGACTCAAGCTCTCCGGGCAGGATCAGAAGAGAAGATCCGGTCTTACCCAAAGCCCTTTGAGCTACACAGACATGGAGGAGTGAGTCCCATCTCAAATACAACATCAGCCGGTGGGTGCTGGGCCAGTGCCTGGGGCAGCTGCGAGCCCCGAGAGAACATTGCTGCCTCTCAGCCACCGATGGATTTTCCTCTTCAGCTTTCCCTTCTGTTGCTTTTATAATTTATTTACAACTTTTATAGATGTTTGCAGTGTTTCTTTTTTAAAATGGCTTTTCAAATAGGAAAAAAGAGCGGTAGAGGATTCCTCAGACTCATGCTCGCAGGGAAACACGTTTGGTGCTCTGAAGAGTGAGACTTTATGCTCACAGTGAATGAATTTCCATCAGTGGAGAGCCTGACTCCACTCACCACCCTGCACAGCAGAGTCCGGCCCCGCTCTCCCTCCTTGTTGGCATGCTGAGGGCAGCAATTATTTCTTCTACCTGCTTTGGTGACAATGCTTGGATTCAGGTTAAACCTTTGCTCTGGCAGCAGCTCGGTCTCTCCCCAGCAGCATCGCTTTGGATCTTATGTAGGATGGTGAAAACAGATGTTTCACACCCAGCGTGACCCTTTTCCCCCTTAGGGAACTCGTCATCCCTCTCCCACACCCAGTTTGCTCCAGATATTGGCATTTCTCATATACCGTCAAGCATGCTTGCCAGCAGCTCAGGCAGGTGCGTGGACCCAGCAACATGGCAATTTGTGATGCTCTGGTGCGGTCCGGTGCAGCAGGAGTGCATCACCCCGGCCCTATTTCTCTGACCTCCTTGACTTGCCTGTGCACCACGTCCTGCCCCACACCCTGCCACGGGAAAAGGAAGGACAGAAAGAAGGAACTCCCCAAATAACAGCTTGAATAGGAAAAATGCAGTTGCCACCTCCCAACAGGGAGAGAGTGAATGAGGAATTCCAGGGCTGATCTGCATTTAAAAGAGGGGGAATCAGCAGAAGGAAAAGGAGAGGGGAGGGGGGGATAAAAAGGAGAGGGGCCTGCATTTGCATGTTGTTTTTCCTTATGGCAAAAATCATTTGAAAGCTGATGTACTGCCAAGAGGAACAAAAAGAGACCCCTTGGCATTGCCCCAGGCTCCTCATTTACTCTTTTACAGCAAGGAATACTTATAAAAACTGAATAAAACATCTAATAAGGCTGTTTAGGATTCCTTGAAAGATGTCTCTATCAAAGCACCCGGGGTCAGCCTTGCTCTCCCTGCCTCCGCTCCAACACCTTCGCTGATGCTCCTGAGCCCCTGATACCAACACATCCCTTCGCGGGGGCTGACCAGTGAGCAGGGCAGTGCACGGTCCCAGGGGGACATTTTGGGGGGTGGGTGAGCCCTTCCCGGCTGCCCCTTGCTTGAGGTGAGGGAACACGAGGCAGAGGCCATCCAGGAGAGGCTTCTAGGGCGAGTGAAGCTTGAGGCCAGGACTTTGGTGAGGGGCTTTGGCTGTGTTTCGAGGAGGCACTGCGGGCAAGGGTGGCTCTGCCAGCGTGCTGGGGGACCTCGGTCTTCATTTCTCATCCGTGCAAAGGACACGATAACACTGCCCTTGGCAGCATCGCGTGTCTGCTCCGAGCTCGCTGCCTGCCTGTTTTATGTGTTTGACCTGCCCATTTTATGCTTTTGACCTGCTCTAAGCCCCAGCTCAGTCTGGGTTTCTTGACCTTGGTGTAAAACAAATATAAAGCCCTACAGCCAATCTGGGGATTTCAGGGCACTTTGCAGCTGTGGGGCTTTGGGAAGACGGGATGCTTATTCCTATGCCCCACCACCACCCGTTCTTGGGGAGCCCCTTCCCACACACGGATGCAAGCGGAGGGACATCAGAGCAGAGGCTTTCCATGGCGGGCTGTGTTTTGGGATGTGGTCGGCATTTACTGGCAGAGAGGATTTTGCTGGTCTCAGCTCCAGTGTTGGTCTGGAAATCAGAGCTGGGTACAGTCAGACATTGCCGTCTCTGCTGGACACAGCCTTCCTCTGAAGATAGACAGCGGCTTACGGCGGGTAATGTCACCGTGGCCTTGAGGATGCGCCAAAACAGCGACCAGAAATGCTCTGCAAAACAGCCCTGTGAAAGAAGCCAAGCGGGAAGGGCGCGGGTGATGCGCGAGGGGCAGGGTGAACCGGGCCGCATCGGTCTGATGCTGGACTTTGTGCTCCTCTAAGGAGAAACAACGAAACCCGAAAAGGGAGAACAGTTCTCTGCTGTCACACCGCTGCGCTCACACGCCGAGTTACCGGCAAGGGGGTCTGGGTTTGCACGCATGGGGGGCTCCGCAGCTCGCCGTGTCAGGGTAGCTCCAGCTTGCCCATGCCTGGGACCGGTGCAGAGAGCTGCCACGCTGCAGGCAGCGAATCGCGGCTCGCAATAAAGGAAAGCGCTGCTGTTTTTTTACAAGATTAGAAAAAAGACAACAGACAGCAGCAGTACATAGCAAAACCTGATTTTTAAATATCCTGAAGAAGGATGCTACCCATTAGAGGAGAAAAGATTTGTGATGTATTTAGAGGAGGGATGAAGGAGATAGGGAGAATCCCCAGGGTAGGAGGCATGCTTGTGGGAACGGGTGTTTACAGCAGCAAGAGCACAGGGAGGAGGCAGATGCAGGCGAAAGAAAGGTAATTATATTGTGAAAACATGAGCCATGAGCTTTGTAGTACTCATCACCCCATTAGGCGCGTGTAAAATTTACAGACCATTAGATGGGGCTTTCAAAGACTATTTTTATCTGGCAGATGCAAACCACTTTTGCCCTCCATCACCTTCTGGTTGCAAAGATAAGACTCCCATCACCTCCGGCTGCTGCAGCATGGGAACAGTGACCAGCGCTGGGGGTCCAGCCTCTGCCTGCCACAGTCCCTGGCCGGGACACACTGCGTGTCCGAGCCCAGCTGGGCACAGGGATGCTGTCTGCATCTCTCCGTGCCTCTCGCACACACTAATCCAGAAACAAACTGCCCTCCCATACTTTGCTGTGTTAGATTAGCCAGGGGGGTTCATTAGTGAGGTTAAATTAACCACGGATCAGCTGGATCCACTGCCTCACCAGCTGTGGGAGCTGGAGGCAACCACAGCCCGGCAGGCCAGCGTGCCGCTGCCCTGTGCCGTGGGGATCCCACGGGGCAGCCGTGTCCCCGGGTGTGGGATGAGACCCATGTGGGAGCTGCAGAGCAGCCCTCTGGGAGCGAAGCATCCCCAAGCCACAGGCGCTCTCCCCTCGAGGCTGGTAAATCCTTGGGGGAGCGAGAGCATTCAGCCTGCAAACTAGCCAGCTGTAAGAGAGGCTTTAGAAAAATCCAGCTAGTTTTGTGGAAGTGGGTCAGCGAGGCTGATCACGGGGCACAGCGATGGGGAGGTAGATGCCGAGGGGGGCAGACAGGGCTGGTGATGGGGAGCGATGCCTGCAGTCGCTCTTCTTCACCCAGCGACTCCCTGACGTGCTCAGCTCCCTTGGCTGCAGGTGCAGGCTGAGCATAGACCTGCAGCACCCCAGGGAAACTCATGGTGCTGCCTGGCACTGGGGACATCATGGGGTCTCTGCTATTTTTTCCCAGTCCAATCCAAGGGTCCAAGCCTGCAGGCTGCAGCACGTGCTTGGCCCTGGGAGCCACGTTGTGCCACCACTGCACCTGGAGCCATGCATGTTTGCTCAGCCGAGAGCAAGAGCAGCACCTTCCCTGGGCCCCAGGATGGACACACACCAGCTCTCCAGTGCAGTTTTCCTATTGTGGAATAAATTTGTCTACAGTAATCTTCTCCCATAAGAAAACGCAGCTGTTTATGAAATATTACAATCTTTACCAAGCTGATTAAAACAAACAGTGAAAGCATGGAAAAACAGTGTTGTTCCTTTTTTCTCTAGTTTCCCGGGCACTGAGAAATTCAGGAATAAATGATTGAACGACAACACTGTAACTCAGCACCCGCACCGTGAAGCTCCCCACGTGGGACTCCTGAGCTGCCTCTCCCATGCTGTGTCCCGGCTGCATCCCATGGCCTGATCCAGCTGCTTCTGGGCTGGTCACAGCGATCACCTGCTGGGGAAAGCTGCTTCTTCCAGGACTCAGTTTTTTCCCAGCATTGAAGACTGTGCAGAACTCCCCTACAAAGCCCCAACGCTTTCAGCACCACACAAAGCCTCCCTTTGCTTTGTATTAGAGTTGAGAGCTGCTACAGCAGTTATGGTGATGGAAACATCCACCAGAAAAAATAACCTGGCCATAAACTCCCCAGCTGTTAATTACTTTGCTGTTTGTGAAGGATCCCTCACAAATATCACTGCCTCGCTCCATCTCCCTTGCTCTCAGATGGGGAGAAGGGTTGGGGAGGGAGAGAAATCACTGCGCTTAATAGGTGTAAATATTTTACAGTTTTTAATTAAATATGAGAACCCTGCTGGGGTTGCAAGCAGGACCATCCTGGAATATGAATTATCAAGAATCCTCCTTCCCAGATGTTTGTTCTTTCCACCCCAGCCCCCAGGCGTTTCAGGCAAATGAAATGGAAAAATAAATCCATGTTTAAAAAAACCCCCAAAACCACAATTGCAAGAGAACCCCCCAGCAGCTGAAGAGCCCTCCCAGCCTGCTGGCTGCTTTGATGGGGACAATTTTCATCCTGCTTACTTTTAAATTAATAGATTCCATGCTATTTCCAGTGAAGGCTGTTTGGGGTGGGGGCCAGGACAGTGGGGGCATTGCTGGCCCTGGCATTGTGAGTGCTGGTACCTCGGGGGCTGCTGGCAGGGACCACCAAAGCAGGAAGCCAAAGCACACCATTTTGATGCCTCTCTCCTTCCCAGAATGAACTTGTCAAACCCCAGCTCGTACAGAACTTCCTGACAAAAATTCATCAGCTGGAGACATCCATGGCAGTTTGCAACGTCCAGGAATCTTTTCCTGCCATGATACAAAAAATAAAATTATTATTGGAGAAAAAGGGCTGTTGATGGGTGAGGGGTGCTCACCAGGAGTTACCCGTGATCCTCTGGAACAAACTGATGGTTTTAAGGGCAGCTGGTTCTGTTTCACGCCGGACCAGTGTGGTTTGGCAGCACCGGGTGCCCAGATGCCTGGCTCCCCATCCCAGATCCCAGCCGAAACAAGCTGCTTCTCGGCTCTCTGCCAGACGGGCTGTGGCACGGACAGCCAGAAAGAAGCTGTTGCTTAAGATGCTTCTGTTCTGGTACTTTTGGGAAGAGGTTTCGAGTGGGCTCTGAAGATGGGTGGGTAGCAGAGGATGCCTAGCGAATGCAGTCCACTCCCTGCAAGCTCTGCAAATCAATTAAGTGATGCCTCCTGAGAGGAGATTAAGTGGATACAATTGGCCAGGACTGACCTCAGTGGATCTCTCTTGATTTATACCAGCCGGGGAGCTGATCCAGCACGTGCTGGGGGCAGACGTTATGCAATGCCTTGTCCTTGGAAACCTGGGGCACGGCTTCGACTGTCAGCTTTCCTGTATGAAGCAGAGCAACCGACAGCCCCACTGAGCCCATGCCAGGCACACGGTGAAAATGCAGATCATGGTAAGGTAGAAATTCAGCCTAGAAGTCATTTATACCCCTTGCTCTCCACTCTGCGGACAGAGGGGAAGTGTGTGCATTAGACTAATCTCTGCAACTGGCTCAGCTTCACCCTGGAGCTTCTTCATGTGAAAACACATCCAAAGCTCCTGATCTATCCTGCCTTTCCAGGCTGGACACAGCTCAGGGCCAGTGGTCCAACGCCAGCCGTGCATGGGCATGGTGGGCTGCAAGGGGCCAAGAGGGGCTCGCAGAACAGAGCAGAGCTCGCTGCTGGCGGCCTGGAGCTGCGGGATTTAACACCAACATCAGGGGGGTCACATTTCCCCAGCGGGTGGAGGAATTTTTATGATTTAATCCAAACCAAGGCTGTTACAGTGTCAAAAAGTAAAGGCAGAGCTTTAAAGAAAGCAAAACCCCCAAATTTGGCCGAAGGTCATGAATCCAGGAGGGCTTGGTTGCACTGAGGTCAAACACACAAGCAGCACTATCTTGGAAACCGCGCTCCCAGTGATTAGCGAAGTTACATGTGGCAGGTGGTGTCCCATGTAAACTGTGATAACCTACACCACCTCTCCAGGAAAAAAGGGGTCTGAAATGAGTGAGATGTTCTGCACAGTTCCCTGTCCCTGAAAACATGGCTCTGCAGCTTTCTGTCTGCCTCTCGCAGTGCTGGTGGTCTCCGCCAGCTCCAGCCTGACCCCAGCCAAGCCCCCGGTCCCGGAGCAGAGGGCTGCTGATGAGCTGGCAGAGGCAGCCTGTTGAATGGTGGGGCACAGACAGGCACAACCGGACCCATAGATACTGCAGGAACATCTGCGTCTTCCCCAAGAAAATGTGTCACCTCCAGCACAAAGCCAGTGTCTGGAGCAAAGCAAGGCACCAGCAGGGAGCAGAAGTGCCTGTGCCACCATGTGATGTTTGTAATTAGACAATTTGGCAGCCTAACATATATTATTAGCCGCTTTGCTAATAGACTTCTCCAAGAAGAGTGCCCTTAAGTGACCTCGGTGAACATTCACCTGCTTCTAACTAGAGTTATAATTGTGATTGATCTGCAAGGTGCTGAAGCTTTGCTTGGCTTGTTCCATGTCTCCACTCGGCTGCAGGTAACTTGTTTCCTTCGACCCAGGCTTCAGGCCTAATATTGCCTTTGAACGACTCACAGCGACCGGGTACCAATTAGCGACACGTCCCTCGCTCACAAGCAAGGCCCCCTGAACCCGAAGCGAATGGAAATTCCCTGGGTGGGTCCGAGCCACAGCACGGTGCTTTAGTTTGGCAAACAACTGGTCACATCCTCCTGGAGCACAAATCAGCGCTGCATGGTTGATGCCTGAAAAGGCTTTAGGTGCTGCTGTGACCTGGTCTTTTCTGTGCATCTATGAGATGTGGATGCCCTCCCAAAGCTCGATGACGACCAGCCAAATCTCGTCCCTACATCGCTCCTCTTCCACAGGTCACGAGCTCCTAAGCCACCTCACAAGCTGGCTGCCCACCTATAAAATGATGAGAATAGCTCAGACCCCCTTGGGTCCACCACTGAATAAATTATAGAGAAGAATTAAGCATCATTACCAATGCTTCTTCGCCTCCTGCATGGCTGAGCACCTTTAGGGTGCAGCTAAGACACGTTCAGCACCTCTCCAGGGCTGTGTGAGCACTGCTGTCCTCAGGACGCTCTGGAGCCTGGGATGAAGGCAGTGAGCACTGCCATTTCTCCCCTCACACATCTGGTGCTGCAGCTGCAGCATCGTGGCCTGAGGATGGGATGGGAGGAGGAAAGCGAATTCCCCCAAGGTGGATTTTAAAAGAACTGCGAACAAATAAACAAGACATTTCAAATGGTGAAAAAGAGGGTCACGGCTCAAAGAGCTGCGAAGCAGCCCATTCCCTTTGCACAGACGCGACTGAGTGTTGATACGCAGTAAAACTTCACATGGCAGGCACTGAGTTCACCCTTGGTTTTGTCGTGAGCCTCCTCGTGTGGATTTTCCGAAAGGCGATCAGCTGCGGAGGCTCGCGGCGCGCTCGCGGTGAGCTCACGGTGCAGGGAGCGAGGTGCTGGCTTATCCCCACGCCCGCGCGGCCCCTGCGCAGGCAGCAGCTGTCCAGAGCAGGCGACTGGTTGTGATGGAAACTCTCCCTGCTCCCAAAGCAGCGATCCAGAAGGAAAACTGTGGCTTTCCTTCAAAAAAAATAAAGAGCAGGCTGATTTTTCCTGAAAGCGCCGGCGGGAGCAATGGCTGCGAGGGCTGAGCCGGCATCAGCATCGCTGGGGAGAGGCTGCAGCCCTCCTTAGCTGAGGATGCTGATTAAGTGCAAGTCTTCAGAGACCTTTTATTCTTCCCAAGCTAATTGATTGCCATTTGCCACTGATGATCTCTTTCTCTCTCATTTCATGACAAAAGAGTAAATTTGAGGGGGCATTTTTGGCTAGCTGCTGACCCTGGCTGTCCCCATATCAGCGCCTGCTGATTCCCTGGCTCTGTAATTGCATGCTTAAAAGGGCTGGTATTTTCGCTAGGATTTTTAATTGGATGCTGAAACCAACCCTGGGGGACTATTTTTATTCTTGGAGCATTGGCTATTTGGTCAATACCCTGCTCGCCTGAGAAAGTCAGTGCAAGCGTGCAGCCTGACTTCTTAACGGTAGTGATTTTTCCATTAGCCTTTGAAATTCAGTCGGCTCCCGAGCTGGGTGGGAATTCTTTATGGACTGCGTTTCTTGATGAATCTGCATCCTGGACCAATAAACTAAGCTCTTCATGAAAGATCAGTTCTGTTAAGTTGCCTCACTCAATACTTCCCTTGCATGGGAGGGGGAAGGAGGATGGAGGGAGGAGAGAGGAGGAAGAGAAGGGAGGGCAAAGGCTTTGGGAAAATAATCCGGAGTTCTCAAAACTTGCCTGTGGATCTCTTTTGTAAATCAAAAAGTTTGGCTTTTGTTGAATCGACCTTGTTTCAGCATTTTGGTAAATGCATCTGCCCTAAGGCTGGCAGCAAAGCGTTGTCTTGAAAAACCTGGTGACCTCCAGATCCTTTAGTGGAAGATATTGGCGGATCTCTTGGTCTTACATGAGAAAGAAAAAGATTCTCCTCGGATGCTCCAGGCATCATGGAGCATTACCGCCAGCGCATCGCCTGCACAGCACATCCCCGGTTTAAAAATTGGTTTCTTTCACATGAAAATCTGTGCTAGCTGTTGCAAAATAATACCAGATGAAGCATATACACTGAGCACATTTTTATTAGCCCAAATGATTTGGCTTTCTTTCTTGCTTTCTATTTTTTTATTCATGCTGTCGGCAAGCAAAACCAACCAGCTCCATTATGTATAATTTATTCTGGATTAGATCAAAGGAACAATTTACAGGGTAGGTTTGGGCATTATTATTATTTTTTTTTTAGCTTTTTCCATTTTTTATAAATATATATTTATTCTCCCCCCGCCTTCTCCACGCTCCCCATTGCCTTTCCTCATGAGCAAACTATAAATTATTCACCAGCCCATACAAGACAAGTGCTCCTCAGGACTGGAAATCAAGTCGGCGCCGGCCCCGGCAGCAGCGCAGGATGGGAGCCCAGTGTTTTCGGGGAGCGGAGGCAGATGTGGGCACGTGCAGGGATGCGGGGAGGCAGCACCCAGGCAGGCGCCGTGGAAAGGCTCTCCTGGGACCAGGCTGGCCCCACGGGGGTCTTGGGGCTGTGCCCCGGGACTCTGCGCTTTGCAAGGCAGCCGGAGCCTCCCTGACCCTCACCCTGCAGCGCCGCAGGGGCCGGCTGCGACCAGGATGTCCCTTTTATAGCTGTCATTGCATCAGAAAGTCGGGGGGCTTTTTGGGAGCAGGGCCTCTGGGCGGCAGCATGGGCAGGTCGCAGAGGTGCAGCTCCCACCAGTGTGGGGGATGTCAGCCTCCCAGTAACGCCACCTTTGTGGGGACAGGGGACACGCTGGGAACAAGGAGCATCAGTCTTGCAAGGGCTTTGGGTAAAAGCAAGGACTTAAAACTTAACCCTGCCTCCAGCTGCCAGAGGTGTCCTTTGCAACCCCGGACGTGCTTTGCCGGGGGCTTTGAAAAGGCACAGAGCTCTGCACAGCTTGGGTCTGCCTCCTCCCTCTGCCTCCCGTTATTCCCTTCAAAATGGGGTGAAACACATCTCCTGAGTTTGCTGCTGGAGGAGCGATGGTGGAATCCACTCCCATGTCCAGGCTCTGCCCTGCTGCCCATCACCCAGGCAGGTCGGCAGCGCCACGGGGAAGCACTTTGCTCTCTACAGCCAACCTACCTTGCTTAGCATAAAGCACAACGCCTCTGGGGTCTTGAAACCTAAAACATTTGTTCTTGTAGCTGATGCAGGCCATTTATTACACTGCAAAGTCATTTTTAAAGCCCAACAGAATGGTGTGCTCTGGGAACAGGGCTTCTGAGCAGCCAACAGCTTGCTGGTGCTGTAAAAAGCTAATGCTAATTTAGCAGGAAGCTGATCTAGGGAGGCATCTGCTTGCCTAAACTATCATAATCTCCCAGGCACCGCAGTATGATGCTTAAGAATTACTCACCCTTGCTTCCTGCAAGGGGTTGGGGGTTATGCAGGGACACCCGGCCCCTGCAGGGTTGCAGGCGCTGGGGGACCTCTGGGAGCCACTGTCCCGGCACCGTGGGTGCCCCAGCCGGGTGCTGCAGCCAGAGCACCCGCAGGGGGATTTATCGCCTGGATCCCCAGGCATCGTTCATGGGAACTGCTGCCTGCTGAAGGTTCACCTTGCAGGGACGGACAGTGAGCACTGCATGCTGTTCGGGCTCTGTGCTTCGGAGGCTGCAGACTTTGGCAGGGGTGTGATCCTCCTGGCCATGGTCCTCGGGAAACTGCAGCCCCAGGTCCATGGTGCAGGTAGCGCGGGAAGGAGGGGGTGATGCACCCACTGGGATGCCCATGTAGGGCTTGGGGTGAGCTGTGTTGAGGTCGGGGTGCACCATGTCACTCCATCCATCCTCATTCGGGGGGGCAGCCCTGGCCCCAGAATTGCCCCTGTCCTGTTATCGCTCCCGGGAGCAGCAGCCTCCCAGCCGCTGTCTTCCTCCAGCCAGAGCACGAGCCACACATCTGAGCATTAGGTGGGTCTGAGGAAGGTCTGGGGAGGATTTGCCAAATTCATGAGTCGTGCTTCCTCAGTGAGCAGCCAAAGGTGGCCAGAGGATTCCGCCTCGCCTGCTTTTCCTTCTAATGGTTTTATTGTAAATCTCGCCTCTTACGGCTGGGGGAGACGTGCTGTGACACGCCTGAGCTGGATGGAGATTTAAAGAGCATCCAAGTGGGACACAGCCAGGCAACATTTAAAAACTCTGCCCAATAAGTTATACTTCCCCAGAAGAAATAAATCTGGCTGAGGGACCGTGACTTTTGGGCTGCACTGGGGAAGGATGCTGGTCCTCCCTGGGACTGAGCTGCATGGGATGGTCTCTGCAGCTCCTCACCTCTCCTTTGGCCCACCCTAGCCCCCTGCCTCCCCTCCCATGGAAAGGATCGGGCCCTTTCCCTGCCCCTGAGGTATGTGTGCATGTGTATAGATCCATACCCATTGCGCAGGCATCCCCGGACAGCGCGGCTCCCCCACAACCACTGTAATCAGAGATTTAAAGCCAGCCAGAGCCTTTATTTAAAGGGTGATCCATGGTGAAGCCAGGGAAGACTTTCTCAGTACTGATGTGAAATAGGCCTGGATTAGTTATAATCAGTGAAGTGAACCGACGCGTTTCTTCTAAGTTAGGGTCAAGCCACAGACCTGCCAGCTTGGAGCAGGCTGTGAGTGTTTCCCACTTCAGGAGGGCTGGGATGGCGTTTGCCAAGGCCTCATCCCCGTTGCTGGAGGGAGACAGAATCCCCCTCTGGCCACCTTGTGAATGAGCCCATCAGTTTGGACCAGCCCCAGCAGTGCCATGGCAAAAAGCTGACCCTAAGATTAGTAAATGGTCCTGGCCCTTCCAGAGCTGCAAATGCAAGCAGAGACGATTCCCAGACTGAGTTTGCAAGCTCTGTACAGGCCAGGCAGCCCCCCATCACACACTCGTTTTCAGGACCAAAAATGGGTCAGGATACAGCAGAAACATCTGCCATTGATCTATGCAGCACAACAGAGCCAGCAAATAATTGTCTCTTTGAAAATCCATTATCACCTCCACCCTCTTTTTAGCTAGAAGCTTTCAGAGCTGACAAGGGCTGTGCTTTGAGTGCGGATGGTAAATATAACACCATATGGCCAAGGTATTATTGGGCTCCTAATGAAATGCCATTTTTATGCATATGCATTAATAACTCCTGCATCTTTGGTGTGTATATTGTGTGTACGTGCAGGGCTTGCTTATTTAACATCCTTCTTTTCCAGGACACCTTGCCTGGGGCCCAGCAAGAGTGGTTTGTGCCACCTTAGCCAAAAAGTTTTAAGGGAGTTTTAAAGGGACAACCAAGTGTCTGAGCCCAGTAAGACCTAAAGGAGATGCTCGATTTTTGCAGAGCTCCAGCGCACACCGACAGCGGGATGCTCCTGGCAAACTGCTGCGGGGCTCGATGGCACTGGAGGCAGCGCCTTTGCTGAGCCAGCCCCAGGCACGCACAGGGAACTATTTACTTTCCTTTAATCTCTGCTCCTCTGTGCTTTCCCATCTTCATACACAGGTTGTTTTGCCAAGGCGCCTGCTGGTTGTTTGGGCAGATCCTCCCTCGGGAGGAGGCGGGTTGGGAGCACGCGCAGAAAGCAGGGAGGCGTTGGGGACACAGGAGCCCCCGAGCCAGCATCGCCGGGGGACAGGGGACCCCGCAGCCTGTGCAGGGACATCACGAGCCCTCTCCTCTCCAGACCTGCCATGGCCTCCCCATCTCCCCTCTTCTGCAACACTGTTTTTTCTTGCAAAAATTGCTTGCTTCTCACCAAAATATGAGAGCAGCCCTTCTTGGCAGCAGGGGGAGGAAGGCTTTTCTAGGGGAGAGAGGACACATCCGTCACATCCCAGACTCCTGCTGACTTTTTCAGGAGCCCATCGTTCACCCGAGGCACTGCTGGCTCACCCTGGGCTCATCATGAGCCTCTGCCCCTGCTGTACCCTCCCTCCCCCTTCATCCCGGAAAATCCCATTGACTGAAACATCCTAAAAACCTCATTGGAAGGTGAAAATTGTCTCATTGACAGGTGCTGTGCAAATTACCCTGAGATTCATTGCCTCAGAGAAGGCTTTAGGAAGATGCCTGGACATTTCTGAAGTGTAGGGCTTAATGTGATTGGATTTACAATGACTTTTTGATCGTTTGCTCTATAACTCTTTACAGACTTGGGGGCCATCTCTCTTCCTCCCTTGCCGTAGATGGAAATTTCACCATTTTTATTGTGCGTATGAAGCGTGGCGGTGGGCTGAGGCTGCCAGGGCAGCAAAGCAGGCATGAGAGGCTCGGTCTCCTGGGGGATTTGTAGAGCAGCTCCCCCTTTTTCTGCCTCTGTTTTCCTCTTTACTGGATGATCCACTCCGCAAAAGTCCCATTTTTATCCCAAACCTTGCACCTGGCTTGGAGGGAGCCATGCATCTCCCACCCTGCAGCCCTGGGGCAATGCTAACAACCTTCTGCTGGCCATAATTCAAGACCCTCAAAAAGCACTCTAGAAAGATAATTGCCCTGCAAGACAGGAAAACGTGGCAGAGCCTTCTCAGTCCCATTTCCACGCTGGAGCAAGGGATGTACAGCAGCAGATGACGTCGGACTGGCAACCCAGGAAGCACACCTGGCCCCAAGCCCTCCTGCCTCCAGGAAATCACTTCAAACCCACAGCCAGCTGTTAATTTTCCTGAAACACCTTAATTTTAATTGCGCTTTGCTGTAGCCCCCTGCCAAGCCCCTGGACCACCGGCCCATCTCCAGAGGGAGCAGACAGGACCTGCTCATGCTTTGCAGCATGCAGAGCTGCCTTATTTATTAGTGTCATTTTGAGAGCACTCGCTCGGTGGCATTTGGTGCCTGAGCTGTGCGATTGCCCAGCAGTAATTAATGGGGCCCTTCCTACCCCTGAGCTCTGCATTAGTGGACTATCAATTATTGAAGCCGAGATGTACTTTTCTGAGCTTGTGAATAACCAAAGGGACTGCTGAGAGTCCAGAAGTGGCTGTCATCTTCTCATTAGGTATTTATTAAATGTAATTTAGCGGCTGTGCCTGCGTGTTAATGGAATCACGGCAACGCTGCTGGATCAGAGCAGCGCCTGCGCGCGAGCCGCCCCAGCGTGTGAGCAGGATCAGGCCCTCCAGGAGGCTGTAGAGACAAGCCCTGGCCTCCGACCCGCATCCCTCACTGCGCTGGGGATAACCGGCGGCTGCCCAAACCTGGCCGCGGCGCCCTCAGGCAGCTTCTTGCCAGGGCTGGGAGCGGCCAGGTGGTAGCGCCTGGCAGGACGCATCCAGAAACACTTCCAGAGCTGCTCAGCTGTCCTGGGTGGGACACCCCAAAGCTGCCCCCATCGTCTGGGCTCCCTCGGTCCTCATCAGCAATTCAGCCTTTTGCTACAGAAAACAAACCCTTGGGCAAATTACTCACGTAGAGATAATCATTATTATTCCTGCTCCTCTCTCACTTCCCATCTCTCCATCTTCTCTCACCAACGCATTATTCCTTGTTACACTCTTCTGAATAATTCCTCTCTCTTTTGATCGCTGCAGTTCCTTGGAGAAGGTTGTAACGAGACCAACCACGGAGGACAAATTTACCATAAACTTTCTGAACTTCTGGCTAAATATAAGCTGGGTGGGAAGAGCAGCTGAGCTGGGAGGGGGCTGCAGGGCAAGCAGAGCTGCCTTTGGCCTGGCAGGCTCGAGGAGTGCTGCAAGGGTGCTGGCAGAGCCAGGCTGCGAGCAGGGTCTCAGGATGGCAGGTCCCACCAGCACCATGGTCTCCTATCGGTGTCCAAACCTGCAGGGCTGAAATGTGCCTTGGGAAACCTGGAATCACTCCATCCTCCCCGTGGTGAAGCCCTGAAGGTAAAGGGGATTTTGCAGCTGACAGCAAGACTCCATTGCTTCAGAAAACTGCCACTACCCAGGGCGTCAGGGGGACTTGCAGGAGAGTTTTGCCGCACTCGCTGCCCTCTGCCCCGTGTAAACGTGCAGTGACACAGAGCAAAGCCGGGAGCCCCACCGCAGAGCCAGCATCCCGCCAGGACGCTGGAGCCCCAGGAGCTGAGGTTGCACCTCGAGCACAGAAACATTTTGGCTGCATCATGCACTCCCCGTTCAGCCTTTGCATCTGTTACACAGCTGATTAAATCACGCCAGCAAAGTGCCTGTGTCTGCAGGCGGGCTTGAGCAGAGGAGGGATTGAAAACAGAAGGAAATGGATCTTTTCTCAGTAATTTTTTTTTTTGGGGGGAGATGTTGGGGTTTCTAATAAAGAAAAAAGTGTATTTTTCTGTCTTTCTGCAAGGAGAAGCCGCTTTCCTTATTCTTCTCACCACTGAAATTGATTGCCAAAATGGGATGTTTGCAGCTGGGGCTTTGGGCAAAATCCAACAAATTCTTTTAAAACAAACAGACAAACAAACAAAGAGGGTGTTTTTGTGTGTGTAGAAACATATCCGAGGGCTGGAGGAGGTTTGGGAGAGGCTTTACTCCTCCTGTTGCACATGCCCTCGTCTTTATCTCACAGTGGCTGCCCGGAGGGGTTTCATCGCAGCTGGGAGCCTGTAAGCCGCCTGTAATCTAGTAATATTCATAAATGACTGCATGTTCCAGCTCCTTTGTCCAATCTTTTCTTATCCTGGGCCTTAGGCATTAGCAGTGGAGCTGTAAAACACCTCTGGCTCTGTCCCCAGTGGGCTGGTCCCTGGCCTGGGCACAGCCACCAGGCTAGGGGACACGAGGGGCAGCTCGCGGGCAGGCGCGGGCGGGCGGCGGGTACCTTACGGAGCGATGCTGGCAGGGCGTGTTGGACCGTTATCCCACTCGTTGCAGCCAGTGCCACAGGGCTTCTAATTCCCCCTGTACCGGGGCCAGGAACAAGCAGATGGGACCTGTCTACGTCGCTCTTTCAGAGGCTTGGTTGCTTTGCAAAGCAAAACCTCTCCCGGGCAGGAGGCTGGAGCAAGGCTGGGTGAGACCCGGCTGTGTGTCCTCCCGCTGTCCCGCTGTCCCGCTGTCCCCAGCCCCAGCCCTGCACGGCCATCAGCAATGCGCTGGCTGAACCCCTTCCACCCCGAGGCAGGAGCAAATGTTACCCCTCGATGGAGCCGTGCCACGGCATCCTTAACACCCTCCATGAATCTGTCCTGGCAGCTCTAACAACAACAGCATTTCTTGGGGCTGCAGAGCCCATGTCCCTAAACCCCGCCCAGCCCGGTGAACCCTGGCTTTGCACTGGGCTGGGAGCCTGGATGGTGCTTCTCTGCGGCAGCGCCGCTTCCCCGGGGAGTTCTGCTCCCAGCAAAGACACAGCAGCGCTGTAATTGCAAATCATTTTTGTAATGCTCTCACTGTAAACGCTACTTAAGATGTCATCAATGATTGATATATTTGCTAATTGAGACTTCCACTTGGGCTGATAGCTGGAGCGCTTTATTTCTTTTATTATTTTATGTTATTTTATGACTGACATATTTGTGGCAGCACTTCTTTAATCTTCATTAAGCAAACGCCCCGGGGAGGTGAGGTGGCACACTCCGCAAGGGCCGCCGGGCAGGGGCAGGACGGGACGAACGCCGGAGCCTCTGCCTTGCACAAAAGCAGTGCGGGAGGGCTCGGCTGCGGGGGACAGTGGGGGGCAGCTGGGAAGGGGCTGCTCCGCGGAGCCCTCGCTGCAGGGGGAGGGAAGGTCCTGCCCACGCCTCAGTTTCCTGCCTGGTAAAGGACAGCTCAACTATTTAACGCAAAGGGGGACTGAGAGCTAATGGTGTCCTGTAGTGCTGTGGAAAAGCAAAACCCTGGCTTTGGGAAGGAGAGAAATATTTCATCATTTTTACCTGGGCAGAGCTGTCTGGTCAAACATCTCATGCAGTAAATAACTATTTCAGTAGCGCTCAGGTGAAACAAGATGGGGGCTGCCACCTTCTTCAGATCTCAGCACTGACCAGATTAATTAGCCCACCACTGGAAATGACAGATTCGGCTCCTTGGACATCCCTGGTTCCTAGGAAGGTGCTTCATGGTGCCGTGTCCCAGCACCAGACCTGCCCAGCGTCCTGTGCCGGTGCCACCTTGCAAGCCGATGGGTGGCCAACTCAGCTCGTTCCAGGGGAGCGCTTTGCTTTTTCCAGCACCTTTGTTTGAAAACGTATTCTTGTGCCAGGAAGCAACAAGGCTCTGCACTCACTTAAACCAACAATTAAATAATGATAATCTCCTGAATGGCCTCCAGACTTGCTCTCCACTTCCACTTGCTGCCTTCAATGCTGCCCGTCTTGGATGGGCACCAAGAACTGGCTGCAACATCTGCGTTCCCTGCCCAAGAGAGCTAATCAAACCTGCAGGAAAACCAGCCCCCTGCCACGCTCACCAGGGCTGCTGGAGGAGCAAGGGATGCCTTGCATCTCATTTGCCTAAATGAGTGTTGGGATCCAGCTTTATTCACACTCTGAATTCCGGGGGCTCGGCGTGGCAGCCGCTTCGGGCAGCTGTCTGCGGGCATGCCAGCGGGCCAGGGCGCAGCGGCGGTGCCCATCTGGTGACGGGAGCGGCTGCGCTCACTTGCCTTTCTGCTTGCAGAGCGAGGAAATGGGTTTGTAAATACGGAGGTATGAAATAAATAAATAAAACATGGCTGCCTGAGCTGTGAAGCAAAAGCAATTTTCTTTCAGCACGGGCCCATCTGCCACCCTTCCAGAGCACCATCTCCTGCGATAAAGAGTAGTCAATATGGTGGCAGTGCCCAAATGGGTGACCCTGGGTGAGGGTCTGTATGAAGTGGGGGAGAAGCGCCTCTGGGGTTCACCACAGCATCCTCTGGGACCCGTTAGGACAAGTGGGGCTTCCCAGCCCAACTCCTGCTCCCACCCTGGGATGCTCCGCAGCCATGCCGCCGCCGTGCCAGGAGACACAGCCGCCTCCCTTACACCTCTGGCAGCTTTTCTCTGCACAGAGGGGCTGGTAATTAGCTATAAATGAGGCATAATGAAAGCTGGCATGCCCTTTTGAGCATCTGCTGGAGCAGCCCGGCCCTGCCACTGCTGCCTGCCTGCAGAGGCTGCTGCCACCCCCACGCGCCGGAGCTTAAGGGCACTGGGACAAGCGGTGGGACAACTCCTCCCTCCTCGCCACTCGGCTTCCAATGGCTTGCACCAGCCTTGGAAGTCCCTGTTGTGTTGGGCACGGAGGGTTTTGCTGTGGCATGCTTGTTCTCTGGGTGCCGGCTCCATGGGGGCTCGTGTGCATCCCGGCACCCCCAGCTCTGGGACTGTGCACGCTGCGGGGGTTAATAAGCAGTCCGTGTCTTGTTTAGAGCTACAGAGGGTCTTTCCTTGAACAAGAGCTGGGTTAATAACCAGCAAGGGAAGGGTGAGCGAGGCAGCAAGCAGACGTGCAGCGCTGGTTTGCACCAGCACCCGCTGGGGAGGGCTGCGCCTCCGGCCAAGTGGGGCTGCGCCCCTGCAGAGCCCACCTGGGCTTGGCAAGGCAACAGCCGTTCCCTGCCCCGGGACGGTCCTGCTTCCCAAAACCACACAGCTACCGCTGGAGAGCAGCCCGTGGAGGGACCTGCGGCTCCGGGTGGCCCAAGGGAGGAAGCATTAAACTTGCATCTTACTTTGAAGCACAATCTCTCTCCATGAGCATCCAACACTCGTAACACCCAGTGATGCCGACTGTCATCGCTGCCTGACTGAAAGCAACTGATAAATGGGGAGTGGGAACTTTACGGTTTTGCAGCACCAGGAAAAAGCAGGTTGCCATGGCGATGCCAGGTTTGGTTTTTTTCCCGTTTTTTTTTTTCTCCCCTCCCTTTCCCCCTCTTTGGGCTTGCACAGGAGGAGTCTGGCAGGCTGCTGGGGGGATTTATTAGCTCCAAAATAGGCCATGGTTCAGGGAAGAGGGAGAAATACTGCCGTGGTGAGCAGCATGAGCTTGGCCCTAATATACGACATGTGCTCTCTGGGAAGGGCTGTAAATCAGGGCTGGGCAAACACCGGGGCAGCACGAAAGCGGCTCACTTGCTTTGCTTCATCCTTTGAGGGGATCTGTGGAAAACTCCTAAAGGATTTAATGTCAATGCTGATGGACAAGGAATAATAAAAAGAGGGGAAGAGGAGGGTGGACATTTTAAAGCCAGCTGGCAGCAGGGTACAGCCAGGGGCTGGTTGTGGCTCTCCGGAGCTGGACATCATCCTCAGTGCCGGCCCGTAGCTCTTTCTGCAGGTCATTTCTGCACAACCCTGGCTGGGTTTGGGTTGAGTCTTGCTGGTGACGTCCTCCTCGGCTGCACAGGTGTGTCCCTCACAGGTGGGCAATACGCGCCAGCCTGGCGAGCGGCCGGACCCTGCTAACCCGAGCGAGCACTTGGGAGCTGGACCAGGTGCCTCCTCCTCCCTGCTCCTGCTCAAGCCGGACCTCTGCCTCCCTGCCTGCATCCTGCCAGCCCTGCCCATGCTGCACAGCACCAGCTCCTTAGTGACTTGGGGGTTTTTTTTAAGCTTGTAAAGGTGCACATGAAATAATTAGCCTGAGTAGTCTAATGAAAGGAAACAAGAAATCCTTTACGGACAGCTTGGATGAAGGTGGTGGGGAAGGTTGCAGTTGTCTCTGCACCACCTCCAATTCACCCTAACCGGAGCTGCCTGAGCCATCGCCGCAAGCCCCAAGCCCTGCCCTGATGCTGTGTGATCTGCTCAGCTCCGAGAAAAATCTGGAGCAAGGGGAGTTCTCAGAACAACCTGAGCTCCCCGCAGACCCCTTCAGCCCTGTTTTCTTTGGCAATCATGACAGGCACTGCCTGTGTGCCCCTTCTGGGGTACGCAAACAACCACCACCATTTCCATGGGGATGTCAGGGTGGCTTCAGCTCTGCTGCCGGCCCTCGCCCCAGCAGGTCTGAGCGGGTAAAAGGGTGCTTTTCTCCACTCAGGGGAAGGTAACAGGTAAATAAATGAGTCCAGCAGAGTGCCCTGAAATTCCTCTTCTCTTGTTTCAAGTGCTGGGAAGAGAAATCGCTGACCAGTCATGAAAGAACAGAATAAAGAAGGGAAGGTCACTGGGGAAGATGCCTGAGGATTTGCAGCCATAAGCCGGCGTAGACACACGTAGCACCTTACATCTCATCTGAACCTCTTCCTAATCGCCAGCCACAGGAATACATTTGTTTTGGGTTCCCAAATTGGCTACTGTTTTGCAGCTCGACCACAGCTCTACAGGTTTGCAGTGACAGGGTAATTTTTAACTGTTAGAGTGAAGCCTCTCCGCTGCAGGCAAAACAGTAATTCCCCGGTTGGGCTGGAGCAGCAGAGAGGTAGGACTGACCCTGGGGGCTGTGGGATGTTGGCTGTGACTATTCTGGGCAGCATCTCCGGAGGGCCGGCCCCGCTCTGCGCCCGCAGGAGGAGGCAGGTGGTGGGCAGGAGGGCCACGGGCAGGCAGCCTGCCCGATCCGGGAGGTGCCTTGCTGTTCCTGCCGTTCCTGAAGTGCTAATTGCTGCAACACTTCCTCGGCACCAGCTTTCGCACTGCCCTGACTCCCATATTCTCCCCATCTGCATCTGCTGATAAGGATTTCAGCCCATCTGCTCCCAGAGAAGACTCGCCCAACACCAGTCTATCACTACCAGCCCTCTCCTCTCCGTGCTGGGGCATTTGTGGGGCAGCTTTTCTGCAGGGCTAAATTCCTTCTTTACATCACCGCTCCTTTTCCTTTTTCCAGAGTTGCTCTCACCTTTTCATTTTAGGCTCTGCGAGCATCCCAAGGCAGGCTAATCTTGCACGGCAAGCCACGGTCCAGGACTGCGGCGTCTCGCAGGCTGCAGGGGAGCCGTGCTGCTTGTGGTGCCAGCGTGGTGCAGAGCTGGCACTGGCCTGCTCAGCCCGGCCGTGTCTTGGTGTGAGCAGCTTTAGCATCCCAGCAATTAGTGGAGCTATGTTGATTTGCATCAAGCTCAGAGCACAGAGAGTACCAGGCCAGATGGTAAATTGTGTGTATTCCTGAAAACAATGGTAATATGCGCTGGGTTATGGCACAGCTTTCTGGCTCAGCCTTAAAACCACCTGCGTGGGTGTGAAGGAGGATTAACCCCCCAGGAGCGCTCAGCGAGGTGAAGCCAGCACGCATCAAGCTTGGATCAATCGCCTGACCTAGATGTACTTTATGTCCTTGAGTAAGCTACTGTTCTTCTGTGTACTACCATTTCTCCAACTTAAAGTGGAGTTAGCAGGAGCGGGGCTGCCGGCGCTCGGGGTCCGGCTCCCCGGTGCCCCTGGTGTGAAGGCGCTGGCCTGCGTGAGCACCTCGGGTCTGCCCAGCCAGCACCAGCTCCCCGGCAAAACTCTGCCTCTTCCCAGTGCTTTGCCACAATTAACTGGTTAGCTGTTGGTGCCCCATCACCAGAAGGTTCACACATATTGGCTGCTTTTCTCCATCATGGGCTTTCTCCAGACTTCGGTCCAAATGTGCTGGCTTGGAGCCATCACTAATATCTGCTGTTCTGCCCTGCAATACAATCCAAGCTGATAAAGAGATCAGCTCCAAGAGCATTCATCAACACTTCTCCAGTGCCACCAGGCAGTTAAAAATGAAACAATTGCCAAGGACACACTGAAGCTGGTTGATGAAAGGAGGAGAATGGCTGGCGCCTCACCCAGCAGGGACCCGTCCCTTGTCTGACCCTACAACATTCCTGCTAACCCTGTCTGCCCCCAGCGTGGGAAGAGCAACGGCCCAGACCCATGTCCTGCTGGGCTGAAGCAAGAAATGGTCATTAAAGTGTGCTGAAAGCAGCCCACTGCTTTGGGAGTTCACAGTGGTTTAGGAGCGTCACTGAAATCCCTGGGGTCCTCCTGATCCATATCACTCGGTTTCCCAAGAAAAGCTCTATCACACCGATTATCCCCCTGGCTCCGCTGGCCCCAGCCCTGAAGAGAAGCCCCACAGCCCTTACGTGGAGGTGCCACGATGGCAATCAGGTTTCATTGCCTCAGGCTGCAGAGGCAGAGAGGGACCCCACGGCTGGGAGCTGGGGGACCCCGCTGCAGGCAGCGGTGACTGGGAGCTGGTCCGGGGCTGGATAATACAGGGAATAAACACCAGCACTACCCAGAGTCAGTCTGGCTGCTGACACCTCTACAAGATGCTGCAAGACCTTGGCTGTGGGAGCCTTCCTGCCCTGCCTTCCTCCCTGCTCGGCGCGGGCAGCCCGCAGGCATCCACGGCACGCACACAAACACGCGTGTTATCGCCTTGAACCTCCTCCCTTTGCTAAACTGACGCCCGCCCGCCCGTGTCCCAGCCCTGCCTTTGGAGGAGATCCGGGAAGGCTGGGCGGTAAACGCGTACATAAACAAACAGCCAGGCTGCGTTATTCGTTATTACTCTTATTCTCTCTTTGATGAAAGCAGACAGAGTCACCTCTCTTCTGTGCAACGTGTGTGTTGTTTTTGCTTTATTTTTTATTTGTTTCTTTCCTTATAAAACTCATGTGAATAGACCAGATGCGGTTTCCATAGCAACCCTCTCTCTTTAAGCAGCAGATGCTGGAAGAGGGTTTTTCAGTTTAATCCTCCTGGAAATCTCCCCAGCAGAGGTTGCTGCTATAAGATGATACTAAGAGATGCACAGCAGCAGCAGTTGGCATATTTTAAATCCCATGTGCTTCTCTTTGCATGAAGAACCTGCCCTTTCACCCTTTGGAAATGGCACATATCACAGTAAGAGCAGCAAATGTATCCTAATGCCTCGTCTTACATTTAAACGGAGTCTTTCCCTGCATGGCTCCCGAAGCATTTCATGGTGATTAAGACGAGAGTGCAGCATCCTACATCCCTGTGCTCCTTGAGTGGGGCAGAGACCAGGGCAGCTGCCTCCACCACACCTACCCCAGCCTGCCCCAGGGTGCCGCTGGCATTCAACATATGGCTTGGGGTATATAAGCAAGCCTCCTTTATTGAAAATAAAGGGAAAAAAGTATCCTTAGTGCTTGGCAGGAGCAGCTTCCCATTTTACATCCGTGGATAAGTAAGTCACTTGTGACTGACAGGGTCATATTGGAGAAGACACATTAAATGCTGTGAGCAACCAGAGATGACCTGCTCTGGATCCACACCCATGCCTCTTTCTGCTGTGAAAGCGGGACCCTCGATGCAGGCACCTGCCCCTGCTCCCATCACCCTCCGTCTCGCTCTCTGGGTTGTGTCGGAGCGGTTGCATCAATCAAGCGCCTTAAGAGGATGGATGGAGAAGGCAGGATTTCAGCTCGGCTTGTTTAACAAAGATATATCCATTTGAAATAAAAAGCTTAGAAATGGAAGCTGGAATTTAACTAGTGCAGAACGAGCTGTTCAGTCTCTCAAAAAAAGAAAATCCTGTAGAACTTGACAGAAAGTAATAGCCATTGTATTTTGTTTTTTTCATTTAGCAGATCCCGTGTAGGCATAGCAGGAAAGTTTGCTCTGATGGATTTTAACTCAGTTTAATTAAAGTAGTTGAAACTGAGTCAATTCCCCACTCTCTAGTGCAGAAATGCACAGAAAAGCAAAGTGCCTATTCGAGACAAACTACGTTAGTAATGCATCTTCTAAAGGAAGATTTCGCTCACGTCGTGCAGCCTCAGCCTCCTTAACCCCAGATCTAACTGACCGCGGCAGGTTCCTCCGGGAAAAACGTGTTATGTCTCATGTTTTGCAACATCAGGACGACGGAGTCATCCTGGGAGGGTCAGCTGGTTTTGTGGGTTATCCCAGAGCCAAACCACCAGGTGATCCCTGGGCTGTTGGGAACTTTCTTAAAAATAACAAAAGAGGTAAGAGCAATGCAAGGATTGTGACACCATGTGATGTCCCAGATTAATTCTGGATTATGAAGCTGGTTTTATGGGTGCAGGGATATTATGGGGTCACGGGCCGCATACTCTCCTCTGCCCCTGGGCAGGACCAGCACCTCTGGCATCATTTATGGCAGATGCAGGTTAAGCTGCTTTTTAAATTTGTAGGGATAGAGATCCCCCAGTCCCAGCAAGCACCACGTAGTGGTCAAGTGGAACATACCTCACACGTCGATGGAGGAGATGGCTGAGTCTGGGCCTCCCAAACATCACTCGCCCCTCCATACTGAGTGCGAGCGGGCAAAACCCAGGCAGCGTGGGCTCAGAGACTCTTGCAAAGCCACATACTGCACGACCCCTTTGCAGGCTGAGAAGTAGAAATGAGTTAAGAGCAGAAACCAGGAGAAACTGGGATTAACATCTCAAATCTGAGCAATAGTCAGAACATTTGCAATTCACGGCAAGGCTCTGTTCCAGTTCTCATCTGTTTGCTTTCCATCAAGAGCAAGCTTCGGCTTGTGATTAAATGAAGGAGGTAGGGATCAGGATTCCTGGGCTCTGCTTTTAACTCTGCTGCTAATTTGTCGTGTTTCTTCAGAGAGGTCACGTATGATTAAATGCTCAGAGCTGGTGCAGGCTCAGAATTCCCACTGACATCAATAGGGACAACAGGTTTTCAGCACGGGTGGAAAAATGCAGCCTGTAATGCTTCCTTTGCTTCAGCTTCCTGGGTGCAAAACTCTCCTGCCCAGTGCTGTGGATGAATTTATTTAGATTTATGGAAAGGAGCCCGCAGGGTTCCTCTGGTTTTCTGGGATGGTGAATAAAAGGGAGCGGAGCAATTCAGAGTCAACCCACTGGAAGAAGAGAGATGCTCCCCCCACCCCACCCATTCATCGCCGAGGCCTAAACCTCATCCACAGCCTCACGAACAGCCCCCCCCGTGCCATACTCTTGCTGTCACCGTGGCCTCTGGGCTTGCTGAACCTGCAGGAGCTTCGGGTACATGCGATTTGGTGACCTTGGAACCAGGGAGGCGTGCAGGGCAGGCGGGAGCGCGGGGGTGCAAGCACGGCCACGCAGCGATAGCCGCGCCTGCCCTGCCTAACGTGCTGCCAGATGGCAGTTTACCCATGATACGCTCCTTTCTGGCATGGCCATTATGTCCCCAATTACCACCACGATGAGCACATAATTCCCCGCGTAAGCGAGCGATGGAGAGGAGAGCAGACAGGAGGGAAGGCGCAGTGCTGGCCAGGCGCTCCTCCGCCACGGCCCCATCATGTCCATTTACCCTGTCCCCTGGAGGAGACACAGCCAGTTATTTCAAATGCTCCTGCCAGACCCCACTTGTTTTGAAACCGGTAGATAGAAGCAGTTCCTGACCCTGTGGCTGTAGCCCACGGGCTTTCTCTAAGTGCTATCCTTGGCAGATAAATTACACCCACTTTAAGCTCTGCCCTGTTCCTTCCTTTGTGCTTTTCTTGATGCGGCTGCCTGGCAGAGGTGCGGCGAGAGCACGGCAAACAGCCCCATCACTCTTATTGTCCATCATCCCTTGTCAACATGCTGAAGGTATAATAAATCCTTGTCCAGGAAAAGGCTGTATTTACATATCTGTTTTTCAGAAATGGCAATGGGCTTTTAGGAAAATACAGAATTTTAATCACCTGGTTTGGGCTCGTGCACAGCTTCTGAGTCATTGCCAGAGGCTGGGCACGGTGGCACCATCTGTCCCTTTATTTGCAAGTGGTCAATAGGTGTGATTAATTATAATGATGTTATTTAACCCCTTTGCAGGTACCTTTCACAGCTTCCAAAGCACAAAAGTGGTTACGTGTCTGTATCTCTGTTCAATAAACAGGTGAACTGCGGGGCGGGGGTGTGTACCAGCATCTCCCCCGTGGAAGATGCCCAGCCCTACAGCTCCTCCTACGCTCCACGTCTGAAAAATAGAGCACAGACAAACTTCTCCTGTGGGTATGTTTGTAATGGGTCCCATCTGCAACCGGGGACAATTTGTGGTGGCAATGGTGACAGTCTGTCACCGTTTATAGGCAAGCTCTATTAATGACTTTTTTTTTTTTTTAATTAAAGCACAGCAACAGAAATCTTCAGCCTTAACTGCTGTCCTACCCTGCCAGCACGCATCCTGTGCTTTTCTAGTGCAAAGGAAGCAGAAAAGGAGAGCAGCCAAGAGTCAGACGTGTAGGGAAAATAAACACGTCAGGGATTAACAGCACGCCCAGCTGTAGCGGGGATGGGAGCTTCTCCCAAACCCCATCCCATCCCCATCTTATCCCATCCCACCCTGCTATGGGGCAGTGCCTTTGCTGTGCTCCAGCCTCAGCAGCTGCCCAGCTTGCTGACCTTAATTCTGGTTTTAGCTTGAGCAAAATTGACCTGTAGAGCAAGCAGAGGCTTTAAAAGCAGCCTAGCATGGAGTGGAGATGCAGAGAGCCTTTGTATATATTGCATTTAGGGAAAAAATATTTGGAGGGGAGGATATAAGCCCTTTTGCTCTGTAAAGCCATGCAACTCAGCCGCGACCGGGTGCCAGCCCCAGTTATTAGGCTGAGCATGCTTGGTGGAGTGAGGACGGCAGCACCCTCACACTAAGTCTGAGAGAGCCTGTGGCCAAAATGGACTCCTGGCTTGAAAAGGGATGGAAGAGATGATCAGAGGCATGGCGGTGATGAGACGGGTCATGGCAACTGAAGGTGGAGTGGTTTTAAAAATTATTTGGCAAGAGCTTTGTCAGTAGCACAGGGTTGTGGGGCAGCGGGTGCATGTTTTGGGGGGTCTCGCCTGCCCACGGGCTCCCTTGCACCCCAGGGGCTTTCCCTTGCCCCCACCATGTCGGCAATGCAGTTCTATGACCTGTGTTTTTTCGGGAGATGGGCCCTTGCAGCAGCTGTGCCCAGGAAGGACCCGGTGCTTCGGGACTGATCCTGGCTGGTCCCGTGGGCATCAGCAGAACATGTTTTCCTGTTCTCATGGGCATGGTCTCTTGGAGCCCTTTTCTGCAGGAGGAGAAAGACCCGGCGTCAGGAGCCACAGGGGTACAACTATCACAGCTGGCACCCACAGCAAAGCACCCACCGGCTCCTGGGGAGACCGGGACCCAGGAGGTGCTGAGCACCCCACCACCTCCCCCCTGGGGCTGCCTGGCCAGGGCTGAGTCCCCCACACACTGTGGGATGGAAATGTAGGGGAGAGGCAGGGAGTGTAGCTCGATGCTCTTTTCCCATTGAAATAACACAAAATTCATTTGTTTGAACAATGTGGATGTCCCAGGGAATTCCCTGCTCTGCCTGACATTTGTGTTTGAATCCTCTGGGGTGCACTTCAACCCACAGCTCGGAGCAATGATTGAAGGATGCAGGCAAAGAACAGCTCCCACGAACATTGCAAAAGGAGGCAAATCTTCCAGCCTAAAAAACAATTGCAAAACCTACTTCCTTCCATATCAAACCGTACTCCATAATCCGTAGTACCCTCATAAAAATAAAAAGACAGCGTAGGGGCAGGCTGTAGCTGAAGGATGCAGCAAGCTCCTGCTTAGCATTATTTATCATCAATGATCTCCAGGCTGGGCCGTGATGCATAATTCAGTTTCTTTTCAGAGGCTGCACCTTGAACCGAGCCCAGTCTGGCACCTCCCCGCCGCAGCCGCGGTGCGTTCTGGCTCTTTTTAAAAAGCAACTTGGGCATCCCAGCGTGCTTAGTCCTTGGCCTCTTCGTGTTCATGTGAATATGACAGTCTGGCAAGGGCTGCTGCTAAGTTTATCCCTGTCTGCGTGCTGCCTCGGTGCCTGTCTTCCCTGCTCATCCCCCGGTGCCGGCAGCCGTGTCGCTCAAGCCTTCACAGCGCTGCAGATTTGGGGTTGCATATCTCACTCGCTTGGAGCCAATTTCCACCGGCTCAGGAAACAGATGATAGCTTTTAAAAATGAAGGAGAGGAGCCATGCGCTTGTTCAAGGCTCTGTCCCCCCGCCCCGACCCCGGCTGGCCCCGGGCTTGGCAGGGGATGAAGCTGCAGCCCCTCCTGGGTACATGCATGGCAGAGGGATCGTGGGAGAAGGGAGGTGGAAAGAGGAGCCAGCAGCCTTTTATTCTGGGGCCCACTTGCAAACATTTTCTAAAAGACCAATAAATAATTAATAGCCGTTATAAGCATATTGCAGACATGAGGAGTTTTTGCTGCAGATGGTCATAAGGACATTGTCAGCGAGTTATCGACTGGAGGGCTGAACAATCCATCCTCATCGACTGGCCATTTATTAAGACATCTATTCATTAACTCTTTATGGACGAGCAGAGCTTTAATGTAAAACAGAAGGACAACAACCCCCCCAGAATAGCTGAGATTCGCTTTTTGGAGGCAGGATTGTGTCCTGAGCAAGAACAGAGGCAGGAAGGATGGAGGGGGAGCTGGCCAAACTGCTCCCCAAATCCAGCTCAGAGCCAGGACCGGGGGCCTCCCACTCCCCCTCTGTGCGTCAGGCACTGTCAGAAAGCAGGTGAAGCTGGTGTATCTTTACCAAATCAATTCTCCTTCACTTAACTTTGTCTCCGTAGAGTAGACATCTCATTCCATCAGTAGCGATAGATATATCCTGCGCTGGGTAGGACCCAAATGTTTTCAGATGCGTTTCCAAAGCTCAGAGGAAGGGTCTGCCCTACCACTGTGCATACTCGTTGTTACTGGTTTCTCTCCCAGGCTGACTTATTACCACTGGTGTGGTTCTCATGGTGCCTGGGGACGCTCACTGCAGGCAAAGGGAGCTGAAGGAGAGCCCAGGACGGTTTCTTCCTGGAGAGCAAGAAGACATTGATGATTTATTTCACTCTCTCTCTAAGGTAATTATGTACCTAGGCAGTCTTAAAATGTGTATTTCTTTTCTCCGGCAGACCAGAACAGCCTCTTGGTTCCAGACTAGCAAATAAATATGTATTTACACACTTTATTAAGATGGGTATTACTTTCCCAGAAGACTGGCATAACTCTTCTGCTCTGGTATTTTATGTAAAACTGTATTTGCACATTAGTTTGAAATATATACGACAGGCTAGATGGACCACAGCAGCCTTGGCAATCACTGAGCGCAACTCGAGTTGCTACGTGTGAAGACACATGCGTGAATGTGGGTATAGATGATGCACGCAGCTTCCTCGGGATCTGTGTGTGGCTCCCACAGCTACAGCTCTGCCGTAGGAGGAGGAGATGTCCTTACCAAGCTTTCACCTTTTTTCAAAAATGTTAAAAAATTCAGCATTAAAATGTCAGGCCAGCTCCAAAGCTGAGGATGGCAGGTGAAACTTCAGGGAGAGGCCACCAAGCATGTTGCCAATATATTTGAGTCTTCTGGATCGTCGGTGCAAAGCCCCTCTCCCGCCAGGCACCGGGACCATCATCCCCCCAACACCATCCCCCTCCGTGGCCAGCCTGTGGCTCCCAGCCAGGCTGTTCAGATCCTCTCCACCCCGATGGAACAAGGGCTCCTGCTTTCCACTGAGGTTCTACTTGTGGCCAAACGGGGGGACGTGTCGCGTTCAGCTCCCACCCCGCGACCGCTCTCCTCGTGCATCAGGTGCTCATGGCTCGCAGCAGAGGGAAAAGCGGATCACATTGACCAGGATTTCTAATTGCTGTTGTTTTCCTGCAGACCGCTTCTGCTGGCCCTGGGAGGGCGTGCGGAGAGACAGTCCCTGCCCCAAGTGCTGCAACATCCAACCAGCCAAAGCAGGCGGGAGTGGAGGAGAGGAGGGAGCTTTGCCTGTCCTCCAGGGCCCCGGGAGGTAGGAAAAGCACGCTTTCATGCCCTTTCACACTCACGGCACGACCTCTGTAATCAAGCATCTAGCAGTTAAAATGTGGCTGGATTAACCTGACGAAGAAGCAGTCTGTAGTATATTATTTCTCATATCATTTTGTAAAGCTGCTTAACTGAAAACCTCAATGCATGTAACACACATTAGTAGGTAATAGCAATCAATTTTAAAGCCCCCCCCAGAGGTTCAGGCGCAGGCAGGACGGGGGCTGTCGTGGCGTGCGGGTGTCGTGTGAGCTGCTCGCCCAGCCCTGCTCCCGACCCGGGGGAGCGGAGTGGTCCAGCCGGGCTGTGCCGCATCTCCACTGCAGTGACAAGGCAGACTCAGAGCATCTGAAACCTAATCGAGCATAAAAACATTGGATTTGAGCTGTCCCCAGGGGAAGTTTAATAAGGAACAATCATCAGCTAAGTAGACTTGAAAGAAAAGCCAAGTGCAGGAAGGAGAGGTGGCTCCTGTGAGTGTGCAACGCGCCAGCACGGGTGTGAAATGCCTTTGGCTTAATGCTGAGTGGGGAAAACCAAGGTGAAATCTGGAAGGGTTTGGGAGCTGGGAGTGGGCTCAGCTCCTGGATATTCACCCTGTTGCTCTGCCAGAGGAGCTGGAGTAGATCTCAGAAGGGGCTGCAGGTGGGACTGTTCAAGAAATGGGCTCTGCCTACATTGGCTGCTCACGCCGAGACATCTCGAACCGGCTTTCGGCAGTGTTTGGAGGTCACAAGTCCTACTGACATCCCTTTTCTTACTCCTAGCAACTGTCAGCCCTTGAATCTCAGGTTTGTTAGAGTTGAGTCTGCACAAGCCCTTCCTCGCTGAGCAGTGCCCCTCCGTCCCCTCGTACCGACACCACGCTGGCTCTGTTCCACAAACCATTTCCATGTATGCCTGATATTAAGCAATGACTGCTCCTGCTGGCTTTAAGGGAACTATCTAATCTCCTTTAAATTAAGCATATGATTGGGTTTTGGCTAGATTGGGGCCTTGGGCCTTAATCTCTTTATGCCCCACTTTCTCAATCTGTGAAATAGTAATTATCTACTTCATGGGGCTAAATTAATTTCCCATATTTCACTGATGCTCATTTTGGCAATACGCAGGGTACCATTCTCCCAGAGACTGCAATTTGCATGCAGCTCAGCAAATTATGTAATATATATCCACACACACACGCACAAATCTAAGCCTTGGGGAAAAAAAGTCTAAATGCCACGATGGCCGAGACAGGATGTAAGCAATAACAGTAAGGATAACAAAAATGCAATTCAGGGATTCAAAGGATTTAGTGAATGGAGAATAGGTTGAGTTGCATAAAAAGAAGGTAAGAAACTCAACTGAGTTAAGTAATGAAAAGAATAATGAATATCAAACGGGACAGAAGAGCTTAATAAAGAATTAACCTTTTTTCAGGCAGAGCTTGGGACGGCTGGTGATGGTCAGTGCAGAGGATGAGGAACGAAACAGAGAAATTGTTTTTAACCCCTTTGTGGATGTCAGGGGAAAAGGAAGAGCCAAGGAAGTTTGTGGGGAAAAACCTGGCACGGCTATGGCTCTGCTTTGCAGGATGTGGAGGGGTGTGGATTTGGGGGGAAGTCGACAAATGTTAAATGTCTTTTGGGGGAACCATGAAATGGAGAAGGAAAAAGAAAATCCTTTCCTAAAATCACCCTGGGGTTACCCCTTTTCATCTTGATAGAATAACCCTGCTGGTTTTGGTCGCTGGGACTTGGAGCACGTACCCGGTAGGACCTGGAGGAGATTTTGGTTCTGCACCTGCCGCTTGTACATTCCTTGTTTGTGTCGGGCTGCAAACAAGTAAAGATTACATTAGGGATGATGCCCTGGTGCAGAAATGTTGGGCAGATTAAATCCTGTTTCATTGTGGCTCTCTATCACATCCCGGCACAGCTTTGTCGAATGATAAGGTTTGAAAGGCTGCGAGATGCAGCAAGCAGGATCAGTAATGTTCATTAAGATAAAATCAAAGACAGGCTCCTGCCTTCTGTTTTCCAGAAGGGCTCATTCCATAAAAAGGTAAATAAATAAATAAAAAACAACCCTTACTGAGTAATCCTCACGGGACACTGTGGGCTTTGACATCACGGTTTTCATTTTCTCCTGCCAGTCTTTGCAGAGAAAAAGGACAGCCGAGAGACCAGAAAGGAAAAGAGAGAAGTCCAAAAGTTACTGAGCAGCATCAGCCTGGTTAAGTCTAATTCCAATGCATTGACTCTGCTCAGCTCCTTGGGGAATGAAGAAATGAACGGAAAGGAGGAAGAAAAGCAAAATAATTGAAAAGAGTAATTCAGTTTGGGAAGAATTATTCTCCTAATGATTTATGGCTTCATTAATGACTGATTGAACAAATGATTTTTTTTTTTTCTTCTTTACTTACTAGGAATTAAGGCGGCCGGCTGAAAGGTTATTGGATGTCACAGCAACAGAGACTCATTTGTCTCCATTTAAATACTTAATGATCTCTATCTTTCTCCTCCTCAATCGATAAGATCTAGAAGTACTTTGTGTGCCGCAAACTTTCTTGCCTTCACAAAAAATGTGACCTGGTGCTCGGAGGAATGAGGGGATGTTCGGTAACGAGGAGCGGCTGAGAGGCCTTGAACGCTGCAGCGAGACACCTGGCAATGCCCCGTGCCCGTCCCCATCCATGGGAAGGGCTGTCCTGGGGGCTGCCGCAGCCCAAGTCACTCCCCCCGACCCGTGCCTCTGCTTCCCTCGTGTCGCCAAGAGACCTGTAGCGCTGGGCGAGTCTGCTTTGACAAAGCCGCTCACCTTTGAGTGATATCACTGTGACGAGCGTCTATCCCAGCTAAGAGCTCACGCTTTTATTCGCATCCCCAGCCACCAATACATTTTTCCATTTAACACCCCCGAAAGGCTGGGCGCCGTTGCATTCGGCCAGCCCGGCGGCCGCGGGGGGCTCGTCTGTGCGCGGGAGCTCGGGCAGCGCTCGCCCTGCCTTCCTCTGGCTGCACGGCCCTATAGGTGTGCGTGCCTGCCTAAATGACTACGTACGAGATGTCTGCGTGCATGTACATTTTCCTAATTGAATACACACCCGCATAATTGTCTGGTGTATATTTTTTTAGGCATTGATATTAGAAGTAAACACAATAAACGCAGGCTTAGAGCCGTTCACAGGGCGCACATCAGCATGGAAATCTCCTGACTGCAAAAACCCTGTGGGCACAGGGCTACCGGGTTAGCAAAGTGATTTAAAATTCATTATCATTCAGCACGCCGGCGCCTCCAGGCTCGGCAATGCCTGAGTCAGGTGCATGTCCTTCAACTCGCTTCAATTAAGCAGCCTCCTAAAGTTTGGGCTGTGTTACCTGGTCTCAGACCAGCTTAGTGCCATAGCGAGGGTTTCTCTGCCCGGCATTGCTGGCAGATGTGCCAGGCTGGGGTTGTACCGGGGCGCCCTGGCTCGAGCGTGGACCAAAACGCACCGCTCTGGGTCATGAAAAGCGAGACTGGGTCTCGGGAAGGGAGGGCAGGAGCAGAAAGCGGGGGAATGAACAGGTCCCTCCATCCAGAGACGCACTTTCGAAGCCGAAACTCAGGCTGGAGTCTCCTGTGGTCAGTTTTTGGTGGTGCGATGGGGCTGGTACAGGGGAGCGGGCGGCGCAGCCGCATCCTTCCGGCTGGGGATTTTTTTATCGCCGACAATAATGAAGGTCAAACCGCCTGTCAGTCAAAGCTCGGTTCCCCTTAGTTTAGCAGTAAGATTGCAGTGCTGAGCCGCAGCATGACCCTGTTGCTATTGGATATGAGCTCCATACAGATGATATGCAAACATATTTAAGGTTTTTTGCCTATTTGCAGGAGCAATATCAATTTGCAAGGATGAGCTCAATTAACATAACTCATTACTTTCCCATGTGTAACTTAAGTCAAATGAACACCTCCTTTGAAGGGACTATCGAGGGGAAGATTGCTGGGACCGTGCATGTTCGTACGACTGTTATTGTGATGTAATAACAGAGATATTTTCTTTTCTCCTATAGAATGGGAAAATTCCTTTTTTCTAAGCAGAGAGAGAGGTTGTGTGTGGGCTGAATAAAAATGTCTTTGGCAAAAATCTGCTTTTTTGCCATAGGCACAGGCTTGGGAACGTCACTGCAGCCTGCACGTTCATGGCAAACGCAACCTGCTTTTTATGGGAAGAAAGGCAGAAAATTTTTCCTTTGCTGAAAAAAAGTTGAACCAATTTTGGAGATTTTTAACTCCCAAGTGTTCTTTTATCCGGTTGATCCCTTTTTTTTGTTTGAAAATAACAGACCATTAATTCTTTGTATCGGTAATACCAATAACTGGAGTTAATAGATCCAAGAGGAGGGAGCTGAAGACTGGTTTTGGATCAGGAGGAGAATCACCTCTTCTGAGCCATCCCATTCATCGCAGGCACTGCCTGTTGGTCATAGACGACAGACCTGTTGCCCATCACCTCCCCACACACGGTGTTTTCTGTCCGTTTTGCCATTTGGAGCAGTGGCTCCTGGTCACAGACCTAAAAATAACAGCAGAGGCGAGGGCAGGGGCAGCGGCCGGTCCTGGCATGGGGCCGTAACTCCCGTCACGGGCAACGTCGGGTGCTTTCAGGGGTTATCGAGAAAAGCAGTCAGAGGTCTCTCAAGCGTGGTGTCAGCTGTGCTTATTTTCTCCTTGCAGAGGCTACTTGCTTTCTTACGTGATGCACATCGGGAGGGCTATTTTAAGTCATTGGGTCGGTTGGTTCCTCTTACTTTTCTAAAAATTGGCTCCTACGTCACGGAATTGCTGCCTGAATGATGGGCTGCAGCAAAAATTAGTAATCTTGATCAGCCCTGATATAAAATGACAACTGGGAGTAGCGGAGGGCACACTTCATTTGCTCTGTCAAACATCATAAACAATTTGAAGGATTTTTTTATCTTAACAAAGCAGCAGCAGCGCGTGTCGGGTCAGCTTGTGTTGAAAACTGGAGGGGGTTCGGCTGGGGAACTGGCTGGAAATCAAGGTGTTTAAAGCAAAAAAGGAAAGGTGGTTTGGGATCTCTGCGCATCTCAGTGCCCTCTCTCTTTTCACCGCAGATCTTTAGGGAGAGGGCTGCCACCATCCCAGCGCTGAGCGCCAGCGGGCCGGCGGCAGGGATGCTCTCAATAAACCGCAAAGCTGAGCTGCCCGGCCCCGTAAGGATGGAGGGGAAAAATAGTGAACATCTCACTTTCCTTTGAGCGGTTACAACTCGTTTTATTAGTGCTGCAAAAATATTTGTATGAGTGATTTTGGGCTTTATTGTCCTCAAGGAGATGGGAGGAAAGGACAAACGTCAGCGATGGGCACTTGTGCCCTGTCAGGGGCAGGTGCTGAGCTTTGCCCTCTCTCTGATTTTTCTTGCTTTGCCAATTCTCAGCCATCAGCTTGGCCTGCGATCCTGAAGCATGCAAGAAAATGTGCTCCCGGGTCTTGCTTGGAGAAAGGACTTTTTTCTGTCAAATTTTAACAGCAGCAGGAACAGGTCACCCTGCCAGAAGGATGCTGGGCTCCAGAACATTCAGCCCGAGCCCCTAAGGAGAGCAGGGAGGGGAGGTGAATGGCCCTCTGTGATTTTTTGCCAGCCAAATTAAGCAGGGATTTGATATGGGAGCGCTGCAAAGGGCTTGGGCACTGCTTGGGCACTGCTCCTGATGTGGGTCTAGGAGTGAGCTGTTATTAATTCAGGTGTCAGGGATGGAGAAGCAGCACTGCTGAGTCTGTGGCTCCCTGCCAGCTCTGCAGCTGTGTTGGCTGACTCCGAGAAAAGCCCTTCAGAAATGCCCTCGACTTCCTCACCTGAACCAGCGGCAACGGGTCACGGCGCCTGGTTCTGCACCGCTGGTCGTGCTGGCGGGTCGGTGCTTGCCCCTGCTGCAGCCAGCCCCGGCCACCAGCACGGCGAGCACCGGTGACACCGACCTGGCCTTGCTGCAAAACACAACAGGCTTGCTTAGCTTTGGGATGTTTTTTCAATTAAAACAATCTCCCCCTCCCTTTGCTCCTGGTCTCAGCAGAGTCTTGGAAATGTTTCTGCACTTAACATTGCATGTAATTATGGTCTGGCTGTCTCTGAAAGCAGCCCTTGATGTACTTAGCAGCATTACCTTCTGATTTTCAAGGCAGCACTTACCAGGCAGGAGAGGAGGAGAGACAGGAATTATCCAAGTCTTGTGGGAGCCATATATCATGTTCAGTTGTTTTTTTCTACCCTCCATTAGGATGGAGCACGGATGTGTGGGGTGATGCAGTGCCAGGCACCACAAAGTGTCCCCCGAGCCACAGTGTTTGGTGGCAGAGCCATGGTCCAGCCAGCCCTCGCTGGCCTTCTGGGGAGCTGGCCTTCTGAAGGAGAGCCCTGCCTGCTGCAAACAGCCTTTGCTGAATTTTGTTGCACGCACCAGTGAGGAGAAATGCCACCAAAGAGCATCTTTGGGGATGAAGTTTCAGATTTTGATCCATGAGCCAAATTAAAAGATTATTTTTCCCCTCAATAAACAAATCCCCTCTTCTCCTTCCTGCTAGCTGAGACATCTGCTTCTCTGAAAAGAGCTTGCACCACAGAGAAATGCCTCCTACCACATGTCCTACTGTCCTTTCTGCCTGTTTTGATTTGAATCTGTCGTGGTTTAACCCCAGCCGGCAGCTCAGCCCCACGCAGCCGCTCGCTCGCTCCCCCCCGGTGGGACGGGGGAGAGAGTTGGAAGGGTAAAAGTGAGAAAACTCGTGGGTTGAGATCAAGACAGTTTAACAGGTAAAGCAAAAGCCGCGCACCCAGGCAAAGCAAAGCGAGGGATTCCTTCACCCCTCCCCGCGGCAGGGGGTGCTCAGCCATCCCCAGGGAAGCAGGGCTCCATCACGCCTAACGGGGACTGGGGAAGGCAAACGCCATCGCCCCGAGCGTCCCCCCTTCCTCCTCCCTCCCCAGCTCCGTGTGCTGAGCATGACGCCGTGTGATGTGGGACATCCCTGGGGTCAGCTGGGGTCACTGTCCCGGCCGTGTCCCCCCCAGCCCCTTGTGCCCCCCAGCCCCTCGCTGCTGGGGTGGGCTGAGGGGCAGGAGAGGCCTTGGCTCTGCGCAAGCCCTGCTCAGCAGGAGCGAAACCACCCCTGGGTTATCAGCGCTGTTCCCAGCACAGATCCAAACCACAGCCCCACACTGGCTGCTGTGGGGAAAATTAACTCTATCCCAGCCCAAACCAGCACAACATCTTTTATATTTTCTTTGGATTGTGCTAGTCAGACTCCTTGCTTAGATGTGGTAGTAGTGCCAGGGGTTTTTATATTACAAAATGCTGTTAACCTTTTGCTATTATTTGTCTTATACGTCCCCATGTGCTACGGAAACCTCTTTTGTTATCAAAGAGGGAATCCTGTAGGACTGCTATCAAACACTGCGTCTGAATAGAGCAGGGTGGAGGGAGGGCTTGGCGGCTCTGTAGTGGTAATGAGCAGCTGTGTACGTCTTCAGTCCTGGAGGTTAATGCCTGAAGCTTTTAAACCAGGAAAGATGAGAAGTGCTACGAGAGCTGGGTTTAATACGCAACCGAGCGCCCAGCCCGAGACTCGAGGGGCAGGCTTGAAAGGAGCCAGACCGACTGACTTAGATTTGCATTGCCATCGCCTGGCGAGCGGGAGGCTCGGAGCCGCCGCTGGCTGTCTGCACTAGTTTGTGCAGTTGTGCGGGTGCAAGCGGTGCCGTGCGGGGTCCCCTACCCATCACTCACCCACCCCGGCACCCACCCGCGTCCCGCAGCAGCTCGGGGTGCCTCAGGGGCAGGTCTGGACGTGGCTGCTTTTGGGAGGCTTCTTTAACCATGCATTTACCCTTCAGGCATGCTCTAGAAGTGCAAACTTGACTTTATTCTGACAACCGAGATTCCCTCTGGGGCTGGGGGATACGGCTTCTAGCAAAATGATTTTATCCCTGCAGATGGCCTCTGCTGCAGCGGGGCCAGCAAAGACCTGTTTTGGTGGCCGTGTGTCAGTGTCCCCGTCCTTGCTGCGGGCTGGTACCCCCTGCCCGGCTCAGGGACAGGGCTGTGTTTGGGGCCCCGGGGCAGCACCGCCTGATGGAGAGAAGAACATTTCCATCCCCAGCCCTTCCTCCAGGCTGGGTGCTCCTCACTGGCAACATCAAGGAGCAGAACCTGTTCTTTATTTTAAACTGCTGATTTTTGTCAAGGGAAAAGGTGATTCTGACCAATAGAAAATGTGTTTTTATTTCAGCCCAACCTTTCCAGCTCCTCCCTCAAAAAATTCCCTAATAACTTGTTCTCCCTTAGAATCATAGAAGGGTTTGGGTTGGAAGGAGCCTTTAGAGCCCATCCAGTCCAACCCCCTGCAGTGAGCAGGGACATCTTCAGCTAGATCAGGTTGCTCAGAGCCCCGTCCAGCCTGAGCTTGGATGTCTCCAGGGATGGGGCATCTCCCACCTCTCTGGGCAGCCTGGGCGAGGGTTTCACCACCCTCATAGTAAAATAGTTTTTCCTTGTGTCCAGTCTAAATCTCCCCTCCTTTAGTTTAAAACCATCACCCCTTGTCCTGTCACAACAGGCCCTGCTAAAGAGGTCGCCCCCATCCTTCCTATGGTCCCCCTTCAAGCACTGGAAGGCACAATAAGGTCTCCCCACAGCCCTCTCTTCTCCAGGCTGCACAACCCCAGCTCTCCCAGCCTGGCCTCGCAGCACAGGGGCTCCAGCCCTTGGAGAATTTTTGTGGCCTCCTCTGGACCCTCTCCAACAGTAGATATAGCCCTTCCTGGGGTCTCTTCCCTCTTCCCAGACAAGAAAACGAAGAGAAACCCGCAGCCGTTGGACCAGACCCACTGTGTGAAAGCCCTCGCATTTTTGGGGTAGTGTCAGGTTGGTGCAGAGAGGGATTTCCCAACGGGAGGGGATGAGGGCACATTTTTGCTGCCGGGGGAGCACAGCTGGTCGGAGCTCTGTCCTCCCCCAGGGACAGCAGCGAGGAGCAGCAGCCCCTGCTCCGGGCAGCCCCGCGCCCTCCCGCTGCCCCTCTCCATCCTTGCCTGGGCAGATGGAAGGCAGCAGCTTTGTAATTATTAAAATTAGTGCATCCTTGAAAACACGTAGCACGCTTTTGGCTCTGCAAATCATTGCTTTCATGAGAGGAGCAGTAATAAAATTAACCGACAGAGAGGCATAAACAAGTGGCACAGATGTAAATATTATATAATCTGCATTTCCTAAAATACACCCAGCTTGGCATCAGGAGTTGGATTCAGAAGAGAACCAGAGCAAGGATGCTGATAGAAAACAAATAATAATACCAGGCAAATAGTAATTAATCATTCTGTGGATTAATGTTTGCACACAAGCTCCTTGCCAAGCGCCCAAGGTGCTTTACGTCGCCCCAGGCTCCCCCGCTGCTGCTCGGGCGGAGGGCGGGTGTCTCTGGGAGAAGCGGGGAAACTGAGGCAGGCGGGAAGCCTCGCCGGCAGAGCCGGAGGGCCAGCCTGCCCCGGGCTCCGATTTCCGCGAGGTGCTGAGCACCTGCCACCAGCGCTGGGCTTTCGGCAGAGGCACTACTGACCGCGCTTCCAGGTTCGTATCTGGGGCTGGAGCAGATTTTTAGTGGGTGTAAAGTGACGTAAATCCTTTTAAGCCAAGAGAGGAGGGTCCTGGCACACGCAGGGAGCCTGTCCAGCCCTCCGGTGTGGCAAGGCGAGCAGATGCACCGGGTTCTGACCCCCAGCTAACATTTGCTTCCAGGGAACCCCTTCCCACATCAGTGCTGGAAAAACATCCCGTCCTGCTTTCCCTTTTCACATTGTATCCGTGTTCATATTGAATCTTAAGATTCCCTCAGGAATCTTATGTTTTAATGGTCAAATTAGTGCCAGATGAGATCCCAGATCTAGTCAGACGGTGATTTCAGAGCACCAGCCTGCTCGGCCTGGGGCTGCTCCAGCTCTGGCACTGATGTGACCGTTTATCAGCGCATCGAGCTGTTGCTGCTCCCCGGGACCGCCTGCCTGGGGAGCTCGTGGTAACCGCAGCCAGCATCACACGCATCAGGGCAAAACACTTCCAGGAGCAACACTCAGGGCACGACCGCCTGCCGCGGTAGGGATCAGCACGGGCAAAGGGAGTTTCTCCAGCTTGCGGGGGGTTTGTTGCTGTTTGTACGTTTGGATGAACACAGAAGAGAGTTGCACTGAACCCCAGAGACCAGACACAAGTCGGTGGGGGGACATCGGTGGGTGATGCCAGCGGGTTTTAAGGGGAAGGGTGCTTGGGCACCCAGCCCTCCTTGGAGCAAGGCGCTTTCCGCTTGCTGCTTGGAAATCCAGAGCTGTATTTGTTGTAACATGACAATCCCTCTTTAATGTCCCATGTCTGAAGTCACATTGGAGAGATGTAGCCCATCTGGTGAGTCACAGCCTCCTCCTGTCACTCGGTTACCTGCAGGGCCTCGGCAGGAGGAGTGATGACTAACCCACGCAGTGACACATCACAGGGAAATGTAAATATTGTCTTTTATTTTTTGCCTTCTGAAGCCTCCAGAAGAAAATTATCTTTGTTTCAGTTTGAAAACACGAGCCAGCCTGGCGTTTTCTGCCGTGGCTGGGAGAGCAGATGGGTCAGCCCTTGCCGAGCAGGCGGCGATGGGGAGATGCTGCTGCTTCCCATGGGTGCCCCGGCCACCCTCCTGCCTCCCACCCCACTGGAAAAGCTGTTTGCATGAGCACCCCTCTGCAAAGGCTCCGGCTCCGTGCTCGGCAGCACATCCTCCGCTCCCCTGCCTGCGGGTGGTGCTGGCCGTGCTGCCTAGACCTGGGATCAATACCCCAGGTGAGCAGCTCTGGCCCTTCTGCATGATAGAGAGTCACGACACTTCTGATCAAAAGCCCTCCCGTAATCTGGGAGACAGCGATCGATGGGAAATTAACTGTGCTTTAGGCTTGATTGCTCCAGCAGGAAGGGGCTGCCGCGGGGGGTGAACTCATTCCCTGCTTTGCGGCAATACTGAAAGGGGTCGGTCCCAGCTGGCTCCATCCTATTATTTTTCCTTTTTTCACTCAGACTGCAGACTGTTCCTGTTCCAAGAAGGCAGCGGGTGCATGGGTGGGCACAGCTACCCCCACGCTGCAGCTGACGCCCTTCTCTCGTCTCAGTGCCCCACCGGCACAGGGGGGACGTGGGGCGGGGAGGGGAGACAGAGAGAGGTCGGGATGAGGAGCAGCGCTGGGGGGATGTGGCTCCAGTCCCTTCCAGGTGCTCCTTCCTCCATAACCTCTCCCACATCATTTACAGGGTAAGTGCCCTGTGCAGTGATGCCGTGCCCAGCGCCAGCCCTTGCCAGGGCCCCTCGCGGTGCTGGGGGTGCCCAGGGCCAGCTCACACGGTGGTGGCACTCACTGGTGTCACATTGGGGACGGTCCTCACGGCAGCGGGGACAGATTTCCCAGTCTGTCTCATATGCTCTGAGTACCACTCACGTCCCACGGGCTCTATTTAAAACCAGACCTAAAGCCAGGCACATGTGTCAATGGTTTAAATATGATTTCAGTCTTGTGTTAGACCTGCAATCGTTGCACATGAAACAGGTGAAAGACCGTGTTCCCCCAAGGCATGGCCTTTATCATACACAGCCTATGAGCATTTAGCATCAGAGGGAAGGTGAAATCAAAAGAATAAAAATAAGTAAATGATTATAGCGAGCATAAAATCTTTTGCAAAATTGTTCCAATTGCCTTTGAAGTTTCAGCCAGAGATGCTATTTCCTTTTGCATTATTACTCTTTTGAAGAAAAAAATCTGAATTCTCCACAAACCAGGTTGCTGCTGTACTTTTTATAAATGCCTGCTCTCTCATCAGTGCCACATTAAACCAACATTTCGAATTCAAACCAACTATGCGAGTGGATAAATGTAGTAGTAATGGCAGGAATTAGAAAGCAGGGCACAGGATTGAGGCAGCAATGATTTATGAGACCCAGGCAGGAACAATCAAAGGCATCAGATCACTTCTTCGCTGCCCTGCGTGCACCTATTTGCATTTTATTCCTGATGGCTGGATTTAAAGCTCAATTCTCACCTGACTGGTGAATAGAGGTTGCTCTTTTTTTGTTCTCAGCTGAACAAAATCATTAGGAAACGGGTGAGAAGCCTGGGTTTGCTCCCTCCGAGGGCTGTCAGGGTGTTACGCCCATGCCCATCACGGGGAAGCAGCCAGATGTGCCGGGCTGATCTCCCGACCCAGCACAGCAGGGTGCTGGTCCCACTGACACCCCGATACACGGCGGTGTAAGGATCCCGCTGCCAGCGATGCTCATTCACGCTCCCTGTAGCCATCACCCGTGTCCCATCACGTATTCCCCAGCCCCCTGATCCATACCAAGCTGCTCCACCACCCAGCGCGGGCCATCCTCCCCCTGTCCCCTCCTGCCTTCCCCAAGCTGCCACGACCAACCCGGCGTGTGCCCACGGTGCCTTCCTTTCCAACCCCAGCCAGCTGACGATAGCTGGAAATCCCACAGAGGCATCCACCCCCCAGGGACAGCAGTACCACTGGTGGGCTTGGGAGCGCTCCTCTAAAGGGGGAAGGGGCTGCACATGTCCACAGGCTCTTAGGGCATTGCAATGGGAAGGAGCTGCGGGGAAAGGAGCTCTTCTTGACTGGCCAACAGCCCTGGGGAGGCAGGGGTTCTCCCTGGGGGCTTCTGTGAGTTATTCTGGGAGTGCTGGGCTTATTTCTGGGGCAGCATCCGGAGCAGAGCCGTGCCTGTGGGAAGGGGGAAAGCCAGGACCGTGGCGGGCTCCTTAATGCTTATGAGAGGCTGACGGCAGGTGGGTGTAAATGAGCAGCACGCTGTTGGCTCCCCGGAGGTTTTATGGCGATGTGCTGCTGTGTGTAACTCTTGATCAATAGACTTTGCAGGAAGATACTAAATGATGCGTGTGACCCTGGTGGCCTTGCGCCGGTGGCCGTGACTTTGGCGGCAAGACGTGCTTCCCTGCCATCGAGTGCCGAAATGCGGCCGGCTCTGGGATGGGGATATGGGGCTGCTTAAAGAGGGAACGGGTGCGAGTACCGGGGCCTCCAGTTAAAGAGGAGCCCTGGGGGCTCGAGCCCTCTCCCTGCCGCAGGGGATGGTCTCTCTGCAGCTCCGCACTGGGAGCATCAGCCTTTCAGAGCCCCTTCGTTAACAGAGGCGAAGCAAACTCCCGCGTTGCCCTTTCACCTGCCACAACAGAAAATAGAAATCCTTGTTTGGAGCAGAGTTGCAGGTTGATCTGTGGGGATTGCTGTTTTTCTTTCAGATCTGAGCATTTTGGAGCTTCATGCCCTGGTTTTGCTGAGCCCTCACCTGACCAGTACCTTCGGATTCAGCCAATAACTGGTTTTTACACATTCCTCAACTGAGCCCACCTTGTCACAAATGTCTCTGCTCCCTCTGTTCATCTATGCGGGGGAAATCGATAGTGAGGACTTAAACCGCCCTATACCCTGACTCCTCTGTGGTCTTTGTCAGAAAAATAAAATAAAAGAAAAGAAAAGAAAAGAAAGTAAAGTAAAGTAAAATAAAATAAAATAAAATAAAATAAAATAAAATAAAATAAAATAAAATAAAATAAAATAAAATAAAATAAAATAAAATAAAATAAAATAAAATAAATTATACTAAAACCAGCAAAGCTTTCCTTTGCCAGACTCCACAGGAGCTGGGTCCTGGCATGGTCCCACCAACGCTTGAGGGACCCTCTGTGAACACCGGTTTTGCTGCGTGGTGGTGGAGCTGGTTTGCTCTGTGCCCTCGGACCCTGCCTCCTCCTTGGTCTGCTGGTCTCCCTTCACGTCCAAAGCCCCATCTCTGCCCCTCGCTGGACTCAGCAAACGCTGCTGCGAGGACTCGCCATCCCAATACTCGTCCTTGTTCAGCGTATTCAACACAACTTTCTCCTTATCCAGGAGGGGACAGTTTGGGCTTTTGAAATACATGGCACGTCCACTGCTTGGTGCAAAATGCTTTTCACCTTGTGAGATGTTTAGATAGCTGAAGTGAGCAGGAGGGACGGGGTTTGTTTTGCATCCCCCCCCCCTTGCTTCAAACTTCCTTTTCATGCAAGGGCAGAAGCCAATATTTGTTCTTCAGGCTCTCTCATGCTCCTGCATGCATTTCAGCCAGCTCTTCCCTTCGCCTGCAAACAAGAGGAAAGTGACTGCTGTCCTCGTCCTTTCTCTCTGTCCCCTCTCATCTTCCATCTCATTTCAACAGCTTGAAATTTAAACAAACAGGCATGTTTTTAGTGCTTGGCTCCCCCACTGCTCCAGAGGCTGAGCCGACGCTACAGTGACCAGCTTTGCTTCACCATCTGATGTTGCTGCAGCCACAAGATGCAGAAAACAAAGCAACGTAACCAAGTTAACCAGACGGGCATTTCTGTGCTTGCTGATGTCCCCTTCGCTGGTACTGAAGAGCAGGGATGAGAGCTGAGAGCCGAGAGAGGCTGTTTGCCTCTCACCGCTACCCCTGCCCCTCGTCTCTGCCCACAGCTCTGCCCAGGCCGCCTTGGGCATCTCCCTGCCGGGTGCCCGTCCCTTCCCTGCAGTCACCTAAACCACCTCCTTGGCCATTCCCCTTGCTTTCAGCCTCCTAATGCCTGCCTCGCCTCCGCCACTCACATACACAGATCAGGTCTGCAGTCTCACGGTGTTGGAAACTGCGGAAGGTCCCTGCATTTCACAGGGCCGTTGGGGCTAAATGCGAGATGCCCTCGGTATAGTCAGGTTTTTTGCTGCACGGATCAGCGATGAACCACCCAAGGATGCGAACTCAGCCTTCGGCTCTGTCACCCGCTCCCTTTGAGAAGATTGAGGGGAAGTATTTAACCGCGGATATAGCTGTACATCAGACAGTCCTTGATGTCACTTACAGACCAGGGTATTTCAGTTCAGAGCGACACTAATCTACCCACTTCTGCTGCCATGCATATGGGAAAAGAGATCTTGCAGGGATTTCTCCTCCAAAATGCCTGTGAACAAATGTTCTCATTTAGGCCGGCAGTGCCAATCCCTCATGAAAGTGGGAGGACTTCAACATTTAAAATGCACAGACAATTAAAAATGTCTTTCCCCCCGCCCCCACCCCCCCACCCCCCAAAATGGGGAAATATATTCTTTCACCTAACATACTTATCAGTGAAATCCGTCCTCATTTGCAGGCACAAGGAAATCCATCATGAGGTTCTAATTTACGGTGCTCAGCGGTTTTGCAGGAGATGGAGACAGCAGCGGGCACAGGGAGGTTGCTTAATCGGTTGCTGGAGAAGGCTCTCGTTTCCCTCCCGGCTCTCACACACATGAGCAGGGGCTGTAAGAGACACGGGACCTTGAATACCAAAGCTGAACTTGAGACGGGTTATATAGGCACTTATCTGGGAGTAATGAGGACGAAGGTGCAGTAATGGAAGCCTTTGTGTCTAATAAAGGGAAATTTATTCAGAAGGCTTCTGGAAAGTCAGATCATGACAATATCAACCTCCACTAGTTGCTTCCTGAGCCGAATCTCTAAGTGGCAGGGAACAATGGCACCCCTTCATCCTGCTGGGGAAACAAAAGTAACTGGGGACAGCAGTGATAAAACACACTTGGAAAAACAGATTTGCAAGGATGGAGGGACACAAGGAGCTCGAGGTCAGGGCCTTTCACAGGGTGCCACATCCCTGAGGTTGTTTTCACTTTTCCCCCCCTTTCTGATGCAAAGCAGCGGCAGCGTGGGGATGCCTTGTTAGTACGTGAAGGGAGCAGGAGCAGCGTGGAGTGGGGCTGCTCCCAACCTCCTGGAGAGCAGAGCCTTCCTCTGGGGCAGCTGATGAGATGCTGCATCCCCCTGCAGCAGAAAGAAGCCCCGAAGGAAGACCCCTTTTGCATCTCTCTTCCTAAACTCCCACCGGCTTCAGTTCCTCATCTCTTAACCTAGCCAAGCCGTGGCAGTGGTAGCTGTTATCCAGAGCAGGTAACCGGACAAAGCGTTGTGATTTGTGCTGAATCAAAGGCGCTCCAGCTAGGAGTGAGGGATTGGGTCATCCCTCCATCCCTCCATCTAGAGGATGTCGGCGATGTCCGAGGCGATGCCAACACCCTCCTGCCTGCCCAGCCCTTGTAAGGAATCGTTGTTTTCTTTCAGATGGGCAATCAGCTTTTGCACCGGGTTTTTTGATCTGTGCTTAAAGCATGACCCAGCACACTCCCCAAGAACAGCAGATGAATATGTATCGTGCCTTTTCTGTGCGTACTTCTACTGCAATTTTGCTGACAAGCTCTTAAATCTATTTTTATGGTTGCTAAAGTGCCTTACTGTCCTTTAAGGTAAATGCAAAGCTGGCTGGGTTTCATGTTCCTTCGCTGTCCCTGCTCCCAGGTCGGACGGAGGGAACAGCTGTGCTGGGAGCGGTTTGCGGTGCTCTCCTGGCACTGACCGATGGTGTGATGTTGGTTACACACTTAAATTTGGGTGAAAGAAAATGTGTCAGGGGGAAGATGTGTGGCTTGAAGAGACTTTTCACAGGAAACGGAAGGAAATAAAGGGCAGGCAGCTCTGTCAGAAGCATAAATATTTAATCAATTCTTGCTTAACTCGGCAAACCTTTCTCAGATAGAAAGTTTGCAATTATTACCTGGATCAAGACAGCTTAATTAAGCAATTAGCATGTGAAGTTAACAGCCCTTGCAGAATGAGTTGCAGTGCTTTAATTTCAGAATTGCTCGTACATATGGGAGAATAACAGTTTGGGAAAAGACCACTTTTTTTTTCTTTTCCGCCCCCGAAAACAACACCACCATCAAATTAATAGGAGAGGTCACATCCCCAGTCACTGATGGGAATTTCGCCTGAATCGGGATGCAGTAAATCACCGAATTAAGCCCCATCCCCAGCCTTGCACCAGCCGGAGACGACGGCTCCTTGGAGATCCCACTGAAGACAGGACGTCTCTCAGACTGACTTAAAGTCCCTCCTGTGGCTTCCTGGGAATGGCACAAATAAACAAGCGATGAGATGGCTCCAGGGAATAATGTGCTGGTCCACCTCCAAAACCTATTGAAATGGGGCTGCAGCTTTCTAATGACTTTCAGCCAGCACCAAACTACAGTCGGAAGGAGCAGCCAAGGGCTGGGATGCGGAGTTGAGAGGCACAGGACACAGGAGCTGGATGTCTGCCTAATTTGCATGTTTTCTCCATCTGCTTAGGGAGACTGGGGACATTTTGGCAGCAGAAATACCCCTCCATCACAGCGTCATGCAATATCAGCTGAAAAAAAATGGCATCTGCTAACTCCTCACCTCCACTTTGATGGACCTGACTTGGTGTCCTATGAGTAAGACACCTCCATGGCGTGGCCAGCAGTGCTACACAGCACAGCTCCTCTTTCAGCTGGTTTGGGGATAGCCAGTATTTCACAGAATAAGCCTACTGGGTTTGTAAGCTCCTTAACCTCCATCTCTGGTGACCTAGAAACACCCCAGCTCCTTTGGTGTCCCATGTGCTCACATCCTCCCCTGCCCACGGATGGATTTGACAGCTCCTGATGCTTGGAAGACAGGCTAAGCCCGAGGCTGAGCTGAAGGAGTGTAACATGACTGAGGAAAGTATAAAGCTGAGTGATTTTTTGACTTGGGTCATAAAATCTTTATGGTAAGTAAGACAAACCCCTTGAGGCTTGAAATTGTAAAATTCTGGTTCTGGGCTGTTGGTCCTGGAAATTAAATCCCCATTTTGCAGTCTCAGATATGCCTTACATGATATTCAGTGGTACCATCCAACAGAGAAGTGATGCTCGCCAGCCTACATCCCACCACGACCACCAGAAGGTAACAAGAGGGGCTTGCTTGGTCCAGCATTCGGCGGTCTGGAGCGAACATGAAAAAAATGATGGGTTTGGAGCTCACAGTAAAAATTACCAGAGAAGTGCTACACTCTGAGACTAGGGATATTTCTCCACTACTTCCACTCCTGCAGTTAATAGCATGAATCCTCCAACACATCCATCTAAATGTGTCTGACAGAGAGGGCTCCAGCTTGGACCCTGGCCAAGGCTAGCGGCGCTTTCATTGCTTGGGCAGGTTTTGGGGTTGCCCTCTGCCTTCTGGGGTCTGATGTAATGTCAACTGAAGTCAATGGGAATCTTACCAAGGACAATTCACACACAGTAGATGAGCAGAAGAATGAGAAAGGAAATGGGTTTCTATTTCAGAGTATTAATTTAAACCGCTCCCTTGGGGTTGTCCCTTTAAGGAAGTCTAAAATTGTATTTAAAGACTGCAGGCACAAAACAGAGCTTTTTCTTAATATCTCTGGGTAATTAAAATCTGGCAGTGGGGGAGGATTAGCACAGGTTATATATAGTATTTCAATTTAAACTTCTTCTGATCCCTTGAAGTTTCTACTTATTATTTCTTTAACAACCTTTAATCTACCTACCCTAGATCTGCAAATTAGACCTGGTGAGGTCCGGCTCATGTGAGACACTGCTGACATGTTTGATTTGGAAGATGATGGGTTGATGGAATAGATTGAGCTGCGTGGGCTGAGGATCTGGCCAGAAAAACACAGATGTGGGAAAACTGATCTTGACTGGAATTAATGTTTCAGAACCAGTGAAGACAAGTCTGAATTAGCTGAGGTTTCGAGCCAGAGATGCCCAAACATGGTCCTGCCTCCATCACGTGCCCAAGAGCCATGTCCAGGCCCGAAGCAGGGTTGTGCTTTCCCATTGTGGGACCAAAGTGGCTGATCCCAGAGCTGGACCATCAGAAAGCGAGAGATTTGGACAGGAGGAAGACAAAGGTTTTAATCAGGAAATTCAGGCTTTCAGTAAATAGCAGTGCAGCTCGGATGCATGACCAAGAGCTTGCAAATATAGCTTGTGAACTGACCATGGTGACCCACAAGGGCACAAATAGGAGGCTGGTCCTCAGTCACGCTGGGACGGATGCACACCCAAGGGATGCCCGGATGCCGGCGTGCTCCAGGTCGGGGCGATGCACCAGCCTCCCTAACCTCAGTACCTCCATTTCCACTGGCCTTACTTGCATGGGAAAGAGCAGCCCTGAATTCAGCAGATAATGATAAAACCGCTTTAGGACCCCCTGACAGAAAGCCACTTTAATAATCTATAAGACATGGCTGATTGAATATGAAAAAAGCCAACAACAGTGTATCAACCCAAATCAATGCTTGATAGCAGCCTATTGTTTGTTTCTTCCAACAGTCCTACAGGACGTCTCCTTCCTCTCTGCTCCGTCTTGCCTTGAAAATGCCACAGACCTTGTATGTAGTGAAATTTGAAATACAACACTCAGATGCCCATTTGCTACCTTGGGGGGACAACACCACATACACTTATTTATCATTGGATATTCCAGCTAGAAATACAATATCCATTGTAATTTGTCGTGCTGAAAATATGGCAACATTTTTTATGCTCCGTTCCCCCTCCTTCCGCCCATCAACAAAAGTGGGTGGAAGTCAAAATTGCTGAGCGAAAATATAATGTATGTACATAAGGAGAGGAAGCAAACGACCGGGATTACAATTTATTGCAGAGACCGTAGGCGGCGTCTGTGATTGCACACAAGGAAATTGCCAGAGATGCAGATATTTTGCAGAGCTTCTTATTTACTTTCGTTTTTTACTTTGCAAGTAAATAAGATATTCAGTAAGAGTTGGCAATTTTCTCACATGCAGCCTCCAAACAGCTCCCTATTTTTGATGATGAGTAGTAATTCCAACATTTTGCCTTAAAAAACAACAACACACACACGAAACTACCCAATCTTCCACACTTTGTATTTTCCTAATGGAAAAGGTTCATTCTGGTAAAAAATTACCCTTCATTTGTGAAAACCATTTGATTACTTAAAGAGTCACAACCGCGCACGCTGAGCCATACCGATGCGTGGTATTGTATTGCTGAAATACCCCAGCTCTTGTTGAGGTCTCTTTGGTATTGATATAAAAGTCAGATGACATCAATGGGTCGGGGAGCTCAGGAGAGCTGAGAAATATCCATCCCATTGGCATCTGTCTTCCTTAGCTGCATTGACTAGAAGCATTAGACGCAATTTCTTGGAGACGTGGCCCAGAATGACAAATTGCAGTGAGGGAAGGTGGTGAGATGGGTGAGGAGTGAACCCAGCCATGCAGTCTGTCTCCAGGAGAGGGTCAGCCGAAGCATGAACGTCGCTCCCAACCATCTCAGGGATCAGAGCCATTTGTAAAATAAGATTTCCAGATGGTATAAAAGCAGGACAACAACAGGCCAACCTACTGCGGTCTGTCAGCAATGAATATAGATGGTGCTGAGTATCACATTACCAAGAGGAACATTTATCCTCATAATCAGTGGCATGTTTTGCCCTCTCTCCTTCTTAGAAGAGACTTCAGGGAAGTCACTGAAACACTTCTGCATCTGCAGGCAGCTCTCGTAAGGCCCCGGCTTTGGGGAAATGGGGCCAAAGGCAAAAGTATGTATTTCATTCATTCATTTGTTTATTTTTAGGTATCTAACTGCCATTGGAAGTCAATGGTCATTAGACTGTAAATTCCAGCTTCGAACCTACCCCTCAGCTGAGTGATCGAGGGAGAGGCTGTAGGAGCCAAGCGACTGATCCTGCCTCGCGGTGTGAAGGATGGATAGAAGTAGGAAGGGGAGGAGGCAGGGGGAAGAGGGGCCTTCGATATCTATGAGGCAAATGAACAGTTTAACTCCTGCACCTTAATATTTTTAGCCTAACGAAAGGAGGCTTGCATGGCAGCGGCATGCACATGTGAATGTGTGTTCCTCTCCCAACATTTGAGCCCATGGTCTATATCTGCTGATGCTGACAGAGGCTGAAAATCTCCAAGCTATTAAGTTCCTAAAAGTTTTGGCAAAATAAGTATAGATTCTCCACGTTCATCCTCAGAGGCAAGTGGCTCCATCGTGACCGCCCTCTTGGGAACAGCCATGGGAGAGAGGTGGCAGGGAAGGGCTGGGAACCATGACTCCTCTTATGCCCAACAAAGACTTGCTTTAAATATCACCTGCCAAACTCAGCCTCACCTCCAGGCTTTTGACAGCATCACATCTGGATTTCGAGAGAGTTTCTGAGGCTGCCTGAGCCCATCCACGGCCATGGGCCCATAGATAAGGTTTCCCGAAGTTTCCTGCACGTTGTCAAAACACAGGGTGTTTAGGTGAGTACGCTGCTCTCACCCGTGTCCTGGGTACCACTTCTCATCTGCCACCGAAGAGACTAGGCAGAAGTACGACTCGTACTGAAACCAGTGGCATTAAACCTGTGCACCTGGCTCAGCTCGCGAGGGTGGGAGGCTGAAGCCAGCCCGCACGATGCAGAGGTGGCTGCGTGCCGAGGCTGTGCCTTGTGGCATGGAAAGCTCCTGGGAAGATGCATCTCAGACACTGAATTAGCTCCCAACAGCTTAAAAAAAGGCAGTGAATAATGTAGACAGGAAAACAAGCGCAGGACAATCTGGCTGTCATCCAGTTTATCCAAATATTGCTATTTTTGGCTTTGTTCGAGTTTCTTTGCAGCTCAGAGGCACATCCCAAGAACCCAGTGCTTTTGATGTGGAATGTACTGAATAATTCCCTTTAAACAATAATAAAAAAGGAATTTTTGACACCGCCGCCATAGCAACGACTGATGTCATAAATGCAGGAGCATGACTTCACGGCAGGACCCGAGTTCAGAAGGAACTTTTGCTCAGGAGTAAATATCACCTGCAGTAGAGTGGGGAGTAGAGAAAAGTGAGTAAACACCAGATCATTGTTTTGCATAAATGTCCTTTTACCTCAAGCACTGCCGAGGACGAAGGCCCCTTTCCGAGGCATCAGACGGGTCATTACAAGGAGGGCTCTCCGCACAGACAGCATTTGGAGAAGTGGTTTTGCAGGGTCTAACCCATTTCCAGCCCTCCCTTGGAGGGGCCTCCGGCGTTGGACTGCACAAGCTATGAGATTGTTAAATAATTCCAATGAGAGAAAGGATTTCTCTAGTTTTGCTCGGCATTTGCAGCACAGTAGAAGTGTGCTGAGCCTGGTCCTGGATGGAAACCGAGGGGTTGTTACCCAGCTCCTGCTTCCCAGGACAGCCGCTGTGGCTGTGGAAAAAGCTGTCCCTTCATATAGGGAGCCTTTGGACTGGGTCCTGCTGGGTGAATACAAGCCATGTGGGTAAATGGAAGCCATTCTGGGTGAATGCAAGCCATCCTGGTGAATACAAGCCATCTGGGGGAATACAAGCCATCGCCGATGGCTGCTGCAGTGAAAGGCTCTGCTGGAAGAGCCCCTTGCACATCCTGGCGACTGCTTGCAGGATGGTTCACTGCCGTTGAGCTGAGTGGCTCTTAAAAGGCATTCTGGACAAAAATAAAATGTACTGAGGCATTTTAAATTCAGCCTGGAGGCGATCTCTGTCTGCAGCCCTTGGTTCACATCACCATCTGGCAGGAGGAGCTGAAATCCATTTCCATCAGAAGGTTTGCCAGCAAGCAAAATAAAGCGAAGGTGGGAGCTAGTTTCTCAAAAAGCAAGGGCTCTTTCAGAGCTCCCGCTGCCTGGCAGCCTCTGAGACCAACACCTGGGGAAGCAGGAAGCTTTTACTTGAGACCGTGTTGTCATTGCCTAAATCTGCAGCAAAAAGCAAACCCAGAGAGGTCTTTCTCTCTGAGTCTGTGATACATGGTCTGGGGCAAGGCTCAGAAAATTCAGCTATACCAGCTAGCTAAAGGATCCCTTCTTCTGGTCTGTACTTCTACAAAACAAACAACTTCTTGGGGGGTTCCCTCTCATGAATAACTTGAAATCTGAGAGGGAGGACCAAACCCCAGCATCCCACTGCAGTGCCCAGTGCTCGCTGCCCGCAGACCCAGCGCCCAGGTAAGGGAGAGACCAGGATGCATGCCTGGACATTCAAGGTAGATTTTAGCCTCAGCCCAAAATAAGGCAGATGAGAAGGTGAGACACAGTTCTCTAAAGATGTTGAGTGTCTATGCACGTATTTCAAGTAATATTTTGTCAGCCAGTGCTGTACAACAGAGAGGACTGCGTCCAAAGGGACTCTGATTTTCCCTCCCATGACGGTGCCCGCCTGCCAATAACAAACAGATTCATTTACAAAATCGCTGTCATTGTCACCAGGATGTTTCTCCAGGGCTACCGAGACACGGGCCTCAGGCCAAGTTATATTGCTTGCTTCATCATCCCGTATGGTCGTGTTGCCTGCACCAAATTTTCAAAATCCATTATTCACATCAGCCTGGGGTTTGAGGAAACGGATTCCCAATAGTGCGCAAATGTCATATTTGGAACAAAAGCCATTTCCCTTCTGCAGAAAAAAAATAAAGGAATGTGCATGCAAGGCCTCAGCGAGTCCCTGCCACGAGACTGGAGAGTGATTTTGCTGCTTTGTGGGTTTTCCCCCTGGCAGAGGACACAGCGGAGACCCCGGACACGAGTGCTGGATGCTCTGGAGGTGCCAACCGGGATCCTGGCAGACACGCCGCAGATGTGGGGAACTAACCCTGCCTGACTGCACAGTAGCTCCACTGCCTCTAAAAAAACCCAACAACCCCAGGCTGCCCTGCAGTTATGAATAGCAAAGAGCAAGTCTGAAGCACCGAAGCAATATGTGGTTCGCCTTAAAGTCACAATTCCCACCAGGCTGGGACAGGGATGGCTCGTGATGGAGAAGCTCAGTGATACCCTGGGGAGAAGGTAGGGAGAGGAACCAAGCACCTGCTTGCTTCTTCCTCCCCTGCCACAACCAGGTTGATGGGAAAGAGAGGTCAAGGGCGCAGTTCAGAGCATGGTTTGTTCAGGGGATGGATTTGAACAGCCTTAAATCTCCCTGATTTCTCATCCCCCCGCTGCACAAGAGCCCACGAGGGTCTGTGTCCTCTCCAGGGGCAGGGCTGGAGGGCTTGGCACCGCTCCCTTCCCTCAGCCACGGGTTTGCTGGTGGCTTCCCTTCTTAAAAGATATTTCCATGTCATGATCCTGCGTTCCTCCTCCCTCCTTAGCCACAGAAGTGGGACAAATGGCTTGACACTGATTTCATATTTATTTATTGTCCTTGAGATTAAGTATTCTCAAATAATAACACCAAAAAGGCTTAGAGCAACAGATGAAATTCTTCTGAGCTCCCATTAATTCAGCGCAGCGAAGAGACATGAGATTAAGGGGGTGGGGTCAGGTTCTGCCCACAGCAAGGTACAGGATTTATTTTTCCTGAAACAATGGGGTTTTCTGAATCGATGCATACATGGTTTCACGTAGAAGCTTAAAATCAGGGGAACGTTAATCCGCTTTCACGGTCTGTGCCTTTAATCAAAGCCTGTTGTAATTAACGTGCACACTAATAACTGTATAAATGCAGGAGAGATTTAACAGGAGGAGCGTGCACAAAAGGAATTTCAACCAGAAAATGCAGTTCAGGGTGTTTCTGGTTGTGGGCTCAATCTCTGGGTGAAGAGCAACCAGCCTGCTGCTCTGCAGCGGGGCTGGGCTCCGCTTGCCTTCACCAGGGTACGGGTACGCTTGCAAACCCAGGAGCATTTGCATCCCGGGGGAAGCCTGGAGCAGGGGCTGGAGGGCTCCAGGGAAGGGGTCTCACTCTCCCCACACCACGATGTACCAGCTAAATCTTTCGCATGCAAAATCCCAACTGATCTGGTGAACGATGAGCGCTAGAAGGCGGCAACCCAGGGAATAGGGTGTGTGGGTGGGTGCTTTCCCCTGCCCTGGAGCCTCCTCGGGAGCTGCGGCCCCGTGTGCTGGGAGGGTGAAGCTGGTGTTGGCCACCGCACCGCGGAGCTGAACCACATGCAAAAGCCACATCTGGAGGCAGGCTGGAAAGCAACGCGCTAGCACCACACCGCTCAGAGTGCCGATGCGGGGATGGAGAGAGCCAGAGACCTGCCCTGCTGTTAAATATTAAGTACTTTCCTTAAGAAAAAAGCCTTTGGTTACTGGGCGGAGAGAAACAAGGAAACTTGTTGAATTAATCCAGAGATTTAATGTCCAGCTGTTGTGGAGTTTACAGGCATAAAAGATTATTGTGCTCGGAGGTCCTATGCCACAGAGACTAACAATTTTTGCTGCAACGGGGCTATCAAGAATTGGGATTGTGTTTTATGGGGCTGATATATAACTCTATAAAGCAGAGACAGTTCTATTTCTTTTCTTTTTGAGTAGCTAGTGAGTCATGCCACAAAGCTAGAATAAACCCAGTTTGAGGATTTGGGGATTCCAATACAGCAACGCCAAAGTTGTCTTATTATTATTATTAATTATTATTATTATTACATTAATTTCTAAGGCATCAGTCTCCATACTATCTGGGTACTGTGACATAAATTTAGCACAAAATTAGCATACATTAGCTAAATTAATGTAACATACCATATGTGGCAAAAACTAATGTAACATAATGTGGAATAAATTACAATAATTTAACATTGACTCTCAGGACTTGATGAGACTGTAAATCTTCTTTAAGAACTAAGATTAAAGCAAGAAACATTAAAAAGTGGATTCATTTTACAAGGGAACAGTCTTTGCAAATGGAGTGTTTTGAAACACAGTTCATTTAGTAAAAGGTTTCATCCAATTTGCTACTTAATAGCATTGCTTTGCAATTACAACATTCCCTTTCACCCAAAGCACCTGCAGCACTTTACAAATAATAATTCATTTGCACCGTGTCTTGTGAAGCCAAAGAGGATCAACATCCCCAGGTCTTACATGGAATGAAAATGAGTCGTGTATAAATTAAACCATTTGGCCAAGCGAGGCAGGGACCACGTCTCAGAAATCCCAGCCTCCAGCTCTTTGCCCTGATCATCCATCGACACGCCGCTGCGGCTCTTGCTCATCTCGGCGATGAAACCTCTTCCCAGCTCGCTCTGCTCAAACACCTAACTCTAATTTCTGCATGCAGCGAGGGGCAGAAGCAGAGCCCCGCGGGGCAGAGCTGCTGGGCTCCAGCCGCCGAGGTGACCGTCCCTGGGAGACCCCACCCCACCGCTGCCCTCTCCCCTCCTGCCCTTCCAAGGAGGATGTTAAAACACTTTCTTCCCACCACCCTGTATTTTGTTGGCGGAGACATCTGTCTTTAACGGAGGGGATGTTTTCACTGCAATAATCATGCAGAGCTCAATTCCACTCCTGCTGAAACCAACCCCCCCCGCCAGCTGCTGATTTAGAGCTGACAGCAACCCAGAGCTCGCAGGTCCCCATCCACCTCCGTTGCGCACCACGCAATATCCATTCCCAACATGGGGAAACTCTTCACCTATTTCTTTGTCCCCGTGTGGTCTGTGTTTTGCTCAGCTAATCAGAGGAACACAAGCAGCACATGGAGCTTTCCTGCAACTGCTGCGCTTGGCTCTGCTGGGAGGAACCAACTGCAATTTCCCCTCCGTGCGAAGCGCTTTGCTGCCGTTAGCTCTGGGGAACCGTGCTCCTCTGCGCCTCAAGGGGAGGAAGAGAGAGGAGGGAGAGTCGAGACGCTGCCCTTGAAGAATGCAGGAGCAAGTATATTAGTCATAGAAAACCTATTACTCAAGATGATGAATGCCCTTCCCTACTGTGTTGCTGTTAGTTTCCAGAATTAAAACCCAGGCGCATGTTGCAGCTCTGTAAGGACACTAATTTACATGACAAGAACACAGGTTACAAAGCACAGCATTTCGCTGGATTGCAGAGTTGGTCTGGCCATCGGACAACTGCCCCTTTCCAGCCACCACCATTAGGAACCCCAGCAAAGGACCCCGAATCCCCCATGGCACGTGATGGACCATGAGCGATGCTAGAGCACGTCTTTATCCCCTTCCTCTCTGAAGAGTAACTCCATCGCCCCGTCTGCACAGGCTAAGGGAAGGGGGTGCACCTGGGGACCCCCATGGAGGTATCTGTGATCAGAGCAGAGCGAGGATTTGCTCATCAGAGACTAAATCAGGCGTGGCTGTGAGATCCAGAGTCAAAGCGCTGCTTGTGGGGAAGACGAGGGGGACTGGTGTCTCCCCCCTGGACCATCCTGAGCCATGGGAGAAACCTGCCGATGTGCTCCCATTGCTGGAGTGAGTCCATAGAAAGCAGCAGCCGTGGCTGGCAACGCTGCACTGAAACGATATTCCCATGGAAATTGCCATTTTCATAAATGTAAAAGAGAGAGGAAAAGGGAATTTAAGTCGGGCAGAAGGATGACGAACGCCTCGGGGTCCCGGGCACCACCCTCAGCAGGAACTTGCTGATGGAGGGAAATGTTATTTTTTTAATATTAAACCAATCTTGAACTGATTCGGAATCCAGTGACAGCGGGGCAATTTAATCAACTGCTCCAAAACATTTCACCTTTGGAGTCAGAAAACGCACTAGTGGAAAAATATCAAACGAAATGTTCCAAAACCGTCTGAAACCCGGTTTTGTTTTTTGCACACCATCCTTTGAAATGTTAGGACACCGTGCCAAAATGTGGCAACACAGGGATTTTCTGAGGAATAAAAATTTTAAATTTTGCTTATTCCCAGTCAGCCGTGAGTTCAATATTATGAAGCAGGTTTTAAAGCTGTAGAGCTGTAGAGAAGGTGATGAAAGAATATTAATGGCATTCTTAGATGAGCAGTAAAATACACTGATGCTGCTAATAAATTGTTGCTTCTTTTTTTTTTTTGCTGTTGGGATATTGGGTGGATACAAGCTGATCTGCAAGACATTTTTTTGTTGTGCTTTGCTGGAAACTGGTGGAGGAGAAAGGTTAAAATCGGCAACGCTGCCTGTACTGGGAAGACACCATGAAAGCTGGTGGTGATTCATCAACTTAGAACAATGCAGACCATGACTGAAAGAACTATTATAAACCCAGGAAGGATAGCGTAAAACCTCCAAATTATCCATCAGTCCCCAACCCAGACCTCTGCTTGTGCTTTTTATCTTGCAAATAAGATGTCAGATCTCAGGAGGCTTAATTCTGTCTCTGCTTCCCCAATTTGGTGGACCATCTATAACCATTTGCCATTAAATAACCCACATTCACAAATTTCTACGTTTATTGGCTTCATTTTAAAACATCATGGCTATCTTTTTATGTCAGCAGAAGATCTGACAGGGCTCTTCGATGAAGAGAACTGACTATAAAAGGTGCTAATAAAGAAATCAATCTAACATTATGGCACATATTTAGAATTAATTCTACCTATTCTCCCCCCCACCCCCGAGCAATAGATGGCACCTAATAACAGCAGGATCATCTGAAAAGGTATATCCCTTGATTTAAAAACTGATGTGTGTCAAGGTAATGGGATTGAAAACGAATTGCCGTTTCTAATAGCTTCCCACCAGCATCTATCTCACTGTCAGGGCTTCCCAAACAACGGAGCACGAAGACGCGGCCTGAAATTAGCCCATCTCATTTTAACACTCTTCGTAATGATCTTCTGAGGGAATTCCTGCTATTTAGGAACATAATTTTAGAGTTAAATATTGGCTAATTTTTTTAAATTATTTTTTTTTTTTACGTACTGATAACACACGGTGGCTTCTTCACTTAGCAACAGCGCCTTGCAGAATAAAACAAAGTGAGCTCTTGGGGGGAAATTGGCGCTTTTGTTGCTCTCTTAGCAAAGAAGAGCAGCGAGCAGCCCCTCGCCCTGCCGCCAGGCGCGGGGCAGAGCCTGGCCTCGTACGGCTTGTCGGGGGCTTGATGGAAAATGAAGCTGCCGTTTGGGAGACCACCCTATTTCTCCCCTCACAGAGGGTAAGCGTCTGGCCCGGGGGGCAGAGCAGGCAGAGGCAGGCAGGGCTGCTGGCTCGGGCGGGCTGTGCCGTTCCCAAATTTATATTCCTGTGTATCACAGCCTGCACTCTCAATTGACGATCATGTCCCGGTTTTAACTGCAGCCTTGACACCACTCTGTTTCTTCGGTGTACAAATCTGTCAAGGGCGCTGGTTGAGAGAGTACATAAAAGCATTTTTTTTTTTTTTTCCCCATTTGCTCGAGTCTTAGAGTTTTACATATCCAAAGAGAAATAAAAAGATGACAAGTCTTTGATATTCCATGGCACATCTCGTGCAAAGATCACTTGGATTCTTCGTGGTGTCACCTCCCAGCTCACGACATCCTGCCGTTGGAAGGGGCGGCTTGGCTGCCTGGCGCAGGTGCCTAGAGAAAGGCAGGGCAGACCCACAGCACAGGGCTCAGGCTAAGGCAGGGTAAGTGCGTTCACACCCTGCGGGTGTAGATACCCTCGCAGGCACCGATGCCTGTGAATCTCCCCGCGCAGAGAACAGCTGGTGACGCAGATCTGGCTTGGACCCAGCACTCTGGTCCGACTCCAGTTTTCCCCAGTTCTGGGTGCTGCCTGGGAGTGGGGATACTTGTAATCGCAAGGACCATCCCTCTGGGTACCAGAGAAGACATTAAAGGAGCTGATTTCAATTTCCATCTTCTAAGGGGGTTATTAATAAACAGTGCGGGTAAATATCCTCCTTCCAATTATGACAAATACCTTGAAGGTATAGTGTCCTTTTAAATAAACGTTAGATGCCTTATTAAATCTAAATTAAATGCTCACTAAGGGCCATTCATTGACAAAAAAATGTTTCCAAAAGTAATGAGCAGGTCACCTCGCTGGTGTATTACTGCTCGACCTTGGCTTCCCTGAGAGACAGCCCTAGATAATGCACCAAACGCTTGGCTGATGAATGGCTCTGATGAAATGCTCTTGACCTTAGGAGGCACTGCGAAGTGATGAACAGTTAATGATGAAAGGCTCCAGAAAGAGATTGTTTTAATTTCTGGTCATAACACGCAATTTTCAGGCCATTGCTTGGTGTGGGAGGGAGGGGAGGAGAGTGCAAGGAACGGAGAGAGGAGGTTACGTTTCAATATTTAACAAAACATGGTTTAACAGCATCACTGAAAGACACTCCACTTCTGGTCCAGTGATGCTGTAGGGGATGCACAGTGCTTTCCTCAGCCCCCTCTAAATCCGTGACAGATGTAGCCAGTGAGCATTCCCTCAAAGCCTTTGGTGGGTGTCACTCCTAACACACCCCACTGTCCTCCCTGCCTTACAGCATCCTCCGAGCTGTCCTCCTGGTCTCCAAACAAAAGCCCCTTTCACCCTTCATGTCCAAGGGGACACCAGCTCATGACACATCTCACCCATCCCTCCATGTTGTGCCACCCCTTGTCCCTTCTCCCCAAGCTACAGCATCAGCCGAGGTTCTGGAGAGAGTCCAACACCTATTCGTCAGCCTGCGATTGCTTCAGCCACTGAAGCACTTGCTTTGCTCCCATTCTGAAGGCAATAAAAGTAATGAGAAGAATGATTGTGCCATCTGCTCCCCAAGCTTTTCACCTGCACTGGCGAGGCAATTTGTTTCCTTGACTCTGTCAGACACCATCCCCTGGGCAGCAGCAGGGAAGCCCAGCAATCTGGGTGCATTTTCCATCCCATATGGGCTTTCCCCGGTGCAGGGAGCTCTGCAAGAGGTTTGCAACTTGAAAAAGGAGCATCAAGGTGCATCCCTTCGCTTGGCGGAGCAGAGCAAGGCGTGGAGAATTTGCTTCTGAGGCAGAGATGAGGCTAACTCTGGTTCAAAGCAGCTTCATGGCTTGGAGCCAGGCTGAGACCAATCAGGGGTGCTGTGTACCCCAAAAGCCAGGCCAGTCATTCAGTGTGGTGCCATTAATGATATCACAGGAGCATCCGGAGAAGGATGTGGACATTTTACTGCCCAAAAGAAAGGATGAACCAAACAGGGCGAACAAGAGGTAAGGGGAAGGGAGACAACGGCTTAAGGGTGGTCGCGAGGATTTTGTTCTCTCAGTGGGTTGGCTGGGAAATCAACAGAGGAGATAAAAGAAGGGGAAGAAAGAAAGATCTGGCTGGAAAACTCAGGTTGAGATTCACTTGGAAGGGGTGGTTGTAAGCGTGAAAAAGCCCCCATGGAGTGAGGCTGGAGCAAGGCTTTGCAGCAGAGCTCAGGTCCCCACCGAGCCGGGCTTGGTGACAAGGCAATTTGTGTGTATCTGGAGCACTTTGTACTTGGGGCTCAAACGCTCTTCAGTAAACGATGCTGAAACGTCACAAATGCCTTGTGAATATTAACGCTGCACATGTGACGCTTGAGCAGCCTCGGATGCTGAGAGTTTAAGCGCTTGCTTCAGGTCAGAGAGCAAGACAGCAGCTGATCATGGTGCGACCCTTTGCGTTAGCTACCAGCATTAGCTACCAGCTCACACTTCTTCATCCATCTCTCAGAGGAAATGAGAGTGATTTTTTTCCCCTCCCTTGCAGCTGAATGCAGAAAGATGTATAGGTTCAATCTAAAGGCACAGCAAATAGTCACAGGGCCTTAGCTCCAGAGGGATTTTTTGTTCTTTTTTATATCAGCTAATTACATTTAAACAAATTCTCACTGTTGAGCTTGTTGGGAAGTGTCAGCTCTTGTTTTTGTCATCTGGCCTCCACGCTCATTCTGGCTGAGCTCGCCTAGCACTTTCATTAACCTTTCAGGGTATTTTGCTTATGAAACAGTGAAACAAATGAACAATGTTCCACTTTGCCTGAAGTTTCAGTTCAGCTGCACTTCAATTGACCTATGCCCTGAGTTCTGAAGTGGTCCAGTCTCCATCCTGCATGTTCATCTATGTCCACCCATCACAAAGCTAACCCTGGAGAAAGACAGAGGTGTAACATACACAATATAGGTATGTATCTCTCCCTATATATGTTTATAAAATCAAGCTATCTCCTATGCTTTGAGTGAAAGGCAGGACTTCACCTTACTCCAAGGCATATGATCTTTCATGATGGGGAAAATGAAGTTGTAAAGCCTTTGGGGACCCTTCATACTGACTAACTGTAGGCATCTAACTAAAAAGCCTCAGTGAAGACCTTAGCCATCTAAAGACAGAGAACAGTGGGGTAAGAGAGAAGTAAATGGCTCCAGAAGGCTATTCCGTGTCACAGGAGACAGGGTTGAAGGACCTTGAAAAATCACGGAGTCCATTTCCCTGCCTCCAGGCAAGACAGCTCGACCAAAACCACTCCTGACAGATGTTTTTCTGATCTCTCCTCCAGAATTTCTTCTGCTGCTATTTTAAGCCCTTCACTTCTTTTTTTGTGAGAGCAGTGAACTCGTGAAATCAAAATAAAAAGAAAACAAAATTGAAGTCTCTTCCTTTCTGTGGGAAACCTGACCATACTTGGCAAACTCTTTCCCTTCAGTCTTTTCTTCTACAGAGCAAACAAATCCTGTTGGTTTCCTCTGCCGAGGTGATCCCTGGACCCCTCGCCCTCCCTGCTGCTTTCTTCCACCCATTCCTACTGACCGCTGTCTGCCTTAGGTGCTCTTGCCTTATCACTGGGAGGTGCCCGTCTTTTCTTGCTCTTCCTTCCAACCATCCATATTTAAGTGACAGTCCTAAAACAAGGCATAGCAACAAGACTCCTTCAAGAGTTAGCTGAAATTTCTCAGTGTCTCATCCAACCAGGAGGGAGGTCAGCAAAGAAGTGCTGGTTTTGCTTCATGTGGTTCTTGGCAAGATGTGTGAGGGCTGCAGAAGGATTCACGTGGGATTTCACTCTGTTCTTATCATCCAAGAGGAAACCAAGACACTCCAGGGCCTGCAGCTTTAAAGGAAAGCTTTTCATAATGTCTGGCCTCAGATAAGGGCTGCTAACTCTAGTCTCTCATAACAGACCCACCCATCACTTACAAAGAATATGTGCACCACAGGGAACAGAAACCTGAAGGTGAATGACACTCTCCCAACGCCTCCTCTTGGAGCAGAATCATTAAGGTTGGAAAAGACCTTCAGGATCATCAAGTCCAACCGCCAACCCAACACTACTGTATCTCCTAAACCATGTCCCAAAGTGCCGCGTCTACATGTTCTTTGAAACCCCTCCCAGGGATGGTGACTCCCCCACCTCTCTGGGCAGCCTGTGCCAGGGCCTGACCGCTCTTGCAGTGAAGAAATTTTCCCTAATCTCCACCTAAACCTCCCCTGATGCAGCTTGAAGCTGTTTCTTCTCATCCTATAACTGGTGACCTGGGAGAAGAGACCAACCCCCCTCACTCCAGCCCCTCTCAGGCAGCTGCAGAGAGCGAGAAGGGCTCCCCTCAGCCCCCTCTTCTCCAGGCTAAACCCGCCCAGCCCCCTCAGCCGCCCCCCAGCACACTTGTGCTCCAGACCCTGCCCCAGCCCCGCTGCCCTTCTCTGGATACCCTCCAGCAACTCAGTGTTCCTCTTGTCCTGAAAGGCCCGAAACTGAACCCAGGATTTGAGGCGTGACCCCACCAGTCCTGTGTACAGGGGCACGATCACTTCCCTACTCCTTTGCCACCATCTTAAGTGTCATTCTACTGTGAATTTGTTCATTTCTACAAGGAGCGGCCAACACCACAGCCTCTGATTTATGCCCTCCATCTCCAGGCAATAACCACTGCTTCATCACTTCCTCCAAAGATGCAGGAAAAACTTCTTGAAACACATGGCTCTTCCTGACCCAACGTGTGGCCTGGGATGTTCAAACACAAAGCTTCTTTGTTACGATCATGACAGATGGACTTATCAACATTTCTGGCTGCAACATCTCCAGCTGGTAATGATAAAGTGGGTGGGGAGGAACGATTTCTGAGGATAAGGGCCATGGTACATCTCGTAAGTCAGGCTACGCAGAGCCAGGACAGCCACTTTTGAAATGCAAAGCTTCCAACCCTGGGGAAGGATGCAATCCATCTTGCAATGAAATGAACAATAGGCAGTCGCTAAACTTCTGCAAAGCTGATTTAGGGGCCCTGGTGCTGGGGGTGTGTGTGTAGGGAAGCCACCTTCTATCGTCAGGTGGGATGGATGGGCCTTTCCAAAATCATCTCTAAACTCATTCCAGGGTTTTTTTTTTGGGGGGTGGGGGGTGAGGACTAAAGACAAATATTTCCTCTTCCACCATCTCACCCTGCTCTGTGGCAAGGCTGGTCCTTCATCACAAATCCCTGACCCCGCATGTGCCAGCTGCTTGCCCAGCCGGCCTCTTAGGGAGGAAACTTTAGATCTGAATCAACCGGGCTTGATCTCATCTCAGACGACCCCCACAGCCTGTGTTAGATTGGTAAAATGCTTTCACCCAGCCATTGAAAGTTTGGCCTTTCTTGCTTCTGAATGCAAAAAAGCCCCTGTGCAGTAGACGCTGCATATGGATCGATGGGGAGAGGAAGGTCAGGAGCAGGACACGAGCAGCAGCTCCATGGCATCACTGGCTGCAGCTCTACAGTCCATTAATTGACCGCACCCCAAAAGAAGGGCTACAGTCTTGGAGCAGAGCTGCAGAAAACACCCATCTAAAGCTTAATTTCAGCTGCTAAAAATATGCAAGAGCTGAATTTCTCCTACATGGTTTTCCCCTTGCAAGGCAAAAATCCTCCTGTTAATAGCCTGTAATCTCTCTGCCGTTCCTAGTAGCAAATAACTGGTGAGTCTCAAAGGGCAAAGGAGCTGAATTCTGCTACTTTTGTTCTTGCAGGTGGGAAACATTACCACTAAAACTTGAGATAGACAGTATGTTTTACTCCAGGAGGAGAGAAGATGGTGCTGCAGGAACAATATGACTAAAACTACAAAGCAGTGTAAACCACTGACTCAAAGGCTCAGGGCTGAGCAGGGAGAGAGCAATGCCCTTGCTGGTGCTCAGGCGGTGACCTGACTCACCGTCGTGCCTTTTCATCCGAGCCGCCCCTTTGCCTTCTCCCCCGTATCACCTCTGGCCCCAGCAGGGATGCTCCCCTGCCCGGCAAAGCCTCTCCCCGAGGGCTGCAGTCATCTGGAGGTGGTGTCGGGCCATTTCTGCACAGAAGGATGAGCTAGAAGTAATCCACTCCAGCAAGATATGGAAGCAGACTTTTGGCCAGAATCCAGGTTTTTATTAATATCCATGACTGGGGGGAGGGAAGGCTGTTTTTCCTTTCATACAGAAAGTGCAGAGAGGAGGAAGAGAGAGAGAGACACACACGGTTCTGTTGAAGCCTTCTGCAGCCTTGAGGCTCTTGCTGCCCTGGAGGGTTTCTTGTGGGTATGTTTGCAGGTCGGCAGGAAGGTGCAGGGTGGGGTGGATTGACTGTAGTAGGACTTATGTGCAAAATTCCTTTTTCATTATATACACTGGTAGGTGTAACTGAGAGGAAGGGGAAATCCGTTGTTTGCTTAATAATTTGTTTTTAATCCTAGCTTGTGGAGAAACTGATTCCTAGGGCAGCAAATGCTCCAGCCAAAGCAGAGGAGCTGCAGAATTCAGGCCAGTTTGGGGAGTTTTAGGATGAAAAGCACTGCTACAATCTCTGCTCTGTCCACAGGATCACAGCATGTGATGAAGGAGGGATGTTTCATTGCCAAAGTCCGCTCAGGCCACGGTTCCCCAACAGGGATCACAGTGCCCGATTTGGGCACCTGAGCTTCAGCCACGGCAAGTATCACCACGCTACCCATTATTTGCTTTAGGGCAGCCAAGGAACCCCAGAGTCTCCACAAGAAACTCTAAGTGCAAATCTGCTAGTCAAAAGGGAAGGATTTGGGGATTATCAGAAACATTAACAGCAGTGCAGGGGTGGAGGGTGGAGGCATACGGTCCTACTTCTGTGGGAAATATTTATTTCTAGGCCTTCTTAATTTTTTCTTTTCCACATATGTTGGAGGTCAGGCTCTAGACTATCACAGATGACATTAATTTGGATTTCAGGAAGCCTTGAAGGAAGATCTTCAGTGTCAGCTCTGCTTTTTTTTTTTTTTTTAAGCTACTAGACAAGCCAAGGAGATTTAGGAAAGCCCTGAGGGCATGGCAGGAAGACAGACCCATTGCAAGGTGAAGGCGCTGGCAGGCAGCTTGGGATGGGCAAGCTCACGTGCATTTCATAGAAAGAGCACTCAGACCTGGTTTGTCTCCAAGGAGCATAAATCAGTCTGACACTAGGAAGAGGAGGCTTCCTACCTTTGAGAAATGTCACCCTCATTCAGGAGCATCATATCGGCTTTCCTCAGTCACGAAGACTTGCATTTCCCATGGCAGCATCACCCAGAAGCAGAGATGTTGCTTTCCTACTCTGTACGCCACCAAAACAAGGCACCAGGAGGCACCTGCCCCATCCCTTCCCGAAGCAGGGATGCTGCCCCTTCCCTCCTGCCCCTCCCCATTGAACCTCCTGCATGGTGGAGGCAGCAGAACATGCTCCTCTTTACAGGACTGCTGTGGGCTCTAAGATTCAGTTTGCCTTTCTGGATGATCAATTCTTTCCTTTACTTTCAGTAACTCTGCGTGATGAACCAGTTTGAGTTTTCACAACGTTATAACTCATTCCACTGATACCTAATAGTTTTTTGCTGCATTGAGGCTTTCCCATACAGACAGCATTTAATCTAGGCTTAATAAATGCTTCCCAAAGGCTAATGCCTCACCTTTATTTTGTGATCTCCAGCAGCGGCAGCATATAGTGTTCCCCTGCCAATGTACATGAAAGCCACAAAACACCAGAAACTGAGGATCTTATCAGGCAGCAAACAACGGGACCCCAGCCAGCCAAAGCCCTGAATTACCCAGAGAGCGGTATGAGAGATAACAGTTGTGATCGTAAATAGCTTGTAAGGAACACACAGAATGGCCCTTTTTGAGAAGTCTGCAGAAATAGGAGTGCATTTCCCACACCTGCATGCCCATACTATCTGTGGCAGGAAAGAGACCTGGACCACATCTCAGCTCCGCGAGACTGAAAGTGTAATGAAATCTGGTTTAAAAGCAATGCTCATTGGGTTGGGAAGGGCATGTTGCCATCCCTCCTGCTGACCCTCAAGATCACAGGATTGGGGAAAGAAAAAAAAGAAAATTAAGAAAAGGATCTTGTGTTATTCATTAACCACACTTTTTAGTTTATTCTCTCCCAGGCAGCTTCTGTCCTTTGAACAAATCCCTGTCCAAATACAAGCAAGATGTTTGGCTTATGTACTTGTTAAAGTGATAGAGAGCCAGACAGTTCAAATGATACAGCCTTGTGTGATTGTATTACTCAAGGACTCTTGTTCAGTCCCTATTAGAGGCTTTAATAGCTATGATTCCTAACCCACCCCCTGACTTTTACATGATGCCATATATATACACACACACAGTTTATCTCCAAGGCAAAGCCCTGGAGTTCTTGAGAAGCAGCTCCAGGTGCTCAAGACATCCCAGGGTTTAGCTTAAGCATCACTTCCATCAGAATGTCTTGTTATCAATTTGGTTCTGTGTCAAATTTTCATTCAGCTCTGAGACCAAGAAATAGCCAGATAGATGGGGAGTCCTTCCTAACCTGCAGTTCTGATGCAGGCTGGATTCCCAGCGCAGGCACAAGGCTATAGGTCTTCCTCTGATTGCAGGGAAATGCAATCCTGCTTGGCAGAAGTCAATACTAAAAGCAAAAATTTGCCCTGCCTGTGATGACCCGTCATACTGGCAAAAAGTTCCTGTGACCAGCAGCGCATGAAAATTGCTGCTTCTTGCAGCAGAAGAGCTGAGCTGCTTCATTTCCCAGGCGTATTCCCCCTTCCGTCCAAAAGGCTCCCAGCCACCCGCCACACCACTGCCCCAGCCCCTGCCATCTCCCTCCTCTCAGTCCTTCCAGCACAGAGTAAATTAAACTCCCCATGATCAGTGAAATGGCTCTTTGCTCTCCTCCTCCTCCTCCTCCTCCTCCTCCTCCTCCTCCCGGCTCCCCAGGTCTGACGGGTACGTGCGCTCACGATTGACCGCTTGGAGCTTTCACTTAAGCCCTCCCTGCCCGCACACACCTTTTGATCCTGTGGCACTGCAGGGCACCAAGCACGTTTTCAGACACGTTCTTCTATGTTGAACCAAGATGATTTGGTCCCCTGGTCTTTATTTAGGAGCCAGTTATGGCAGTGACCATATTACATACTTCCCCCTGCTTCCAGAGGACTAGAGCTCTACTTTCTTCTCTGACAGGGCTATAGCCTTTCTTTTAATGAAATAAAGGAGTCTGCCTTCCTGCCCTGAGAATATAACACTGATTGCACACAGAAAAGGTGTCACAAGATCAGATCAATCCACAATATGTAGCACAACTTAAGACGTGCTGCTAGTTCAAGTCAGAGAAAGCAAACCCAGGAGTTAGATTAAAAAGGCAAACAAATCAGCAAGTCACAAGCCCAAATATGTGTTCAGACCTACTAATTCAGCAACTGCATTTTCAAGTCTGGCCACAGCGGGAGGTAGCGGTTGCATGGGACAAGCGTGTGTGACGGGTCTGTGGGGTCTCAGGGAAGTCTTGCAAAAAACCCCAAAGCACCCTGAAGGGGAGCACTGCATCGCTCCAGTCCAGATCACTGTTGACCCACAAATGCAACGAGCCCAGGGCAGCGATTGCTGCTGCTACGGCCAGCGCAGTGAAACTGCCCCGTGGCTCTTCAGAGATCACCTTCTGCGGCTGATGGGACCCTACCAGAGGACCAGTATAGCCCAGTAGCTTGCAGGAGACATACAGGCCAGTTTGGAAAGACTGATGACTTCTGTTCCTGAATAATCCCACAGCTGGGGTTGCGAGGGTCCTGACATTACTATTAAACATCTGGAAAGTAGCACAACAAAGAGAATGAGGTATGCAAAGCCAGGAGAGAGAGGTTGGAAGAAAAATGTGCAGGGAACAGTCTATTAATAGTTGCCTGTATTACCGTTGGCTTTAATCAGCACTAATAATCCCTCACTGTCAGGAGCATTTCCATTCATGCTCTAATTTTAAATAATTATTATAATAAGGATTTACTACAAAATGCTAGAAACAGCGTCCCTGTCACTAAAACTGTACCTAGTAATTGAAAAACAAACCGGCAGAGGATCTATCAACCACACACGTGAAAAAAGAGAACATTAACTACCACGCTGCAAAGCCCTTTACTTGGCATAATATATTAGGTGTTTCATTGCACATCCTGCCCGAGCTGCAGACGCCTGGAAGCCCAGCTAGCACGTAGGAAGGGAAGATATAGAGGGCCAACATCTTGTAGGGGAATAAGGTCTGTGTCAACATTGCCCTGCTCAAATGAAATGGCTGTCAGAAGGACTGGCCTCACCTCCTGCTCGGAAACTTGAGGGTCTTTTATTGGGTGTCTGGGAAACCTCTCGCCCAGCTGCACACAGCTCACAAGGTGTGAAATCACTGACACGCGTCAGCGCCATCCATATGGGAATTAATTCTGTGCATTGATTTTTCTCTCATTACATTAATTCCATCTTATGGAGGAAACTAGAACATCCTTTCCTTTGAAGCAATCACCACTCTAATGCAGCTCTAAGATTCATGGTGTTGGAAACTCTGTGCCGGGACCAGAGAGGGAGCGTAAGTTTAATTAAGACATAGAGGAAGAACGGCTGTTATCTCCCTGGTCAATTAATCAATTTCTCAATTAGGTAGCACAGTGATGGGTGGGCAGAGAGCTGGGGAGTTGGGCAGGCCAGGAAGACAGAGTATGAGCTCAAGACCTGCTCATCAAGCAAGTCAATCACCCACCCACCACACGAGCCAGACCCCAGCCACCCAGGGGACCCTGCTTTCCCCAGCCTACCTCACACAGCCACGTCTTCCCCAGTGGGCATCTTTATGGACACTTTCCAGCTGCTCAGTTGTCACGTGAGGAAAATGTGATGCAAACAAAGCATTTCTAGGCTGAAGTAGGAGGGCTGAAAAGGCTGGAAACCCTTCCCCATGGCCACCTGAACACTGCTCCACCTCCAGGGAGGAGGGCAGACACCCTGCAAGGATGCTGGCTTATTTGGGGAAGGAAATATTTTACAGTTCTAAAACATGTAGAGCTGAAGTAGAAGGTGTGGTTTGTCCATACTCCTTCCCTGGATGGAAAATAAAACCAATTAATTACACAAAAAAAATACCCCAACATAAATGTAATTATTTAAAGACTATAAAAATATCAGAGGAAAGGGAGCAGTGGCTGTTGACGTTGCTTCCTACAGAAAAAGAAAATTTTGTCATTAAAAATAACCACAGGGTCAAATTTTCTACCGGTCCCACCAAAAGCTTTTAAGTACTTCCACCATGTAGGACATTACAACATCAAGAAAGATCATCCGTCTCCTTTCGTTACTAATGGATGTGAAGCCTGGAGAAGATAACAATTTGCTTCAAACCAGAATTAATTGGCAGATAAACCCAGAAGTCTCGGCTCAGTTTCTTTTTAGCCTTTCCACAGGCCCAGCTCTGCTTCTAAAGAGCTGCTGGTTTATGTGCCACCAGCTTCTCCTCTGCATTTTACTGTCCTTGAAAGTGGGGACTCCTAGCTTTGGTTTAAATTTATTATTGATAATAAAATAAATAAGCAATCATTGCAAAAAGCCCTAAAACACTTTCATGCTTAATTTAAATGCACCAGTATAACATTTGGAATAATCTCATGAATAGATGCAGGAACTAAGATCACGTAAAATAACATCAGCAAATTATCTAGTTGCCAACGCAACTTTCTCATAATAAAAGGCAGCTCAGGACAATTTACCATTGTTTAACCTAATTTATTTATCTGCACAGAGTCGCAGTACAGCCCTGGGGGAAATACAGAGGGGGAAATAATTGGAGTTGATTTATTTGTATTTGTTCGCTCTGAATTGGAACAGAAAATAAAAAGGTGGAATATTTTACAGAAAATCATTCAAGAAAAATTAAATCTCTTTTGAGGGAGCCAGTTTTCAGCTGCAAGTTGCCCACCTGGCTGGTTCTTCTGCAGGCAGAAAGCAAAGCAGACAGCAGCCATCCCAGTAGGCACCGGGGAGCTGTTGTTCCCATTGCCCCGATGGAAAAATCCATTCTTTTATTCATTAAATCCATTTTTGCTGCTGAAAATTACGATTTTTATGGAAAGGCTATTTTCCCGTTAAAATGCCAACCCGATCTGGAAATAACAGATCAGGCCCCAATAGTGAGGAGTTTGAAAAGGTTAAAAAAAATCTAAAAAGCTATTTAGGAGACACGTGGCCACTTCTACAGGAAAGAAAATGCATTATTTCAGAGGTGAAACGAGAACACCTGGACTCCACAGCCTGGCAGGCCTGTTTTCCCAGGCAAGCAGAGAAGATACATCCTTTCACCTGCGGCAGGCTCGGCAGGAAAGCAAAAAGGGTTTGGGAAGAAGAACAAAAAAGCTCATATTGTATCAAAGATGGGACGCGTTACATACACTTGCTTGCGAGGGAGGCAGAGAAAAGACATGCTTGACACAGAAGTGTTCAGCACGGGGCTTTTCGGGGGGAAGGAGAGGACTGTACCCAGGATTTGGCCTTGGTTTATAGCCTTGTAGTCCCTCGCTGCCCCCAGATGTTTGCAGGATGGAAGGTCCCAGCTTTGGCAGCTGCCAACACCAACTCGGCAAGGCGTTGAGCCATGCATCTCACCTCCGCGTTCCCCAAATCCTAGGAGGCTGCCGGCACACATCATGGCATTTGAACTGACTTTCTCAGGGAGAATGCAAGAAAACAGACACCAAACTGATCAGTTCAGGCTAGACTTGCTTCTAGTCCCAGATTAACTCTAGACTGAGAAAGACTGGGACGGTGCATGAGTCCCAGCAGAGCAGAAGGCAATTGTCTTAACTGGCAAGCTGGAAACATGGGGACAAAAACAAAAAAATAAAATATGATTTGCAATTTTGGGTTATAACTTGGCAAAAAGACTTCTACTGACCTCCTTCCGGCAGAAACCTGCCATGTGAAATCATTTCATTGCACCTGAGCTGGAAGAGGTGCTGCTGGGGCTCTCACCGGAATCAACAGGAGGACCAGCACGGGCTGGGAGAGCAGCTCTCATCTCTCCTGGGACGGCTGGGCTCTCCCAAGCCCTTGCGGCTCCTGGATTTGATTCTGTTGCACAGCAAAATCTGCACGTGCATAACACAAAGGAGAACTTCAGGAGAAGCACTTTGCTTTCTACATAGAAGCCATCTTATAAAAAATTTTTTAAAAATCATTGCACTTGAAAACGTAATTATTTTGCTAAAGCCTTGCTTTATTGTTCATGTGGAAAAGCCTTCAACCCAGAAACAAGTTTCCTTACCTAATTCTCATGTCAGCGCTGATCTTCCCTCTGCCCCACCTTCAGCCCCAGCCCAGCAGAGGTGGGCGAGGGCGGGAGGGCCTCTGCTCCCCACCGCTGGCAGGGTCCCCACCGGGCGCCCACTCCCACAGCCTGCAGCTTTGCTGCTGCTGCATTTAGGAACTCTAAGCTGTAAACGCTTCCAACGGCATGTCTGTTGTTTTCCTTCCTTTGTAATCCATTTAGCATCTTTATACATCAAAGCAGCCTATTTATAGTTGCCTTCTCAAGGAGGATCTGCAGGGCTCCTTTGGCTGTAGCGGGATCTCTTAGCCACAGGCCGCATCAAGCAAACACACAAACTGAAAGAGATCTGTCTTTGTGTTGCAAATAGGGCTGTTCTTTTAACTCTGTCTATAGCTAAAGCTGAGCAGGAACAAGGAGCCCAATTCTCCCAGGGATTCTCCACCTCATATGTGGAAACTGAGAGTGCCTCGCGTTTTGCTAGCACTAGACTCAGCTTTTAGTTCTTTCTTTGGCAAGAATGGGAAGAAGCATCTCATCACCAGACTGCCAAGGCTGAGATTGCAATTAATGACTTAATTATATACAGCTTCTCCGATTGCTTGGGCCTAATTATTCCACTAGATGGACCCAATACCGTTCTCAGTGTCATGTGCCCTGTGCTGTGATGGAGTCTCCCCTGGGAAAGGTCTATCTGAGCAGGAAGACATCAGTTACACAGCACAGCACTGAGCAGTCCTGGCATGCAGGATTACAGCATCCCAAAATGTAAAGCCTCATTACAATTTCTTCTTTTGTCCTACACCAACATCAAATCTATAGGGAAACAGTTCCCTTTGGCTCTTTGCTTTAATTGAATATGTGTAACAACAATCTATTTAAATAAAGTTACAGCAAGAGAACACAGTCCTGCTCCATGGCAGGCTGTGTGATACACAGCGACTGCGGGGTGTCCTAGGGCTGCCCTCACCTGCACGTTATTGAGTGTGGCAGTCACTAATACCAGAAAAAAAAGAAATGCAAATCCCTAGCACATTCTGCCATCTGCCCTGTTATCCTCTGTCATCCTGGCCATCAAAAGCACACTTTTCCCGAGAACATCTCCTGTGCTGTAGGATGGGTGTCCATCCAAACAGGACAGCAGTCTCTCCTGCTCTTGGCATGCAGGTAAGCTGCCCAGGTGGTATTTCTGTTCCCCCCATCCATCCGGGAGTTACGGATGACGTGCCTCTTCAATATTTTATTAACCTCTGCCACCATCTAAAATCCCCAAGCAGTTTCATTTCTGCTTTCCTAAATCTACCGAAATGGAAAGTTCACCCGCAGTGATTTCCAGCCAAGATGACTCAAGACAGAGTCCTCAACTGAACTCATTTCACTCTCCAACGGTAAAGCCGTTCTGAGCCCTTTTTACTTGCAAGTAGAGATGAAGTAAAAGGGCTGCCCTCTCAGAGGGTTCCGTTGAGCACAGTTGATCTCTGCCAGCAGGGTGCCTGGCCCCAGCAATGGAGACTACTGAAGCTTTGCCAAATATTACTATGTGCAAACATACAGCCGATTCTTGCGACATCCCACGGACCATCAGAAGAGACTAATGGTCCAGGGAGGATGTGCAACCTCACTTGCAAGTAAACTCCAAGCTGCTTGCGAGTGCCTTAGAGAATGACTGGAAAAATAGCAACCTTTTCTCCAAAACGCTTAGAGAAAGCAATCCACTACGGCTAATGACTAATACTATGTCCCGAGCAAGAGTTAAAATATGTATACTTAGCCACATTAAGAGTAAGAGTGGGTTTAATAGCCATGCCTAGTTTAATGCTGCCAAGGGAAGCTGGGTTGTGTTTAACTCAGGCTGTCACTTGTGGGTTGAAGCCCGGCACTGCACAGAGGTACAACCCTTCCTCGCTGCTCAGCACGTGGTGGGTTCATCCTCTAGCCGTGCCAGGGACTGATGCCCACCCGAACTGGAGAGAAACCAGCCCACTCTTCCACTGAGGAGGTAACATTTACCCCTGCTTTACCTCATCATCACCAGTGAGCGAAAGCAGACAGAACGATGGATGACAGGGGCAACTTCAAAGAGGTCCAGTTTCTTCCCTGCAGCGCCCTCCACAAGCAAACACCGAACCCAGGCTCTGGAGAGTGGATACGGGTGAGGCTGTGCCCTTCCGACACGGGCCTCCCGTGTTCCTGCGGCAGTGGCTGCCCAGGCTCCTGCGGGGCACACGCAGACCCTCGGGCTGCTTCGAGGGAGCTGAGGAAGGAAAGGAAAGCAATGGGATTGAGGTCATACAGACAGCTCGGATGCCCAGTACTCACTCAGATGCAGGATTCCTCCATCTGGCTGACAAACAGCAACTACTGTCCTCGGCTTGGTCCCAGGCCCAGCTCCAGCCCTCTGGTCAAAGGCTCCCAGTCCAAGGGTGCCTGGTGGCTTTGGGCAGGTGGAAGCCAATTAGCCTTCTTTCTCACCAATTTCATTTTCACCTGTTTCACTTGCTAATCCCCTGGCCATTCAGCCTGTTCAATTAGCACCCTCTCCGAAAGGTCGAGGGTGGAGGGGCAAGCCTTGCCAGCACAGATTTAACCCTTCCTTAGCCAGAAAAGACGGTGTGAGACCACAGCCAGGAGAATGCCCTTCTCTCCCCAGGTCTTGCAGCACGGTGGTTTCGGCACTGGGTGCACCTCCTTGCTCGTGGCGATGGCTTCCTTGGCTGCAGAGCAGTTGCAGTAGATGTGCTTCCCAACGGGCATTCGCTGCTGGAGGCAGCACTTACCTTCCTACAGATTCGCCCCTCTGTTTATCTGACAGGAGCAATTACCTGCCTTGTCGGATTTGCAGTGTAGCAGGCAGAAGGAGCTGGGGAATTGCTTGATCACCCAGACCTCCCTGAGATGACTGGACAAAGAAAGGAATTGTTTTCTTCTGTTTATTTTGACCCTAACAGTTTTAAGATTCTGCATAGTGGCTGCTGATAAATGGCAATTCATTAAGTCCCCATAACTCAATCTCCTGCAACCATCTACCCACATCTTGAGCGCTGCCAACAGGAAGAAATATTGTCTGTGCAACTATGGCAATTCACATTCATAGGGATGCTTTGGGCACCTGAATCATCTCATCTAACGTATACGAATCTGATTCGTATACACATTTACACATGTACCTTTCTAAACAACACCTTTGTCTCTTCAGCTGGATGTTAAACTGCTGTAAAGAGAGCACCCGGCACCCAAAGCAACCCAGTTCCCTGGTTCCTCTTGACAACTTTTGGATATCGGTGTTTATGGCTATATCTGCGGTGGGTGACTTCTGTACTGAAGTTTCCACTGGTTCGCAAACCGGTAGATCACAAGGCCACTAACTGGGATTCCCTGTGTGGCAGGGCGTGCAGAGCCCGTGCGGGCGGTGTGCTGAGCCCCTGGGCAAGCAGAGAGCCTGCATCGGTATTCCAGAACAGCTCCACTCATCAAATTTTCCCTGGAATAATTGTCTAGAATCCAGAACTGATCAATGAGTGGGTGACATGGCCCAAGAAAAATACACAGCTGGAAATGTAGCGGTATGTCTGATTTCTCCAACTTGCGTTATAATCCTACATCATACTTTATAATGACTAACCCTCCAGCTGTGTTTTCACTCCTGAAATATATTAACGTCAGCTTCTTTGCCTGGTTCCAGGCATTAAAAGCACTGCTGGATTTGAACTGTAATCCTTGATGCGAAAGTGTAATCCAAGCAGGACTAGTACATGCGTGTGTAACTGGCCAAAACACCAGATTAAAGGAGCAGCATCTGCCTCAGAACAGCCTTTGGAATTCCTGTGACGTTCAGTGCAAGGAAATGAAACGACTCACGGGTTTAATTTTCATTTCAAACTAACCCAAATCCCCATTTCTCACCTTCTTCCTGACTTTTGGGGAGGATTACAGGGAACCTTTTGGATACGCTCTGCCTCCCCAGCACGCAGGCACTCACGCGCCTGGGCTTGCTCTGCAGCGGGGGCAGGCAGGCAGCGTCCCACACACCCGAGACACGAGCCCCCTTCCCCAGCCCTGCTCTCATGGAGGGTGCAATGAAATGCACCAAAAATGAGGGGCTGTTGGTTTGACACTTCAACATTCCTCCCGGGTTTTGGGTTGGCAGGAGGAGGGATGCGTGAGAGGTGCCTGGAGTTTAGGGAGGCTGCAGGACCGAGTGGAACAGCTTTCAATTATCACGAGCCTCAGACACGGTAATGAAAATAGCATCCTGCCGAGCTGCAATCGCTACCAGCAAGGACAGCTTCCTACAGCACGCAGCAGCCTGTGGTTCCTCTGCTGCGCGGCTGCTTCTCCTGCCTGCATGCAAGCCGCATTGGGCTGCAGAGAAACAGAAAGAGGACAAACTCCTTGAAGCAGAAGGATCAAGACTAATTCACAGCAGCTGAGGATCTGGCTGCTGGGTTTCTTGCTCTTGCTGGACCTGGACATTGGTGGCTGTTGCCTGGACCTTTAGGACCAGATGCCACCCCATGCTAGAGGCATTCACACGTAGCTTGGAAAGCTCACCTTGGAAAGTGACAGGGATCACTCTCTCTGCTCCAGGCTTTACTTCCCTCAGCTCGGATGTTATAAACCGGAGCCCTGGAGCCAAGCTGCTCGGCTGCCTGAGCACACTGTCCCGAACACCATCCCCTGTCAGTAGGTAGTGGGAGAAGGACCCATTTGCACATCTTCATCATAGTCACTTCTTGCCTTCTTGCCTGTGCTCCTCCCAGCACCCTTATTTGCAATTTTCACATGTTTCTGCTGTCCCCCTGGACCATAAATCATATACGCAAGAGAGGCAAGCTGGGCTGACAGAAGACATCAGCAATAAGCCAGACAAGACGAGAGATACCATGGCAGCAGAAAACAGGACAGTGTTTTAATAATAGCATCTATTTTATTTATCATGCCACCTAAAAGTTCTCGCTGTCTGTGACTCAATACTCTGTGCCAGGGGACAGGAGGGACAGCTGGAATGTAATAAGAGCTGACCTGAGCTGTTGTGGAGAGCTTTAAACAAAAACCAACCAGGAAAGAACCTGAACGTTAAAAAATAGTCTCAATAATACAGTTCACCTTGTCTTTCTCAAATCTTTCATGGGTGATACACAGTGATCCAACACCGCTGCTGGATCTGCCTCCCCATTTGGGATTAACACCTGGGATGGGGTTATTGGGTTCTCCTTTATACACGGTATTATTATTTGTACCAGAGCGAAATGGCTGTGAAATGCCACCACCGTGATCGAAAGAGCCTACCGCTGGCTTTGCCGGGGAGGAGGAGATGGCCCTAAGTGCCACGTGATGACAACCAGGCTCCTCAGGCTTACAGACTTTCCTGGAAGGACATGCCATGCTTTGTCCTAGACGTGCTCATCCAAAGCGTTGCTCTTCCTCAAGCTGCGCTGCTGCCTGGCCTGCCGCAAAGTGGAACAGGACCTTCTAAATATAGAGAGTTTTTAATGGCTGCAAGAGGAGAAAATATCCTGGATCCATTTATCTTTGCAAGGGAGCACCATGGGGATTTCATAATTAAACTGTGCACATCCAGTTGCTATGGAGCTTTTACCAGTCCCTGTATCCATCATCCAGAGGAAAATGGGTCAGCGTAGCTTTCTGCAGTCACCGATTCCCAAATCTGGTTCCTCCCTCATAGACCAGCGTTCGTGCCCGTCGCGCTGGCGGAGGTGGCCGCGGCTGGCACCAGCAGCCGGGCTCGGGGCTGAGCAGGGACCTCACAGGGCACCCGGCAGCATTTTGTAGCTCCCAGTCTCACGCCCGTAACGCGGCCAAGCCTATGGGAGTCGTCACTGTGTCACACCGATGTAGTCACTCTGAACTCAGACCTCGCCCGTTAGAAAATCTGGCTTAATTTTTAGTATCTTCAGCAGTGTTGGTCCCACTTTTCAAAAAAACAAGGAGAAGGAAAAACAGCCTTGCTGAAGATCACAGAGCGGGCTGGTTGCTGTTTCTCTCCATTTTCCATAAAATTCCAGTTCCAGTTTTAGACAGGGATGTTCTTCCTGGAGTTAGCCTTTCTCTACTTATCTTAATATTCTGCGAAAAGCAGTCAAGAGCCCTGCCACCCTGTGAGAGATTCTTTGAGAGAGTTGGTATGACAAATAAAATACATCCCAAGCACTTCCTTCGAACTGCTTTGGGAAATATGTGTGTGTTTCTTGATCACCTTTAACTAGGTTTACATAAAAGGTCAGAGCAGCTGTGTCCTCTCTGCATCCAGAAGAGGAAAAGCCAAAACAGACAGCCAAGCAGCTGTCCTCAAGGTGGTTTTGACCTTATCAGATGTAGGCAATGTAGGAAAGCACATTAAAAAAAAAAATAAAATACTGCTGGTGCAATTAGGCAGATGCCTCTGAGACTGGGACAGTGACGTGGGCTGGAGCAGCATCACCTCCGGAGTGTCAAGCAATGGAAAGCAGTGGGGTATGTGCATAGATTACGAGTGTAATTATAATCTCCCAGCCCCCTGTTTGAAGCAGTCAGAGGGATACATTATTATTGCTCAGGTTCAATGCAAGAACTCTCGGATTTTCTCTTTTTTAATCAGTCAAACTGCTGGAGATGATTAGTGCTTTGATGTCTCAAGAATATAGTTCTTGGCAGGAAAGGCCACGCCGGGAGCTGGCTGCATCAGCTTGCTGCCTCCGGCGAGGGACAGCCACCGCCTCCCGGGCACGGCCACGCACGCCAGAGACCAGCTTCTGCGGGGCAGCGGGACGGGAGCAGCCTGGTCCCCCCGCGGGAGGGCAGGGATGGGCGAGGACTCTCCCCTTCATTTTACCGTTGGCTCGTGTTAGCCTCGGGACAGAGGTGGCACCGTAAAAGCCCGAATGAGCACTGCGTGCGGAGGGGAGACGCCAAGGGATCTCTTTTCTCACAAACACCCAGAGCTCCTGGCCAAGGTGGTAATTTATAAATCTTGTTATGCCATCAAAACAAATCAGCTGGATTTGTCGTGCCACAGCTTTTATGCAAATGCAACAAAGGCCTCTTTTGGGACAAAAGCTCAAAGAGGAAAAGGGCCATAAAAATAATCATACAGTTTTATGGTGAGGGACTCCCGAAGGGAAGAGGTGATGCTCGTGCACATCCAACGGCCATGGAGACTTGACCCAGCCTTGGCCACCTGCTCAGGCTGGGAAAAAAAAACCATTGAGCAACTACCAGTGGTTTGCAAAGCCTGGGAAGAGGCTGGGGGAGAGGGCAGGGGAGCCCCCGCAGCCCCCTCCCAAAGCCAGGGCGTTTCAAAAGAAAAGCTGAGTAATTCCCAACCCCAGGTCTGGGCTCTTGTTAGCACACCGCTCACTCCCGCTGCAGGGCTAAGCCAGGACCTGGCTGCTTCCTGAGCAAAATGCAAAGTCCACTTAATGAGGCTTAATTAAAACATAGAGACTGGTGCCTCAGACTGCAGCACCTCAGCTTTGCCATTAGTGCTGGAGGGTGCTGGCAATTAAAGAGCACTGGCAATTACTTGTTTACTGTTTTTGTTGGACTTGCTGGGTTTTGTTTTTCACTCTCTTCCGAAAAGGGACCCGGACTCCACGTACCCTTTGATCGAGCTGGAAACTGGGCCTCGCTCTGAGTTAGAATTGGAGGATTATCAAAGACTTGGTGTACCTGAGACATAGCTGAACTGCAAGGAAAGAGAAAATTACCTACTTGTAATGTAAAAACTAATACTGCAACAGAAAAAAAAAATAACTATCCCATTCTTTGATATTTTACTAAACAAAGGGGTGGTCCCAGAGGTGAGCTCCCGCCCTGCCAGAGAGGAGGAAAAGCATATTGTGCAATTCTGAGATTTTCCAGTGCTGTTCTGTGCTCCTGAGGTTATACCTTGTACATTTATTTATATGCCGGTGACTTAATTAGATGTTCTTTTGTCTCAAGTGGCATCGAGATGAATCAGCACTCTCTGTATGCGTGCAAGGTCTCTGCTCAGGACTGGCTGCCAGCAGCCCCATCCCTCCAAAAAGCCATAGCAGGGGAAGGGGGGCTGCCTTTGCCCCAGACCCCCCAGCCCAAAGCCTCCAGTGCATTTTCTCTTTGTGCCTTCGAGGGCGCTACCACCAGTGATTTAAAGCAAGGGCATCCCCACGCTATGAGTTGTGTCTCAGGTTGAAGAAACCCAAGCTGTGACGTGGCCCCAGGGATGGTGGGCTCGCTCGGGGAGAAGGGGAGGGGGCACGAGTGGAGCTGGTCCCTCTCCCTCCCCTCTCATGTGAGGCACTCACTATAGACCAACTGGAGCTTATGTTGCTACAACTTGTCAGGCAGGAGAGCTAGAAAAAGCAGATGAAAAGGCTTCTTGTGATTAGCATCTTTTTCATTTTTATTCCTGCCTTTGCTGAGTATCCCCGAAGAGAGAGGCGTCCCCCCGCCCCACATGCTGCCCCAGCTCCGGGACCCCTGGGAGCCCTGGGAGCTGGGGGATTGCTCTCACCTTTCAGCACAAACAACACATCCTCTGAGACCGCTGCAGAGAATCTGCTCTTTGCAGAGGTGAAGTCATTTATCCAATACCCCATTAACAAACCCAGATAAGCACCTACAAATGTAGGAGCTGGTCAATCTCAGCTCGGCCCAGCCGGGCAGGTCACAGCCTGCAAAGCCACCCTAAGGACCAGGATGAGATGGAGCCAGGGGACATTTGGGCCTGAGAATTGCTGATCTGCTTCAGGGCATGGGTGGATGGCCCGATTTGCCCCAAGCAGGACGCCAAGGGTGGCCCATCACCCACCCAGAGCAGCTGCATCCCGGAGCACGGGCAGAGCCGCCCAGCACGTGTCAGCACGGTTGCTGCAAAGGGGCCCTGACTTCTACGCTGATTTTTGCTGAACTGATTTTTTTCCAGCAGAAGAACTGGTGTCTTGCTGTTTTATAAGCTAAGCCCACACGGTCATGTTCAAAGTGATGCAAGCCTGAATTACAAAGTTTTACACATTTCCCCCAGTATCTGGCTTCATTTTTCATCAATGTTTTCATGTAACATTGCCAACATCGTATCATAAAGAAAACGCATGACTTTGTCAGCCAGATGTCTGCACTCCAGCACGTTCATTTGCAACCAGCAAATCCCTCCTGGCTCAGGAGAGGTGCTGCCCACCCAATTTCTATGCCAGCAGCGCCATGGGTGCGAAGCCTGAAGCAGGTGCTGGAGCCCAGGCTATGGTGCAGGATACAGCGATTCTTCCCAGCTCTCCCTTGCTTTCACTTGGGCAGGATTTTTCACTAGCAGATGGGAGTGGGTTGCAGCATTATTTGATTGCTGCCTATTTATGGCAGTCTCACAATATTCTGTTCCACCAGGGCAAGAAGCCATTTGCAGGGGGTTGGACATGTGAGTGGGAGTCGTTATGAGTCGCTTTTCTTCAGCCCAGTGATTATGCAAGAGAAGACGGGGTGTCCAACCCTCAGCCTTCGGCTGGAGGTCTGTCCTGCAGAGATGGGTCTGTTAGAGGGGCAGGGAGAGCTGTGCCACCCCCCCAGCAGTGTCTGGTGGGACGCGGTGCCCTGCCCGAGGATGGAGGTGACAAACCACCCAGCTGCCAGGTGCCTGCATTGCTCAGCGCTTCATGGGAGTTGTAGTGTGCTCCTGTCTCCTGTCACGCCCAGCTTGCTGCCAGACTTCGCTCCTCCAAATGCAGCTGGGTTTAGGGCTTGGACAAAGTCTCTCTGCATTTGTATTTTCAGTGAAAAATTGTGATTTAGCAAGGAAAAGCAAAGAAGAGAAACCTGGCCAACCTTGCATTGCACATGCTGCCTGCTGAATTTCCCTTACGAACCAGCCCTCCTCAAGCAAACAATCCCATTGCAAAGAGTTAAATGGCTCTGCAGGGCAAAAATCTCCTAAAGCAATGAGAGAACAGTCCACACCCCAGCCCAGGAGTGAATTCAACCCGAGCGGGGCTTCCCAGGCCTTTGCGTGGCTCTGGATGTCTCCGGCACCCCCAGCCCAGGCACTGAGCCCTGCTGCCCTGGCGGGAGCAGCTCCCACCCTGCCCGGAGGCGGTCGGGAGGATTTGGTGGGGACTCGCCTTGCTCGCCGCCACGATGCATTGGGAGCTGACGTCAGAGCAAACTTCCCCCTCTACCTGGGGCTGCTGGCGTTATTACTTCCACAGCAAAGACAATATGATTTACTGAAGCTTTTTTTATTTCCCAGTGGCTCATCCAGTGCTGTATGTGTAGGGAAGATAAACCGTCTCATTATTGCCCTGATCTCTAATCGTGCCACATCCTCAGTTGCGCTGCGGTGACAGTGACATGTTGGTGTTTTGGTCTGCTCCGATGCAAAGATAAAAACAGAAAGAGGGGAAAGAGGAAGGGGAGCAAATGCACCTGTGACGCTAACTCCAAAATAACGCCGTCCTGGCCTTTCCTCAAAGACCAAGACACAGATACGTGGCTCTGCTTGGGTCTGCAGTGTCTCTGGAGGCGACGGCGTGGCAGTGTGTGATGCTATCTGCATGCCCACAGGAAACGGGGGGGTTTCCGAGTGGAACGCGCTGTACCGCATGGAGCCCGAGCATGTGCTCGTCTGGAGCAGCCGGGCAGCGCGCTCTGATGGGGGTGTGAGCCTGAGGTGGAGGCTGCAGCTCAGCCCACCCCCCGAGCTGCAAGCTGGCTCTCCATCACGGCCCCTGAGCATCCCGCTGCTGGAGGCAAACGGGGCTTTGCTGCCGGCAGGCATTGCAGAGACCGGGCTGGTACAGCCCGTGCACCCTCCCAGCTCTGCCTGCTGGGGCTGCGTGGCCAGAGCGAAGGGAGATTGCTTACCCACAGAAGAGACCTCCACTGCTCAGAGCATCCACCCCAGGAGGCCCTGAGCAAGGGCAGCACAGGCTTGTAAAGGCTCTAGCATCTTATTCCAGTTTGCAGAACAAAAATGGGATTTTTTTCTTTTTTATCCTGCCACATAGCAAGGCAACACACAGAAAGCAAGGAAAAAGCTCTGAAACCAGCCATCCACCTTGAAGCTAGAAGGGCGCTCACAGAGAGGCCTTCTATCTGCTCCAGTGATGAATTCCCACACTTATAAGCACGCTAATGGCAGGCTGCCATAACGCCTCTGGTGCCTCTCAGCCCTGGCAGGATTTTCCCTTCCGACAGCAGCATCTCCTTCCCTGGGCTGGGGGTGCTCCGGGTGCAGCGAGGGCTGCGAGACGGGGCCATGCACAGCCCCTCAGCCTGTGCACAGCCTCGGCACGCAGGGGCAGGGGCTGAGCATGGCTGCAGTGCCCGGTTACAGGGCCTCTTCGTTACCTGCCTGCAAGGTGGCATTCGGTATGTAGGGCAAAAGCTCCACAGAAAACGCTTGGGGTTTTTTTATGCTATCATTAAGCAAGGGAATAATATGACCAGATGCTCTGAAAGAGGCTGCTGGATTCATCAGTGAACAACAGAGAAGCCATAATGATTAAACATATTAGGTAGTGAAAGACAACAGAGGATTAATTTCAGCACTTAATTAGAGCACCTCTAATCTTCCCCTTCAACGCTATTTTCCTTCTCTTCCCTTCCCTAGTTTGTCCACATGTGCTTCCAGAGAGTATCCTTCAGGGAAGAGGGAGGTGTGAGATATGCCAATGTTTATTTTAAAAGCTCCTTTTTTAGGGCTCTGCTGTGAAGAAGCTCCTCCTGTTGAAGGGGCTTGTTGCTATGGGATAAAGTGATCCAAGTTCCCTGGTTTTGTACTTTTTCTTCCCCTCTGCCTACAGGCAGCTGTCATTCCTCGCTGAAGGACACCCTTGGGTGTGCTCCCCGAGCATAGGTGGCCCGGCTGCATGGTCCCATGGGGTGTCCTTACCCTGCGCTTCCAATCCCATCCAGGGAATTAATGGGCTGCCACCAGTTTTATGCCCTCATGGAGTTCCAGCTGCAACTGGGCTGAAACCAAACCGAGCCAAACCCACCAGGCTGCCTGGGCTCCTGCAGTGAGCAGGCACTTTCTGCAGCGCCCGAGGGCTCCTGCAAGGGTCGGGGCAGGTGTTTGACGTAACAGAGTACTTACAATTGCGATTTAACAGATGGGAATTACAATATTAATACTGCATTTAATATTTAAAATGCAAAAAGTATCACAGCAACACTGTGGACCGTCAGGTCTGGTAGCCTGTTTCCAGCAGCAGCAGCTAGCGCTGCACGCTTTCAGCAGAGAGCATTACAACTCCTAGCACAGTCCATTAGATAGCATCACCCCTAGGACAAATTTCTTCCTGACCCTTAGCTGACAACCATCATGCGCCCTGGTGCATGAGGGCTGATGGCCCTTCTGCAGGTTTTATCCCATCTGCTTTAACTGCAGAGGCTATTTTTATGCCGGAGGCTGGAACATTTTACAGCTCTTTATCCCAGCTTTGTGCGTGCCCAGGGCAGCGGGGCTGGGGTTCCTCGCCCTGGCTCCCAGCCGGGGACGGGCAGCGCCGCGTTCCTCGCTGCCGTAGCGAGCGGGAGCGTGACCATCTGGCAGTCGCAGAGCTGCTTCTATTCACTCTCATTATGATAACACAGTAACGACGGCTGGTAATTAAAAGTCTGTCAGTTTTTCCTGTGCAAAACGCCGGTTTATTGAGGTTTTGAGAGAAAGTGTTATGGCTAAAATCTGGGCACAGAGCCCTGTTCATTTACAACCGCTTACCCTCGGTCTTTACTGCAGCAACGGCTGCGCTCCAAGCACCTGCACTTGAGCGGTGCGTGTGTCGCTGACATGTTACGTACTTTGGGATGCTCGGCAGAAACTCGGGATCTCCTGCAGAAAGCCCTGCATTTCCAGAGGCTTCTTTCCTTCCCAGGGACGAGCAGGCTTTTGAACCTAAAATCCACAGAGGAAAACCAGCGCCCAACCCCGGTGTCCAGCAAGGAGACACTCTCAGACCTGGCCTGGTATCATCATCATCATCATCACTGCTGCCACCGCAGCTGTGGCAGAGGATTGCAGCCCTGTTGTGCTCCGTTCACAAGTCCCAAATGCCTCTGGCCACAGCTGCATTAGTGATTTGGGCTCGTTCTTCCTGCTGTTTCAGGGGAAATGAGAACAAAGAAGAAATGTGAAAGTTTGGAAACATTTCCCACTCCTGTCTAAGCTCTTCCATGGGCCGTGCAGCCTGTGCATTAGCAGCTGAAGGCTGCCAGCTCTCGAGCGGTGTTTGCAGGAGGAGATCTTGCTTGAGAGCATAAATATTTGTGCTCTAAGACAGTGGGCCTAACCTAACGCATTTTCTTCATACAAACTCCTCCAGGATTGCAGAACTCACCCGAGTCTCGTTTCTCAAAGTGCTGGCTGACCCCCAGCTCCCAGAGCCACCCCGTGTCCCCCGGATGGTCCCTCCGAGACACTCCAGAAAGCCAGATGTGTCCTTCCACCTTTCCACCATGTCTGCTCCCAGGTGACTGCACACCTGTGCTTGCTCATCCCGCTAGTCATGGAAAGCGAAGCCAAGTACGTGGTGCCACCAGTGTGTTTTCCCTGGACCTCGCTCCTGCGGCTGAGCACAGCTGACTGCCCGGTGCTCACGGCCAGGATCACCGGCAAATTCGTGCTCAGCTGCTAATTTAAAATCCCAGCACAGCTATTGAGACTCACCCTTGCGGCTTCACATTGCAGAATTGCAATAAAACTTTAATTGAATGCCTCCTTCAAAAACGGACCTCCCTGAGTTAATGTCAGCCCCTCTGAGTGACCCTTTGCAGCCACAGTATGTCTATTTTATTATGGCACGCCATGGCCAATTTGATGGGGAAAGGAGACTGCTCAGGCCACGGAGAGGAAGCGCTTTAACATTCATTCAAAGTGACAGTGCCCTAGTGCAATATGACTGGTAAATGCTAAATTGCCACAGATGGCAGATGTATGTTTCCTTTCCCCAAGGTCCCTTGCCTGTGTTGCTGGGGGCTCGCTCTGCGTGTTTGAGGAAGGACCCACACTGCTGCTGCAGGTGCTGATCTGCCTATAGACACCTCTTTTTTTGGTAGCCTGGTGCTCAGACAGTGCAAAAATGGGAAAGTATGTACAGAAGGGCATGAAAAGATGATCCTGAAAGCGATGAGGTCTTTAAAAGCCAGATGAAAAAGCCAGGGGGAAGGCGAGAAAGAGCTCAGCCCTCCTCTGTCGAGGGGGAGATGATTCACCGCAAAGCAGCCCCAAAGCTCGGAGGATGCTGAGGGCCAGGAGGGGCCTACGGACAAATGCAGTAACACAGTGCCTGGAGGTGGCCCTGAGCCCTGTCTGGGTGTCAGCCGGTGGCCTGGGATGCTGCGCTCTGTCCCAGACCAAAGCTGTTTCTCAGGGTCATTCCTACCCCCTCTTGGAGGACAGCAAAGCCACGAAGCCGCTGGTGTCCAGAGTGGCCATGGCTGCCTGTGCGGTGAATTCCGTATGTAATCACTCCTTTGCATTCCTCTTTTGGTTCTTTTTTTGGTTTTATTTGACAGATTTGCTTAAAAAACAGCGTGGGAATACAAATGACATGTTCAGTACAGATCAGCTCACGGCTTTACAACATCCCAAAGAACATAAGTACCATATTATCGCAAGTCCTCGGCACAGGCTGAGAACAAAAGCCCAGCGCGCGTCGCTCTGGCACGGTGCTGTTTGTCATGGCTTGCGCAGATCCCTCCTTGCAGCTCTGCCGCACACCAAAGCCGCTTCCCTTGGCTCTCCTCAGTGATATGTGTCCTCCTATGATGATTATACAACAGACTCTTAATGGCCATGAACTTATTCAGCCGGCGGACCCAGGGACTATTTTACAAGAGGAAGAAGCTGTTTGGGATCAGTTAAAGCTCTGTGGGCTGGTGCCTGTTCTGCTGCAAGCAAGCTGCATCCCTCCTTTGCGCTCGCTGGCTGTGACATGAAGATGACCATCCCTTCCAAATGGCTTGGGACCCGTTTTTAAGAGGTTTTAATCCAATCACTTAATTCCTCTCCGGGTCAGCAGAGCCACTGCTGCTCCCCTTGCTTCACGTTGGCTCTACAGACTGTAGGAAGAGCTCGGCTCTGAGCTGGTCGATCAGCCGCCCACCTCCCCATTTCTGTGGCCACCGCAGCAGATCAGGCCATAGACTTAGCCAAGGAACCCAGGCGAAGTCTGTGCAATGCTGTGCTTCATAGGAGAGACCCATTTTATTTCTGTGTTCGTATCTCATAGCTGCACTCCTCCAGCTAACAGCTTGTGCAAGACAGTGAATATAATCCATGCCCATCTGGCTTTTATTTATTTATGATGGATCTGATCCTGCAATGTGCTGTTGGGAGATGCTGAGCCTTTTTCCCCCCCTGCAGAAACGGAGGGTCTCGGCACCTACCGTCATCTGGTAGGAACACATCCAGGGTAAATTAATATAAAGAGGGATGTGTACATTTGTTTTTACAGTGCTGTAAAAGTGGAGTTATGAGGAAATCAGCCTATAATTGCCCTTTTAATGATTCTTACTCTTCTGCATTCATTCAGAGAGAGTCATCTCTATTGTATCAGGTATAAAAAGAGCAGCTTCATTGACATGGTTTATGACTTTATTAAAACCAGGGATTTTATATTAATAACTATCAGCTCCTCAGCTATATTTCCCCAGTGAAGAAAATGTGTGTATTGCTGTAGGTCCAAGGCAATTTGTAAACACAAAGTATTAAAAGGCTCAACAGTTCTAAAAAGTTTTAATTGGAAACTCAACAAATTGCTTTGCAACATCTTAATGCTTCAATATGGAGCTCGCAGATAATGAGGAGCTAATTAAGGGGCCAGGATACATTTTTTTATGATAACCGACTCCATGTGGGCTCTGCATTCAGTGCTTGCAGAACTAATGAAGGTCAGAGGAGTAACAGCAAAGGAAGAAAGGAAAATTTTTAGCTCTCAGTGTTGTGATGATGCTAAGCAACAGTCAGTATTTCTGCCTGGGTTTTAGGCCAGGTGCTGAGTGAGCTTCATTTAATTCAGCGGGACAGTCTGTGTAAGCGCTATCGCAGCTCTAAGCTGCATATTTCACAGCCCACGCTGCTCCCCGTGGGCTTTGCCACTGGTGGGGGAAGGACGAGCTTCATTCCCGTATGTCAGCCCCGAAAGCCGGGCTCTCCCCTGCACACAAAACCAGGAACACACGTTGCTAGACGTGGCCTGGAGAGCGACAGAAGTGTCACGGGGACGAGGTGCAGGGAGCTGCTCTGCCTGTGCTCTGAGCTGGCCAGACACGCAGCCGGGCTGTCGGGAGGCGTGTGCCTGCGTTCGTGTCCTACCCTGCCCAAAAGCTGCGTCCTCTGGGGTGGGCACGAGGGCTCCGGGGAAGGGGGGCGTCTCAGAGCAAAGGGTAGAAAAGGACCATGGCTTTCTGAACTGCAAAAATGAGAGCAAACCCCATCAGACACGCCATTCATCCCGAGGCAGGTGTGACTCGGCGGGAGAGCGTTGGTTCACCTGACTCAAAGGATGAAGGACAGGAACGTTGTGACATGCAAAATGAAATCTGTCCACTTATTGCTCAGCTATGAAGCGGGGACTCAGCATGGCTGATGGGGCTGGGAGCGGAACCTGGGCTCTGCATCGCACTGAAACCCTCACAAATATCTAGTGTAGTGCTTTTGAATTAATCCCTTGTAAAATATTAACAACGCAGAAACACACATACAAAAGTATGGTCAGATGTTTCTCTGAAGTAACTCGCTGGCTCCCATGACTAAATTTGGACCAGGAAACCTCATGTACCAAATAATTAAGTCACAGGCTATAGAATACAATCCTCTGGGATGTACTTGTCTTTGAATGGCTCATCCACTTGAAAAGTAATACATACCATTAAGTATATGACCATATGGCATCCATTTATAGAATATTGCACTACAGGCAAATAGGACAAAGGTACACCCCTTAAAGCACTTTTCTCATCTCATTAACTTTGGGTACATGTTACAGAAAAATTCTCTGTCTTTGTTGTGTTCAAGGACACTTTGTGCTGTTGAGTCTTGTCTTAAATGAATTGCACTAGGAAAATTAGAATCTAAATGTAGCTGTGCCCTAAAGCAAACAGCGTTATTTTGCCTTTCTGTAATTCAATTTATTTTTTGCAAATCAATGTTTTGAAGCAAACGTGTTCTTTTGTCCTCAAATCTTGCCTAATGACAAAGCTGACTTTGGGTAATTTGGCACATGGAGGTGCTTTGGCGTGGCAGCGTGCCTGGCTGGGTTGCTGGCAGATTTGGGTGATGCCCTGCCACGCTCTGGTCTACCTGAAACACCTCCCCGAAACTGGACAGATTGGCTGGGACAACCTCTGTGAACACCTACAGTCTTAGAGAAGAACCGGGCGGTGCTTAGGGCGACTAGCACGGCTCCGTGCTGCGCAGGCGGGTAGGAAACAGAGTAGGCAAAGCCCAGCTGCTGGGACAGTGATCTGCACCGAAAAGCAGTTCAGCGTGTAGTACAGCTGACAGCAGCCGTGATTCAAAACCACGGCAAGACTGTGCGAGAGCATCACCCCGATGCGCTTGAGGAGCCGTGCAGCGAGCGGGTTCAGTTGGCTGCAAAAGCCCAGCCCCTGTTGTAGGCGTTGGCATCCATCCCATTGATTGCAGCAGTCGCTGGACCCAGCTCTAAATCTTATAAAAACAGCGTGCCTCCCTTAAATGAGTTTGCACGGAAGAAATACATTAATTAGAGAAATGACTGCAGGTGCCTTTCAGCTTTTTGGCTTAATAGATTTCTCTCATGCATTGAAGATCAATACTGCTGCCAATTACACCATGGGTCTCTAGCCCCCTATTTTAGCTTCTTGGAGGGAAAACCACTGCTAAATATTGAAGATCTCCACAAACCTGGCAGTCCAGAGCTCTGGAAATATGGTGCGTAGCACAGAAACGAGTCCTCAGAGAGCTGTCCCAGTTCTGGATACAGCCAGCGTTTCGGTAAGAGGAGTAGTGCTGACACAGGGCAGCGTCTCAAACCCGTGTAACCGGCTCAAACATCTACACGTGGGGGATCATTCATTGCTTGTGGTTCAATCCAGCTCTGGGAAACCACATTACACCATTTTTTTCTTTCCCCTCTCCTCCTGCTGAAGAGCCCGGCAGGGACCTTCTGCTAAGGCCAAGAGGTTGAAATCCGTACGTGCAATTTGCAGCCGTCGCCAATTGCTTATATCCAATTTCCCGCCCTCAGTGATCCGTGATCCTTCCAAGAGCCCTAATGCATCTGTCTGCCGAGTTCGAAGGCTGAACCTCATCAGTGAATATAGCTGTTCACACACCACTTGGCTGCGAAATCGCCATGCCTGGTGGTGCTAAACATGGTCACCTGCTTCTCTGATTGGAAAGGAGGCTACACCAGTCTAACAACACCAGAGCAAGCCCTTTGAAGAGGTTCCAGGCATCACTGCTGCCCAGCAGATCCAGCTCAGCAGGCTCCTTGGGCGGGCAGCAAAGGCAGAACGAGTCCTGTCCCTTCCCCTGGGGCCGGCTGTGGCATGGGAACTACTGACTGCTGCTCTCCTTGGGGCAGAGGGGAAAGATGGGACCCTGCATCTCACACCAGACAGCGGTGGCAGAATGAAGCTGCTGGTGGTGCTGGGTTCCCAGTAAAACGAGCCCTGCCACAGGGAAAGCCTATGGTGGAAATAAGGGGAGAGCGGGGACTTGCAGGATTTATTAAAGGTGGTTGAGTGGAGCATGTTAGCATCCAGCATCTTAAGCTTCAAAGTATCGAGAGCTTTAGGAGCGTTCAGCTGGAAAAGTGCCTCGGATCGTTTCAAGGCGTGTGCTGCGGCATCCTGCAGCGCTGCGAGACCCCTGCTTTGGCAAAAAATGAGGAATGATTGTGTGGAGTGCTCAGGCCCCGGCAGTAACAGTTGCTCGTTATAAGCAGCATCGCAGCGCTAGCTGCGTTAAATGGAAGGAGATTTTTACTAGCGTAAGACTATAGCAAGTTCAGGATGAGAGGCACTCTAGGCATCTGAGAAGGCAAATGATCCAATCGCACGCAGCGGTCTGAAGCGCTGTGTCTCCAACTCTATTGAACGCAACAGACGGCACAATTTTCTCCTGTTGGAGCACTGATATCAAACGCTGTCACCTCCTGACCCCACTCTGCCATCAGCCCCAGGATGGAGAGGAGGCTGAGCGCAGCACTGCGGGCAGCCGGAGCCCCTGCCCGCATTAGCAGGCAGCAGCACAGCCTCCCTGCAGCCGCCTTCGCTTCCCCTGGAGTGGCCATAGGAGCAGAGGCAGGGTTTGACCTCCCTGAAGTAGCATCTGCTCCAAATGCAGACGGGGTGGCAAGCCCGCTGCGCGAGCCCTGCAGAGCAGAGAGCCAAAGCCTCCGGCTCCTCCAGCTCCCAGCTGCAGCCACCCGTCGGGCACTGCTTGATTCAAGCTGTAAGGAAAGTCAGGACGGTTACTCCACCATTGCCCCCAAAACCCCACAATAATTCCTGTTACCCCTCCCCTACACTCGGTCACTTGTACAGAGAAGACAATAAACAAAGCAGGGAAGTCTCCTAATATTTTTATTGTTCCTTAGGTAACTGTGGATAGTACAAAGTTTTCCTCTTAAAAAAAATTAATTACCTTCACACTTCCATAAACAGGGCTTCCCGTGGGAATCTGATGCCACAGAATTTCCACAGAAGCAATTTCCAACCACCATAATGCTATGTAGATAGTATAACAGTAAGAGAATATTCCTGTAATTATCAACATGAAATTGGTTATCTGTGTATAAGGGTGAACACTGATCTTTTTTTTTCTTTTTAGAAACAAAACCATCATTTATTAATCCAAACTACGTCATTGCATTTACAACATTCATTGCATAAACTGGACATACAAAGTTTTGCCACCTCTGGTAAATAACAGACATACATTATACAATATATTTGCTGAATACATAAGTTCAAACAATATGGGTACAACAACTTGTTCATAATACATACTTAAACCATCGTGTTTAATAGTTACTAAGACACAGATCCATGAGCTACTTCAGGTCTCAGCACAGTTAATCTAAGTGACAAGAACACAGTTGAGAGACAGTAGCTGCAATGGAAGGCGAAGAAAACTAACCTGTGATAGGTCTTGTTCAGACAGCGAAAGCTCCTCACGGGTCAGCTTTTTCTGCTTCGAAATACAAATCACACATCCATCACAGCTGACCGTGACGTTGGGAAAATGTCCATGCAACCCACACACAGAAGAGAGCGAGCCTCCCAGGGAAAAACTTTCAACAGTCATTGCCTTACTTCTTTAGTAGGTACTCTAGGTTTGCTATCGGAACAGAAACAAAACAAAACCCAAAACTCAAGTGGTTCTTTAAGTGCAGTTCCAGCTGCAAGTACATGGTTATTCGTGAGTCTATAACACAGGGCCAGACTTCTAGAAATGTAGAGGTAATGCTGATCTGTCAGGTTTATGCTGAATAATCCTCCATGATGTTGGTCTTAATTTTGGCAGCTGTTTATATATTTACTTATTTAAAGTGTGTTTCTTGATATTAGCATTTTTTTTTAAATTATTTTCTCCCTTTTTTTCCTTTCCCCCCCCGCCCCCAAATCAGTTTCTAAACAAGGATGGACTACAACTCGTCAGACCTGATGACGTGGAAGAGGGTGACATTGTAAAGTATTTGGTGCCCATTGTTCCAGGCATAGAGGGCCCGATCCTTGGGGTTGTAGTCCAACATGGAAATGTGCGAGTACTTGTTTTGGAAGGGGATGTCGATGTACTCGTAGGTGGAGGCATTGGTCTGGTAGGCGTAGTGCACCTTGGTGCCTCCCGAGTAGCCGTTGGTGACGTAGAGCGTGCCACAGATGATGAAGGCCTCCCCGGCGCTGCGTTTCGGGTAGCTGGTGTTCCAGGTCTGGAGGCTCTGCAGGGTGTTGGGGTCCAACTTGCTGATGACGATGTTGCCCGCGTTCTGGTTGGTGGCGTAGACAGCCCACAGCCCGTTCTCGTCCACCATGAGGTCAATGTCCGAGTGGCCACCCCAGGCGTAGTGGTACATGTTGTTGTAGCCGGCATAATCCAGGCTGCGAGTCTTGAGAATGGTCTCTGTTTTCAAGTCAAACCTGATAATTATGTGGCTTTGGTATTTATTGAAATAGATGGAGCCGTTGTAGACCACTTGACCGGTGCCCGACCACGGGTGAGGGAGACGGTGAGAGGTAAAATTGTCAGTATTCATGAAATCTGCCATGGATTTATATTCACGGACGAAGCGGTTGTTGTGGTAGCTGTCCATGTACCAGACCTGGCCGAGCAACAGAAACACGTGGGGTTAGAAAACAGCAGAGACCCGGCTGAGCCCTCTGCACATCACCCTAGAAACTGAGCTGAGAGCGAAATCTGGAGCAAGGAATCCAACCCGCTGGGAAACGACGTGTCCAACGCCTGCCACCTACGCCCAGAAATAAACACAATTTTTGGAACCCGAAATCAGCCAAGATTGGTGTGTGACGGACACCGTCCTTCCAGAGGGCAATTAACATCTTTTCTCTGGCTAAACCCAGCATATTATGACCCAGCACTTTATGTTGATACTGCATTTGCTTCCCGTAAGCCCCATCGTGGTAGCACTCAGTAAATGATACCAGCTGCTGTGCAGAACTCCATCAATTTGGCATGCAGAAGCGATGGATGCAATCGCTCATTGTCAAGGATATTTAGGCAAAGTCCATATTGGTTTAAAAATCATACACTTCTGCATCAAACGCTGAAACCAAGGCCGCTAAAATATAGGAGACAAAGGCATCAAAATCTTGCTATCGGTAGAGGGGGGAGAGATTTTAGATCATCATTTAAGTGCCAGCTCACTAGGGACACTGTCTAGACTCCTTAAAAAAAAAGCTTTTGTCATATGAAACCAATTCCGAGGCAAATGACAAAGCTGTGCAGTTAATATCAAGAAGAAATATCCAGCCAGTAAGTGACATTCTGTATGCAGTTGCTGCCTAAAAATAAGATAGCTGCTTTCTGTAGGAACTGTGCGGGAAGGAGAAAAAGTAAATTAAGCAGCAAGAGGGAAGCCTTTAAGGATACAGGTTTGGGTAATGTTGCAGTGCAAGCGTCTTTTGCAAACCCCTTGCAAAATCTGACGGTGTCGCCTCTGCGATACGCTGTCTCCAGGGTCCCTTAGAGGAGCAGACAAACATTTACACACGGTCTGTGCATGTAAACTTCCTTTGGCTGCTGTATTTGAAAGGCCAAGTGGGGTCTGCAAAAACTTTACAGGGAACTTCAGCCCTTCATCGTTACCTCCCTGGAAACGCTGCAGAGGCAGGGAATGTACGGGTGGCAAATGCCTCTGATCTTCACACCTCCACCGTGGGCTCGAGGAGAGCTGCAGGAGCACCAGAGAGAAACCATGCACGTCCCTGAGCCCACGGCAGAGAAGTGCCTGCAGCCTGGGAGAGCTTCTGCTGTCAGACGTGGCACTGGAGAGCGTTCCTCGCTTAATGAAATGCCTGCGTTCAACTAAACCAGCTTGGGAAATTATAAAGCAAAACAAAACCAAACCCAGAAAACTCATTGCTTCTCCGCTGCTCCCATTTCGTTATTTGGTATTAAAAAATTACACATGCCAATGCATTGTGCTCGGTTTTTAGAGAGACAAAGTGAAGCCCAGAAGAGCAGAACCCCATGTCATCGTGCTGGGGCTGGAAGGTGGCAGGACCCGACAGCATTTCATGCTTTGGGGAAGCAGGGATTGATGGACAGCAACGTCTCATCGCACCGGCTGGCTTTGAGCAACCTTCTCCTGCCAATACACATCAATCCCTGCGCTCAGCATCCATCTGCTGCCTCACCACCGGGCTGCTCCTGCGGGACTCGCAATTTCCCCCAGTTGTGTTCAATGATTTCACACAAACAAATGACCATACGAACCACCAAACACCTCCTGGGGCTTGGCGACATAAGAAGGGTATGATAAACTGCCCACCTCTCCCCATCCCCAGTTTCCCACTCTGCCGGGCAGCCAAAGAAGTTCACTTAATTGTGTGTTTCTAATAAAATTCACAGTAGATTTATATATTATATACATATACACGCTTGTGAAGCTTGAGCTACAGTCCAGAGGAAACTGCTTGTCTACTCTCACGACAAAAACACACCGCAGAAAAAGGCATGGATAAAAAAAAATATTTAAAAAATACTGTTTTGAGACAAAACTCTCTGAAGACCTGGAAAGATCTTTAGCATTTGATCAACCAGCTCCAGCTGCAACAGGCCTGGCTCTTCCTTCCCAAATGTAAAAATCACGTTAGTGCAGAGGGATACAGCAAACACAGGCCAACGGGGACAAGTCTGTCCCCTCTCCTGAGCAAAACAAGATGTGATGTGGGTAGTCTTCCCGTCTCACTTCGTAATTAGGATCTTATTGGGGCCATAGGTGAAATTTTGCTTAATGACTGTAAAATATGGAGGTGTGGTATTGGGGAACCAGTGCCAACCAGTTGGAGGGAAAGAGCCCGACATCTCAAGTCACTGTTGCTTCATTGCTGCACATCCCCGGGCAAATGGAGCCACCCCCGGGGGTGGCTTCTCCAGAGCACCCCTCGCCCCCTCTTAACTACAGAAAGGCGATCACAGGGCAGAGCTCTCAAAATAGCTGCCCCGATACAGCCCTTGCTGGTGCCTTCATCCTTTGATGAAGGATGCTGCACGCAGGAGGGAATTACCACGCAGCCGAGCTCTGTGGTTTTTGTTTTGTTTTGCTGCCTGCAAAGCCACAGCAAACACTGGAGATATTTTCCATTCCATCAGTCATGGGAAGCCTGGATTGATTTTCAGCCAGTTATTGGCCTCCTACCGCCTTGGGATCAAAATTGAATGGTCTGAATGTAAAAAAAAAACCCCAAAACAAAAACCCTAAAACAAAGCAAAACAAAGCTCTCTCTGGCTGCAGTCAGTTAATTCCTCACAACAGTGAAGGTGGAGGACGGAGGACAAATGCAGTCAGATGGCATTATCGGAGGTGCTGGCAGGAGAAGAGCCGCAGGGACCAGGACCACAGGTCCCTCTGCTTGGCCCCGGCTCCCTGCTGGCTGCCAAACCCAGACGAGAAACCCAATATTTGATTTTTCCCTCCCGCAGGGGGCACAGACCTCGTGGTGGCACTTCCAAGACCATGCACGCTCATCACTGCAGTGAGTGTCACCTGCCCTGGGAAGGGACCGCTGCGCAGGGCTGCTCAGCCCCCTCCTCATCCTCCCTCCCTGCGGGATCCTCAGCCCCCTCCCACTGCAGAGGCCAGCAGAGCCCCGTGAGATTAATTCTGACCTTCCACAGGTGTCACAGGGCACAGCCTGGGCTTCGGTGCTTAGATGTAATGAGTTTTCAATGACCTCAGCTACATCGGTGGAGGTGGGAACACAGGGGTGAAGCTGTCGCCGTCTTACCTTGTTCTCTCCCTCCGGAGCGAGAGGATCCGTCATCCACGATCCGAACCTGGACCCCGAGGTTTTAATTGTGATTGGGTCACTTATTCCCGTCAGCTTGCCACAAGCTGCAAAAGAGTGCAAGGCTGGTGAGCACCACATCAGATCACATCGTTTGGCGGCGGGTCTTCGCCAGCCAGCCCCGAAGCCCCGATGAGGGGCACCAGCACCGGCCACCACCCGCACCGCTCTGCCCACTGCTCTCCCCTGTTGATGGGCAGCTCTGTTTTTATTTAATTAGAGGTAATTAGGCCAAGAACAAGTGTCAGATGCTTTTGTTTGTTTCATGCCTCTTAACAGCGGTTGTCCTTATCACACTGCCCCCAAGGAAACAAGCTTTCTTGAACTAGCCGTGCTGCTAATGTCGTGGAATAGAAAATGATAAGCGTTAGCCAGGGTCGAGCAGCCAGGTGGAGAAATTAGCAGAATAGTTCTGCTCACTTCTGCTATAATAGAGTGGGTGAAGCCAAGATAAAAAGACAGATGTGTCTATTCCAGCCCTACTGGAGACATGCATTTGTTACAGGTTATGCAAAGGAGAAAAAAAAAAAAGGTGGGAAATTATACTCAATATGAATCTCTTCCTTGCAAAGACCATTTACCGGCTTCTACCCGCCACCTTCTCTGTTCCATATCATGCCTGCACAGTTAGGAGACAGTAATGAACTCACCAGCCTCCTCCCATCTCTGGGAGAGGAACCCAAACACAGCAGGATGGAAGGAAGGCAGGAGGTGGGGTGTCCCGAGGGCCCCTGGGGAGCTGCCCCAGGAATCCTGCCCAGACTCGGCATCATTCAACAGGAACGTGCACCTGAGCAGTGCTACGAGCCAGGATTTGAGCATATTTAGGTGCTCCACACTTAAATTCATTGCCATTGAATTCAGCGGGCTTGTCAGCACATTCGCAAGCCCAGCTAAGTGCCTGGCTGTGTTTTTAAGCCCTAAACATGAGGTGAAGCGGTGGCAAATCTCCCCCCTCCCAACTCAACTGCACCAGCAGCTTGTTTCCTTTCCGTGGTTCTGTCCCCTGACACTGAACCCTGCATCCCTCCGGGGAACCCCAAGAATAGATGCCTGCAATCCTACAGCCTCAGCATCGAAAGTGCAGCCACGTGCTGGAGTGACTTCCAACGACATCCCCAAATTTCATCAAAGCTGCCATTCTGGTCTCCTGCAATGCCAGCATTTTAGCATATGTGCACCGGGGAACGACCGGGGAAGAGACGAAGGTGTCGCGGGAGGGTCTGGGGGCTGGTGTTGGATGGTCTGTCCCTACAGGAGCACTCATTTAAAACCCAGACACATTCAGTGGACCTGCAGCAGCATCTCCTGAGCAAGGCAAGCTCAGGTCAGCGGCACCAGGGGGACAGCCACAACCTGAAGTCCAGAAGGTGTTCCCTGACTTCTTTTTGATGTGAAAGCCTCTGGCAGGCCGGGGAAGGGGAAGGTGGTGGTGCTGGGGTGGAGCGGCGGCTCCGGGTGCTGGGTTTGCAGGCTGAGCTGCAGCTGCACTGCAGCACGAACGGCTCCGCTGCTCAGCTGGGGGTACCCGGGGCCGAGGCTGCAGGTGGCAGCCCATGGAGGTGCTGCTGAAACACGTGTGGAGCTCTGCCAGCTCAGGACAAGGTCCTTCTGCTCAAAATTACCAAGTAGAATCATAAAATCATGGAATGGTTTGGGTTAGAAGGGACCATTAAAGATTATCTAGTCCAACCCCCCTGCAATAAGCAGGGACATCTTCAACTAGATCAGGTTCCTCAAAGCCCCATCCAACCTGACAAATGCTTCCAGTACAAGCACTCTGCAATACCTCTTAGCTGCCTCTCCTTAGCCTGTTCTCATCTGCCCCTTTATATTCCTGATTATAGCCATGGGACACATCCACCTACCTCAGCTCTGAGCCAGGGGCAAAGAGGTCACTCTAGCCCGCGGCATAAAATAGATGAAGATATTCTTGATATGCATCGGCATGACACGGCCAGGGGGACCATCAGTCTTCCCACAGCCGTCAGGCAGCAGGCAGATAAAGAGAGATCCCACCAGAAAGCAGAGAGCTCTCCTGGCCTCACTATGGGCATTTGTCCCCCTGCCTGTCTGAGGCATTCAGGACCTCTCAGGCAGGAGGAGAGCAAGGTATTGACGAAGGGATGCAACGGGTTAAAATAATAAATATTTAACATCTTGCAAATTCCCCTTGCAGAGGACCAGCCTTCCTCTAATCACAGATCTGCTCAACGCTGCCTTCCATTATCGCAGGCTACATTGCTGTCACTTTATCTCTTTCCTTCCATTTCCCTGGAGATAAAGGTTGTATAAAAGCTCATTGATTAAAAAAAAAAAAAGTTAAAAAAAAAAAGCAGCAGCAGCAGATAAGGATAAACTAGCGTGGTTTGCAAGTAGTGAGGCTACATCTCATACACGTTTAGCTGGAGGCACATTCACAACAGCTCTTCAGCAAAGCAAAAGGGTTGCTTTTACACAGGGCAAGGTGTTTTCTTTCTTGGTGTAAATCTATCATAGGCAGCCAGATGCTAGGGGGAAGATTTCAAGCGGATCCTGGAACCAAATGCTTTAAGGGCCCTTGTCAGCCACATTCCTGCAGCTCTCATGGGCTTGCCACCCAGGGGTGGATGAGTACAGCCTCCGTGATCCTCACTCACCCGTCCATTCCTGCTGAGATGCACACCACACTCCGAATGCCATCAGCCTATTTTCCCCCTTCTGTGGAGCCAGCAATCACTAAAAGCAGGAAGATTACTGGGGGCAGAGGGAGCTCTGTCTTCTACTGCTTGCCTTGGACGTGTTGCAGCTTGAATCAGAGCAGTAGGCCACACGACGGGATTCTCGTGGCTCCCTATGCTCCGGCACAAGGCAGCAGCCTGCGCAGGCTCGAAGCACCCGCCAGCAGCACCCGCCAGCCTCAGCAGTGCCCTCCTCTGCGGGTGAGGAGCTGAGCGTGGGGCGCTGCGGTGGGAGCGGAGCTGGGGCGGGAGCCCAAGACACCCAGCGTCCAAGTCTTCCCTCTGTCAGACTCTACTGACTCTCACAGGGGAGTTTTTAAGCCCTGGCTGCAGTTGTCCTAAAGCTCCTATTTGCCCAGCAAAGTCCTCCTGCCCCAGGCAGCCCAGCACCCATGGGTGCTGGGCTTTTTGCAGCAAACCTGCTCTCCCATTGGGATGGCAGGAGCACGGGATGCTTACAGGGGTTTCAAGTCACCCAGGATGAATGTACAACAGGAAAGCATGACCTGGTGCTCATCCTTGAGCCCAGGACACCGGAGAAGCCTGTGAACAGCAGCTTGTGGGTCATGCATAGAGGATCTGTTTTCACTCCAGTTTCCCCAGCATGACCAAGGTCCCTATGGCCCATGGGGGTCTGCATATCCCTGTTCCTGGAAAACAGCACAGATCGGCCTCTCCCGGAGTGACCCTCCAGGCTGACCCTGCCAACCGCCTCCGACCTGCCCTCCTGCAGCTCAGCAGAGCAGCAACGAAACACCACGTCCACACACGCAGCCCCTTCCTCCAGCCACACGAGGAATTTTCCAGCAGGAGAAACACGCTTTCCTCCAGCTGGTTACAAGCAGCGCTACCATCCTCCCATGATACTAACACCCCCGCTCCATATTTCTCCTAAGATCCAGCCCACGAGCGATGTTTAGCAGCTCAGCAGCAATTTATCCACCGACGCAGCCACTGTGCCGACACCAGCCCCGTCTCCCGGACTCTGCGGTTCTGCTTGGGCTGCTGCTGCTACAGCCGAGCGCCTTCCCAGCCTGGGCTCCCCACAAAGCCAGGGTCTGATCCCCCCACATCCCAGTCCCAGCGCTCTGCAGCAGGGACAGGGCGGTGGCGGCTGGGTCGTGCCCTGCCCTCACCGCCGTTGCCCAGCTGGGAGCTCCCCCTTCCCAAAAATACCTGGGACAGGCTGGCAGGGCTCTGTCCCCTCTCCGCGCTAGGATCGTAGGATTTTTTGCAAAAGTCGGGGGAAGCTCGTGCTATCAAGCAAACACGAGCCTGCGGAGCACAGCTGAGTTAAATTCCCCCTTGAATCAAGGAGTGACAACCTCTCCACTCCTCCAAGGCTCCCCTTAGGAACATGAATGGAAATGTTAAAGTCCCTTTATGAATAATGATCTTTAAGAGCGTAAACAGAGTAACAGATTGAACGTGCCATTATTGATTTTTTTCTTTTTTTTCCTTCACACACATGCCAGGGTCAGGAAGTGTTTTCACTATTGATCCATCAGTAATGCCTAGGAAACCCAAAATGCAAAACCGGACCTCGCCTAAGGAAAATGCCGCTGCGCTATCAAGCATCAGTGCTTCCCGGAGGATGGCGAGAGGCGAGCCAGACGGGAACACGGCACATCCCCCCCATTCCCTTGTCCCTTGCACGTTGCAGCAGCTCCCCGATCCTGCGCTGGGCACTCTAAGCTGTACCTTGAGCTCTAGCAGGCGAACGCACACCAGGTGAGCGCCATTGCTGGCCCATGCAGGAGCAAATCTCAGCTAAAATCTGCTACTTGAAAGGTTGGCGAATCCCTCTGAGGAGATAATTTGCGGCAAACAGCACTCCTCAGCAAACGGGGCCTCACTGTGCGGCACCAAAGTGTCTGTAAGGTTGTTATCCGAATTTAACTCAATTAACTACCATTTTCACTGGTTTACACTCTGGAGCGATAAACAATATTGGAAATCCAATCCGTGCTGTTTGCTCTTAAGTGACCAAATAAATCATCCTCCCAGGCAGGCAGCAAACCCTCTGGGGCGAACTCTTGCGAGACTCAGTGTCCCTCTCCATGAGCACCCAGGGGTGCTGCAACACCCCGAGGCAGAAAAACTGCCCTGACCCCACAGTCAGAGAGAGCGAGAGGTGGAAGAAGGGGCACAGCCAAAAATCCCAAATAAAGCCTCAAAAATGATTCCAAAAACCCCCAAAAGTTCCTAGAAAACATTGCCTGCAAGAGCTCGCCATCCTAGCTGCCTCAGTCTTACCTGGGCTACGGCTTGGGTGGCCGACCCAGCTGGAGGACTGGGATCGATGGGGATGTAATGGCTCAGGATACGGCCCAGAGCAGAAGCAAACTCTATTTTTTTGGAGTCCTGAATGGTTTGGGAGCTACTTCTTAAAGTCTGCCCAGGGTCTGTGGGAGGATCATCGCAGCGTCCCTGGCTCTGGTGGAGGCAGCTCCACCAAGGCCGGCTGGGGAGGGGCTGTCCGGTCCAGGATGGTTTTGTTTAAAGAACTGTCCCCGGGGAAGTACTTCTACGGCCCAGACTCAGATCCCCGGTCCTGCTGCTGGTTCCCTCTCCTCATCACCTGCTGCTCCTCCTCATCTTCAGGAGATGGGCTGAAGGCTAGAGGTGCAGCAAGTGGATCTGTCCGGGGGCACCATCTCCCCTCATCACACCCATCACGGGGTGAGGGGAGGGACCGCGGACACCGTGCGGAAAGCGACGGCAGGGCTCACCTCAGCCTGTTCCGCCCCCCGACCAAACCCGGGCACATCAGTGCTCGTTAATAAATTGGACTCAGGCTGTGCCCTCTCGCTCAGCCGGGGGGATCACACCTGGGCAGCTCCCGGGGGTATCTCAGTGCACGACTCAGTGCACGACTCAGTGCACGACTCACGGCACGCTTGTAGCTCAGGCACCTCTGAGCATCCAGGCTTACGTGGCAATTTGCTTTCCTCGCCAAGATTCTGAGGGAGAGGTAGGTATAAGGGACGTACAAGGCAGCAGAGGACAGGATGGAAATGCAGGGGGAAATACAGGCGAGACGGCTGCTTACAGAAGTGTGGAGGCATCTAGAAACAAGCAAAAGCAATCCCAGCAGCAGAGACAAGAGAGAAACAAAGCATTACCTTGCCACGGATATAAAGTGTTGAGAAGAGATCTGATCTTCCATGAAGTTACCTGAGAGTGTAATTTCATATGTGCTACCAAAATAGACTGCAGAGCAGTTAATGTGTTTAGATTATCTAAATTGCTTAACAAGAAAGTCAATAATGTAAGTAGAAATTAAATCAAGTCAGAGCTAGGGCAACAAACGGTGGGGAGGTTCCTCGCAGCGGTGGACGGCAGTGCCCTCCTTCCCCCCCTTCTCCACCCTCTGTTCGGGGTCAGACGTTGGGTTTAGCTGCAGCTGTGTCTCCCCACAACAGACCCAAAGGCTTCGGTCAATTAATACTCTCTGAATGAGATTACAGATGAATCTCTCGAGTTTTGGCATTGCCGGTTACTCGGCCTGATGGAAGGGGCTCCCTGCTCCCTCAGGGAACGGGAGGGATTGATATCCTGCACGTGGCAGAGTCCGCACCAACACACGAACCCGCACCGGCTACATCATGCTCTTCTCAACAGGGACTCGCAAGGTGCAAAAGGAAAGGAAAAAGGGAAACCGAGTCGCAGCCTGCGCGCGCGCGCACACGCGCTGCTGAAAGCGCGGAGACCTTTGCTGGTGTGCCAGGTCCAGTTAGCAAAACAAGATCGGACACCGATGCGTAAGCAAAATGGGCGCATGTGTTTGCTTTGCATAAGCGTTACTTGCAAGAGGCCGCGCGTTTACCGCATTTCACCGTCCGCTTATGCAAACGCTGCAAAAAGTCACATGCCTGGGTAAGGGCCTGATCCTGAAGCACTTATGCCATGAGCAACATTGCTCGTGCGAGTAATCCTCAGCAGGACTACTCCCAAGATTAACGTTACTTATAGCATAAATATTTACAGGATCAAAGCTGGCTGTGCGAGCTCATCTCCCACAGCCAGGCCAGGCACAAGGAGATGTCCAGTCTAGCATCTCTGCCTCCAGATGGGGTGCGTGGTTTAACATCGATGGTGTTTAGCCAGTGCCACCATGTTGTTCTGAGCCTACCTAATTTTTGCATGCATGCACGAAGCCTTTCTTCAAGATTTGACACTCTGTTCTGAAGCTCTTCGTAGTCATAGGCGCCAATCTCTTCCTGGAGTTCGTTTAGAACTGACGTCAGATTCTGGACCTCCTCTTTAAACTGCAATACCAATTTTGCATCGGCTTTGTACTCTTCCAACACTGGTATCAAAGGCCTAAGTTCCTCCATTTTCGCTTTTATTGCCTGCAAGGTTAAAATAAGCTCGGTTCAGTGCTATGCGTGCAAAAATCTGCAACACTCTGCCTTGACCTGGTTGCTTCCTACGTGAGTGCAATGTTCATATCCCACAATTATTATCATTAAAAATATTTAATTATTACTTTGGTCCAAATGATGTATTGGAAAGAACATATTAAACAGGCTGCAGAACACCAAAATATTTGGGAAAGGCCTTTATTTGTCATTTTTAGAATGCAACATCTTAGGGTTACATGCTTCAGATCACATACACAAAGAGTTCTTTTTTTTTTTTTCTTTCCAAAAAATAAAATAAAATAATATATATATGCATTGACAAGGGTTTCAAACTATTCATGAAATGCATCTACAATTGCATGCAAAGGAAGATCTTGGTTGTGTGGTTCAAGGTTCCTTAGTGAGATATGGTGCTAATTTGGAAAATAATCAAAAAAATAAATGCATGGTGCAAAATGCTCTGTGGCCCTCTTTTCATGGTTACATGGGAGTGAACTGCTTCTTCAGTCACTGCAGCATTGAAAAAACTTGCTTTTAAGTTAGCCCTGTAAGCAAGAAAATGAAATACTGTTGAGGATCTAGCTCACTAACCTGCCTTATATAGATAGCCATTCATAGACAAATACTCTTACGGAACTAAAGAGAAAAAAAAAAAAACACAAGAGCTCCAAACCACTCACATTTTAATGCTGGCATTAGCAGAAACAAAATGCTGTGGCTGTTACTTAAAATGGTGCTTTGGCAGCAAATTAGACAAAAATTCCGTGCTGTTCTTAGGCATGCTATAAAGAACATAAAAATCAAAGTCGTTATCAAATTTATTTTGCAGAAACGAAGACTTGTGGTTTTCTTGTTTTAAATTAAATGAAGGCCTCCTTTAAAGGCACAGTATGCAGCATTTTGTTAAAGATGCTCTGCTCCAGCAGCTAACGAGTAGACATAAATATGCATGCACCTACCCGTTAATGAAGCATGTTAGTATACACAGTATACCTGGTGCTGCCTAAACTCTTGCACGGTGGCCAAGTTCACAGCGCTCAGGGCTGTGACACCCGGCTGCCTGCTGAAGCAGCTCGGGGGTGAACGGGATCCGGAATGGGTTCTCAGCCTCATTTCTTTCCTTCCCATCCCCTCCTATTTAAGTCAAGAGGCTTTCCCTCCTGCAGTTTGCATGTGGGGAATGTATTTATTTTCTTATTCACTTGCACTTCCCGGTGCAAGCTCGCTGGCAGGCAATGGGGAGGATTAAACTCATCAGAATGGAGTGGGGGAAGAGTCTCAGGCTTAAATCAGAAAGCTGGTCCTTATATCCAGACTGCGGAGCTAAGTTTAGGGTCCTGCAGTAACTGGAGATAGGGAGTGAGAGAGGTGGAGTCGGTGATAAGTTTTAAGAACCTTCTTCCAGGCTTTTTATGAGGTAATCTTGGTATTTCAGCATTTATCAATTTAAAAAATTCTGCTTTAAAACAGCGGCCAGCTGGGCAGCTGCATGGAAATGAGGATGGGAATCAGCTGGGTGGATGATCGGTCCCCAAATGGCCCCAAATTTCACTAGAAATCTTCTGAACTTGTTTTTTTGTACCTATTAATCCACAACATTACTAACATTTAACATTCCAAATATCGCTGACAGCCTCTTTTTGGCAATTGCATTTAAAAGTTCGACCATTGCTCGCAACGACAGCCTCATTTAAAAGGCTGATACCTTCTCGTTTGAACGACACCAGGACAAAACACACAGAATTCATCAGAATTGGACATTTGCACACCCTTGAGATGCACGGTTTGCCAGCCAGAGGACCGCTGCAGTGGTCGTACTTCTGGGGTCTTTCTGAGGGGGGGGTGTGTGTTGGTTTGTTTGATTGATTGCCCTGTTGCTACGACCACCCCAAGGAGGGAAGCGACGTGGTGACAGCCCATTGCGGTCTGCCACGTGCTCCAGAAATGGAAATGGAGCCCCAGCTCCAGGCTCTTCCCAAGAAAACTGGATCCCGGGCACAGCACGGGGAAGGGCTGCCCGGCCATGGAGGGGAACCCACCTCGCCCTGACCCTGGCTGCCCCGGGGTCTCCCTGCAGACCTTCTCTCACGGAGCAATCCTGTGCTGCCCTGTTTGAGGCACCCAGGTGGTTTGCAGGTACAGAAACGCAGAGATTTATGCTTTTAACCTATACAAAAATGTACTGCAGCTGAGGATGCGATGCCGCAGCCTGGAACTGGCCGTGCTTTGGGCAGGAGTGGGCGGCCGCCAGTGCCGCGTACAACCGGACCAAGGGCTACGTGAGCCGATGGGGACCGGGGCCGCAGTCCCCTACACTAAATCCCTGGCCACAGCTTCGTTAGCGGTTTGGAAAGCAGACATACCTTAAACTGCCTTGCCAGGTGCTGCTTGTGGCTTTCTTCCACTTGTTTAAATTTTGATTCCAGTCCCCTCATCTGGTTTTCCATCTTCTCAACGTACTGTAGGTCTCTTTGAGTCCGCCTGTCCAACACCTCTATCGACTGGGACATGTTTTGCACCTGTCAAATGAGAAGGGGTTCATTAAGAAGGTGTCGCTTCCCCAGCAGCAAGGCAGCCCCGTTTGCATCCCAATGCCAAACGCTGACCTTTTCCTACACAGCCAAGAAAGCTTAAGGGTAATCAGCCTATGCATTATTTACTAGTTAATCAACAGCATCTCACAGTATTATGACCCCCATGCTCTAAAATAGAGCAAATTGGTTTCATAAACATTTATTCTGCTGCACTGCAGAGAAGAATTTAACAATCGCAGATGCAAATAAGGGTTGTAGTCAAGGCTAAAATGCATCACTCATGACGGCCTCTTTGAGAGGCCGGACAGCACCCGCCGTCGCGCGAGGAGAGGCTCTCAGCTGAGCAGAAGCCCATCTGGCTATGAGATACGCTTCTGCTGAGGTGCACATTATCATTTCTTCATCTATACAAGTGACACTTACTGATTGCCTAAGTGCAAACTTTACTCCCAACTAGTAAAAACTTCATTATCCAAACAGCCCTACTCTTTATACGGCACCTGCCACAACAAATCCAGCTGCAGGTGAGGGCATCCTGAAGCTGGGAAGCACCACGGGAGCTCCCGCTCCGGCTGGCCCCACCGGTGCCTGCCCACTTGGGCAGTTGTGCCGCGTCGGCATCGTTTCTAGCCGAGCGACGCGGCATCCCCGCGGCTCCCCGCGCAGCGCCCACCCGGCCCTGCCGAAGGAATGATGCAAGAAGGTTGGCTGGGCTCATCGTGAGAAAAAGAGCTGAAGGAGTAAGAAGGGGAGGGAAATGATAGCTAGGCTGACCTGATTCTGAAGGTTGGCTGCTATCTGATTTATTAAGGTATTCTCTTCTCTCATTTTTCAGTCTAGGAGAGAGTAAATGAAGCTCATGACTTACACAGGCACCTAAGCACCTATTTAGCATTAAGCGATGAGCCTAATTTAAGGTCTTTGCACCAGGGAGGGTTGTGTTTGTACCACAGTTTGTATGTTACAGGGCTCAGCCCACGGCTGGCGCTCCTGCCACCGCTGCGTTGGCCACAGAAATGCGACTGCCGGCATTAGGGATGACGCCTGTGTTCGAAATGAATCAGGCACCCAAGCACGCTGCTGCGTCACGGCCCTAACTAAAGGCATCCTGGTGCAAGTCTCTGCATCTGTGGGGGTCTGAGCAAAACCCAAATGTGAGCCAGCACCGCCTCTGCGGATCCGCTCCGAGACGCTTCCCAGAGCCCATGCTGCCACATCTGCTCCCGTCTCCGTCCTCGCCAAAGCCAGGCACAGACAGGCTGAGACAGGGGAAGAACGGTGCAAGAGCAACATTGCCTCCAGCAAATCACACTGGGCTGCTGCGACTTACCTCAAGTGACAGAGCGAGGGGACAGCGGGACACCCGCACGCAGCCAGGCCTCGGAGACTACTTGCCGAAACCAGCATAGGTCAAATGCCAGCTTTGGCGTCTGCGTCTCTGAAGGGGTCAAAACGCCCATTGCTCATGCACGATGACAAGGAAACTATTACAGGGAACTATTAAAAATGTATGGACAACCTACATTTCAAAGGCCAACAGTGAGGAAACATTTTGTACAGCCAGTACAATGGCTTCGGGGGTCTAGTAGTCTTCCTCAGCAAAGGGGAAGCTATTTTCAGTCTCCGAGTCCCAACACATCACCCAGAGATGAACCAGCCCCCATCCTGAACACCACCAAGGACCTGCTCGGGGAGGCGTGAGAAGCATGGAGGAGCAGAACAAGACCCTCTTGGTTTGATGAGGAAAAGGCCAAACATGAGCTCAGCCCAAGCCCACGTGGCTCCCATTCAGCCGTGCCTCCCCCAGGGTACGTGAGCTCTCAGCAGGCACGGCTGGGTGCTAATTTACCTGGGCGGGGTGTGGAGGAGTTTGAAGACCTCTCTCTATCCCGAGGCAGGAGAAGGGAAGTCTTAGACAAGCATGACTGGTCTGCAGATATTTTTATCCTGCTAATCAAGTCGAGCTGTATAGCAGAATTGTTCCAATGGGTTGGAATAGGAATGACTTGTAGCAACCGTAGAAGATTGATCTCATTTATTCCACTAATGCCTAGCCCCAGTTAAAGGCCAAGCTACAAGTAATCAGAAAAGTGCATTTCTGTCATGGCACGTTGGTGTGTGACCTTGCAGGGGCTGAGCGAGGCTACGGGGGGCTCCTTATGCTGCCTCTTGGATGGCAGGAAGGGAGAGGCAGGCTCCGCTAGGAAATGAATCAGAGCATCTCGCTCAGGCTTGTGCTCTGAATCACCTCTGGAGGAGTCTGCGCCTCCCCTGACTGCAGAGGAAATAGCCTCCTCACTTGTCTCTAAACTGAGACACCTAAAATTAGCTGCTGTGCTTTTTCAGGGATGTGTATTACAAGTCCAGACTCCTGCTATTTGTGGCCCACATTGGCCAGATGTGTAAAAAGTCAGTCTCCATCATTCCTGATCCCTGACGGGGATGCATGCTTCCTTGGCTGAAGAGCTACTTGTTTTCCTTCATTAGCATATTAAGCCCTTGATCCAGCAAAGTACTTTGGCACATGATTAGACTTCAGTGAAACTGTTCATAGCTTAAACTTAAGCATGTACATAAGTGCTCTAATGAACTGAGACCGAAGGACACTGTTTCTCAGACTCCCTCAGCTTCATCCATTAACTGCTATCCTCAAACACCAGCCAAAATGCGTTTTGCCTTCGTTGGCAGAGCACGCCCTCTCACCACGAAACATCATTTTCCATCAAGCTAATGGGAGAGGGATACATGTGATTGTCTTGGGGAAAAAGAGTTAATTTTAGCATCTGAAATAGAAAACTGATACAAACAGAACTTCCAGTGCTGTTCTTGTTGTTGCTTGACACTGACTTGTTTCGGAATTAAACGAGGGTAACTGAGTTAATATTGACTTGATGACCCTAGTGAGACTGATACGGTCAAAGCAATGGTTTAAACCCTGCTCAAGCTTCCCTGTGGATCAGCCTTTCATGCCAGATCAAAAGGGCTGTTCTAAGCCCATCTTTGGGGGTTGAATTGGGATGAATCGTTAGCTTTGGGTAGCTGGACAAACTGGTGGAGCAATAGCATGAGGCATCCTGAGAGAGACTTTCATGGTCTATAGGAAGAATTAGCAGAGCGATGGGCTCAGCTGATGGACTAGGACATGAAAAGTTCATCTTATAAGGTCTGTAGGAGGCAAAGTAAAGGCTGAGATGTCATTGTCCTCCCTATGCATACAACTCCGCGCGAATCTCAAAGGAACAAAAAGAACCATTTAATCTGGAAATCAGTGCTGGCAAAGAATAAGAATTGGCAGGAAACCAAAAGTGGTTTAACCATGAGAGGAGGAAGTCCTCCCAGATAACAGGGCCAAAAAAGAAAAAAAAAATCTGTTTGAAGATAAAACATAATCTGTTTATGAAGAGGATTTAGGTGATGTCTTGGTTTGGATGCAGTCCAAGATGTGGACTCGGCACCTGACACATAAGGCTGGAAGGACTCCGCGTGCTCTAGCCAAAGATGAGCTCAGACACCTCGGTGTCAAAACACGGGCCGAACAGTTTGTGCGGTGGCGAGCAGACCTGGCTCACCTTACCTCACTTAACACCTGCTCTTTAAACTGACGGGGTGCCCAGGATTCACTTGCAAGCAGCACGAACGGCGATTTCTATGCATATGCCTGTGCCCACGTGTTGAGGGTAGGTGGGGTCTTGGCAGCTTTGAACCTCGAAGTGCGTTCAGCTGCTGAAGCCTCTGTGTGGAGATTTCCACTGAAGATGCTCTAACTGGGTTGTGTACACACACACACACACACACACACACACACACACACAGAGCTTATTTCTTGCCTGTAAAAGCAGTGCCTTATTATTTCCGTAGGGGACTGCCAGGTGTCCTCCTTTGAAAATCCAACCACAATTACCTTTGACACATTACGCTTCTTCATCTGCTGGCAGAGAGAAATCAGGGGACGCGAGTTTTCCCATCACAAAACTAGAGTTAAAATGTCAGAGGAGGGAAGGAGTTTTCAGGTTTGAAATCCTTCCTGGGAAGCTGGAAGCTCTTCTCTGCAGTTGCGTTTTCCTATAGGGATTATCATTTCAGCCTTCGTCAAGATCAGATGTCTGGCACTAAGAGCCTAGTCTTTATTTTGGGGTTTTCATATAGGTTAGCGTAGGAGTGAGATGCAGACAGATTAGCGGGCAGGTAACATATCCTCAGAACACATGTCTCGAAATACTGCTCCTCCCTCACTTTATTCGTTGGCAGCCAGAGAGCTGCATAAGGGGGGAAAAAAAAAATCACTGAGCGCTTACACCCTCCGCACGGGAGCTGGTGTTATCCCAGGTCTCGCATGCCCAACTCGCCTGTCTATTAGCAGAGGGCATTGGGTCAAATCCTGCTTCTTTAATGCGTAGGAGCAGTTCTGGGAACACGATGGCTCTCGGATGCCTGTGTCAGCTGCTAATATAATGCTGCTGCCCCTTAGACAAAAGTGCTGTTGGACCGATTGCCGTTATTGCTTAGAGAAATAAAAGCTTGAGTGGGATTATTTTTAGAAGCCTCTGACATACCGAAGAAGTGTTTTAGGGCTAAATGTTTCCTGCCTCACTTTATTGTCCTTATCACATAGGAAAATCAGTTAAGTGTAGGTTTAATATTGTTATGAGTGACTAATACATCAACTTCCCGAAAGCAGCGGGGTAAAAATGGTTTTGTCATGCACAACACATGCCAACATAGCACTGGGTTATGAGGGATAATTACACATCCAGCACAGGAGTCCACTTGTATTTTAAGGAGAAGGGCACCGTTTCACATGAAACAGCATTTCTTCAATGAAATCTATTATCTGGAAAATTTCTTGTTATGGGGAATGTTTCCCTAATGAGATGCTTTGATCTCTTTGGACAGCAGACTATTAAAAACTAATCAAGTGGATGTCCACATTAGAAAGAAACCCACTAACTGTCATTTCTGTGCTATTTGATGTCGACAGCTTGTACTGTTTGATTCGACCTTTTTAATATCAGCTTGGCTAGGAATGCATGGGCTTTGGGTCTTTAATTCTATCTTCTCCCATGTTGTTGAGGCTTATCCTTTGAAACTGCTTGTGTTAACATAATGAAAAAAATGAGTAAATTACTTTTTTTTTTTTTTTAAGCAACGTGGTTCAATATTGTTGCTTTGATCTCAGCAGTTTCAACCTGACCTTAGGCCGCGGTCCCTTTTCCTCCACGCCTCAGAAACACGTAGAGATTTAAACTCCCAACTGCGGCCGATTATTCCCCACGACACGCATGGGACAGCTACGGCACGGGAGGGCTGGCCCAAGGGGTCCGTCTTCCCTCGAAACCAAGGCTTAGCCCGGCTCACTCGGATTTTTACCCCCAACGTCACGCCAAACCAAACCACCTTGCCCAGAAGGGGTCAACCATTACCTTTTCTAATAGTTGTCTCAGCTGCTTTGTCCTGGCATCACGCGAGCACATCGTCTGTTGAGGTGCCACCACTGTGCATATACAACGTCCCTCGCTATCCTGGGCAGAGCTGTAGACCTGCCAGCTTTCCTCTGGGTTGGTAGGCAACACCTAATTAACACAGGGAAAGACTGGTTAACCAAACGAGGGGAGGCCTGGCAGGGGTGTGGGAGGCGAAGG